>NC_056747.1:616574214-617214214 GCF_019279795.1 Protopterus annectens | reverse complement strand
CCAGCATTCTTATATCTAGAATAGTTTAGGAAGACCTGGCCAGAAGAATAACAATAAAAGAAGACTTAGCCAGTGAAAAAAGGAACTCCTCTCAATCCACTAGGATGGGGGACGGAGGGAGGGACGCAAGAAAGAAGGCAAGATGAAGACAACTAACATGGAACGTTATGGTAGATACATAACTTCTTAATGTTAAGTTGTCTATCTCACCTTCATTCTTGCTGTTTGGGACAGCGTCCCTAGCACCTAACACCCTGGGTGGCTCAGTGGAACGGACTCTTCAGAACAGTGGAACCAAAGTCAGCTCTGCTCCGGGAGACCATATCCACCTTGTAATTAGAGATAAAGGTATGAGGGTTTGCCCATGTGGCAGCTGCACAGATGGAATCCATGGGCAACCTAGACTGAAAGGCTATGAAGGTGGCTAACGCCCTAGTAGAATGACCTTTCAGTTTAATTGGTAACTCTTTGTTCCTTAACTGATAAATAAAAGTAATAGTGTTTGACAACCATCTGGATAAGGTCACCTTGGAAACTGGGAGACCTTGTTTGTTTAAGGCATAAGAAAGGAATAATTGGTCTGACTTTCTTATTTCTTTAGTTCTGTGCAGGTAAAAACGCAATTGTCTATGAACATCCAATTGGTGAAGTTTATACTCTGCCTTGTTGCTATGATTTGGGAAGAACACAGAGAGATCTATAGATTGGTTTAAATTATTTTTGGTTTAAATTATTTTCTGAGCAGACTTTAGGAAGAAACGAAGGATTAGTCCTCACAGCAACTCTGTCCTTGTGAAACACCAGGTAGGGAGGACGAACACATAGTGCCTGGAGTTCTGAGACACGCCTAGGTGAAGTGATAGCTACCAGAAAGAGTGTCTTCCAAGATAGAAACTTGATGGAGCAGGAAGCTGCTGGTTCAAAAGGGGGCAGAATTAAAGAAGTTAGGACTAAATTAACGTCCCAAGGGGAGGAGGATCTCTCACTGGAGGTCTAAGAAGAGATGTTCCTCTCAAAAAAGCTTTACAGAGCTTATGAGACATAATGTTAGAATTTGACCAACCAATATGAAAATTAGAAATGACCGCTAATTGTACCCTAATCATAGCGGAAGCGGCCCCGGAGTGAAACAGTTGTGCCAGGAATTCCAGAATTTCGTGGACTGGGGCTGAGAAGGGATCCACATTCCTAGACTCCGCCCAACAAGAAAAACGTTTCCATTTGCTAGCATACGTTTTTCTCATTGTAGACTTGTGAGAGGAGACGATAATCTCACGTACTGCTGAGAAAATGCTGGGAATCCTGGCTAAGGTTGGAAGTAGAGCAACCAAGCTGTGAGCTGGAGAGTTTGGAGGGATTGATGCAACCCACCTGATTGATGAATCAGGAGATCTGGAATTGGGTTCAGAGTCCAGGGTTGATCGAGAAGGTAATGGGGAAGGAGCGGGAACCATATCTGTCGAGGCCAGTAGGGGGCAATGAGGATCATTTTGCAACCCAACGATTTTGCTTTCTGTATGAGTTTCGGTATCAGGAGAAACGGAGGAAAAGCATAAAGAAGTCCCTGAGGCCAATCGTCGACTAGAGCCTTTCTAGGTATGTGAACTGGAAGCGGAAGAAGGGAGAAGTATTTGCTGCATTTGCTGTTGAAGGGGGTGGCAAAAAGATCGCAGGAAGGCTGTCCCCATTTGCGGAAAATAAGATCTGCAACTTCCTGATTCAGAGACCACTAGTGAGGCACAAGGATAGCTCTGCTGAGCCTGTCCGCTATGATGTTGGATCTCCTTGGAATGTCCGTTACAATCAGAAAACGTTGAGAGGAAATCGCCCACTGCCAAAGTCTGAGTGCTTCTCGACAAAGTGGGTAGGATCTGGTTCCACCCTGCTTGTTGATGTACCACACCACTGACATGTTGTCTGTTTGAATTGCAATGGTCCCGGAAGGAAGAGAGTCTTGAAGAGCTTGCAACGCTAGGAGCACGGCTCTCATTTCTAGGACATTTATATGCAGATGGTACTCGTGAGGTTGCCAAGTGCCTTGGACTGTCCTGCCCAGATAATGCCCCCCCACCCTATCAGGGAGGCAACTGTCGTCACTGTGGCTACCGGAGGGGGTTGTCTGAAAGGTCTTCCCTGAGTAATTAATGGGGAGACCGTCCACCAAGAAAGGTATCTTTTGCATGCCTCCGTGAAAAGGATCATGTGAGACATGGGTAGCTCTTGGAAGGACCACTGTGTGAAAAGAAGCCACTGAAGAATTCTCATGTGGAAGCACACTAGTGGGATTAGAAGAATGGCTGCTGCCATGGAGCCCAGAGTTTGAAGGACATACCTGACTTGGATCCTTTTGCTCTGCATTAGAATTTGCACTTGTTGGCGAATTGTGGACACTCTTTCTAGTGGTAACCTTGCAAACATATCCCTTGTGTTTAAGTCTGCTCCTATGTAAGTGATTGATTGAAAGGGCAACAAGGCAGATTTTTTGAAATTTATTGTAATCCTAGCTGGATGCAGGATGTGATTGTATAATCCCGCGCTTGTAGGAGTTGTTGCCTGGTGGTAACAGTGAGGAGCTATTCGTCTAGATATGGAAACACCTGGAATCCTTCACATCTCAGGTGAGCCGTGACAACTGCCATATACTTGGTGAACACCCTGGGGGCTGTGGTGAGACCAAAGGGCAGAGCTCTGAACTGGTAATGACTGGCCCCCACCCGAAAGCAAAGAAATCTCCTGGAGCGTCTGTCCATCTTGATATGGCATCCTGAAGATCTATCGAGCACATCCAATTGTCCTGACCCAGAAAGGGTAGAATGGACTGTAGTGTGACCATCTGAAACTTTGTTCTTTGTACAGACTTGTTTAGTCTGCTGAGATCCAGAATCGGTCTCCAGTCCCCTGGTTTTTTTTGGTACCAAAAAGAACCTTGAGTATGTTCCGGATCCGTGCTGGTCTGCAGGGACTTCCTGGATGGCTCTTTTTTTCTAGCAGTTTTGAAACTTCTATTACTGCTTGCTCCTTCAGATTGGGTGGCACATCTGGAAGGATTTTCTTTGAGTGTAAGGGGGTTGATGGAAGGGAATTTTGTAACCTCCGGATATAATGGACCGTACCCATCTGTCTTTTGTTAAATTTAGCCAGGCTTTTGGGTACAGTGAAAGTCTTCCCCCGACTGCCTCCAGAGGTGAGCATCCAGGCAACCCTTCAGGGATGCTGGAAGGGCTTATCAGAGAAAGATTCTCTGTTGCCCTGGTTCTGCAGACCACCTCTGCCACAAGGGTGGCTTCTATTATTATTGTTTCCCCCTCTGCCTCTGGAGGAAAAATCACTACGTGTGTCAGGTAAGGCTCCCGGAGATTTACGGAACCACATTTTCCCACTCTTCTGACTCTTGGGGTAAGGTCTAGAGGGAGTGGAAAAACAGTCTCCCATGGCAGAGAGAATCTTGCCTTCTTGCTCACACCTAGTCAACGTGTCTTTCACCTGTGGCCCAAAGAGAAAGGAGCCATCAAAGGGGGTATTGGTGAAGGACGTTCGAAAGGGTTCCGCAAAGTGACACAGCCGCATCCACGCATGCCTCCTAAGGGCTACACCCGTGCCCGCGGCTCTACTTGCTCCATCGGCTGCATAGGAAATGAGCCTCATGGAGGAGTTAACTATAGAATTAAGCGTCGCTAGCTGGGAAGCTACTTTGGCTTGTGCTCCCGCAGCTGTAGGATCTTGAAGGGTATCTCCAAGCTCTTTAAGGAGATCCCTTTCAAGTCGAGTAAAATGACATAGATAGTTCAGTGACCTCATGGAGAAGGTCGCTGAAGCAAACATTCACTTTTCGTACCTGTCCATTGTCCTAGACTCCTTGTTAGGGGGATGAACAGATGAAGAGGTCTCTGCTAGCTCTTTTTTGGTGGCTGCTGCTACCACCATGGCATCAACAGGCACACCCTTAGAAAGGAATTGCTTATCCTGAGGGGCTGTAATAAATTTACTAGGTCTCCTCGGAGTTAGTTCCACTATGTCCGAAGCTGACCAAGCCTTACAAGCCACTACGGACATAAGTGGGTCGAAAAGCGGAGAAACCCAGGAGGTGGAAGGTCGGGAACCGAAAGCATCCAGGAATACAGACTCATCCTTGGTAGGAGCTAGAGGATTCCAGTTCCCCCTCTGCCTAAGCATTTCCAGGATGTCCGAGAAAGAATCATCTTCAGAGGGGGATCTCGGGGACCCTTCCGATTCATCTAAGTCTGTATCAGAAGTGACAGACTCAGGGGAGTCAATGTGCTTCCTCTTGCACTTCCTCTTCCGTGGGGGCTCCTCTGAGTGATCAGAGGAGGCCTCGGAAGAAGAAGAAACACCCAATGGGGTGTCCTGGAGCATTGGTTCCCCACGCTTTGGGGTCTGGAGGAGGAGCAGGGGTTGGCACAGGCACTACGGAGGACGGAGCTGGTGGGGCCAGTAGTGGAGCTGACTCGGGGGACAGCACACTCCGCATGACCTCAAAGGCATCCCTGTCTCGAGGCAGAGAAAGCTCCAGTTCCGAAGAAATAGGAAACTTTCTCCGCGCCGAGGGGGATGGCTCAGAGGCCGATGTTGGAGCCGAACTCACATGCGCTGATGCTCCAAGAGGGAGAACGGGGTCGGACAAGGGTCCGATGCCACTCACCCCCTTGGAGCCGACGAGGGAGCCTCAGCATCCAGATATCTCAATGGAAGGTACCATCGAGGTAATTGGAGCCAACGTCGGAAGTGAAGGGGATATGGTTATCGGAGCCGACGGTTCCACTACTCGAACCCCAATGAACTCCGGCTCCGAACTCATTGGAGTCGGAGGAGGAACATCAAGTGAAGTGGACAGAGCCGATACCTGTTGAGGAGGGTTGGACAATAATTTAGCTAGCGCCTGCGACTTTAGCAACCTACTGACTACTGTCTCCAGATCGTGATCCGACAGCCTAGAGGATCGAGAGGAGCGAGGATTGGTGGCTATGCTCACTTTGAAGTAATGGAGACCGAGGAGCCAAATGCACTGACTCTAAGGAAGGGGACCTCAGCTTCTTGTGGCTCCGCGACGGCTCCGAAGCATCTGATGGAGCCAACGGAGAGGATGTCTTATCGGTGCCAGCCGGAACCGACTTAGAAGGTAAATCCTGCACAGGAGAGGGCTCCAAGGGTGGAGCCGACGGCTTAGTGGATTTTGGGGATTTCACTGGCTGTGAACTCTTTGCCGGTGAATCCTGGGGTTTTAACAGACCCCTAAGAATCAGTTTGTTCTTACGCTCCTGCAGGACTCTTGGACTAAAATCATGGCAAACAGAACAAGAGTCCTGCAGGTGAACAGCACCCAAACAGTAGACGCAACTATTGTGCCCATCTGTCAGAGACATTTTCTGACAGCATGAGTCACACTTCTTGAATCCAGAAACCTTAGCTTCCTTAGACATCACTGTACCAAAAAAAAGGAAGACTAAGTAAGTAAATACAGACAAAAAAAACAGTACTACACTAGACAAAACACACCAGTACTATCTATAACTATGAAGGAAATCTAAGATATAATATAATTAAATATTATTATATATTTTATATATATATTTTTTTTACAATAAGGGAAAAAAGAAGTCGGAGAGCCTCTAAGTTAAACGGCTAACCTAGGGGTGGGGTAGGGGTGGAGAACTATCTAACTTAAACGAGTTCTGTCAAAGAGGGTAGAGACACTAGAAAATATAACTACAACACATATAACTAACTCTAAATAGAAAGGATACTAGAAAAATTAAATTCTAAGGAAAGTTTACACAAAAAGTTAAATATACGAGCCTGAGCCAGAAAAACGACACCCTCGCAGCTGAAGTGGCAAACGAGATCTGGGTAGCTATCGCTAGGCATTATGGGATAAGGGGTAGCCTCAAGCCAGTAAACAGCTCTCGAGCTATTGAAAATGGCCGAGTCGGAGCCGAGGATCGGCTCCGATCCCAAACAGCAAGAATGAAGGCGAGATAGACAACTTAACATCAATATTTACCTAAACTATGTGGGGGGGTTTCACCCCCGACACCCCCAGCCCCCAACTATATATACTAACTCCAGGATTGCACTACAGTGGGGGAGAAGGGCATATACCTTAAACTGTAATTTTTCAGTGTTATGAGTTTCAAATGAACTTTCTATCATAGGAAGTAGACCCATATATATATATATATATATATATATATATATATATATATATATATATATATGTGTGTGTGTGTATATATATATATATATATAGATATATATATATATATAGATATATATATATATATATATATATATATATATATATAGATATATATATATATATAGATATATATACAGATACACACACACATACACACGCACACGTGTGTGTGCGTGTCTGTGTTTGTATATATACATACATGTGTATGTATGCATATATATATATATATATATATATATATATATATATACGGATTCATATCACTTCACCTAAAGACCATTTCACTGACACCCATTTCACTGAGACCAAATCACCTACAGCTCATTTCACCTAAAACTCATTTCACTGACAAGTAGTACTCTAAGGAATGTCAAAGATATATGTCCTTTTCCCCACTGTCCTTTCCTAGAAACGCCCCCTTCACCCCATCAGGGAAGTGTCAGTGGTCACTATGGCCTTGGGATGACAGGGGGAAAAAGGACGACTCCATAGATATTTTTCTGGCTTCATCCACCAAAATAAATCTTGTTTGCATCAATTTATTATGCAGATCTGAAAGGACATAGGATGAGTCAAAGGGGTCCTGATGAAGAGAGGAAAAGTCAGTAAGCAAAGGAGAGCAGCAGTGCTGAAATTGAATTCATCCTCAAGTCTTGATGGTACCTTCACGAGGTGGACCGTTTTCACAAAACCTCACACCAAGGCGACACTTATATACAGACTGTATTTTTATAGCATATATCATGGACAGAAGTAAATCAAAAATAAAAAAAGATAGCTGGGTGCACAAGACCCAGGATAAAAAAGTGCCCATTCCTGGTAGGCGCACTGGTGCCAGGACTGGAAAAAATGACAGTGCAGAATCCTCAAAATACGGAAACATTCCTACAATGGGGCCAGGCCAGGCTCAGGGGGAAGATGGCCCCCCTGTTGTAGAAGGAATTAGAAGTCCACAAAAACGACAAAAGTTGATTGGCCAAAGAAGAGCCATAAAGACGATACAGTCAACTATTGAGGATAAGAAAGAAATTATGTATTGTTAATATTATGCAAAAAGCCCAGAATTTCCAGACACAAGATATACAAAACGATTAAGAGAGAAATTAGAGGAAAGAAAAATACTTCCACAGGAAAAACTGTCAGAAGCTTCAAATAAAAATGTACTTTCATTAATACAACAGATTTTTGAAAAACAGTATATAGATCAAGAATTTTTGATCTGTTTGGAAAAAGAGGCATCTGAGGAAGTGGGAGATATGTTACCAATTCATGTAAAACCACACGAATTGCAGGAGTCATTACTGGGCACAATGCGGGTGCTCCACAGAGAACATTTGGCTAACGTCAAAGAGTGAAACAATACTAATTTCATGAACTTTAATCGTACTTTGACTTAGGAATGGGGTCCATTCCCGTCATGGTATTAGAAACCCAAAAGACTTGGAAAAATTTAAAAAGTCAGAGACCGCTGTGTTAGTAGAAGTCACTGTAGAAGCCTCATGTGTAGTCTTGCCAGAGGAACTATTGTAATCGATGCTGCCATTGATCCTAGTAATTGAAGGATTGCCCGAGCTGAAATTTTGTCCTGCATAAGTACTACCCAGAGTTGAGACCTTAGTCTTTCTAATCTGTGAAGTGGGAGGGAGACTAGGCAAGACTGAGTACTGAAAGTTGCCCCTATGAATTCCAAAGTTTGAGAAGACGTCAACTTGCATTTCTCCTCATTTATTGAGATCCCTACAGATTTTGGTAGCTTTAGGGTGTACTTGTTGGGGGTGGTAAGGAGACAATCGTCTAAGTACGGAAACAGCCAGAATCCTTGCAGTCTCAAGTGAGCTGTTACCATTGCCATGCATTTGGTGAACACTCTGGGGGCCATAAAGAGACCAAAGGGCAGCACTCAGAATTGGTAGTGACTGGCTCCCAGCCGGAGGCGGAGGAATCTTCTGGAGCGTTTGTCCATTTTTATGTGGTAATACACATCCTGAAGCTCTATCAAGCACATCCAATCGTCTTTCTCTAGAAAAGGTAGAATAGGCTGAATCATGACCATCCGGAATTTTGTTTGTTTGACAAATCTGTTTAGGATGTTGAGGTCCAAGATTGGCCTCCAGTCCCGTCTTTTTTGGCACTAAAAAGAACCTTGAGTAAAATCTGGATGCTATGTGATCTGGTGGTACTACTTGGATGACTCTTTTTAGGAGCAGCTTTTGTATTTCTTGAGCTGCTACTTCCCTTTGACTGGGTGGAACGTCAGGAATATGCCTTTGCGGCCTTGGGTAAAGATTGAAAGGTATGTGATAACTTCTAGAAATTATCGTCTGCACCCAAAAATCTGTGGTTATCATTTCCCAGGCAAAGTGGTGCAGAGAAAATTGTCCCCCGACTGCTTTCAGAGGTAAGCAATCGGGCCAGTCTTCAGGAAAGCTGACAGGGCTGTCCAGAGAAAGAATCTTTGGATCCCTGATTACATGGACCCCCTCTGCCTCTGTAGGGATGTCTTCCAGATGAGTTTCCCTCTCTGCCCCGGTGGGGGGGGGGGGGGTAAACTCACCACGTGTGTCACCGAAAGGACCCTGGGATTTCTTGTACCACATCTTTCCACTCCTGTAATTCCTAGTGTAGGATCGTGTGGGGGTGGAAAAACGCACGCCCACTGCAGACAGGGTCTTTCCATCCTTTTCACACCTGGCTAAAGTGTCTTTTACCTTTGGGCCAAAAAGAGAAGACTTAAAAGGATCCGCAAAATCACACAGGCACATCAGGTGTGACGTCTCATGACAACACCTGCACCCACTGCTCTAGCTTCCCCTTCGGTAGTATGAGAAATCAACCGAATGCACAAGTTAGATACAGATTGCAGGGTGGCAAGCTGCGAGGCAACTTTGTCGAGTACCTCATCAGAAACTGCTCCTGCTAAGGTTCCCAAGAGTTTTGGGATTAGGTCTCTGGAGATGGGTAAATTGTTCCAAGTAATTCAAGGACCGAATGGCAAAAGTCGATGAAGAATACACCCATTTCCCTAGCCTGTCTACTGCCCGAGACTCCCTGTTTGGGGGTAGGACAGTAGAGCTCTCCTCGGTGAGCTCCTTCTTAGTGGCCGCCGCCACCACCATAGCATCTACTGGTAGGCCTTTGGAACAATGTGGGTTGTCCTCTGGTGGAGAAAGAATTTTGTCTGGTCTCCGGGGAATAGATTCAATGGTGTCAGGATTCCTCCAAGTGCGCCGCACGATGAGCTGAACTAGGTCATCTGCAGGCGGGGTCACCCAAGAAGTAGAGGGTCGAGTATGGAAAGAATGCAAGAATACAGACTCCTTAGAGGAAGAGTTGGTGGGCTTCCAGTCTCCCCGCTGCTTTAAAATTTCCAGTATCTCTCAAAAGGAGACATCCTCAGGGGGAGACCGTTGGGACCCTTTCCCTTCATCGTAGTCTGTATCTTCAGTTAAGGATTCCTCGGGGGAATCCACATGCTTCCACTTGCACGATCTCTTACATGGTACCTCCTCAGCGGGGACATCTGAGGAGGACTCTAAAGAGTGGATACCTTGTGGAAGGGTATCTTGAGGTTCCCAAGCTCAATGTCCTAGAGCAGTGGACTGTGTCAGCTGCAGTTCAGAGGACAGACATATATGGGTCTCCGGTGCAGAAGGAACGAGCTGTGAGCCTGCAGAGGCAAGTGTCGTCTCCATCACCTGGAAAGCGGGCCTGGAAAGGGGCGGGAGCCTGGAACCGAGAAAGACAACCTTGGGACTGTGGTCACACCCTGCTCCAACGAGCCCACCCCCAGGAAAGGAGCCACAAGAGGACTCAGTACCGCCAAGACAACCAGAACCATAGTAGACATCACCGTAGAAAAAATAAGCACCGCACTAGGGGTCCCAGTGCCGACAGCCCAGTCATGATCCCGAGGATGGCTCAGTTCCGAGTGAGTCGATGGCCACAGGCTAGGTTCCGGAGCTATGGTAAGGTCTACCAATGGAACCGAAGAAGCTGGAACCGGAATAGACATTGGTGTCAAGGGCTCCAATACCCACAAGGAGGTCGAATGAGGAATATATGTTGGAGTCTGTGGAGAAAATTCCTCGGCTCCAGTTGGGAGGGAGGATTTGGAAGGAATTGGGATTCCTCTGGCTGCCAGGAGCTGATCCAGGAGTCTTACCACATCGAATTCCGAAAGGCTTCTGGAGGAGCGGGTTGACATTCCCGATGGAGAATCAGGGCACTCTAGAAAGGGACTGCACTGCTGTCCAAAAAAGGGATCTGTTGACGGGGAATATTGGGTCCGAGGGAGTATTTTACCTTTTGGCTCCGTGGTCAAAGGACCAGCAAGTTGTATGGGGGGGGACCAGCAATGGTACGAAGAACACCAAACCTTGGTAAGATCCAAGAAAGACAGCACTCAAACAGATAAGCAAACTCTAAATGACTATTAATGAATTACAAGTTCACAAGGAAAAAACAAGGAAAAAGTTAAAAGAAGTAAAAATTTCTAATGACTTAGCTTGAGAGCTGGCCTGATGCATCTTATTAGTATATGCAGCGAACGACATCTGAGGTGATACAGAGAGGGGCACTATGGGTATGCTTAGCTCGAGAGTTTTTTTGGCTGGCGCATGTTATAATGGCCGACTCGGTTCGGAGGACAGAACCGATACCCATCAGTAATGGATGAATGAAGATTAACAACATCAGATTATAATTTTTGTACAAGTTATATCTATCATACATCTATATTAAAGATAAATAAAATGGCATGCTTAATAGAGCTCTTCACAAGTGGCATAACCCAAACCTCTGTGTGATAAGGAGAACAATGTGCTGCACTCATATTTGGAACTGTTGCAATGAAGTTCCTAAGGCAGAATGGCAGTCGTGCATTTCTACCCTACGATAATAAAACTTTTTTTGTAAACAGCTTTCAAAGGAGGACTAACATATAGATTTTTGTACACATATACCATATATAAAGATTCACAAGCATTTTACTATTACAGTTTGGCATATTATGCTAACCTAATTTCTGCTTGGATGAGTGTGTGATGTCTACTCTATGTGTGAAAGCAGTAAAAATCAGAATATATTGAGTTGTAACTGCAAAAAAATTAAAATAAAAACTTCTTTTTAACCAGAAAAGGCAATGTTTCTGTCACTGCAAACATACTTCTGGAAAAAGTCCATGTGCTAAGAAGGGCAATATAAGCAGTCAAGCAAATGACTTAGCTGCAATGAAACACCTAACGATGCAGTGGGAATCATAGGTATGTCTAAATGAATACCCCAGAATTAAGTCTGCAAATGTTTTATCAAGAACTTTCAAAAGGTTTAGTGATACTGCTCTTAGAGTCATGCACAATCATTCAACTGCCACAATCTGGTATAGGTATGTTCAGTTTCCACTTATGGTAAGTATCTGACATCTGTTTAGGGTAAGAAAATGCAGCACAAGTCCTGAATCTATCCTTTTGTTATTGCATCAGATATAAAAGTCCAATCAATTACTGTTATCAAACTAGCAGGTTTGGAATTGCAAACCTGACATCAACAAAACTATGTGTGCTGAGGGTGACAATGTGCTGCTGTTAAATTCAGCACTGAGGTACACTGAAATCTTTAAGGGCAAAAAGGAATTTTAAACTGTATTCTGTACTATAGTTATCTCATTGTTTTCCCCTGAAAGTACTGTTCAGAAATCTTGAACAGACTAACACACTTGGTCTCTTACATATAACTCTCAAATGTAAAATTTCAGACATATCACTATTATAGGCTGGCATGCTGCATTGCAAAAACTACAGCAGAACATCGGCTATCCAATTGTCAAACTCTCAGTTATCCAAACTGAGTCAATAATATTCTTTGAGACTGTAACCTTGGCTAAGAGCTTTCATCTTGTAAAGACAACTTATAAAATATTTCCTCAAAATTAAGATTCTGATGAAGTATTTTACTGTATAAGATGTCTTTGCAAGAAAAAAGTGATAAACTGAAGTTAAATAAGCATGATATAAACAAAGAAATTGCTTAACCATGGTTGGTAATGTGATTTTATTGAATTACGGCCTGGAAGGGCACGTTATTGATGTGCATTGTGGTACACCATACCTCTCAAATGCCCAGAATTTTGCAAAATGTCGAGATTTTTGTCTCATATTCTGAGCTTTAACAATTGGCTAAGTGGCTGGTGTCATTCTAAGGGGATTCAGTATGTGATAGGAATGAGATGGTAGAAAAGGATTCTTGTTTCTGCCAGGAATGGCTTACACCTCTTAGTATGGCTTCCACATACTGGCTACAGACTTTGCTGCCATTATATTGCATTTTTAGGCACAGTCTCCCTACTCAACATTCCTAAATTGGAAGGTCAAATCCAAATTTGGACAGCTCTAATTTCCATCCCATCGCTATCCTCTCTCCCATCTCCAAAATATTTAAAAAATGTGTTCACACTCAGCTTCTTAATTAATTTGTTAAAAAACAAATTCTTTCCCCCACTTAGCACAGCTTCAGGCCAGGTCATAGTACCTGCACCTCTCTCATATCTTTTATGGACACAGTAAATACAGCTGGTGATGCCAGTTACACAGTCTCCTCACGCTTCCTTGACCTCTCAAAGGCCTTTGTTACGGTTTCCCATCCCCTTCTGCTCACCAAACTCTCCAACTTAGGTATCTCATCCCCTTCCTTAAACTGATTCTCAAACTATCTCACCAACAAGCAACAATCCACCAAATGGCAAAATTCCTTCTCACCTTTTCTCAACACAACTACAGGTGTACCCCAAGGATCTAAACTAGGTCCCCTCCTATTTAGTACATTCATTAACAACTTCCACACCACTCTTACCCATGGCACTGTAATCCAATATGCAGATGATTCTACAATCATCTGCACTGCCAAATCCATTTCTGAGCTACAACGTCTTAACCAAGATGCCTTTACATCAACCGAAACTTGGATGTCAAACAACCATCTCGCTCTAATCCCCAATAAAACCAAACTTCTAATATTCATCCCCCAAAAAACTACCCCTCTTAACAAGAATGAATTCTCTGTCCAATCCCAAAATAACACTATCACAGAAGTTGTTCCAAGTACTAAACTGCTAGGTGTCATCATTGATGAAAATCTAGCATTCGACTTCAATAGCCACAGCAGCATCAAAAAACACATTAAAACTAGGTATTCGCTATAGACACAATTATTTCCTTAACTTCACTGCTTAAAAAGCTCTAGCCTCATCCTTTCTGCTTCCATCTCTATTATATGGTGCCCCCATCCTCACCAATATCCAGTCCTCCCTGAAAACCAAACTTGACTCACACTAGAATATCACTAAATCTGTAACAAATTCAAAATTTTCAGCCCACCACTACATATCTCTACATCAACTAAACTGGCTCAAACTTCCGCACTACCTCACTTTACAATTAACTACTGCACATAAATTTATACACAAACCATCAATCTGCCCTTCTCTCTCCTCCTTACTGATTACATATCATCCTAAAAGGCCTCTTAGATCTGAAAACAAACTGTTGCTGAAAGCTGAAAAAACAAATCTCTCAGCGGGTCACATGCTATATGTACTCTTTTGCTGTACTCTTTTACTGTCTCAGAACTATGGAATGCCCTTCCACCTTCAATCAGAACGATCAATAATCCTGCTCTCTTTAAGAAGTCTATCAGAAAACTCTTCTTTCTGGCACTGTACATGTGCCAAAATAAACCCTCCTAAAACCTGACTCCTTCCACTAAAACCCTTACATTATTCCATCTCATTACTTGTTTAACTCTTCCATTCTTTCACATACCATAACTAACTGCATGAGTTCTCACTCTCTTGCTAAATTGTAGCTGCTCATGCCTACAAATCCCCACCAATTAACAATCAAAACATCTCCCACAGACTGCCACTTCTCTGGAACAGGCTTCTAATTCATGTGAACAAGAGCCCCTCCCTGACCCTCTTCAAACACAACCTAGATCAATAGATGGGTGACTGCAAATTCACACATGGGGGTGGTGCCCACATCGCACATGGACAGAGGAACTCCGTATTAACTACCATAGACCCTTAAATATGCAAACTTCACTCACCTAAATCAAAAACTGAGGCAACTCAGGATAAGTATGGCTAGGCTTGCAAGGGTTCTAAGACCATTAGCCTTGTAACTTCTATGAACCTATGAGCTAGAGTCCCATCAATGTCCCCCAAAGATAATGGAAATTACCTTAGTACCACTAATGCTTTAAATATCAAACCAAATGTCTTCTTGCTAGAGGACTTCAATTTCTCAGTACTTGTACAAACAGCAACTGATCTGCACACTGAGATGTACTACCTCATGAGTTCACTCTTAGTCTTGATTCTTACCCAAGCTAGCCAACTGTAACCCCCTCCCGTACCATCCCCTTGAAGATCATATAATAAAGAAATACACTTTCTTACTATCTCTGCATCCAGTTTGGTGAACATGCGCATCCTGAGGCAATGTAGCAATTGTCTCATGTTTACTGGCAACCACATAATTCTTACACAAACTAACACTGTATGTGAAAGATGTAGTTACACATTGTCACTGAAAGCAAGGCTCTCACATACAACGCTTATAATATCAAACAGGTTGTCAGAAACACACACACTAACAATCCTAAACGACCACCACGCATGCCTTGGACCAGACTCACAGACCCATATATGCTGAAGTTCTTAAAAATAATTTTCCCAAACTCAAAAGGCCTTCCAGATGTTGCACCTATAAGTATCCTCAGCATCCACAAAGGCACTCTCTGAAAACAACACCAACCACAACACATACAGTTATACCTTATAGAGTTTCAGTTTCTAAGCCCATAAGGTAGACTACCACACAATCCAATACTCTGGTCATATGACACTCCACTGAGAGAGTTATAATTAGTTGCCTATCAGTGTCCAGGATCTGCAAGATTCTGCACACATTTAGGTCACTGAACCACAAGTACCAGTATAACTCAGTCATAGTCCATGTAACTGTAAAAGACCTGAGAGATACCACTCTGGACTACATGAACCGAGACATGATGGAGCTCTCGGACTGTGTGCCCCTGGCAGGAATGAGCCTAGCACTGAGCAGCATTCCTAGCTTCTTCAAGCATTATGCCACAATATGAACAGAAGATAAGTGACTTTAATGCCAGGCTTAGTTTTTGGTATCTTTCAAAGGGGGGCACGACGTTTACCAGCAGGAATGATCTGCATGTGTCCCATCAAAGCTTTTGAATATTGGCTAAAATATTGTCCACCCATATAGTACCTTTTTTATGCACTACCAACCTGATAAGCCTTCCAACATAGCAATACCAACCCAAGAAAATCTGAAGGTACTGCTGCTCAATGTCAGGAGTCTAAACAAGAAACTCCACTCCCTGCAGCCTCTCCCCACCCTGGAGAATGTAGATGTCTGTGCAACTACTGAGAAATGGTTTCAAGACGCAGACAGAGAAGCCCAGTAGTGCAGGGCTATAAGGCCTTCCACACACTTGGACGAGCTACTGCATAGGAACAAACAAAATGTGGAGCTGTCTCAATTTACATAAAAAACAAACACACCTCAAGGCTGGTCATATAGTATGATGTGCTAAAAATTCTCAACATCAAAATTACCACAGGCAAAATCACATACCATTTTCCCTTTAAGGCTTAGGTTCCCCTCTATGACCAAGGAATCCCATAACACATACTTAAATGTACCGGAGACACTCCCCATTCAACCCAACACCAAATTCATGGGCAACTATAACTACCCCACTATAAAATGTCAATCCTACACAACCCCAAAGATGCAGCCCACAGATTCCTGGACTTTGTCAATAAAAACACCCTAAAACAGGTAGTCCATATGCCCACTAAGGATGTTAGCATCCTTGACTTGCTCCTTACCAACAAAGGAGAACATAGCACCCCCAGTATAATGTCATCAGTGGTCAGGAAACACCATAAAGCGGTCTCCTATGGAACATAAATAAAACCCGGGACCCCAGCCTGAAACTTAGAAATTATTCTTAGACAAACTTCATATGATTAAGTCACACCCTAACAAAATTTTGAGACCCCCCCCCCCCACCAACTGAGAAAACACTGCTGCATAGAGACAGCTATACCTACCTGGAATAAGCACAGGGCAAACTCAAAAAAAAAAAACAAGTCATTCTGGTGGAATCCCAACATCAGTAAGTTGTATAGCAGGAGAAAGAAATCACTGCAAAAACTAAGAAGTGCAATGCCCCACAAGGTAAAAACTCACTCATCAATCTTAAACAAACAAGTCAGGGGGCTAATCAAGTCTACCAAAACCATATCTGCGGTAAAAATAGTCTCCCACACCATGGACAATCACAAGGCATTCTTCAGCTATGTCCGTAACATCAAAGGCAATACGCAACAATGTGCCAAACTAATTGTAATGAGCCAGAACATACAGCAAATATACTGGCTGATAAATTTAGCTCCAAATTTACACCCCTTTCCACTCAGACACCTCTCAGGAAATGTCCTCAACCATAACTTCACCAACTGTCACTAGCATGCAGGTCCTGAATGCACTCTCCAAGGCCAAGAACACGGTATTGATGTGTCTGATAAAATTCCAGAATGCCTCCTTAATAGCATGAAACACAACATATTAGGACAACTAAAAATCACTATTTCACCTTAGCTTCTACACATTCTTTGTGCCAAGCAAATGCAGGACTGCACCTGTCATCCCTCTGTACACTGGTGGGTCATCTATAGACCCAGGTAACTACAGACCCATAAGTCTGACTAGTCTCATATGCAAAGCCATGGAAAGAATTATCATGGAAGTGATAAACAATGACACAGGAAACCTTCAGATACTGACTCCAACCCAGTTTGGCTTTGTAAAGTTATGATCATGTCTACTCAACCTGGTGGACTTATTTGAGAAGGTCAACAAAGCAACAGACAAAGACAAAATGCTGCATACGGTCTACCTTGACCTACCAAAGCAATCAACACAATGCCCCAATTGGGCACTGTACACAAACTCAGAAAATTAGGTATTAAACTCTACGTCACCCACTGGACAGGAAACTGACTCAAAGACAGGATGTATGAAGTTAGGATAGAGGAGTCTACCTCTGCAAAACTGCTAGATATTAGCAGAGTTTCTAAAGGCTCAGTGCTGGGGATACTCCTTTCTGGCATCTACTTCTCTGAAGTCAAAGCCAATAACAAGGGCCTCAGGCTGACCAAGTTTGCCATCTTCTGTTAGTTTCCACTATTTTAACTGTTGAACATGCTGCAGAGATGGCATATTCATAAAGCCAGAAACAAAGGAGGTAATGTGGCTACCAGCAGCTTAAAAAAAATAAAATTATATACTGACTGTAACTATGCATCTGTGTTGTCCAGTTTCATTCTTCAACATATGGGTTACAGATCTGACTTGACTGCATATCGCAGACTTACAGATCCAAATCCTGAGCTCCTCCCTCTACCCATAATGCCTCAGCAAGCCTACAATACCTCAGATCAAGTCTGCTGCCTTACAGATCCTAAGATAAAGTAGGAGAAAGAAATAACAGTAAGTTAGGGCTCAAACTAGGAACTAAACGTTCCACATTATCCATAAGATCCCTCCATAAGATAACAGGAAAGAGTGTGGGGCATTGAGGAATAATGACAATGGACAACACAGATGCATAGTTACGGTGAGTACACAACTTTAATATCCGATATTGTCTTTTTTATTCTTCCTCAATGTATGGGATAGAGGCCCCAGCTACGTGAATCCTGGGTGGTCCTCATGGAAGGATATTTTAGAGAATGGACAAACCAAAAGCAGCTCTGCTTCTAGAAGTCAAAATTTAGTTTGTAGTGAGTAATAAAGGGAAAGGTCATTACGGCAGCTAGCTGCTGTGCAAATGTCATCAATGGAAGTTCTAGACCAGAAGGCAGAAGAAGTGGCCATGGATCTAGCTGAATGAGCCCTAGGAGGATTTGATAGGGAGAGACCTTACTGAGTACACACAAAAGAAATGCAATCAGCAATTCATTTTTCCAGGGTAACTTTAAAAACTGTGACCCAGTCTGTTCGGTGAGAAAAGAACAAACAACTGGTCTGTTTTCCTAAAATCCTTTCTCCTGTGTAGATAAAAACATAGTTGTTTATGTACATCTAAAAGATATAACATGCACACCCCTTTATTTGAAACATTACTGAAGATAAAAGAAAGGTGAATTGGTTGATGGATATTTGATTAAGAGGCTACTTTAGGTAAAAAAGATAGACTGGTTCGTAAAGTAACTCTGTCTTTATGGAAAACAATGAAAGGAAGTTTGGATGATACATTCTGGAGCTCAGAAATTCTTCTTGCAGATGTAATAGCTACTAGAAAAACTTGTTTTCCAAGATAAAAAATTTAAATCGGTTTTGGCTGCAGGTTCAAAAGGTTGCTGCATCAACCCCTGGAGTATGACTGTCAAATCCCAAAGAGGTGATAGGTCTTTCACTGGAAGTCTAAGTAAGAAGGTACCTTTTAGAAAAGCTTTGCACAATTTGGAAGAAGATAAAGAGGAAGCTTTCTCTCCTCAATGAAAATTGTATATGGCTGCTAATTGTATTTTTATTGTGGGGAAAACTAGCACCTTCCTGAAAAACAAAAGCTAAAAACTCCAGAACCCAAGAAATAGCAGTAAAAAGGTTAATTTCCTTTTTAAGGGCCCAGATTGAAAATCTTTTCCATTTACTCCTGTAAATTTTTCTTGAAGAAGTTTTCTGGGAAGATAAAAGTATATGACAAACCAGGGAGGAAAGCCTGGGCTGTTTAGCTATTAATGGAATTGGAGAAACCATGCTTTTAGTTTGAGGCTTGGAATATTGAGATGCTTCATCCCCGAGGAATGCGAGAGAAGATCTGGACTGGGGACCAGTATCCATACAGGATAACGAAGATGATACCAAAGGAAGGGGAACCACATCTGGCAAGCCAGAAGGGGGCAATGAGGATAACTGAGCTCTTCAACCAACTGGCTTTCTGCAAAAAATTTAGAATCAGCGGTAACACAAGATAAGCATAAAGGAGACTGAAAAGCCAAACGTAGACTAGAGCATCTCTCAGTGACTCACCCTGAGGGGAGATTAGAGCTAAATACCTGCTGCACTTGTTGTTGTGGGGAGGTGCATAGGCACTGCAACACGGCTGGTCCCAACAATGGAAAATCTTCTCCACCACTGATCAATTCATAGACCACTTGTGAAGTAACAAAATGGACTTACTGAGTTTGTCAACTAGTACACCGGATTTTTGCGAAATGTGCTTTACCACCAGAAAGCAGCTGGAGATCACCTACTGCCACACTCTCACTGCCTCTCAACAAAGTGGGTAAGATCAGGTTCCTCCTTGTTTGTTGATGTACCAGACACAGATATGCTGTTGGTTTGTATCACAATAGTCCCTTGAGGGAGAATATCTTGAAAGGCCTGCAATGTTAATAGAACTACTCTCATCTTTAGGACACTGATGTGCTAATTGGTCTCTTTGGGGAACTACATGCCTTGGACCATCCATTCCAAGAAATGCCCCACCCTCACCCCAACTGGGAGGCATCTGTGGTCACCATGGCCACTGGAGGAGACAGAATAAAAGGACAGCCTCTGTAAATTTCATCCGACAGAATCCAACAAAGATGATTTTTGCATACTCGAGTGGGTTTGACTGGGATGTATAGAGGATGTTGCAGAATAGACCACTGAACAGCTAGAGTCCATTGGAGAACATGAATATAGGAACATGTCACAGGAACTAAGATTATGGCCGCTACCATCGAACCTAAGGTCTGAAGGACAAGTCTGGCTGGAGGAGTAGAATCAAGAAGAATTTGCTATACCTGAAACTTGATTGCATCCACACGATGTAAAGCCAGCACAGCAATCTAACCCTCTGTGTTCAACTGGGCACCGATGAGCTCCAGACTCTGTACTGGTTGTAGTTTTGATTTAAGAGATGTTGACTGAAATGCCTAGTGTTTGACAAAGTTGGAGCACATAGTCCCTGGACTGTTCTAAGATATGCTTGGGTGGGGGAATGAGGAGCCAGTCATAAAGATATGGATACACTCAGAATCCCAGCAGTCTCAGGTGAACTGCTACCACTGCCACACACTTGGTTAAACAACCTGGGGTCTGTGCTGAGACCAAAGGGCAGAGTTCTGAACTGACAGTGAATGCTTCCCAACTGAAAGCATAGATATCTTTGAGATCATCTGTTCATCATGATGTGATAGTATGCATCCTGAAGATTGAATGAGCATATCCAATCTTCCTTGAAGAAAAAAGGCAGGATGGACTGAATCATAACCACTGACTTCTTCACAAATTATTTCAGGTTGCCTAGATCCAAAACTGGTCTCAGGTCCCCTGTCTTCTTTGGCACTAAAAAGAACCTTGTGTAAGTTCAGAATCCTCATTGGTCTGTTGAGATCTCCTGGATGACTTTTGCTTAGCAGCTTTTGAATCATCTGAGCTGCAGCTTCTCTATGATTGGATGGAATACTGGAAAGCTTTCTTCTTTTGGTTTGGAGAATCTGGAAAAATGGTATGAAATAACTTCTGAATATTATTTTTAGCATTCAAGAATCTTTTGTTATAGTAGCCTAGGCATGTTGGTGTAAGGACAAGTGCCCCCGACTACCTCCAGAAATGAGCAGTCGGGCAACCCTTCAGGGTTTCTGAAAGAGTCTGTTGGGGAAGGAGTCTCCGAAACCTTGGTTTTGCAGGCCAACCTTCGCCATGATGACAGTGTCTTCTATTTGGACTCTCCCCTCTGCCCCTGGAGTTGTTGTCCCTCAGTGGATCCTGGAAAGACCCCTTTGATTTACAGAACCACACTTGTCCCCTCTTTGATTGCAAGAAAAGATCACTGAGGGGTAGAACAGCAAATCCCTTTGGCAGACAGGGTCTTTCCTTCCTGTTCACTGGGGGAAAGTGTTTTTAACACAAGGGTCAAACAAGGAAGTTCCATCAAAAGGAGCACTGATGAAAGAAGACCTGAAGCTCACAAAGCGGATTCCAGGCATGTCTCCAGATGGCAATGCCTGAAACGACAGCCCGTGAGGTACCCTCTGCAGTGTGGGATATCAATCTCATGGACACATTGGAAATGGGTAATAGAGTGGCCAGTTGTGAAGATGACTTCTTATAGTCCTCCACAGACATGGACTCAAAGATGGATTTGGAAAGCTCCTTGGTAAAATCCCTCTGCAGCCTTGTAAAGTGCGCAAAATAATTCAGAGACCTGAAAGCAAAGGTCACTGAAGCAAAAATCCACTTCCCAAATCTGTCCAATCCTCTTGACTCTCTATTGGTGGATAAACAGAGGAACTCTGCTCAGCTAGTTCCTTTCTTGTGGCTGCCGCCACAACCATGTTATCAACAGGGACTCCTTTGCTCCAATGGGGTCTGTCCCTTGCTTTTATCTGTCCTGGAGGGGAAATGCCTTTGTCAGAATAAACCCGAATGATACCTTGGGAAATCCAATGAGCAATGGTTACTTTGGTAACTGGCTTTCCTAAGAAGGGTCTTGAATAAGAAATACATAACTGGTCAGATTTGCGAAAGGACTTCGTCCTGTGTAGATAAACTCTCAATTGTCTGTGTACATCCAACAAGTGTAATTTATATTCACCCTTGTTCTGAAAGTTAGGAAAGAAAACAGGAAGATTAATAGTTTGATTAATGTTGGCTTCTGATGCCACCTTAGGAAGAAAGAACAGATTAGTGCTCAGGGAGACCATATCTTTATGAAAAATCATGTATGGAACCTTGATAGTGCCCAAAGTTCCGACACTCTCCTAGCAGATGTAATGGCCACCAAAAAGGCAGTCTTCCAGGACAGGTACTGCGAGTCTGTCGAGGCTGTGAGCTCAAAAGGAGGAGAGACTAAAGCTTGTAATGCAAAAGTGAGATGCCACTGGGGTGTATAATCCTTCATCGGAGGACTTAAAAGAAATTACCCTTAAAGAAGGCCTTGCAAAATCTAGAGGAGGCTAGTGAAGACATATTCTCCCCCACATGGAAAGTGGAAATAGCAGCCAGTTGTACCTAAACCATAGAAGAGCTGACACCTTGTTAAACACTCCCTGCCAAGAACTCTAAGACTGCTGAGACGGGAGCTGTAAAGGGATCTAAATCCCATTGAGAAACCCATATACAGAATAATTTCCACTCACTACGATATAGTCTGCGAGTGGAAGATTTGTGAGCCGCTACCAAAATGGTTTTCACTGGAGAGGATAAACTAGGAGTCCTAATAATCAAGGCAATTGCAGTAGCCAAGCTGTGAGCTTCAGACTGTCCAGATCTGGGTGAAGAATTCTCGAGGGGTGTGAAATGAGACCCGGAACTGGATTCAAGATCCATGGTGGAACTACTATGAGGACCATTGTACTGCCAGTGTCCACAGAAGGATTTGCATGTGAAGGCGAGGAAGGGGTAAAAGAATGATTGTGGCTGCCATGGACCCCAGTGCTCGTAGACCAAAGGGAGGGGAACCAGACTTGGCGAGGTCAGAATGGGGCAATGAGGATTACTGTATTCCCCAGCCTGAGAACTTTCTGTAGAAATCACGACATGAGAGGTAACAGACGGTAAGCATAAAGAAGACCAGGAGGCCAAGCATGTACCGCAGCGTCTCTGGGGACCTCCCCCTGAGAGGGGTTCAAAGCGAAGAACTCTCTGCATTTCACATTGGAAGGAGATCCGAAGAGATCGCAGAAAGACTGACCTCACTTGAGAAAGATCTCCTCCACTATTGAAGAATTCAGAGACCACTTGTAAGGCATCAGAATAGACCTGCTGAGCCTGTCCGCTAGAATGTTAGACCATCCAGGAATGTGCGTTGCCACCAGAAAATGGCCGATAAAAATCGCCTATTCCCGCACTCTCATGGCTCCTTGACAAAGGAGGCAGGATCTGGTTCCTCCTTGTTTGTTGATATACCAGACCACTGACATGTTGTCCGTCTGTATCGCAATAGTCCCTAGAGAAAGATGGGCATGGACAGCTTGCAACGCCAGACACACCACCCTCATCTCCAGGACGTTGGTATGCAAACTGGTTGCAGAAGGGGACTACGTGCCTTGGAAAGTCCTTCCCAAGCAATGCCCCCCACCCCCACCGGGAGGCATTCGTGGTCACCATGGCTTTGGGAAGGCGGGGAAAAAAGGGGACATCCCCTTCCAAGACACAGGGAAAAAATCCACCATCGAAGAGAGTCCTTGCAAACCCGAGAGATGCTTACTGGATGAGAAAGAGGGAAATCTAATGAGGACCATTGTACTGCCAGTGTCCACAGAAGGATTTGCATGTGAAGACGAGGAAGGGGTAAAAGAATGATTGTGGCTGCCATGCACCCCAGTGCTCGTAGAACAGCCTCTGCTGTAGGAAGATGAGTTTGGAAGATGTGCAAGACATGATCTCTGAGATTGTGCACCCTTTCTGTGGTGATGTAAACTTTCATCTGGATAGTGTCCAGCTGAGCACCAATGAATTCTAGAACCTGAACTGGAATCAGCGATGATTTGTTGATATTGATGGTAATGCCCAAACTGTTTGCTATATGAGGAAATAGTCCCTGGCTCGGCAAAGTAGAAGCCTGGTGGGTGCCGCAAAGAGCCAACCATCCAGGTAAGGACAGACCTGAATTCCATGAAGCCTCAGGTGAGCCGCTACAACTGCCATCACTTTGGTGAACACCCTGGAGGCTGTGGTGAGATCAAAGGGGAGGGCTCTGATCTGATAATGATTGGCTCCCTGCCAGAAGCAGAGAAACCTGCGAGAGCACCTGTCCATCTTGATATGGTAGTACACATCCCGAAGGTAGATCGAACACATCCAAACTTTTTTCTGCAAGTAGGGCAGAACAGACTGAATAGTGACAATCCAGAATTTCTCCTTGGCTACTGACAGATTCAAGGGGGATAGATCCAGAATGGGTCTTAGGTCCCCTGTTTTCTTTGGCACTAAAAAGAACCTGGAAAAAATGCCCGATCTGGATTGGTCTAGGGGGACGGGTTGGATGACTCGCTTTCTTAGCAGCTGGTCTATTTCTATTGCTGCTGCCTCCCTTTGTGCGGGTGGAGCATCTGGGAGGCATTTTGGGAGGAGAGGTCTACTGGTGAATGGGATGAAGTATCCTCTGGATATGATTTGCAGCACCCAATGGTCTGATGTTACTGACTCTCATGCCGCTGTGTGTAGCGAAAGGTGACCCCCGACTGCCTCCAGAAATGAGCAGTTAAGCAGCCCCTCAAGGCTGCTGTGCAGGTCTGTCCGAGAAAGGTTCTCAAAACCCGAAATTCCTCAAACCCCCCTCTGCCTCATGGGTGGTGTCTATCATAGCCCCCACTTTCTCTGGGGGAAGGTGAGTACTGAGTGTCCCGAGAGGACTGTGATTTCCGGAACCATATCTTCTTTGTCCCTCGCTGATTCCTTGAAAAGGATCTTTGAGGGGCTGAAAAGCGGATCACGACAGCAGACAGTGTCTTCCTGTCCTTCTCACTCTGGACCAAAGTGTTGTGAACTGTTTCCCCAAACAGGGAAGGACCATCATATGTGGCATTCACAAAGGACACCTTGAAGGGTTCCGAGAATTGACACAGCCAAAGCCAGGTGTGACACCTCAGGGCAACGTCGGAACTGGTCGCCCTAACGGCTCCCTCCATAGCATAGAAGAGAAGATGAAAGGACGTGTTCACTACCACTTTTAGATTGGCCATCTGTGTGGAAAACACCTTCTTGCTTTCCGCCAATATGGGCTCTAGGGACGACTCAGCGACCTCCTTTACTAGGTCTCTCTGCAGTCGGATGACATGTGCCATGTAGTTTAGCGCCCTTATGGAAAAGGTTGATGAAGCATACACCTGCCTCTCTAGAAGGTCCATGGTCCTGGACTCCCGGTCAGTAGGATGGACCATAGAGCTCTCCTGCGCAAGCTCTTTTGGTAAAGGCGGCCACCACCATGTCATCCACAGGGGACCCCTTGCTCTAGCTAGTCCTGTCTGATGGGGGGCTTAACACTTTATCAGGACATCTGGAAATGGGTTCCACGGTGTCCGGATTCTTCCACGTCTGAGATGTAATGAGGTCCACAAGTGGATCCGGAGAAGGGGACACCCAGGAAATAGATGGGCCTGTGCCGAATGCCTCTAGGAACACTGACTCATCTGAGGTTGCTTTTTGGGTGGACCACTCCCCCCAGGCGGAGTTCCATGATGTCTTCAAAGGAGACATCCTCGGGGGGTGATTGTGGGGAACCTTCACCTTCCTCCAAGTCATTGTCTTTGGTGAGGGACTCAGTAGACAAGTCCAGGTGCCTCCTTTTGGACATCCGGTTGCAAGGAACCTCCTCAGTGGGACTCTCTGGGAGGTGCTCGCAAACCTCTTCTTGCTCCTGTGGGGGAGGGGGGGCTTCCTGAGGCACACTCTGCACAGGCTGTCCCTGAAATGACAGGAAGGTTGGGGTTGTACACAAAGCAGAGGTAGTTGGGGCAGAGCCCGAGGACGGGATGGTCAGGGGTCTTGAAGAGCTCGAAAGAACCCTCTCCTCCACGTCAAAGGCCAATGGAGAACAGACATCCTGGAAGGTGGGAAAGGGAGCTGTTCCCATCGGACCTGACTGGGGAGTGGGAGCCGAGACTGCTAGGGCTGAGACGCTGAGGGGATGGCTGTGCTTCGACAAGCTTCATGCCAACAGCACCTCCTCTGATCCGATGCCAAGGCTATGGCTCCAAAAGCTCGGATCTGATCCTGTCGGATCCGGCGCACTCAAGGCAATGGCCGGCATCGAGGTACAAGGTACCATCGGCACCAACTTCCCCCGACCCTGAGAGTCCTCGGATCCAAAGACTCCAAAACTGATGGTCGAATCGGAGAAGAAGTTATAGAGGTGAATAAAGGCTGAGAGTTCCCCGTTCCGGAGGGAGAGGGAGCTGTCAAGACTCCCATCTGGATCTGGGTGTAAATGAACTTCTGCATCATCCTGTCCATCTCTGCCTCGCTAAGGCCACGGGTGGATTGGGAAGAGGAAGCTACTGACACCATCCAGGAGTGCTGACGAGGGGAAGCTCTGGATGGTGGTCTAGATGCCTCTGGCTCCAGGGAGAACCTGAGCGATTGGAGCAGAGGAGTAATAGGCGTAGGAGAGGTATTGGATTTTGCAGGAAACCATGCCGGGGCTGAGTGGTCCGGAGACCGCTTCCTGGGTCTGTCCTTCCCCAGACCTCATGGCAGGAGTTTGAGTCCCAGGGGCCTGGGAAAAAGAAGAGGCAGAAAAAGTAGTGGCCGAAGCCATGGTTATGGGGACGGCCATCCTAGATGAAGGAAGCAGATCCTTGATCACTAGTTTAGTCCTCCTGTCCTTAAGGGCCCAGGGGTTGAAGCCTGCGCAAATAGGACAGGAGGTAAGCAAATGGGCTGCGCCCAAACACACTACGCACACAGTGTGGCCATCAGCTGGGGAGAGCTTATGGCCACACTCTGTGCACTTCCTAAAAACTGACTTGGAGGTCTCAGCCATAATACGAGACAACAAGCACCCACAGGCACTCACACACGCACATGCACTTACAGCAAGGAGGGAGAGACCATGAGAGAAAGAACAACAATAACTTTTTTTTTTTTTAAACAACCGATGAACAACGCACGTAGGAGAGGTTTAAGGGAGAGGATAGGAAGAAACTTTACTAAACCTGGCAAGGAAATAACAACTTACCCAAGAAAAATGCTAGGACCACGATGCATAGCTTTTCAGAGGCAAACGAGATCTGAGGGAAGGAAGGAGACAGGGGGACATTATGGGTAAGGGGAGGAGCTTGGAGGTCAGATCAGATGCTAGTGGTGCGGCCTCGGATCCGTAAACCCACAGGCTGAAGATCAAATGAAATCAACTACTTCAGATAAGGAAAAAGCAAGAAAAGTTTGGTGTCAACAATGGAGTATAAAGAAAGTACGACAAGGATAGAAAAGACATTGACAAACTAACGTACAGAGAAAAAAAATAGTAAACAACTGGAGAAAGTCAACAAGACAGACAGAGGATAGCCAAAAAATAGAATAGAGAGTTTTCCTGAGGAAAAAACAACTCACAAAAACCTTGAAACAACCTGACCAAGCTCTAAGAAAAAAAATCTGTGTCCATGTGAGATAATGGCAAATGAGATCTGAGGTACTGTAGGCTGGCTGGAGCATTATGGTTAGAGGAAGGAGCTTGACAGTTAGATCCACGAGTCTGTGAGATGCTGCCGAGTTTTATCCGAGGCTAGATCCATACCCCATATGTTGAAGAAGAATGAAAAGAACATGAGCTACAGCCACAACAAAAGCAGCCTAGAAGTCACACATGCTGTCTATCATTTATAAAACACTTGTGTGCCATGTGGGGAAACAATACAAACAACTGGTTGTGGGTGCCACTAACTAAGAAAAATAATAAAAATTAAATAGTGCACTAATAAAAGTCAGGGTTCAAGAATGTCTGATGATCAGCCAGTTAATGCTTTTCAAAAGAAACACTACATAGCTGATTTGCCCGTCTGGCAAGAAACCAGATAAGTGAATGACTGTATTCTGCTGTTAAAAAGTGCCTAAAATGGTACATCTCCCAGTGCAATAGTTTTTTTTTTTTAATTCAACTAACTATGCAAGAATGTGGACAGCAATCTTGCCTTTGTCTATGAAGATGAAGAAGAAGGCACATAATAACTCCTTCAACACTTAACTAGAAAGGTGCAAGGCTGCACTGTAGGTGTCATTACAAAGGATGGGGCACTATCAACAAATACTGCAAGCACACTGCTAAGCAAAACAGAAATGGCACTGTAAATGTAAATTAATTAAGGAAAATACAGATTTTGGGACATTGGGGCATAAAGTCTTCTATTTAAATTTTAAATCCAAACTTACCCAAGACGATAACAACAACAACATAAAACTCCAAAAACAATGAAAATTATCATTGACTGTCTATTCCAGTACTTCACCTTGCTGTCATTTCAACACTTTCATTATCAGCCACTACGGTGCCTTTCACATTACAGTACTGTACATCATCCCAGTTTCTTTCTCTGACAGACGCTTTTACTTTCACACCCTGTAATACAATCAAAATATTATTTAGAAAAAGCCTTAGACCTTGGTAAAAAAAAAAAAAAATAATCACAGTACAATAGATTCACTTATACTGAGCAAAATGTGTTCATCCAATTTGCATTTCTTCAACAGTACATCCACTTACCCACAGATACAAGGACCATCAGTACAATATGCTGCAGGAACTGGCTCAGTGGTACACAGGGAAAAAGTCTTAACTTTGACTCAAACAAAACTGGATCAAGCAGTGACCCATTTGCTGGAAGAGCCATTGAGGAAGGGGATGAATATAGATGGCTTAACCATCTAGGAAGAGGCTTGTTGTATAGGTGATTCCTGGCAGTGGCTACAGAGATTACACTGGGAGGCAGAAAGCTGGGTTACATGCTTGAACTTACCAAAGCATTATAAATCGCATAGTCAGGGGACAGTACATACATGGCAAAAAATCAAATAAGCTGAGTCTATCAATGTTAAGTCCTTATGAAGTCAAACCAAGCAACAGTCTGCTGAAGAGAAAGGATAAAGTGATACTGTAGAATGCTTATTTAGAATACTGAGTGAGACACTGTAGTACCAAGATACTTACATCACTTCAGACAGCCATCTTCATTAGAAAGATCTCTGTCCCTGGTCTTCCTCACAAGATGATTTCAGTCTGGACAGGAAAGCTGAACACTTCAGCCTAACAAGACAGGAGATTCCTCAACAGATATCAGCAAGCTGACAGTTGCAAAAGCGAGTAAAATAATAATGTACACCCCCACACATGAGGTAAATTTGCTGACACAGAATACCCAGTTTAGTACTGTCCGATCAAAGTACAGTCCCAAAGACAAAAGCTTCAGAACAGATCCAAGATCTTACACATTCGATAAAAACCAAGAGAGCACTGACAAGCACAAATATGTGGCCCAACGTGGTATAGTCAGCATGCACAGACACTAATTACGTGTGTGTGTGTGTGTGTGTGTGTGTGTGTATATATATATATATATATATATATATATATATATATATATATATATATATATATATATAATGTGATAAGCAGCATAGTGAAGAGCTTTACGTTGCATCTTGTATCAGATATAGCAAAGGGGACTTTTGATTTCGCCCATCACTTTGTGACATTTGCATGGGAGAGATTTAGGATATTCACAAGCTAATATTTGTTAGGAACCACTGAGCAGTATCATATTTGCTTCTCCCATTTTCCTTGCACCTAAAAACCATACAAGTATGGTAAAAAAAACTTAGGGGTTGTCAAAAGCAGAAGGAATTATATTAATGCTTTGAAGCCCACTATTACAGACTGCTGATGATTGTTCCTAAACAAGGAGTTATCTCTTAGAAGACAGCAAAGTGCATCAGTGATTTAGGATTTTTGACTCACAGTTCCAGGGCTTGTGTTCACTCCTCACCTTTAGTCGCTGTTTTCACAGACCTTTCATGTTTTCCTTATGACAGTGCAAGTCTTCTTCAAATTCTTTGGGTCCCCCCAACCTCTCAAAGCATGTTGCTTAGAAGGTTGAACTATTAATAGGTATTGCATTTACACTAGCATTTATACCTCCTGTTCTAAATGACAAGGGTCCCCCCAAAAAACATCTGCATTACCCAATTAACAAATGAACAAAGAAAAGAGGTTATATACTCACCATAACGGTTCACCTGTGCTGTCCATTTTCATTCTTCCTCAACTGATGAGTTCAGATCTGATCCTTGGGTCTGATTTGGCTGTTGCTAAAGCTTGTGGCAACCAAAAACTCCCAACCTTTTCTCCCTTACCCATAATGCTGCACTCACAAGTACGTCAGATCTTGTTTGCTGATTTTCTAGAAAAGAAATATTAGTAGATAAATAGGAAGAAGACTATGTATGGAGCTCAATATAAAAGACAATAATGTCCATAAACCACTTATTCTTCCAGGAGGTTAGAAAGGATGGGGGTTGGTGGGTGGAGAGCTGAGGAAGAATGAAAATGGACAAACACAGATGGAATGTTATGGTGAGTACATAATTTCTTTATCTGATGTTGTCAATTTTCATTATATCCTCAACTGATGGGACAGAGTCCCCAGCTACCTAAAAACTGGGTGGACTCAAGGAAAGATATTCTTAAGCACAGTTGAACCAAATGATGTTCCACCTCTGGAGACCAAGTCCAATTTGTAATGAGCAACAAAGGTATGGGGGGTGGCCCAAGTTGCTGTAGCACAAATATCGCCCATGGATATTCTACATTGACAAATGAGGAAGTTGCCATAGATATAGTTGACTGGGCTTGTAACAGTTTTGGTAAGGTTTGTTTGTTTGTCTTTCGGCTTTTCCCGATAACGGGTCGCCACAGCAGAACTCTGGTTCGCTAATGATTGGCAGTAGATTTTTTACGAAATGCCGAGGTGCTAGCTCGATGCCCAACCTTCAATCCCCAATTTATTATAAATAAATGAAATGCAATCAGTCAGCCATCTGGCTAAAGTTACTTTGGCAACTGATTTTCCAAATTTCACCTCTGCAAATGAAATAAACAAACTTATCAGATTTTCTGATGTCTTTTGTTCTGTTTAGGCAAAATCATAATTGTCTGTGAGCATCCACTAAATGTAATATATATTTGCACTTGTTAGCAAATTTAGGAAAGGATACTGGCAAATTAACAGACTGATTGCTATTACACTCTGATACTACCTTAGGAAGAAATGATGCATTAGTTCGTAAGGTAACTCTAGCCTTGTGAAAAATCAAGTATGGAGGTTTTGACAATTCTTGAATCTCAGAAATTCATCTGGCAGAAGTAACGGCTACCAGAAAAAATGTCTTCCAAGAAAGCTATTTAAGGTCACACTTAGCTGCTGGTTCTAATGGGGAATGAGTAAGAATTTGCAGTACCAGATTCAGGTCCCATGGGGGAGTAGGGTCTTTAAAAGGAGGTTATAGAAGAGTCCCTCTTTCATAAAACACTTGCAGAGCTTACAAGAAGCAACTAAGGAGCCATTAAATCCAATATGAAAATTCAATATAGCTGTTACTGTTGAGGAACTAGCCCCTTCTTTAAAACGTATAGCCAAATTTTCCAGGATGAATTGAAGCTTTTCATTTAAGGTTTGGTCACTTCTGTTTTGTATCTTATTCTTGTATTATATTTGTTTTGTTTTAAGTTTTCTGTTCTGTTGGACTTTCAAGAGGAGAAAAGTTAGCAAAAAATTACTTTGCAAAGGATGAATAACATCAGACAATTAGTGGTAGGAGCTGAGAAGCAGCATTCCTGTTTTAGGTAGAAACATCTCAATCTAGCTGAAGTGCTTGTTTGGCCTGCTTGCTGTACTCTCCCTGAGTACTGCTGATCTCTGGCTGCATTTTATTTTTCCTCCCACTTGTCCATTTGTTGTTGTGTTCTTAAATTTGGTGGCTTCTGCTGATCTCTGTAAAACTTAAGTAGAAATATTCACTGTATACTGCACTTTGAACTGTATTTTTACCATATCACTGCTCATTTGAACTGTTTTTTTTTTCCTGAAATCGTTGCAATTTGTTTGCTCTAGCATAGACTAGTTTCAGACCTGCTGAATTTAGTACTGTTTGTATAACTTGAGCACTAAACTAGGCCATCTTATGTTGAAGACCTGCACCCTAGTGGTAGGAGTGTGCAGTTAGAACTCATCTGATTGAAGGCTGCTGGAACAGAGCTCAGTTTTGTGCTTTTTTTATTTATTAATTTGTTTAGATCAGTTTGTGCTCATTTGCTACACAGCACAGCATTTGTGCAATACACACTGCCTTGCAGCAGTGGGCACCGTTGGTGGTGATAGACGCAAACAATTTTGATTGCAAATTTTCCCTTAGTAATTTGCTGGTACTCAATCTTTAGAGTTCTCGTGATTGTCCCTCACTGACAGGTGATACATTCAGTGAAGTTCCTGAGGTACCAACACAGATCCTACCCACTAGCCCTTCATATTTTTTGTCCACTTCCCCTGCCCTCTACTTGACCTGGTCCTTTCTGTCCTCTCCATGTTTTCTGACCACATCAACTTACCTAGCATTATGGATAGATAATTTCCCACAGTTTCTCCAGCCAGACTGGTCAACATGGGCATCCTGAGGCTATGTAGCAACTGTCTTACGTACACTGACAACCCACTTCTTCTAGTCCACATAAATTCATTATGTAAGAGATGCATCTATATCAATAACGTGGAATCCAGGCTCTCTCGCTCACTAGACAGGTCAGCTGATACTAAGCAGATTGTCAGCATGCACACCTTACCTCTTGCACCTACCAAGCCAACAACACATAAGCCTACATATGCGAAGGACCTTACAAGAATCTTACCTAAACATCAGAGACTTCCCAAACATAACACAAGCACACTTCACATAATACACCTTCTCCAGACACAGTACACAATATATCAGACATCAGTGTCTCTCACCAGTCAAGCCCCAAGGCATAACACAAAAACAAACATCTTAGTCATAGACGACTCAACTGTGACACGCATAGACATCTCTCTCACCAGGCTGAATAAGGAAAAGGTCACAGTCAGCTGTCTGCCAGGATCCGCCACATCACACATGCACTCAAGTCTCTCAACAACAGGCACTGTTATGACTCCATCATAGTCCATGTTGGTGTGAATGACTTGAGACATACCTCATTGGACTATATGAAGAGAGACATGACTAAGCTCTCTAATTATGTGTCTCAGGCAGGTATGTCCCTAGCCTTAAGCATTTTACCTTCGCCTAGGATGATACCTCAATACAAACAAGAAAAAAAATGACTGACTTCAACAACTGGCTTTGTTTCTGGTACAATTCAAAGCGGATCCAGTATCGGTCAGACTGGGATGACATGGTTGACAGACCTCAATGCTTTGCCAGAGATGGTCTTTATCTGATACCCCTGGGATTTTGTTTACTGGATAAGGCTCTTGCCAGCCCCATTGTGCCTTTTTAGGCAATGTCACAAGAACAAGAGCCACTATTGTGATTTTAAGTATTTTCTTCTGATTTTTTGTTAAGTTTTACTGCTTTGCCGCCTATTTTTTGGAATTTTCCGGCTTGCTAAAGTTTATATCTGTAACAGTAACAGTACTTGGAACACATCTAGAGCCTGTTTACTGCATTTCCTGTGTTGCACTTAATTTAAAATCGTTTTTTTCTCTAAAAACTGCATTTTACCTGATTTTGAGTTAGCACTCAAGTGTGGGGTCATTTATTGCACTGTTGTGATTATTTTGCTGCTTGTGTATCTCTGCTACCTTTAAACTACAACAAAAAGAAAAAAACACAAAAAAATCTTGCTTTTTTCCCACTTTCTGAAAGTTAAGAAAGTTCAGTTACAGATTTGCTGTTCTGAACTGTTTGGAAGTTTCTAGAAGGCCAGTGCTTGCTTGGGCTAAAGGGAAGTCTCTGTGTTCACCAGTGGGAGTGGTTAACCCTAAACAGCCTGCCTGTCCCTGGAGGAGTGGTTACTACCTAGAAGCTGTAGTTTTATTGGCCATTTTAGGTCAATTCTAAACTCCTTGATCTGTCTCTCTTAAAACCCGGCTGCCTCGTGGTTTTGGCGTCTTTTCAGGCTTGCTAGTTGTTGCTGAAGCACCTACCAAGGGGAGAAAACGCTGAGAGAAGAAAAGGAGCCACTTTTGTGATTTTAAGTATTTTCTTCTGATTTTTTGTTAAGTTTTACTGCTTTGCCGCCTATTTTTGGCATTTTCCGGCTTCCTAAAGTTTATATCTGTAACAGTAACAGTACTTGGAACACATCTAGAGCCTGTTTACTGCATTTCCTGTGTTGCACTTAATTTAAAATCGTTTTTTTTCTCTAAAAACTGCATTTTACCTGATTTTGACCTTACACTCAATTGTGGGGTCATTTATTGCACTGTTGTGATTATTTTGCTGCTTGTGTATCCCCGCTACCTTTAAGCTACAACAAAAAGAAAAAAAAAAATCTTGCTTTTTTCCTACTTTCTGAAAGTTCAGTTACAGATTTGCTGTTCTGAACTGTTTGGAAGTTTCTAGAAGGCCAGTGCCTGCTTGGGCTAAAGGGAAGTCTCTGTGTTCACCAGTGGGAGTGGTTAACCCTAAACAGCCTGCCTGTCCCTGGAGGAGTGGTTACTACCTAGAAGCTGTAGTTTTATTGGCCATTTTGGGTCAATTCTAAACTCCTTGATCTCTTAAAACCCTACAACTCTCTTTTTGAGCGGTTTTGCGCACTGAGCAGCGTCACCTAACTATTCCAGGCTCCACAAAGTCTGCTCTTCACTTTTTCCCTTAGAACTGTTCAAACTCTCAAAGTAATCACTCTATTCTCTTTCTAAAGCCCTGCACTTGCTCAGCTCTTATAAGGAAACACTAACTAACTAAAGCACTACACCCTCCTTGACTTCTCATAAGTATTAGGCTCCCGATTGGTCCTTCCTGATCAAGTGAAAAATCAGTTCCCTTCCCTAATCTGATCAGTAAAAAACAGTTCCCTATACTAATCTGGTATGTCCAAGGGTCAGTTTCAAGGTTACTCTCCAGTCCAGCTGGTGAATCTGGGAATTTTGAGGCAATGTTACAATTGCCTTATGTACACAGACAACTCTCTCCTCCTTCCAACAAACTCTAATACATTTGAGAGATGCAGTTACACAGCCAAACTGGAGGCAGAGCTCTCTCAACCCAAGACTGGCACAGTCAGTCAGGAGGAAAAGGTAACTACCCACACCACAAATCCAGTCTCACACAGACCTATTGCATCTGCATACCCAACACATAAACACACAAAAACATACTCGGAGGCTCTAAATAAAAATCTGCCTAAACAGCAAAGACCTCCTAAGCAGATATCCAAGCAACAGCCACCCCTCAACAATACCCACAAATCACATATCACACAAAATCAGTGTGCCTCACAGTCACAGCCCTTAAGGCCAAACAACACACCATATACACTTGTTATAGGGGACTCTATTGTCCGGCACACTGACATCCCGCTCACCAGACTGAACAAGGAGAAGGTCACTGTAAGCTGCCTGTTGGGTTCCAGGATCCGCCACATAACGCAAGCACTCAGGTCACTCCAAAGCAAGTACAAGTATGACTCCATCATTGTCCATGCTGGTGTGAATGACCTGAGATGTACCTCCCTGGACTACATGAAGAGAGACATAGAGGAGCTCTCTGACCATGTAGCCCAGGCTGGTATGACCCTGACCTTGAGTAGCATCTTGCCCTCACCAAGAATGATGCCACAGTATAAAGACAAAACGATCAGTTTCAACAATTGGCTAAAGTATTGGTGTCATTCAAAGGGGATCCAGTGTCTGTCTGCCTGGGATGACATGCTGGACAAGCCACGTTGCTTCGCTAGGGATGGCTTGCACCTGTCACCCTTACACTTTCGTATACTGGCCAAGGCTCTTGCCACCCCTATAGTGCCTTTTTTAGGCAAGGCTCAAAGGACAAACCCACCTCCATAGACAACCCAAGAATAAAAAACTAAAGGTAATGCTACTCAGTGCCAGAAGTCTAAACCTCAAGATGCACGCACTCGAGGCTCTCCTCAGTATGGAGAAAATCGATGTCTGTGCAGTAACAGAAACCTGGTTCAAGGCTCCTGAGAGCACCCCAGCACTACCAGGTTATAACTCATACCATGCTTCGCCCCAAAACTCGGACCGAAGCACAAAAGGAGGGGGAGTATCTATATTCATCAAAGATACCTACACCTCCAGGTTAGTGGCACTGCACGAAGCATCAGAAACCATCCATGTGCAACTAACAGCGGGCAAAACTGCCTTTCAGTTTGTAGCCTGCTACAGAACCCCCTCCCTATTACAGGAACCACACTTGGCCTTCCTGAGAACACTGGAGAATGTGAAGGTCTCTCCAAACACTATGTTATTGGGTGACTTCAACTACCCAAGCATTGACTGGGAAAACTACTCAAGCCCAAACACCCTCGCCCAACGGTTCCTTGAATTTATAAACTCTAACGCAATGGAACAACCGGTCACCACTCCCACAAGAGGGAACAACATATTGGACCTGGTCATCACCAACATGGGGACTCTATGTTCCACACCAGAGGTAAACCCCTCATTGGTAAGATTAGACCATAAACAAATTTCCCTGGACATCCATATCCCGTCCCCACCCCCAGCCAAGGAAATCACTGTAAAGAATTTCTCAAAAGCCAACTTTGCACTTCTCAAGACTGAGGTGGAATCCTTCAAAGCCCCTGGGCCAGAGGATAATACAGGCCAATCCGCAGAATCCTTTACAAATGCATTCTATGAGCACCTGCAGAAATGCATGGATCGTGCTATCCCAAATAAAACCAAGACTCACTCCTCCAAAAACAGGAGACCGGTCTGGTGGAACCTGGCCATAAATAAGCTATACAACAGAAGGAGGAAGCTACTACATGACAGAGCAAAATCCCAAAAAGGGAAGGCATCTCTGATCAGTATTAGCAAGAAACTTCGATCCCTCATAAAATCATCAAAGGCCAGCTTCGAAAGAAAAATTGCCCTAGACACTAAAGATAATCACAAGGCATTCTTTAGTTATGTCAGGAACATGGGCGGAAACTCCCAGATATGCTCTGAATTGTTGCATAACGGTACAAAATATACTGAACCTACAGACATAGCCAACATCCTGGCAGACAGATTCAGCGCAAACTCCCCAAAGGAGCAAATGCCTATCCCAACTGAATGTAACCTCCCTGACATCACAGATGCACAGGTGAAAGCTGCCCTCTCCAAAGCAAAAAACACAGCATCTATGGGACCGGACGGTGTCCCAGGCTGTGTCTTAAACGAGCTCCAAGAAGAACTAAACCCTCACATTAAGTCACTGTTCAAACTTAGCCTTACTACAGGATATGTACCCAAAGAATGGCGTACAGCTACAGTGGTCCCACTCCACAAAGGTGGTGCCACAACGGACCCTGGAAACTATCGTCCCATAAGCCTGACTAGTCTGGTCTGTAAAGCTATGGAGCGTATTATCATGGAACTCATAAACAAAGACATTGGGGGCCTCCAGACACTAGACCCTACCCAATTCGGCTTTGTTAAGGGCAGATCTTGCCTCTTAAACCTAGTTGATTTCTTTGAAACAGTTACCAAAGCCATAGATGAGGGTAAGGTAGTCCACACAGCCTACCTGGACCTCGCAAAAGCCTTCGACACAATACCCACTCGGGCATCATAAATAAGCTTATCAGCTTAAATATCAACCCCTATATCATAAGATGGGTTGCAAACTGGCTCAGAGATAGAACCCACATGGTCAGAATCGCAGGTGCCATGTCCGAATCCAAACCAGTTACAAGTAGTGTCCCACAGGGCTCAGTTCTGGTACCTCTCTTGTTCGGTATATACTTCTTTGAGGTTCAGGCTAACACGGGGGGATTATGGCTGACCAAGTTCGCAGATGACTGCAAACTGGGGGCCATAATCGAATCTCCAGCTGACACAAGCATCCTCCAAAAGGGTCTCACAGAGACGGATGCTTGGTTCCAGAGCCACAGCCTCAAGCTAAATGCTAAAAAGTGCATAGTCATCCCCTTTGGGAAAAACAAGGTGCCCACAAATTACCACATAGGTGGTAATCCATTAAGTACGGAAGAAGTAATTAGAGATTTGGGGACCAACGTAGATAGTAATCTCTCCTTTGATAATCACGTTGCCAAAGTGGTTAGAAAGACCTTCTATATAGCCCACCTTATCATGAAAGGGTTCGCATCTAGATCAAGAGAGATCATTGTGCCCCTCTACTCGTCACTCATCAGGCCCATAATTGAATACAATGCCCCTTTTGGGATGTACCTTACCCGACACCTGCAGCATCTGGAGAGACCCCAAAAGTACCTCACCAAGAGGATCACGGGCTACAAACAGATGTCCTATGCAGCTCGACTAAAGAAACTCAAGCTCTACTCAGTTGCTTACCGCCTACTCAGAGGCGATCTATGCCTGACGTACAAAGCCATGTCAAACCCAGAATTAATGGACATGCTCCACCTCAAAAAATCCAAGTCCCTTAGAGCTACACGCTCCAGGGACCTAAACCTCAGCACAAAAATAAATAGGACATGCTGGAGGGACAGATTAATTTCCCAGAGGCTCCCCTCACTCTGGAATAGAATCCCAATTCATGTTAGACATAGCCCCTCGCTGATGCTCTAATTTAAAATCGTTTTTTTCTCTAAAAACTGCATTTTACCTGATTTTGAGCTAGCACTCAAGTGTGGGGTCATTTATTGCACTGTTGTGATTATTTTGCTGCTTGTGTATCTCTGCTGAATATAGCAAACCTGCTGCCGGACAAGTTCATTGAAAACTTCACTTCCCTGTTCCTGCCACATATACTCCAAAGCATCCCTAACACCTGTCCCCCACCTAGTATCTCTGAGGAGCAGGTCTTAAATGCCCTCTCCAAGGCCAAAAACACCAGCCTCTATGGGACCAGACAGCATCCCGGGGTGTGTTCTACATGGATTAAAACAGGAATTAAAATCACCATCACAGCCTTAGCACCGGCTGCATCCCAGTGGAATGGAAAACAGCTACCATCATTCCTTTGCACAAAGGGGTGCATCCACGGACCCCGGGAACTACAGACCCATTAGCCTGACCAGCCTTATCTGCAAAGCCATGGAAAAAAAATCATCATGGAACTTATTAACAAAGATATAGGAAATCTCCATACACTTGACCCCACCCAGTTTGGCTTTGTCAAAGGGAGATCATGCCTGTTAAACTCGGTGGACTTCTTCGAGACACTCACCAAAGCCCTAGGCATGGGCAAATCTGTGCATACAGCCTACCTAGACTTAGCCAAGGTCTTTGACACAATCCCCCACTCAGGCATCATTGATAAACTCACCCAGCTGGGTATCAACCCATATACTGTTATGTGGGTTGCAAACTGGCCAACTGATAGAACTCATATAGTCAAAATAGGGCACTCCACCTCCTCCAGCAGACCTATAACCAGTGGTGCTTCACAGGGATAGGTTCTGGGACCCCTACTGTTTGGAATCTACTTCTCCAAAGTACAGGCTAAAACTAAAGGAATGTGGCTGACAAAATTTGCTGATAACTGCAAACTGAGAGCAATCACTGAAACCCCTAGAAATGTCAACATCCTGCAAGAAGGTCTTATGCAGACTAATGACTGGTGCCAAAGTCATGGTCTGGAACTTGATGCAAACAAATGCATTATCATCCCTTCAGCAAGGGTGATGTTCTTGCAAATCAATAGCAATACCCTAAGCATATAGTCAGTGGTGAGAGATCTGGGCACACAGGTTGATAACAACCTTAACTTTAATCAACATATCTCTACAGTGGTAAGAAAGGCATTTTATATTGTTCATCTCATAAGTAAGGGCACTGCCTTCAGAAAAAAGAGGTTATAACCCCCTTACTCTTTTCTCATCAGGCCAATAATAGAGGATAACACTCCCTTTGGAATGTTCCTTTCCAAACACCTGCAGCAACTGGAGAGACCATAAAAAAATGTAAGGTCTTCAAGATCTGTCTTATACGGACATACTGAAATCATTGTCACTTTACTCTGTGTCGTACAAACAGCTCAGAGGTGACTTGTGCCTTGCATGCAGAGCAATTTCTGACCCAGCTTTAATGGAAATGCTGCACGTTTGCAACTCAAATGGCACAGGGGTCACTCGGTTAAAGGACCTTAACCTGGTATGTGACATTAATAGAACTTGCTGGAGAGACAGATTTGTCTCATAGAGGTTGCCCCACCTTTGGAACAAGCTTCCTATTCATGTTAAAACAAGGCCCCTCATTGGCCCTATTCAAGCACAATTTGGACGATTGGACGGGTAGACGGAAATCTGCCCTAGGGGTTCCACTTGTGTCCCTCTTGGACAGGGGCAATAGGTGCTGATTTTAGTGTCTGCTTGAACCAGACACCCTTGGGAACAAGGGTTGAACTTGGCTAGGTTTGTAACAGCCCTGAGGCCATTAGCCTAATAACCTCCTATGATTCTATGTTATGTATTGGAGCTGAAAAAAGAACGACACTATTTTGACAAGCCCAATAAACAGATCTTTTCCATTTACTTGGAGTAGAGCTTTAGTGTAGAGGGTTTATGGGAAGATAAAAGTATATGTCGGACAAGTGAAGAAAGCATAGTTTGTCTGGCTATTAATGGAATTGGAGAAGCCAAGCCGCCAACCTGAAGTTTAATAAGTCTGGATGAATCATACCTATCGGACGAAATAGTAAGCCTGGAGTCAGATTCAGAATCCAAGGTTGGTGAAGTAAGTGAGGCCAAAGGAAGGGAAAACAAATCTGTCAAGGCCAGTAAGGTGCAATGAAGATGACTTTGCTCTTTAACATGGCAGCTTTCTGTAGGTATCATGGAATTAGAGGAATTGGAGGATAAGCATAAACTAGACCGGGGGACCAACTGTGAAGGAGAGCATCCCTTAGTGATTCCCCCTGTGTGGGGATTTAGGGCAAAGTGGCTGCTGCACTTGTTGTTTAGGGGAGAGGCAAAAAGATCGCAGCAAGGCTGGCCCCACTGACAGAAAATCATTTCCGCTACTTTCTTGCTGAGAGACCACTCTTGAGGTAGAAGAATGAACCTGCTCAGTTTGTCTGCTTTCACGCTGGACTTCTCCGGAATGTGCATTGCTATGAGAAAGTGGTTGGATGAGATTGCCCATTGTCACACTCTGAGTGCTTCTCAACACAAGGGATAAGATCTGGTTCCTCCTTGTTTTTTGATATACCAAACTACTGACTTATTGTCTGTTTGAATTGCAATCGTCCCCAGAGGGAGAGCATTCTGAAAGGCTTGCAAAGCTAAAGCACTGCTCTCATCTCTAGGACACTGATATGCAAGTTGGCCTCTTCAGGGGACCAAGTGCCTTGGACCGTTTTCTCCAGAAAATGCCCCCCAAAAATGGGAAGCATCCATGGTCACAATGGCCTTGGGCTGAGGGGGAATGAACGGACGGCCTTGTAGAACCTGGTCCAATTGAATCCACCATATGAGATCTCTCTTACATGTATGGATGATTCGTACTGGGGATGACATGGGTTGGTAAAGTTATAGACCATTCTGCTGCTAGCGTCCACAGAAGGATCCTCATGTAAAATCTGGCTGAAGGTAGTATTGCTATAGTTGCTGACACTGATCCTAGAACTTGCAGGACCAAGCGGGTTGAAGTCCTGGCACTGCAGATTATTATGCTGACCTGTGACCTTATAGTCTGAACCCTTGAAAAAGGTAGTGAGGCTATCATTGACTTTGTGTTGAACAGTGCTCCTATAAAACTCCAAATTTTGGGCTGGTTCTAGATGAGACTTCTTGTAGTTTATGGTTATCCCAGATGAGAACATGTCTGGAGAACCTAATCTCTTACCCTTGTTAATTGATGCCTGGTCGAGTAGGTAATGAGCCAGTCGTCTAGATATGGAAACATCCAGAATCCTTGAAGTCTCAAGTGAGCTGTTACTACTGCCATACATTTGGTAAACATCCTGGGGGCTGTGGTGAGACCAAAGGGCAAAAATCAGATCTGGTAATTACTGGCACACAGCCAGAAGCGTAAATACCTTCTGGATCGCCTGTTCATGTGATAGTACACATCCTGAAGGTCTATCAAGCACATCCAGTTGTCCTTGCCCATAAAAGGGAGAATGGACTGAACTGTGACCATCTGGACCTTGGTGCGTCGAACTGACTTGTTCAAGTTGCTGAGATCCAAAATTGATCTCCAGTCCCCTGTTTTCTTTGGCACTAAAAATAATTTTGAGTAAGTTCCAGATTACAGCTGGTCTGGTGGGACCTCTTGGATGACACTTTTTTCCAACAGCTTTTGTACCTGAATTGCTGCTTGTTCCCTCTGACTGGGTGGAACATTGAGGATTTTTCTTAAAACCGGAAGAGGAAGGGAAAATGGTATTATATAACCTCTGGAAGTAATCCCCTGCACCCAAGTATCTGTTATTTCTAGCCCAGCTCTCTGGTGCAGGGATAGCTGACCTCTGATTGCCTCCAGAGGAGGTAATCGGGCCTCCTTTCAGGAGCGATGGAAGGGTCTGTCAGAGAACGGATCTCTGGATCCCATGATTTTGCAGTCCACCTCTGCCACGGGGGTGGCGTCTACCATTCGAGTTCCCCCCTCTACTCCTGGGGGAACTTCATCCACATGTGTCCTGGAAAGGTCCCTGGGACTTTTTGAACCACATCTTTTGACTACTTCACTGATTCCTGGAAAAGGATCTTTGAGGTATCAAAAAATGTACACCCAAAGCAGACAAGGTCTTTTCATCCTTCTCACATCTGGATAATGTGCCTTTTACTTTCAGGCTAAAGACACGATGTCAAAAGGAGCATTGACAAATGAATACTTGAAGGGCTCCACAAAGTCGCATAAGCGCATCCAGGCATGCCTCTTGATGGAAATGCCTGAACACACTGCCCTTGACGTTACTTTGGCTGCATGTGAAATAAGTCTCACAGATGAACTGGAAATAGATTGCAGGGTAGCCAACTGAGAAGCAACAGTCAACTGTACTTCCTTAGAAATGGTTCCTGAGAGGGTATTTGAAAGTTACTTAATCAAGTCCATCTGTAACATTGTGAAATGTACCAAATAACTCAGTGACTTTAAGGCAATGGTCACTGAAGCATAGACATGCTTTGCAAACTTGTCCATCACCTGAGACTCCTTGTTGGGGGGATGAACAATGGAACTCTCCTCGGCAAGTTCCTTTTTAGTGGACGAAACTCCTTTTCCCCAAAACTGCTTGTCCTCTGGTGGCGCCATAATTTTGTCAGGTCTTAGAGGTATTGGTTCAATTGTGTCAGGATCTTTCCAGCCCATCGAGAGAGTGACTCAATGAGCTCGCCGGTTGGCAAAGAACCCAGGAGTTAGATGAGCCAGTACCAAAAGCCTCCAGGAATACAGACTCCTTGGGTGAACTGTTGCTGGACTTCCAGCCACTTCTCTGTTTTAAGACTTCAAGGATGTCTCCAAATGAGACATCTTCAGGAGGTGACCGTGGGGACCCTTCACCCTTATCAAGATCTGTATCTTCTGTGATAGACTCCACTGGGTAGTCTAAGTGCTTCCTCTTGCACATCTTCTTAGAGGAAGTCTCTAAGAAGACGTGCTTCCTCTTGCACATCTTCTTAGAGACTTCCTCAGTTGGATGCTCTGGGGAGGTATTAAGAAGAAGTTGGGATACCCAATTGGGAAGCCTGGGGATTCAGTGCTGGCTGTCCCTGTGGAAAGGAGGATTAAGACTCTGAGCATAGAGACATCAAGGCTGTAGACTGAGGATCCAATGGTATAGGAACCAAGATAGATTTCCACAGAGAGGTAGAGGCCCTCGAATCCAAAAAGGCGAGCTTTTGGACCATTGCCCTCCCTGCTCCGTAGACAATCCCCCCAAGGCAGAAGCTGGAGCCAAGCTAACCCTTGCTGAAACTCCGAGATGCAGAGAAGATTCTGACAACTTTGGAGTCGACTGCAACATCTTGGATCCAACAGGGAAGCCTCTGCTCTGAGAGCTCTCCTTATCTAAATGAACCAATGTGCTCACAGCAAATTTCGGATCAGAGGATAGAGATATCCTCGGATCCAAGTCAGACGAAGCTGGAAGACTTGGATCCAAGAACTCTGAGGTAGTGGTATGAGTCAGAGGAGGGACTGGAAAAGGGGGGTGTGACAGAGGATCAGACCTCCTGATCCAAAGAGGTAGAAGCCGAAGGGACACCCATCAGAATTTGCACCAAAAGAATTCTTCTCACCACTCTCTCCACATCTTCTTTAGCTAAACTCCTGGAAGAACAAGTGGAAAATCCCAAAGGGGTACCTAGGTCTCTCCAAAAAGGGAGCGGGAACCCTGGAGGGAACTGGATCAACTGAAGGGGAGTATCTAGACCTTGAAAGATAAACAATACTGGACGGACCAGCTGGATCAATAGGCTTATGCATCAGATCCAAAGAAGTCTGATCCGATGTGTCTTTTTTCTTTTGCTTCAGATCCAGTGATGAGGTCAAATACTTTGAATCCCTTTTTGAAGACTTCAGATCCGAGGTTGAGTCCAGATCCAAAAATTAGTCTTTTTCCCTTTAGGATCCGAAGAAGTCCGATCAGAAGGAGATCTTTTTCTTGGTTGTTACAAAGCCTTAGAAGAAGAGATAGAAGGGCTTGGAGAAGGAGATTCAGACCTTTTAGATGTTTTAAGGGCCATAGCTCCAGATAAATCCTCTTTGAAAAAAGATGGGAGAAGCCCCTTTCAATATCAACTTATGTTTTCTCTCTACTAGGGCTCTAGGGTAAAACCTGTGACAGATAGAGCAATCGGTTTACTATCAAAATCAAGAGCCAAAGTTCTGCGTGTATTTACTTAGACAAAAATAAATGATGAAAATAAAGTTATTTCCTCAAAATGACAACAGCGATAATGTTGATAATTCACAATTCAATATCATTGACATTACCCAAGTTACCTTGACATCCTGTGATTTTTCTGCTTACATTTTGCAGGGGGCAAGTCCCCCCGCACACCCCACACCTCCTGCATATCATATATACAAACTTCAAGATCATACTACAATGAGAAAAAGGGTAAATTTCCCGATCCTACTGTAGTGCTATCTCCAATCAGACCGTCGACCTCATATGTGCAAATGTACACCAGCATTTGTTAAGGTGGATTCAAACATTTTCAAATCAGCGTTGCAGAAACTGGGAGCCATACATTCAACCACCCCAATTTTGCATAACTGTCATTCCACATTTTGATAGTAAACCAAGCAATCTTCTTGTAAATGGAGAAGACCCAGGCAATACACACACAAAGTGTGGGCATCCGATAATGGAATCTTGTGTTCGCACTTAAGACATTTTTTTAATCCAACTGGAATCTTTTCTTTCCCTGCCATGGTAGAAAAAAAATAGAAAATTCAAAACTCATCTGTTCGAGAGTAATGGTCACCACATCTTTTGTGTATAGCGGCAAACAAGATCTGAGGTACTTGGGATTAGAGCATTATGGGTAATGGAGAAGCTCAAGAATTTTTGGTCACCATGAGCTTTAGCAACTGCCGAGTTGGATCTAAGGATCGAATCCAAACCCATCAGTTGAGGACAGAATGAAAATTGACTACCTCAGATCTTAGTCTTCTATATGCTGTAATAATGGGATATCAGAAGTGTGAAAGCAACAGGGTATGTAAGAGATACTGAAACTGATTATGTGCATGCACAAGGTTGTTTGGAAACTCAGAAGAACAGCTGCAAAAAATGGACATGAAAATTTAAAAATGGGCATTTGGCCGGGAAATTATTATGTTAAAAATTCTGAATTTCAGCTAATAAGCTCAGTCAGCTACTGTTAATCTTATTATTACTGTAGGGCACTATGGCTTCTATCAAGAATATCCTGCTGTGGAGTAGCAGATAGTCATTACTCTTTAATCCAGCTTGAAGTTTATGAGACTAAGCACTACACTGACTATGGTGCACAATAGTGAGATATTCATTTTGCAGGAATTCCTTTTCATTTAAAGACGGTATGTTGATGAACAGGGCATTTGACACACAGGATTAAGGAGCTGAACAAGCTGTTTCCTGTGGTCCAGTGGTCCAGGGTTCGATTCCCCTCCACTGCCTAAATGTGTGACTCTGAGCAAGTCACTTAACCAGATAGCACTTCCAGGCAGAGTCTAAAAAAATACCCATAGAGATCACTGCTCTAACCTGGTAAAGAAACACAAATAAAATAACAAATAAATAGGATGCACTAATGCCTCTTGCTCTTTTGTGAGTTGATACCACAGTGGTACTATGCAAGAATGTTACCGGTTAAGATGTTATACCTGGTTCAGGTAATGTAACACAAAACTGTTAACAGTCTTGTTTGGCTGTACAACATTTCACTAAAACAGCTGCAGCAGTATAGTTTCTTACTTTGCTCTGATGAGACCAAAATCCAATGAAACAAAGGTACAAAATCAGGAGTTTAGTCTGATTCTGTTTTTGAATTCTACACCACCTTTCAGAGCTATATGCTATTAAAATGTAACAAACTATGCAAGTTGTGCCAAGCACCAAGATAGGAGAAGACTCAGAATTTTTTTCCCTTTTCATCTATGGCTGGTCATCCTCAATGCACAATAACCATTGATCTTATTATGCACATGGTATAAAAACATACATAAGGAAAATTGTTGAGAAAATTGGTCAGAGGGGCAAACAGGTTGCAAGATAAAAAAAGATTCCTCAGGAAATGAAAGAGCTTTCTGGTCACCAACTAACTAGCTCAACCTTTAGTGAGCTAGTCTCCCGTGTGGGCACTGCCATCAGAAAGTGGTGGAATCTGATGGCTCACTGCTGCATACTTAAAGACTTCTTAACAAAGAGGGTAATAGCATATTTTTGCTTTTCTGTTGGTGCTCCCAAATACAGTATACAACCAGGCTGTCTGAAAGGGAGAATCCCTAGGGCACTGACATGTAAACAAGACTCCTGGGTCATCAAAGTCTGCCTAATGATCTGGTCTGTCTACTGACACAGTCACCATTCACATCATAGCAAATGCATCTGTGGTGACTATTCCCATTAGTGTCTGAAGTTGGAAAGGGTTCTCTATGAAAAGATTTGCTGTATCCTGCTACCAGGCTGAGTGAGAATGACATGCTAATAAACCAGTCACAGAAAACATCAACCTCAAGAAATCTGATGTTAGGAGCACTGATACTAGTACACTGTCATAAAGAACGCTGACCGTAAATCAAATAGTGCCATTAAAGCTGCTGTGAAGTAGACCACCACAAAAATGGAGATGCCAGGTAAGGTGACAGATGAAGCCATGCAATAGATGCAAGGAATGTCAGCATTGCCAAAGCCAACACCAGAACTGTAGAACATGTGTATTGGAGATGGTGTCAAAAAAAGGTGGAAGGGAAGCTATCAGCACATGGGGGAAAAAAAAACAGGACAAAATGGAGTACCTTTTGGAAAAGCTAATGAAGGCCTCTCTTGAGCAATGAACATCCTACCTAAGAAATGCCATGGTTGGGGTACTGCCTTGTAGAAAATGGAGTAGCATGTCTGCAAGAGAAGACACTGGGTGCCTGAACAGTGGATTCTAAACTATTTTGAGAGGAATTTAAGAGTCTCCTGATTGACACCATGTGTCCTTTATGATGAGTTTAAGATAATAATGTCCTGACAAAGAGGAAGGCTTATTTTCTATAACTGAAAGAGCAACTAATGGATTAATAACTGCTTGCTTAGAGGAGTATTCAGTTTTCTATTTTTTAAAACTTTGTGTTGGAAGGTATAATGCCAGCAGCAAAGGTTCAAGAAATGATGTTCTTTTTGAAAAAAGAAAAGGTCTATCTTAAAATTGCTAAATCCTAAACACATTTTGCACTGATTGGCTATATGTGAGGAACCTAAAAAATACAGGCACTTAATATATTTGTCGACAGCTGAGGTGGCCCAATCACAGGAACATTTTAAAAATAAGCGAGTTGACATTGCAAGCTACTAAAATGGAATACCTAGGCCCAAACTGATGGAAAATGAAAAAGAACATTTCTTTGACAGAAATCTGTCACTCACAACAGGAGGTGATAAGAAAAGCAGAAAGTTATTCAACACAAAAGACTTTATGTATTTATTTATTTATTTATTTTACTAGCTTCTCTTGAAAGTCTCTTTAAAGTATGAGAGAGTAACCTGGAGTGTTTCTTCTGTCCAATACTTTTTTCTACACAGCAAAAAAGATCTGGAAAGAGGTCTGCAAGAGACAGCATTTTTTTCTTTTCTTCCAAGAGGTCCTAACACCTGCAGTCTAACTCCTTCTGGTTAGAGAAAATGGACTCACAAATCTCTAATTTTACCCAATTAAATCACAATTTTATACAATTTTTACTATCCCAGCATATGATGTTTGATTCTTTGAAGGTTATTTAATGAAAACATGCTTGTTTAAAGAGCAAGCCATTCCTCCTATGGTTTATGTTAACGAAACACAGGCATATCCTTATTATTTGTGAGAAATGCAATACATAAGGATTGCTTTAGAGTATTCCATATTTGACCAAAGAAAGCCTAAACACATTTAATGAAACTTAGTTCAAAATTATCCAGGGGAATTTACTGGTAAATAAGAATGAGAAAACAGAATGGTAAGGATTCTTCCACAAAAATATTCCCTCTGTTCTACCTGTCAAAAACCAGTAGTAACATGAAAAGAGGTGTGATTTCCCATGCTCAACTATGTTCCCATTCAGCACTGACATCTTCATTTTTTGGGTTGTTTTTACTGCAAATCTTTTTTTTTTTTTTTTGGATACATCAAATAATATATCATTTAAAAGTAGATTTCATGCATGGTTCATCTTCGTATCTTACTCTCATGCCAAGGATATTTCTATTTCTTGGTTTGTTTTGAAGTAGACTAAAATATGAACACCAAGTACTCAAGGGATTTGCTGTTAATAAAAGGGCAGGTATCAAATTAAATATTCTGAACCTGTATTATGGAGTGCAGAAAAAAGACAATGGGACAACATGAAACTTCAGGTATTAAGTAGTAATGATTGGCTCTAGGTAATTTGATGTGACACTATGACCTCATGTAAAGATGGGAAAAAGGGGTTGACGACAATGACAAATAAGTAAAAGATATGTGGGTTGGAGAAGGAAAGCCTACATACTCACACTCACCGACTTAACAACTGCAAGGATCTTCATCTGCACTCAAATTAATTCTGTTAATATTGCCGCATTAACCTTGGACAATCACAACCTTTGTTGGGTCTCATCAACTTACACTGTTGTGATGTTCATGTGCAAATGATTCATAAGAGACTGAAGGACCAAAAATAGTTAAGATTCTTCATATTTCCATCAACAACACAAGATAAATATTTTTTCATTTTTGTTCTATTTTATTTTATCTTTGGCATTCCCAATCTTAACCATCAAGCCCCTTCCTTACTTTACTAACTTGTTCATTCCTGATTGGTCACAGCCTCATTACTAATTGGGGTGAGAACTGAACTGAGGAAAGACATTATCTAAAGGCAGTTTGAATTTTTTGTTATGGCCTTTTTTACAGTTCTACCCTAAGCTCACAGTTCAATGCTGCACAACCTGTCAGTGGAAGTCTTCCAGGACACTGCTTACACTCTGCATTGGGGCTAGAGCCCCACGTCTCTGCTGTGTGAAGTATGCCTAGATGGAACCCAGCTCCTCAACACAGACAAGCCAGCAAAATGCCATTCATCTCTCTTTACTCAAAGCCCAATCCTATGGGAAGATATGCTTTGCATGTTAAGAAATTTCAGTTCACAAAGCAAAATGCAGCACAGTGTAAACAAATTTAATACATCCGCATCTGTATATATATATGGGGAGCACTGTTAAGTGTTTATGCCACCTGCAGTTGTTTGCAACCTGCCAAGGCTCTTGTTCTTCAAAGTACAAACAGCTTCTTTTTTTTCCTGACAGTAAGTTCTAATTGCTAAAATGACAACGCTTGAGTACAGGAGCCAAAACATCAACACTGCAACCATCAATGCCCCTGAATATAATGCAGGCTTCTTCTACACTGCAACTGGAACAAATGAACAGAAAACAAATGAAATGGGGGTGTTGCAGTACAAGGGCATGGAAATATAAGCCCTGTGTCAGAGTACACAAACTATTAAGAACAAATGGGGTGTAAGATATGGCACAAACTCAAAAAAAGAAAAAAAGACATATCAGAAGCCAGCTTCAAAAGGTTTTACTTTAGAAAATAGAAAAGCCTGAAAGGCGCCTTCTGGGGGAACAAGACTGCACATGCCTAAACCATCTTAAAAGGACACTCACTACTGGAAGCTTGGCAATTTGTTGAACTGTATCTATCTGGCATCCAATGAATTCTGTGTGTTGTGTGTGTGGCAATTTTTTCTTTAAATGATTGATTGTTATCTATAAATGCTCTGCAAGACTGAGAAGAAAAGGTTTGTTTTGTAATAGTAGATCACTGGTAGTAGCAGCTAGGAGCCAATTGTTTAGATATGGGAAGACCTTGATTCCCTGCAGTCACAGATGAGCTGCCATCATGGCCATAATCTTGGTAAACACCCAGAGAACTATGGAGAGACTGAGCGGCAGTGCTCTGAAGTGGTACTGATTAGCTCCCAGCTGGAAAACTAGGTATCTCCTGGATTATCTTTGAATCTTGATGTGGTAGGAGGCATCCAGAAGAACTACAGAACACATCCAATGGTCCTTCCTCAAGCAAAGCAGAATGGACTGTACCATGATCACCCAGAATTTCATCTGTTTGACTAATTTATTGATGTGGCTGAGATCCAGTACTTGTCTGAGGTCCCCTGTCTTCTTTGAAAATAAAAAGAACCTGGAATAGACTCCGGATTCTGACTAGTCTGGGGAGATCAGTTGGATGACTCTTTAGTTTAGCAACTTTAACACTTATGCTGCTATGGATTCCAACTGACTAGGTGGAGTACCAGGAATCTTCAATCTTTTCTTTGAGGAAAATAAAAAGGGTATGGTATAGCCTCTGGTGATAATCCTTAACATCCATGAATAGGAAGTTGTGGTTTGCCAGGCCAGAGGATGTAAGGTTAAGCATCCCTGACTACCTCCACACTGCAGCAATCAGTCAAATGTTCAGGGAGATTCGTAGGGTTTCTCAGTGAAAGGGCCATGGAAAAACTGATTCTGCAGTCCACTTCTGCCTCTTGCGTGATGCTGTTTGAACTGCCTCCACCTCTGCCTTGGGCAGGTCTATCTCTAGGAGCATAGTGGTGGAAATTCTGTAATTTTTGAACCAGATTTTCTTACCTCCTCTTTGATTCCTGGAATAGGATCCTTGTGAAGTAGAGAAATGGATTCCTATTCATTCTATTTATTCAGGTCTAGATGTGCTCTGTAGTTCTTCTGGATGCCTCCTACCACATCAAGATTCAAAGACAATTCAGGAGATACTTCGTTTTCCAGCTGGGAGCGAATCAGTACCACTTCAGAGCACTGCCGCTCATTCCTAACCATTCCTAGGAATGGTTCCTTCCACACAAGGTCTTACTGTCTTGTTCATTCCTGGTAAGCATTTCTTTTACCTTGGGTCCAAACAGCATGGAACCATCAAAAGGGGCATTAATACAGGATGCCTGGAAGCTTTCCGTGAAATCACATAGCTGCATCCAGGCATGGTGAAGCATGGTAATTCCTGCAACAGTTGCTCTTGCTGTGCCACCTGCAGCATTCAACAGCAGTCGCATGGCAACAGCGGAAGTGGACTGCAGGGTAGACATTTAGGCGTCCACTATTTTTTGGACTTCTGATGGTAAGTCACCTGAAAGAGACTTAGATACCTTAATGATTGAGTCCCTTTGGAAATAAGTTAAATGAGCAAGGTAATTCAATGGCAAAAGTTCAGTGAAGCGAAAGTCTGTTTCCCTAGTCTATCCAATGCCCTAGACTCTCTGTTAGGAGGATGGACAGTTGAACTTTCCTCATATAGTTCTTTCTTTCTTTGTGGCTGCTGCTAGTACCAGCATAGCATCACTGGAGGGCCCTTAAACCACTGTCTCCTCCTGTCTGTCTGAGTTATAAGGATTCTGTCTGGCTACTTGGGAATAGGCTCTGTAACACCAGGGTCCTTCCAAGCACTTTGTGCAATGAGGTCTATCAAAGCATCAGTAAAGAGTCCACCCAGGACGCAGACAGGCAAGACCTAAAGGCTTCAAGGAACACAGAATCATCCGAAGGAGTTTCAGTAGATCATTCCCCTCACTTTCATCCGTTCTAGGATGTGTAGGATGTTCACAAATGTAATGTCTTCTGGGGGGGGGGGGGGGGTTACACAGGCGATCCTTCTCCTTCATCTAAATCTGTATCTTCAGTGATGGACTCAGGCAAAGAGTCTATCTGCTTCCATATAAAGACAAGTTGGAATAAGGCATGGTACTCAAATGTTGAGCTGCCTTGAAGCTTATAGGTTCTATTTGCCCCTGTCAACTCAAATGAGAAGAATGAGGCACAAGAACCATTGGAAGTCGGGAAAGATCTGAGCTTGATGCATACACCTGCTTTCTTGGACCAGCCAAAGCCCTTTCCACAACCTAGAAAGCTGACTCAGCCATTGGAGTCAAGGAAATAAATACTTAATTTGTCATCTGACTCGGGGAGTCTCCCAGCTCCAACAGAGATTAGTTCTGAGGAGACCCTCAGAGCTGAGCTGTCAAATGCTGAAGCACCAAGGGGGAGGTGGTTCTGAAAACTTCAGTGTCAACTCCACCGTCGTTGATCTAACCCCAACTCTTCTTGATCTGACAGCATCAGAGTCAAAAGAGTAAGGAAAGAAGTCTAAAATCCAACAGAGCTGCCGGAAGGGTTCAGACTAGTAGAAACCAACTCCAAAAAGGAATCAGTTTATCACAGTGAAGTGTGAAAGGATTGATGGGCCTGTTCCAAGCCCCCCTCTGGGGGCAGCGCAAGGAAGACTCCCAGCTAGATCTGTGTCCCCAAAAATGTTATCATCCGGTCAATGTCCATCTCTGTGAGATGTCTGCTGGAACGTCCAGACCTTGACAATGAAGCTACAAACGCAGGTCTCAATGGTAGCCTGGGTTGTAGTATTGGCGAATATAACTGAGGACTTACTGGTCCCAAGGAAAAAGTAGGTAGGGGAGGGAGTTTAGATCCAAGTTGCAGACAGCTCTAACTGACTCAAAGCTTTGGTGCCAGACCCAAGAGACTGTTTGGACCAGGAGACATTTTCCTAGATTTCCCTACTCATTTCCAGTCTATCCTCTTTTCATCAGTCCTTTTGTCTACTGATTTCACTCGATGTTTTTCTTTACATCTGTTCTTCTTTTTCTCCTTTTTCTTGGGAGAAGCAGATGATCGTCTAACTTCAGACAACATAGTGAAAGACCCTGTCTCAGGAAGAAGCAAGCCTCTGAGCATTAGTTTTTCTTTCCTGTCTTAGAGGGCTGTAGATCCAAAGGCACCACAGATTATCACAATTATCTTGAAGGTGAGAAACACCAAAACAACAGACATACATGGAATGGCAGTCTTGAGGAGGGATTTTATGTCCACAGGCTGAATATTTTTTAAACCTCGATAGTTTTTCAGACACTGAATAAAGAATGCACATAAAAAGTATCTACCACTATATAACTCTAAGACTAGCCTTATTCTAAGTTTTACACACACACACACACACACACACACACACACACACACACAACACACATGCATGTGTATAAGAAAATTATCTATATAAACAGTAGAACAACAGATGAACACTATCAGTAATGGTCCAAGTCTTAAAATAGCACTACCACTACTGCTACTAGAAAGTTCCACAAGTAAAAGGCACTCAGGAAAAAGAGATTTTACCTAAAAACACTACCTAAATATTATCCTAACCCTACAAACTAACTACACTAAGTTAAATACTATAAGTTAAAGGAAGGAGCAAGAGATTGTAAAAATGTTGCTTTTACTTACTGTGATTGCCAGAACAGCTCTTCTAAAACATGTCTGGATGAACAGGAAGCAAATGAAATCTGAAGTAAATCAGAAAGAAGGGAGGACTTGTGGGTAAGGGAGGAGTCAGAGCTCTCTGATTCAAAACTCTGTCAGAAGGCACAGAGGTAGGATATGATCAGATCTGACAACCCAGACGTTGAATCAGACGAAAATAGAAAAGATTAGATCTAACATTATGCAAGCTGCCACACTGCCTAGTGTGCATAGGATGATGGAAACTAGAGAAGGTTGGATTTCAGGATCTCTTCAACTTGCAGCCTGAGGGAGATCAGCCTTGTGTCTGTGAGCTTCACTGTTTGTGACGTGATATCCAGATTACTGCCTTTATAGGTCAAGGAATGAGAAGGTTGCAGATTTTACTGTTATAAGTTCATGGGAATACACAAGAATCAGCACCAGTGAGCAAATAATCTCTTGGCTGGATCAATGATTTCTGTGTGTTTGCAATTAGGAGCAAATCATCTACATATCTGAAAACACAGAATCCCTGCAATATGAGATGCATTGCGACCACTGATATGCATTTGGTGTACACCCTGAGGACTATAGTGAGACTCAAGGGTAGTATTCGGAAGTGGCAATGACTGGCTCAAAGCCAAAAGTGACAGAAGCGTCTGGATTGCTTCACGAACATGATGTGGTAGTATGCATCCTGAAGGTCTGTTGAGCACATCCCAGATTTTGCCATCTTTACATGTAGATTTTAGACCACTGAAATCACGCATGGGCCTGGGGTCCTTGGTCTTATTCTGTACTAAATAGAATCTTGAGTAGACTCTGGACTCTGTTTGGTCTGGTGGGTCCTCCTAGTTGGCTAGATTCTGTAGAAGCTGCAAATTTTCTCGTGCTGCTGCCCTTTAATCGAGGGATGGAACATCGGGGGGTGGTCTTTTCACTTTCCTTGGGGCTGGAGATGAACAGGGATATTACTTTCTTCACTTAGGTGTACCCTGTGGCGGTTGACTATGCCACTGAGTGAAGAGAAAATTGTCCTTTGAATCCCTCTGGAGGGAAGTAATTAGATAATTCAGAAGTGCTGAAAGGGTTACCTGAAAAGAAAATGCTAAACCCTTTGTTCTATGGACCTCCTCTGCCCTGAGGCGGCATCCATTAAAAGTCTTCCCCCTTCCACAAGAAGCCCTTTCTGAAGAGGAGTCACTGGGAGAATTCTGGGACCTTTCCCTTACTGAAATAAATGTCCTGAGTGAGAGAGTCTATTGGGGAAACTGTCACCTTTTACACTGACATTCGTGTGCACCTTGAAGGGAGTTTTTCAAGGAGTCTGAAGTGTCCCTAACTCACTGCTGAAGGAAGGTTCAAGACCCTCTGAGCTGGGCTGCCTGTAGGACTAAAGATGCGGACGTTCAGCCCACATCCTCTGTCTGCCTGTAGGACTAAAGATGCGGATGTTCAGCCCACATCCTCTGTCTGTTTGACTGAATACATGGGCTAAAAGTCTCAGATACACTGGGATGGGAGAGTGGAACCAAAACTGCAAGAACACCCCACTTTCCTCAGAATAATGAGCAATAAGCCTTTCAACTGTTTTGACCACTGAAATGAAAAATTACGGCACTGAGGAAGGCAGCATGCAAGCCATCACCAAGTTTAAAGAAGACAAGGCTGATGGAGCAGATGGCTGTGCCCCAGGTGCAAAAGGGTAACTTAGATCCAAAACTGATAGAGGACCTGACATATCAAGCACTGAAAACCCTGAAGTCACAAACAGACCCAAGTAGACTGGTGTACAGGGAGGTTCCAGGATGCTGGTTTTGAACAGCTCTGAAGACTTGTGTTGGATATACTGAAGTGTCGATGAACATGGCGCTCTCAGCAGCAATAGAACAGTGATCAGAACTGGCTTCAGCTCTGAAATCACAGGAACCTAGGTGGGAGTGGGAGGGCATGCTCTGCGCACCCTGGGTGTAGAGGTGAACAGAATGACTCCCCATGTCTATTTTAGCTTTTAAAAAGGCTCTCAACATTCAGATCTAGTAACATTTTCCACAATTCTCCTGGTGGACCTGGTAGAACTAAATGAGGAAACAGAAGGGGTCTACAGCCCATGAAGCTGAAGAGCTCCCTCTCAGAGGATCATCTGCTTGCTCAAGTTTTCTTTCTTAAGGACATATCATGAATGCAAATTATTTTAGTGTCAGTATCAGCAGTTGTCAATACTGAAGGTTGAGAAATCTGCATCTCCAATTTACTTGGAAAGGATACAGGTGTTTGGCCTGACGATCTAAGTATGGGGCTGTAGAAGATGACACAGAACGGTCAGAATGCCTCTTTCTTTCATTCTTTCCTTTAAACTTATTCTTATCCCAGCTTTTTGTATGTGTTTTCTCAGTGATTTCTGACGGAGTGAGAGGAGGTATCATCATCTGATTCTCCTGCAATGACAGGGCAATGCCTTCAAGAATTAATTTGTCTCTCCTCTCAATCGGAATTGTAAGTCCAAAGGACTAACAAATGATACACTGAGCGTTCAAGTGTTCTGGCTTCAGACAGACAACAAATTGCTTGTGTGCATCCAGAGGCAGCATTTTATGACCACACTTGGGACATTTTTAAAACTTGAAGCTTTTTCCGCGTTGACTGCTTAAGGCTGTCAAAAGAAATATACTTGTCAAAAAGTAGAACTGACTGTCACAAGGGAAAAATCTGAGATAAGACAGGGAAGACAACTTTCTTTTTGTTTATAAGAAAAAAAGTAGTCAGGCTTGGGTAGGAATTTAAGAAACACAGAAATACAGTGAATGACCAAAGTCTAAGGAAACTCCAAGTACCAGAATAAGTGAGCAAACTCTAGGTAATAATAATTATTAAGTTAGCAGGGAAAAAAAGACAACTTACTTTCCCTGACAGAAAAGGGTGGAATAAGCAGGCTTAGGAAGGTCCCTGACAAACGGAAGAGGGACAGGTAAGAAAATGTACTTTTTTAAACAACGATTTGGAAACCAAAGAGTATTCAGCTTCTTAAAGGTAGAAGCAGTAAAGGTCTGCCAAATACTGCAACAAAGCAAGGTAAAAATCGATTATCTGCCTCTCTTTTCAGCGAGTGCTAAAGGATCATATCCAGTGCAAAGTGCAGCATACAACATCTGAGAGACATTTGGGAGCAAACAGCATTGTGGGAGATATGACACTTGAGCAACAAAGAACTTCTGAGTGAAAGTTTGCCTGCTTGGATACATCACATGGAAAGACAACCCAACCAGCTTGATGGATGGACAGTACATTACAGGATCTAAGCTTAAGGCATGTAATTAGAATTCTAACATTTCCCATTTAAAATAACATATACACTTTTTATTTTAAAATACTACAATAAGCTGTATGCTACAAATAAAATTTCTAATAAAAATAATTTTCTAAATCTGGACTTCAGCTGTGGCACTGGACAAGGTGTGTTCTGGAAATGGAAGTCCATGTTGCTGCTGGAAGCCTCATCATGGACCCTATCAAAAATCAAGTGCTATGGAACTCCCCATAAAAACTTTATTCTCTCTCTTTTCCAAATCAGGAGGTATGTGACCTTGGTAGTTCGAGTTAGATGTTTAGTACAAGTGCCTCTTCCTCTTGCATCACAATATCCGTCTTTCCCAAATAGATAACATGAAGGACCTTCAAATCTCATCAGTTTGGAGCACCACAGCTTCAGCCTGCTTTTGTGCCTGGTCTAGGGTGTTTTGCACTTACATGATATCATCTGGTTAAACTTCTTTAGACTAATTAACTGTTCTATCATAGTAGGCATTTTGAGCTTGCATTGCTGTTTCCTATTTTTGAGACAGGGGACGTGTGCTAATGTTAATAAGGCTGATAAGGTTGTTAATCTTGTGAATAGCTACTCTCCAGTTGGGATTTGGGATGGAGAGAGCTACAGTGGTTGCAAAGGCATGTGTAGCTCTAAATGGGTGAAATATCGGTCTTGGCACATTTTTTTCATTAAGTCCTTGATTGTTTACATGGTTCATTCAACCTGGCCATCATACTGTGGGTACTTTGGGCTAAACATAACGTGCATCAACACCCACGCAGTATTGAAATTGACAAATTCTTGCTTTCTAAATGATGTCTCACTGCCCAATTCTAGGATTTTTGGCATTATGTGATATGTAAAACGTTTTTTTTTCCAGTATTTGGGGGACAACCTTGGATAAAGTCCCCATTACTCTGACCATGTCTGGATACGTGGAGTAAGAGTTCACAACCAGTAATTGTTGGAGCTCCTAAAGCAGGAACAAATCCACTTATTCTTACACCACAGTCCTTATGGGATTTCATCTAGCAGCATATTTATTTATTATTTTATTTATTTTACATTTGTTGACCGGGATAGTCCGACTGGATACATGTCCATTTTCAGTGGAGTCCCGGGGAGAAAAGCTCCAACAGGGTTAAACAGTGATATATTGTTACAAAAGACATAAAGACATATTACATAGTATTAAGAGAGAGAAGATAATTACAATAGAAGGTACAATTGATTACATTTCATTACATTCTGGTTAATTCACACTTAGTTGAATAATACAAAAATTGCCTACTTGTAAGAATTGCTCATGGGAAAGTTAGTCAGGGTTTGTGCATGGGCAGAGCCAATGTGATTTATAGTGGATTTTTAGTTCTTTTTTGAATAGAGCTAGTGATGGTAAGGACGCTAGCTTATTTCTATACTGAATGCATTCATGGTAAAATACGAACATCTGCTCAATCTCAGTGGACACACCAGGCTAAAATACCACATCACAGACCCACTCTTTGTATGCAGCAATTCTGACGTGTCTTTCATGAATCCTCTAAAGTATCAACCTTTGAAAGGGAGTAAGCACAATCACTCTGATTTAGACAGCTGCCTTTGACTAAAGATAATTTCATCTTGATGACTGAAATAAGGCTAGATTAGCAGGAGTATTTTTTGCATTCTTTGATCCAACCCTCCACCGCTGTCAGGCTTAGCTGCATCTCTGGGTCTGCTTTAGTACACCATATTAACAGGAGGAACTTCTATTCTCTTTATCTAGCAACACTTTATTATGTTCAATAACTCAGGGCTTGCTGAAAACATCTGCCACAACCACGTCTTAAGCAGGTTTGTACTTTGCTTGTATGCCAAAATGCCTAATACTTAATACCATCTGCTGAAGTTGAAGTGTATCTCAATCCAAGGGTTTTGAAAAAAAAAGTGTTTATAAGGGTTTATGATCTGACTCCATGCTTAATTAAATCCCATGCTAATATCTGTAACCTTTTCATGGCCATACACAATGGCCAACAATTTTCAATCTGTACATACCTGCTTTTGGCATCTCTCATGGTTCCAGATACATATATCAACTGTCATATGACTGGCATCAACCTGCTGTCTTTTTTGCATCATACTATAACAGGGAGGGCTCCCCTGTTATTCTTTTTGTTCAAAACTTCAAAACTATGACCACATTCATATCCCCAGCAACACTTACAATTCTTTTCCATGTGTTGTCACAGTGGGCAGTGACACTTGAGACAAGCTGGGTATGAGCCTGGGCAGGTATTAAGCGATATCCAAAAATCTCTGGCATGCTGACTTATTTTTCAACTGTTTCATTCATGTCAAAGCACATACCTTCTCTAGGTCAAGTCTCATGCTTTCCTTGGGTATCACATAGCCCATTAATTTGATAGACTAGACAGCAATCTGACACTTTTTAGTTCAGCTTTAACTTTGTAACTGCACAATCACCCTAGCAAACTTCTCATTCAAAGGTCATCCATAGTATTGATTTAACATCAGAACAGTACATCATCGATGATGTTAACTGTCCATTCTATTTCTTCAAATATTTAGGCAACTGTCTTCTGAAATGCTTCTAGCACTGATGAAACTTTAAATGGTCTACAGAGGAACTTCTACTGCCTAAAAGGGGTGTCCTGAAGGTACACAATTTGAGTGCTGGCCATCAAGCTTAGTTTACAAAAAACATAATTTACATATAGAACTGATTAGTATCTAGCCTGTGGCATCACTGCAGCCACTTCCTTGCTGTCCTCAGAAGACAGTGCTGTCTTTTAATAACTTTATTAAAATCACTGGAGTCTACAGATATTCATATTTTATTAGGCTTAAACGATAAATCTGTGTTGTCCAGTTTTCTTTTGGTTCAACTGATTAGACTGAAAGGAAACTCAGATATGACTCAGATCCGGCCTCAGCACCTTCAAACCCGTGGATCCAGGACTCTAACTCCTCCCTTATCCATAATCCTTCTCTTCCACCCATTGAACACCTCAGATTGAGTTCACTATCTAAAGGAACCAATTAACTCAAACATATTCTCTAAAATATAATAACAGTTGTAGAACTGATTTGTTATATACACATGAATAATGTAATATAAAAATGCAACACTTCTAGAATACCACTCAGCCTTCGAGGTGCCAAAGGTGAAAATTTGGAAGGGGATCCAGATGAAAATATGACAACACGGATCTATTGTTATGGTGAGTACATAACTTTCTGAACCAATGTTGTCCATTTTCATCTGATTCAACTGATGAGACAGAGTTCGTAGCTACTGTTTTCTCCAGGTGGTCTCATGGAAGGATATTCCTGAGCACAGCAGAGCCAAAAGATGAGCAAGATCTGAATTGTATATTCAGTTTATAAGGAGACACAAAGGTTTGAACTGTAGACCATGTTGCAGCAGCATAAATTTCATCGACAGGCAAATTTCTTTAGAAAACTGTTGAAGTTGTCACTGACCTAGATGAATGAGCTGCAAGTTTTTTATGAAAATGTAAACCCAGTTTACCATACACAAACAAACTGCAAATTGACAGACATCTAGAAAAAAGTAGCCTTAGCTACACCATAGCCTAGCTTAGCTTTGGAAAAAGCCACAAACAACTAATCTGATTTTCTGTAGCTTTTTGTTCTATGAAGATAAAATCTGAGCTGTCTGTAAACATCAAGGAAACGCAAGGCATGTTCTCCTTTGTTCAAATACTTTGGGAAGAATATTGGCAGATTAATGGATTGGTTGATGTTGGATTCATATACCATCTTAGGGATGAAAGAAGGGTTTGGTTTCAAGAAAACACTTGTCTTTGTGAAAAATAACAGGTATGGAAGTTGTACAAGAAAGGGCCTGTAATTCTCAAATTCTCTAGACTAAAGTAACTGTTACAAAGAAGATTGTTTTCTAAGTCAAGAACTTAATATCCACTGAATCTGCTTGTTCAAATGGAGATTTTGTGAAGGTTTGTAACATTACTGTGATACCTCAAGGTGGAACAGGGTCCCTCCTTGGAGGTCTATGAGGAAATGCTCCTCTAAGAAAAGCTTTCAAAACTCTAAGTCAGGCTATAGGTTTATGATTATGGCCGATATGAAAATCAGAAATTGCTGCCAGCTGTACTTTTATAATGGAGAAGCTAGAGCCTTTACTAAACAGTTCTTTAACGATGTCCAATATAGAAGACAAATGAGCAGAAAAGGGATCTAATCCTTTTCCTATGGCCCACAATGAAAATCTTTTCCACAAACGTCTATAAACTATAACATTTCCTGCTGCTAGCCTTCGGAGAAGCTGTCAGAATGTCTACTACTTCTTCTGGAAACCTGGCATCTCTGGCCATCATCAAAACTGGATAAACCAAGTGTGTCCAGATCCGGGAGAGGATACTGTCGCTCATCTTGTCATAATGTAACAGACGAGTCTTTGTGGGTTCAGTTCAAGCAACTTTATTATGCACAAACACATTACGGTTATAGCTATTAACTTTAACTTAAGTAACTTATATACAAACTAACTGTATTCATTCTCACATACTTACTCCCTGGCTGCACTTTCAAAATGGCACTAGATACAACACGTGCCTGCTAATTATATATGCACGTTCATCACTTGCTATCACACACTGTGCTCTACATCCTCACTTTATTTTTAGAATATGCGATGCAGAAGATGTCAGTTAACATGCAAATAATACAAATAGCTTTTTTGTCATGCATCATACAAAACTATGTACATATATACAGTTATGTCCAAGTCACCATGTATCTCACACCTGGTCTTGACGTGCAACCAAATCGTGTGATGTAAAACTGGGAAACAGGCTTAGCAACTGGAGCTGTCTCTTTTGAATGTTTGATGTTAGGAATATCGGGAACATTCTCAGGACTGGATTCAGATGGTACGACATGTTCTGGAACAGGAACAAAGTCTGTATTGCTCTGACAGCTAGAGTCTCTATGCTGCGATAACAATTCTGGTACAGGAAGGATATGTCTGTGATTCCTCCTGTACTCCACACCCTCGAATTCTACAAACTACAATCTTGGCTCGGTACATATACCTGTTACTTGACCAATCCGGTCAAAACCTTTCAATGCTTGTATCCTCACTGTTTCTCCTTCTTTTAATGGATGAAGAAATCTGCTCAATTTGTCATAACTGGACTTATGGACAGAACACTTCTTGAACAATTGGGCTCTGATGGTTCTGTTGTTTTTAGCTTTAGGCCTCAATAAACTGGAACTAATAGGCAATGTTGTTCTGGTTTGCCTGGATAGAAGACTCTGAGCAGGCGAGCCAAGTTTATCATCACGGGGTATGTTTCTGATATTAAGTAAATTCAAAAAGACATCGGTATTGCCAAGCTTTGACCTTTCAAGTAATTGCTTTTGCACTCTGCACTTAACGTTCAGCTAGTCCATTTGACTGTAGATATTCAGGACTGGTGGTAACATGTACAAGGTCCCATTCTCTTGCAAATTTCCGAAATAACTGACTAGTAAATTGAGTACAATTGTCAGAAATAACTTTGTGTGGACTATCCATGGACTGAGAAATGATTTCAACAAGTCAATCTCAAACCAGTTTGAATAAGAGTCTACCAATACTATGCTGATTGTTCCACTCAAATATGTCAGTCGCAACTCGTGACTAAGGTAGTTCAGAAACTTGACTTACCTGAAGTGGTTCTCTTTGCAAATGCGGTGTAGTATTATTGCATACTGGACAAGAAGAAAGTACTTTATCAATGTCTTTCATTAGTGAAGGCCAAAATACTAGTTCTCTTGCCTTCTTTTGGCAAAGTCGGAACTTGCGTGACCACGATGCAAAATCTGGATATATTCATGCTGTAAGGAAGCAGGAACAACAATTTTAGGACCTTTGAAAATAACTTCATCTTCCATCAACATCTCATCTCTGTAAGGAAAATAGGTTTGCACTTCAGGTGGTACACTAGATTGCTTTGACGGCCATCCAACATTAATGTAGTGGTTGAACTTTTGCAAAATTGGATAAGTCTTTGTATGATCTTTCAGCTCATCAAGTCTCGTGGTAGAAAAATTACGCACTGCCATTACATCAAAGTCAAAATTATCTGTGTCAAGCTGGTCTGTTGTATTTCTGGGCTATCTGGATAAGATATCAGCCAGATAAAGAAGTCTGCCTTTTGTATAGACCATTTTAAAGTTGTACTTTTGCAATTTGAGCATCATTCTTTGTAATCTCGTTGAAGCAGAATCTATAGGTTTCTTTAGAATAGTAACTAGAGGTTGGTGATCAGTTTCAATTTGAACAGCTCAACCATAGATACAATCATGAAACTCTGAACATGCAAATACTACTGCCAAAAGTTCTTTCTCAATTTGAGCATACTGCATCTCAGTTTGGGTAAGTGTTCCAGATGCATAGGCTACTTCTCTGTCTTCCTGAAGTATAACTACACCAAGACCAAATTATGAAGCATCACAGGAAACAGTAACTGGTTTATTGACATCGTAGTATCTTAATGTAGGTGGGGTGGCAATGTTCTGCTTAAGGTTTTCAAATGCCTTCTGGTGCTGTTCCATCCAAGACCATGTAACATTTTTGCACATTAGCTATCTTAAAGGTGCTGTCAACTCACTGAATTCTGGTATGAACTTGTCTAGATAGCTGACCATGCCAAGGAAACGTTGTAGAGCTTGAATATTATCTGGTGCTGACATCTCAAAAACAGCTACTTGCTTACATGGGCCTGGTCTTAAGCCAGTGCTGGTAAATAAATGACCTACATATGTAACTTCTGGTAGCCTGAATTTGCACTTTAGAGGACTGAGCTCTAAGTTCACTTCTCGTACTCTGTCTAGAACTCTCTTAAGGTTTCTGTCATGCTCTACTTCACCACTGCCTCCAACCAATAAATAATCTACTATTATGGCACAAGGATAACCTGAAAAAACTTGCTCCATTGCACGCTGGAAAACTTCACTTGCAGAATTTATTCCAAATGGCATCCTCAGGAATCTATATATGCCAAATGGGGTACCGTAAGTGGTCAGTAATGAGGATTTGCAATCAAGCATCACTTGCCAAAATAAATTTTCTGCATACAAGACAGAAAAAACAGTGGCATTCGGTATTAGGGCTGCGACCTCTTCGACTGTACGCATTGGATGACATGGTCTCTTTAATGCTTTGTTCAAATCTCTTGGGTCAATACATATTCTGATTTCATCTGAGCCTTCTTGTGGGCTGCTACTATGGACAACACCCATTCAGTTGGTTCTGTAGCTGGGCAAATTACATCTTGCTGCACCATTTTATCCAGCTGAGCTTTGACTATCTTGCATAGCTATTGGAACTTTTCTCAGTGGTCTGACTACTGGACTGACCTCTGGGTCTAACTTCATAGAATACAAAACTGGACGTTTGGCCAACTTGTCAATGAAAACATCAGCATACTCTGAGAAAACTGTTTCAGAAAAATTGGAACTAGGATATGCTCTTATATGATGAACTTCTTTGGTAAAAGAAAGCAGATTCATTCTCAAACTATCTCTGAGACCCATTAATGACTGCACAGGTCTTCAAACTACATAGAATAACAAGTTGTAACAGTTCTTAGCCAAACAACATGAAAGTACTACTGAGCCTTCGGTCTGAATTTCTTCACCTCCATAAGCAACAAGTTTTGCACTACTAGCCACACTGAGTTACCCATTAGTTCTCACCTTAGCAAATTTGTCTGCTGATATAACATTACACTTTGAACCAGTGTCTACTTTGAGCTCGGTGGATTTATCATTGATCTGGACAGTATAAAACACTTTGTTCTTTACCAATAAATTCACTGCACCGACCCTTTCACAAATTACTGATACACCATCTACACAGAAAGTAGACTGCTGCAACTCCACTTGATCAGTTTGCTTTTTAAGCGACCTTTCTTTGTAACCGTGTGAGGTTTACTTGATTGCAAAACTTTTGAAAATAGTTCAGTTTTTTACAATTGTGGATTGCTGACCAAATGCTAAGCATTTTTCTCATTTAGACTCATGATTTGCACCACAATTGTGACAGTTAACAATAAATCTGGATTTGGGTTTTGCTGCCTCATGCTCGTACTGCACTGAGTATGTTCCTTTCTTAGAACTTGCTGGAAAACTACATGGTTTCCCTGATGAACTAGCAGGGGCTATGGATGCCATGTGCTTAGGCCTGCTTCTGTTTGCCATGTGCCACATGCTAGCGACATTTGCTCTGCAGCCTGGTGAAATCATGTTCTTCTCACTTGCAAGCATACTTGTGTGACTTTCTGCAACTTCATGGATTTGACAAATCTCAATGGCTTTACTCAACTGTCACAAAGCAAAATCTTTCTCACTGTAACACTATTAATACCACACACAAGCCTGTCCTTTATTGACTCATCTTTTAAGTCACCAAACTGACACATTTTAGCTTTGTTTCTCAGGTTAGTAATATAAGCTGCAAAAGTTTACCCTGGTTTCTGATCTCGTGTGTAAAACAACTGCCACTCTAATGTAACTTTTGTCTGGGGGTTGCACATTTCTCTGAATTTGCTCTTCAAACACTCAGTCTTCCCTTAATTCAGCCTGTACAATAATATGACAATTTTGACATTCACTGCTGGTGCATACACAAGTAAACGCTCTCTTTCAATGCCCTCTGACCCAGCTAGGTTTAACCAAATGAATGCCCTGGTGCGTGTATCTTTGTCAGAATAAGCTGCTTGTATAAAAATATCGTACTCTTGCTCAAATATTCTTCAATTCTCTGCAATATTCTGATCAAATACAAGTGGTGAGGGCTTTCGAAATCCATCTGCCATATTACTACATACCAGTAAAGGATTTTACAAATATGCACGAGTACACACACATACACATATGCCAGAAATTTATGCCAGTATTTGTAATTTTGCCAAATGGCATGACAAGCCTCTGAATAACTGAACTTTGTAAAATAAGTTTCTCGGACACTTTAACACTCTCGAAATTGCCATACATCAAAAGTAATTTATCATCATTATAAGAAACATTTCAAATAACTGAATTGTGCGGATGAACTGGGCAAAGTAACTGCACTTTGCGAATAAACAGTACAACACACACTGAAACTTCCCAAAATGGTGGTAGTTTGCTACATAATCCTTTACAGCACAAGAAACACTCTGTAATAGAGGTACTTTGCGAATAGGCACACCCAGAACAAGAAACGTTTTGAAATGGTTGTACTTTTGACTGTACTTTACAAAATAGTTGCACTTTGCACACAGATAAACTCTTTGGAATACATGGACAGTAATAAGCACACACAGTAAGCACCTTTACACACTTTGAAATACTTAAAATAACTCTAGTTATGCCCTTGATACAATATGAAGTCATAGTTATGCCAAAACAAAGCACTTTGCCAAGAAACATGCAGTCGCCTTGCTTTATATATGCTTAATATGCCCTTTGTACCTTGTTATATTAATTTTGCTCGTTTAATCTCTTTTCATGCCCATTGTACTTCTCTTGTGCTCAATTTACTCAAACATGCCTGTTTTGTTTTAAACACATTTGTTTCGCTTTACACAAACTCGTTTTGCTTTAAACATACTCGTTTCACTTTAAACCTACTCATTTTGTCAAATATCTTAACCTCAAACATTTCACTTAATTAGTAAATCATTTGTGCCTCTCACTTGTTTAATAATGCGGTCTGTGCCCTTGTAATATTCTGTTTTATCTTTTTTTATAAAGTAAACTGCCCGTGCAAGTTTTCATTACCTTTGGTTCTTTTCTGGCTCTTTTTCATGTTCGTTCCTCTTAGTTTACCTTCACTGTTATCTCTGCACCTCGTGGCTCCGAATATCAATCTCTGCAATCCTAGTTCTGACACCACGTCACTCATCTTGTCACGATGTAATAGACGAGTCTTTGTGGGTTCGGTTCAAGCAGCTTTATTATGTACAAACACATTACGGTTATAGCTATTAACCTTAACTTAGGTAGCTTACTCTCTGGCTGTACTTTCAAAATGGCACTAGGTACAACACGTGCCTGCTATTTAAATATGCACGTTCATACTTGCTATGCTTCTTAAAGACACATCACACACTGTGGTCAACAGATACCCAGAAGAGTATGATAGCAGACCTGGTCTGTGAGCCAGTGTCGAGGGAAAGCACATTAGATGAGGCCATAGAAATGGGGGCCAAATCTGTCAGGTCTAACAAGAAGCAATGATAATCACTTTCCCTTTACACTTCGTGGATTTCGGAATGAATTTTGTGATTAATGAGAAGGCAGAAAGGTGCAAAGAAACTCCAGGGGCCAATTGTGGACTACAGAGTCCCTTGTTGACTGACAATGTTAAAGGATGAGGGCAAAGAAACTGTTGCATTTCTTGTTCAGGTGGGAAGCAAACAGGTCACAGTAAGCTTGACCCCAGTTTGCCACTGACTAATTGAGGGAATGTTTCTGCTTAGCCTGCCTGCTTCCACACTGGAAGTACCCAGGTCGTGCATTGCTTTATGAAAGTGAAGGGAAGACACCACTCACTGCTGCACACTAATTGCTTCCCAGCACAGAGGACAAGATCTGGTCCCCCATGCTTGTTCATGTACCAGACTACTGACATATTTTCTGTCTGAACTGAAATCACATCTTCTGGGTGACAGTTTTGAATTGTCTGCAATGCTAAAAGGACTGCTCTCATCTCTAGAACAATAATGTGTAGATTGCCCTCTAACAGTGTCTAAACACCTTGAACAGTCCTCTCTTGATAATGTCCTCTCCACTCTAAAATGGAAATATCCATGATGACCACTGCTACTGGAGATGCAGGACCAGAGGAGGATATCCACTATCTGACAAGTGACTTGCATACTGGAGTAAGCTTTATAGGGGTACTTAATGGGTGATGTAACTGTGACCACTGGACTGACAATGTCCATTGTAGGACTCTCATGTAAAAACGGGAACGTGGAATCAGAGTGATCATAGAAGCCATGTAATCTAGAAGCTTTATAATTAATTATGCCAGCGGAGAAGGGTGGGATAAGACTTGGCTGGCTACTCTTTGAAGGTCCGGAATTCTGGGATGAAGTAGAATTCTGATTCAAGGTATCCAGGTGGCATCCAATGAATTCTATGGACTGTTTGGGAATCAGCTGACTCTCAGAGAGATTTACAGTGATCCCTAGATTGTGAAGAAACTGGAGTAAAGTGTCCCTCCTTTGAATAAGTAGATCCTTGGTCAGAGCGTTTAGAAGCCAATCGTCCAAAAATGGGAACATCGGGAGCCCTTGCAACCTCAGATAGGCTGTGACTACTGCCATGCATTTGGTGAACACCGAGAGGGGCGATGGTGAGCACAAAAGGCAAAGCACTGAACTGATAATGATTGGTTCCCAGCCTGAAATGGAGAAATCGCCTTGACTGCTTGTATATCTTCACATGATAATAATCTTCCTGGAGATCGATGCAGATTCACTCATCCTTTCCTGAGAAGACGTAGAATGGACTGAACTGTGACCATCTGGAACTCTGTTTGCTTCACAAATATGTTTAAGTGACTGAGGTCCAATATGAGCTCTTTTCTTTGACACTAAAACAAATTTGGAATAGACACCAGATCCTTGTTGGTCAGGTGGGACCTGCTTGATGTCTCTTTTGTCCAGCATTTTTTTTTTACTTCTGCTGTAGCAGATTAACTGAAGGGGTGGCACTTGGGGAATCCTTTTCATTGACTACTGAGGGTAAATTAATGGTATAGTGTATTCTCTGATGATTATCTGCAGCACCCAATAATCTGTAGTGATGGCCAAACATGTTTGTGGGTGGAGGGATAAGCTCCCTCTGACTGTCTGCAGAGAATTGTAGCCAGGCAAACCTTCAAGAGTGCTGAAAGGATTTCCCTGAAAAAGGTCTGTGAAATCCTTGGTTTTGCAGACCGCCTCTGCCTCTAGCATGGTCTCCACTGAAGTCAAGGGTGTAGCTAGGCATACTCGGTGTAAACATATGAGTACAGTTTTTCTGAGCATCTCTCGGAAATTTCAACATTGAAAAGTATGGAATGTTTATAATTGTGTCAAAAATTACTAACAGTATAGATGTATACAAAAAGTGCTTATGTGAAAGGAATGCACCTCTAAAAAAAACTTTATATGGGTAGAAATTGTAACAGTTAAATATAAACTGTCCCTTCCTGCATGTCTGGGAGTAGCATTTTGAAGGTTTAGCACATTTTTAAAACGACAGATGAGTGGTGGGGTGACAATATTAGATTTGAGTACAAAATGTAAATTTATGGCTACACCCCTGACTGAAGTTACTGTAGATCAGAGCGTGTAATATTCCTTTAAAAAGTTTTCCAGTGAGTCAGCACATGAACGTAAGTACTGAGCATGTGCAAGCTAGAATGCCATTCTGAGTGAGCAGCAAGAGTGAGAGCATGCAAGTATGTAGTCAGTCAGATATAGTTTAAGTTTAATGTTCCTGCCATCCATCCTGATGTATTTGTATATAATAAATTACTTAAACATCCAAGCCTCAATGACTTCTTAATGCTCATAAGAAGATCAACATGGTGTCAAAATGGGATCCAGAGTTACAGCCATGAAGCAGTCGATCAAAGTTGGAGGAATATACAGGAGTGGCCCCTACTGTTCAAACGATTCGCAAAATGGGTAAGAAACAAATACCAGGTACTAAAATTTGTTTAAATGATTTATTTTGCTACAAATATAAAATTAAGCACTCAGAAGGCTCAAAACGAATTTCTTTTTAAATTAAATGTCCGAAACTGTGACATATGATAAAAGTATTCAAAATAATTACAAAAATGTTTGAAACATCTGAATCACATAAAATGTACAAAAAAAAGGAAAACTACCATATTTTTTCACTATGTGCTACTTTTTTCATATTAACTAAAGCTATTCAAAATATCCAATGTGTGCAAAATGTTTGCAAGTGTGTACAGTATTACAGTGCAGTTATTTCGGAAAGTAAATTTTGTACAGTATTACAATGCAGTTATTTTGCAAAGTAAATTTCTTTCAAAGAATATTTTGCAAACTACAGTTATTTCAAAGCATATTTCGCAGAGTACAGTATTTCAAAGAGCTTATGTGAACTATATGTTTTTGTTTATACTTTGTATTTATAACTGTAGCAACTTTGAATTTTGATACATGCAATATACGACTTTTGCTGTTTTAGGAGCTCACTTCCTGAATTTGATGATGCAGCATGCTTTATCCATTCCTGTGAGCTGGTAATGAAGAAAGGCACAGGTTTAGTACTACATGAATCTAATAATGTGATTTAAGTGTTTTTACTGTTTTATTTTAAAAAGTGAGTAGCTGATGTTAGCTATTTAAATATTTCCTTTTGGTTTTGTGAGTTATATGGTCTGAAGAAGCCACTTGTAATGGTGAAAGTGCTTACCTACTCGCATCTGTTTATTAAAGTTTTTAAAGATTTTATGGTTGCCGTGAGTCTGACTGTCGTTCGTTTGGTTGTTGCTACACTTATATTTTATGACTTTTGCAGTCAGTTTACTCGTTGGGTGATTTTTTATCTTTTTTGTCTGACTGTGCTGTTGGTTACCCACGAGAGAATGGCTGAGAGATGTAGTTCGCCTACCACTCAACTGGGATCTATTCCACCAGGCCAAAGAGGTCTGTGGAAACATAATGGGCTTGGAAGCTTACTGGCAAGTACTAATAACCCTTTTATTTACTGCAATTTGGGACTAATGACTAATGCAAGTTATACAGAGGAAGTCTGTGATAGACATGCGTTTCGTGCATGTCTTAGCAAAGTGGAAGATAACCTGTATAAACTAAAACGGCTACAGCTTCAACAGCTTCATTTTGAAGCGTGTTTGCATCACAGAGTGGTCCCTAGAGGTTTGAAATTATTGAAAATGCCGACGTATGGCACACAATATCCTGAGTTACTAGCTAGTTGGCAGAACGTCAATCTTGAGACAAGTTTCTGATACATGAAACTTATCCCAGCTGAATGTAATCTCCCTGTCATCTCAGATGTCCAAGTGAGAACCGCCCTAAACAAAGCAAAAAACACAGCATCAATGGGACCTGACGGTATCCCGGGTTGCGTGTTACGTGAACTCCAAGAGGAGCTAAACCCACACATAAAAATGCTATTTAACCTTAGCCTTACTTTGGGATATGTACCTGAACACTGGCGTACAGCAACAGTGGTCCCACTCCACAAGGGGGGTGCCTCTACAGACCCTAGAAACTACCGCCCCATACGCTTAACCAGCCTGGTCTACAAAGCTATGGAAAGAATCATTATGGAACTCATAAACAGAGACATAGGGGACCTACAGACACTTGACCCCACCCAGTTCGGCTTTGTAAAGGGCAGATCCTGCCTTTTAAACCTGGTTGACTTTTTCGAAACAGTCACTAGAGCCATTGATGAGGGCAAAGCAGTCCATACAGCATACCTGGACTTGGCTAAGGCCTTCGACACAATACCCCACTCAGGCATCATAGATAAGCTCAACAGCTTAAAAGTAAACCCTTATGTCACTAGATGGGTTGCAAACTGGCTAAAGGACAGAACCCATAAAGTTAAAATCACTGGAGCAATGTCAGACTCAAAGCCACTCACAAGTGGTGTCCCACAGGGATCTGTCCTGGGACCCCTCTTGTTCGGCATTTATTTCTCAAATGTTAAAGCAAACATGGGAGGGCTGTGGCTGACAAAGTTCGCAGATGACTGCAAACTAGGCGCCATAGTCGATACACCAGCAGACACACACATCCTACAAAAAGGCCTCACAGAAACGGACAACTGGTGCCGGAGTCACGGCCTTAAACTAAATGCCAAAAAAATGTATAGTCATCCCTTTGGGAAAAACAAAGTACCCACAAATTATCACATAGACAGCAACCCACTGAGTACGGAAAAAGTAATCAGAGACCTAGGGACCCAAGTCGACAGCGACCTCTCATTTGACACCCACGTTGCCAAAGTAGTTAGAAAAACATTCTACCTTGCACACCTCATCATGAAGGGATTCACATCCAGATCCAAGGATGTCATTGTACCCCTATATTCCTCCCTCATCAGACCCATGATTGAGTACAATGCCCCATTTGGTATATACCTCACCCGGCATTTGCAACAGCTGGAGAGACCACAAAAGTACCTCACCAAGAGGATCAAGGGTCTCCAACATATGTCTTATTCTGCCAGACTAAAGAAACTTCAGCTCTATTCAGTAGCATACTGCCTGCTCAGAGGTGATCTCTGCCTGACATACAAGGCCATGTCCAATCAGGATCTGATGGACATGCTCCACCTCAAAAAATCCAAATCCATCAGGACCACGAGAGCTAAAGACTTAAACCTCGGCACAAGTATGAATAGGACATGCTGGAGGGATAGATTCATAACCCAGAGGTTTCCCATGCTTTGGAACAAGATCCCAGTTCGTATTAGGCAGAGCCCCTCACTGACTCTCTTCAAGAGAAATCTTGATGAGTGGATGGGAGATCGTAAGTTTACCCCAGGGGTCACATCTGTGTCACTGCTAGACAGGGGCACAGTAAACTAATTCTATTATATAAGACGACCTTCATTGTGTCACTACTAGACAGAGGCACAGTACTCTAAATTTATTCTGTACATTTTTTGTACCATTTCATGGGGTGGCAAAAGCCACATCACTATGGCTAGGCTTACAAATGCCCCAGGGCAGATAGCCTAGTACTATACTATGAAACTATGAAACTATGATTGACTTCTTTAAACCTGAGAAGGAGACACTCATTAGTGAGACTGATACCCAACAGATATCTCTTTATGCCACCTTCCCTGTGCCAATAGTTGATAAAGTGATGTCTGGAGTGGTTGACAATATAACCACATATGAGATGCATTTGACTGCTCAGAAAATGAAAGAGTTGGATAGAGACAGATCCGACTGAACAGGACTGAACACAGGACTGAAAGGAAGGCCCCTGAGTTTGGTGCGGGCAGGGGACCACAGTTGGTGGCTGGGGATGTGCATAGTACCTCTACTGACAACGGACTGGTGATTGTGGCTGATGAGAATGTGGAGCCTGCTAAGCAGGTGTCTCCACCCCCAGATGTTTCAGGGGGGGTAAGAATGTTTTAATAAATACATCAGAGGGCCCCTGTAATGCTGAGATTGAACAACATGATCCTATGGTGGTGAGGAGGAAGGAGTTTCCTGTGTTTCATCAACAGGGGTTTCCGAAACCACCTTTTCCTATTCGAGTGGAGAGCAGAGGAGGCTCGAATCGGTCCAGAAGGAGAGGACAGGTGAAAAGGAAAGAACCAGTAGAGCCAATGAACATTCCCACTCTGAAAAGAATGTGGGATCCTCGGAATCGCTAGTATTGAACCTATCGGCTAGGATATTGGATGGGACTGAGTGTGCCGTCCTTAATAAAGGTCTTTTGTTTATTCCTGCTCATGCAGTGGACCTTTCAAACACCATTATTGATTTAAAATTGTTTGCTAGAAATGTAATAGGTTCATAGGTAGGTACTAGGCTATCTGCCCGAGGGCATTTATAAGCCTAGCTAGAGTGTGTCAGCTTTCGCCACCCCATTGATTAATTAACTGAGCCTCTGTCAAGAAGAGCCTATGAAGTGATCCCAGGGTTGTATTTTCTGTTACCCATTCACTCGTCAAGATTTCTCTTGAAGAGTGTTAGTGAGGGGCTCTGCCTAATGTAGTTAGGAATTTTGAATAATGTTGAAAATGTCATTTCCTGAGTGTGAAATGGGAGGTCGACATGGGTTTAAGAAGCTCAGTAGGTTTGTACCTGTGAATGCCCCTATCCTTGAAGCTTTCAGTAAAATATGTGAAAGTGAGCTTCATATGCTGTTTAATAGTAGACAGGATGGGAAGTGTTTTACTAATTTGAATTATTGCGAGTATGCAGCCTTGAATAGGTTACAGAGTGACCAGACTATAGTCATCCACCCTGCAGATAAGGGCGGTATGATAGTGGTTATGAACAGAAGAAGCTTTTATTATGATTCTATTATGTCTATGTTAACTGATACTGATGTTTATGAAATAACTGATGCCAAGAGGATTGAAAGCACATGTAGGAAGCTGAGGATTCTCCTTAATGACAGTTTACGTAGTTATTCAATTTCTATGGAATTGATGCAATTTTTGACAGCTGAAACACCGATAGTGCCTCTATTTCAAGGCCTCCCTAAGATTCATAAAAAATCCTATACTACCATTCTTTAGACCAATTGTGGCAGGAAAGGGATGGGTTAATGAACCCTTCTCAGATTTGTTGAGAAACATGTGAGACCTATACTAGATAAATCAACGGTTGTGTTAAGGGACACTAAGCAATTCCTACAAGATTTGTTTCATTTTATGGAGTCATATGATGGCTTGAGTGAATATTTACTGGTGCCAACGGACGTTGTTGTCATTGTTCATGGTTATACATGTGATGCCCGTGCACTGGCCCAGCAATCAAGGAGCCTCAATCCTCACTAGTAACACCAGTGAGGGGGCGCCCATATAGGAAAAGGATAATAAATACACACAGCGTAAAGTACAATTTTCCTTAAGAGCACACAGAGATCACAGTAAGTATGGGGCTGGTTTCTCCCATTCTCTCAAGGTCCCCAATAATACTCCCCACTGGCACAGATATAGGTTCCAGATCTCAACCTAGTGGGCAAGCTAAAACCTCCAGCACCCTCTCTGTCCAACCAGTGCTTCATGTCCCTGCCCAAGTAGTTGACACACACACACACTTTGAGATAAAAGTTTATACAACCACACAGACACTCCTGGGGAAGGCTGGCACAGGTTCTCCAGCTGTGCCCCTTTTACCCAGACTATACAGTAGAAATCACTGCCACCACCCAGCTAATATTTATCAGCTACTCAAAGGACCTTATGGAAGGGCGTCCAATTATACTGTGCAATATTATTATCCAAATGGTAACTACAACCAAACAGTCGTACTTGGAGTGACTTGGTACCGTATCACCATAAACATGCAATGTACTCTTAGAGCTTAAATTATGTCTACACAAAACAGCCACAGTTGAAAGGTTAAAAAATATTTAATAATAAATAAAAAACACAAGACAATACTTCTTACTACACAGTGTTAAGAGTTCAGAGATCACAGAGAAATACTTAAAATAATACAGTAGAAAAGTTCTGACATCACAGAAAAACAAATTAGTCTAATCTTCCTATTTCATAGCTATATCTAAAAGAAAACACAGTTTTTTTTTTAATTCTACCTACATATAGACACAGCCAGTTGGTCAGGATGCCAGAACAATGAAAGAAATTATACATGCAAATTTTAGCCATTAACTCTGGCCTCAAAACAATAGGCAGAATGCCTTTATCTAGACATCTCGGTTCCGAGTTTTGACATTAAGGAATTGACTTATCAGCTTTGTTAGAGTGCACTTTTGTTACATTTTTGCAGTTCCACATTTAACACTATTTTTCCCATTTAAGAGAACAAGCCTGTGGCTTGTATTAATATTTACAAATGACAGAATTATCTACAAAATTCTATTTGGCTAGGCTGGCAGCCTTCACCTATCTTCAAACATCCCCCCCCCCACACCCCCCCCCAGGGAACTCAAGCTAGTTTTTCAAGTGACCATTGAGAAACATGGCTTGAGAGGGTTAGGTCTATCTTACCCCATTCCCTGTCTTGAGAACCCATCTGCACTGGCATTGCTAATCCCACTGCGGTGCTGCACTGACATATCATATGCTTGCAACCCTAGGCTTCATCTTAGCAACTTGGCATTTTGCTGGCTGGCTCTGTGTAACCATACAGATAAGGCTGAAGTTTCTGCATTGCCCACACTATGGCTAGACATTCCTTTTCTACAGCTGAATAGCATTCCTCCCTGGGTTGGAGCCTACAACTGAGATAAACCACTTGGTGCGCTTCTCCCTCTGAAGAAAGCTGGCTAAGTACAGCCCCCACCCCATGGTTCGAAGAATCCACCTGCACAACAAATTCTTTGCTGTAATCTGGACTGGCTAACACAGGGGTCTTCCCAAAGCTTCCTTAAGCTCCTGGAATGCCTGCTCACATGCAGGGGTCCATACTACCTTATCTGGCCTGTTCTTCCTCATCAAGTCTGTGAAGGGAGCAGCTATGGTACTACAACTGGGACAAACTTTCTGTAATACCCTGCTGTCGCTTAGAATGCCCTCACCTGTTTTTTGGTAACAGGTGCATACTATGCCTGAATGGCTTTTACTTTGGCAGGTTCTAGCCTGATCGTAACACTCCCCAATCTCTGTCCCAAGTAGGAGACCTCTGCCATACCCACCTGACATTTGCTGGGCTTAATGGTCAACCCTGCCCTCTGCAGTCTGCCTAGCACCTCCCTGACATGTTGAAGGAGCTCTTGCCAGGAATGACTGTAGATGGTAATATCATCTAGGTAAGCAAGAGCAAACCGTCCTGCTCCTGTTAGGATATGACCTACCAGCCTCTGGAAAGTCACTGGGGCATTTTTCATCCTAAAGGGCATTTCTGTGAGCTCATACAAGCCAAAAATAGTCACAAAGGCTGACTTCTCTCTAGCACTGGGAGTCAAGGGCACATGCCAGTAACCTTTGGTAAGATCAATGGTTGTAAGATACTTAGCCCCACCCATTTATCTGTCCTAGGCTTAAGGTAAGCATCTGACTATGTATGAATATTTAATTTCCTTTAGTCCACACAGAACTTGGTGCTGCCATCCTTCTTTGGCACCAGCACCACTGAGGAGGCCCAGGGACTGCTGGACTCTTGAATCACCCCTAGTTCCAACATCTCCTGTATATCCTTCCTCAGAGTCTGTTTGACTCTCTCAGGCACCCTATAAGGGGCCTGCCTAATAGGCCTTTGGGGTCCTGTATCCACCTTGTGCTGCACCAGGTGAGTGCACCCTGATTTCCCAGTGAACATGTCCCCAAACTCCTGTACCACAGCTCGATTTTCTCGAACCTGGGTAGGAGATAGTTGCTGGGACATTGCTACCCCTTCCACTGAGGTGTCAGTCCAAGCCTCACTGAGGAGATCAGTCGCCAGATTTCTCTCAGACTTCTCCTGCAAACCACTGCAAATATTCAGCGCAAGGGCCTCCCTATCATGGTAAGGTTTCATCATGTTAACATGGTACAGTATGTGCTCCTGCCTCCTGCCTAGCAGTTCCACCATATAGTTAACATCACTTACCTTTCTTACCACCTTGTAGGGTCCCTCCCAAGCTGCTTGCAGCTTATGTCTGTCAGGAATGAGAACCATAACCTGCTGCCCCACAGCATACCCTCTAGTTTGAGCACTCCTGTCATACCACACCTTTTTCTGTTATTAGGCTTCTGCCAGGTTCTCCTGGACCAAGCCCATGAGTTCCCTGAGCATTGTCCTGAGGTTTAGGACATATGCCACAACAGACTCCTTGTGGGATTCGCACTCACCTTCCCACTCATCTTGAATTAAATTTAGAGTTCCCCTCACCCTATCCCCATACAGCAAGTCAAAGGGTGAAAAATCTGTGGATTCCTGGGGAACCTCTCTGTAAGCAAACAAAAGATGGAGCAAATATTTGTCCCACTCCCTCTTAAGCTGGTCTGCAAATGCCCATAGCTAGGACTTGATTGTAGAGTTTAACCTCTCAACCAGACCATTAGTCTAGGGATGGTAGGGGGTGGTCTTCATGTGCTTCACCCCAAAGTACTTCCACAGACAAGCCAGCAGGTCTGATATGACATTGGCACCTCTGTCAGTTAGTGTTTCCTTTGGGAAACTTACCCTGCTGAAAATCTCTAACAAAGAATTTGCCACCTTTTCTGCCTCAATGGAGGACTGAGTCACTGCCTCAGGGTATCGTGTAGCATAATCCACTACCACTAGGATATACTTTTTCCCTGTGGAACTTAAGGTACTCAGAGGCCCCACAATATCCACAGCTACCCTCTGAAATGGCTCCTTAAGCACAGGCAAAGGCATCAAAGGCACTTTCACCTTGCCTGCTCCCCTGCCTACCTTTTGGCACTGCTCACAGGTCCTGCAGTACCCTATTACATCTCTGGAAATTCCAGGCCAATAGAAGTTCTGCATAATACATCTCTCTGTATGTTTTATGCCCATATGACCTGCAAAGGAAATATCATGGGCTATGGCTAGAAGCACCAGACGGTAGGCTCTAGGCACTGCTAACTGCTGTGTTTTCTCACCTTCTAGCCCTCCCTCAGGGGTCCACTCTCTATACAGTAACCCTTTGTCCCAGTACACAGATTCCCCCTTCCCTTGAGAATCAGGTGCCTCCCTAGCTACCTGCCTCAGGCCTTGCAATGTAGGGTCTGAGAGCTGAGCCTGTCTCAACTCTCTCTTTGTAACCTTTCCCAGTTCTCTTTCCACAAGAAGTCGGGCATCCTCTGACAGTGGTGCCTCACTGTCAGCCTGGGTACTACTACTACTCACCTCTACCTTTGCAGTCACTCTGTCCAAGGGACCATCAGCACCCAGAAGCAGCTGTGGCTCACCTTTAGACTCACTGCTGCAAAGTAGCTCCCTTCCTGAAGGAACCACCTCACCAGTCCTGGCTGCAAGTATGCAGTCTGTCTGGGTCTCTCCCAGGCTACCAGACCCACATGCTTGTCTCGAAGCCTGACTGCGTGTAACTGCATAAGTACATGGTACTGCCTCATCCAAATCCTTCCCTCTCAGGACATCTGCAGGATGATAATTTAGTACCCCTGTTGTCTCAAGACAACCTACTATTGGCATTTTGTCTTTCCCACTTACTGGCTCTCTCACCTTTGGTTCCCCACCTTGCCTCCATGGTCACCTGTATGCCACATGGCCCCACTAGTTGCATTCAAAACATTTAAGCCTAGCTCCTGGACATGTACCTAAACTACTGGCTTCTCCTGCTACTGGCAGATTCTGTTGGGGCAGTCTGTGCTGCCCACCATGGGTTCCTTTAGACCCATGAGCAGTACTGGAGGTCCCCTTCCTGTGCAGGGCTGCCCTGCTTGCCAGGTATAGGTCTCCCTTCTTCCCGAATTCATCTGAAGTAGCACATTGTCTATCAGCTAACCAGATCCTCATGTCCTCAGGCAAAGTGCTAAGGGCTTGTTCCCTCACTAAAAGGTCTGCCAGCCCTTCAAAAGTGGTGACCTGACATCCACCTACCCAGCTATGAAAATAAGTGCTCAGTTCAGCACCATACTGACATACATTTTCATCTGCCTTGCGTCTATGCTCACAAAACTTTTTCCTATACATTTCAGGTGTTAGCTTAAAACATTCTAAAAGACATTTTGTTACAGCAGTATAATCAAAACAGACATAGTCAGGCATTTGTGATATACAAGTTACAGCTTTCCCTTGGAATAAGGGGGTCAGGAACCGTACCCAGAGCCTTTGGTCAACACGATACTGTTTGCATACCCTCTCAAACATATGAATGAAACTATCAAAATTATCCCCCCTCTTTAAATTGCGGAAGAAATTTACTCACTTGTTGTGCTTCTGGGGTCCAGTTACTCCCTTCCCCATTACCTCCATGACTCTGGAGAAGAGTCAGCATTTCCCTCTCATGCTTCCTCTGATGCTCCTTTTTGTCGGCTTCTATCTCCAAACGCTTGGCCTGCAACTCAGGTCTCTTTATCTCCAGCTGGATTTTTAAGTCCACTGCAGAAAGGTTGAGCTGTCCATTCTCTAAGGATCTTGTATCTCCACTGCCAGTCTGATCGTCCTCGTGGATGCTGTTTTCTGATGCAGCTATAACCAAGGCTGCAATCAGGTCTGCCTTAGTCAGGTTTCCATGCACCAGTCCCCTAGCCTGGCACATCTCCACCAGATGGCTCCTTATCAACTTTCCATACTCCTGTGCTGACATGCTGCCTGCTCACTCTGACTAACTAAGCTAACAAAAGAAATAAAACAATTGTGATCTGAACTCTGAGTATTCACTGCATGGCTGTTTTAGAGTACAAAAGACTTTCAGAGATCACTGAACATAAGCTACAGGATTCACTCTACCCACACCACTACAAGCCAATTAGTATTTGAAGTGGATCCCACCACTGCAAACCACAAGTGAGGATATCTTATCCCAACCACTGCCACCACAATGTGATGGCCATTCCCTGGCCCAACAATCAAGGAGCCTCAATCCTTACCGCTACCACCAGGGATGGCATCTCATATAAGAGGAAAGGATAACAAATACACCCAGTAAAGTACAATTTCCCTTACGTGCACACAAAGATCACAGTCAGTCTGGGGCTGGTTGCTCCCTTGCTCCCCAGGTCCCCAATAAGACTACCCACTGGCACAGCTATAGAGTCCAGATCTCAGCCTAGCTGGCAAGCTAACCTCCAGTGTCCCACCAGTGCTTCGTGTCCCTGCCCAGGTAGCTGACACACCACATACACTTTGAGATAAGTATTTATACAAATTCACAGACACTCCTGGGAAAGGCTGACACAGATTCTTCAGCTGTGCCCCTTTACCCAGACTATACGGCAGTAATTACTGCCACCACCAGCTAATACTTATCAGCTATCCAAAGGCCCTTAAAAGGGTGTCCAATTATTACTGTGCAATATTATTATCCAATTGGTAAGTGTGACTAATCAGTCTAAGGCTTATTAGAGTGGCTTTGTACAATAAACTCTATAAATATGCAATGTACTCTACAGCTTAATTTAACTCTACACAAACCAGCCACAGGTAAAGGGTTTTTAAAAATTTTAATAATAAATAATTAAAACAAAAGACAATACTACTACACCACAGTTCTATCCAAGAGTTCAGAGATCACACAGAAACTTAAAACAATACAGTAGGAAAGTTCTGATATAACAGAAAAACACGTAAGTCTAATCTTTATAGTCCTAGCTATTTCTACAAGAAAACATACTTCTAAAGTAACTTACTTTCATGGAGCAAGGCAGCGCTGAGGTTGGATATCAAGATCAAAATGCTTACAGTCTCTCTCTCTCAGCAATAATTTTTAAGATCACTCACAAACATCTCTGCTGGGCCCTCCCAGATTACATAATTTTGACACACTTAGGTTTTCCTAGTATACACATTACATCATTTTGACAGTCTGGAGTTCCCAGGTCAACAGGCTACATTATTTAACAATCTAACACCTGCTCAGGAAACTACAACAATAAAAGACATGTCAAATGTACACTCCAGTAATTATTCATTAAGTTAAAACAATAGAAAGAATGTGATAGCCCAGACCAAATGACTCAGAGCTCTACAGATCAAAGAACATAAAAAACATAATTTCACTTTCAAAGAACATTTGAAATGCTTGGCTTAGTTTTCCTTATAGCAGATGCCAGTGTTGCTACAATCCTGAAGTTCACATTTTACAGTGTTTTCTTGCATTTAAGAAACAAGTCTGTATTTTACATTTATATTTACCAATGATAGAATTATGTATCAAATTCTATTTGACTAGGCTGGTAGGCTTCACCCCTTCTCTATCAGATTTCACAACTACTATGTACAGAAACATGGCGTAGCAATGGGCACATCTTGTGCCAACAGCTTCGCGAATGTAGTGGTGGCCTAATGGGAATTGGATGTGGTACTTAATATGGAAATGTTTGTTCAGAATGTATTGTTTTATCGCCATTTCGTTGATGACTTTTTTTTTTTTTTGCTTTGGAGGGGTATGGTTGATAGTTTACATGAATTTGTTGAGGCACTGCCTAGATCTATTGAGTTTTTGAGATTCACTTTGAAATACTCTGATAAGTCTATTGAATTCCTAGATGTGTATGTTACTAAGGATGGAGGGTCTCACATCAATACAGGTCTGTATAGAAAGGACTGTCATAGGAACACAATGCTACACAGGCAAAGTATGCATCCGAAACAGATATTCAATAACACAGTCAAGGGGCAGGGGATGAGGATGTCCAGACTACATAATACTGAGGAAAGTTATAGGAGAGGCAGAAATACTTTGTGTCAAAATTTGAGTGATCAGGGTTATAAAGGTTCAGATTTTACCACCATACTTTATCATGTTGTTGGGTTACGAGAAGGTCGAGCTAGACCGTACTTTTCTGATAGATCAACTCTTGATAATATACATCAAACTACCCATGAATGAAACACTAGACTGTTGTGAAAGTCCCAATGTTCTACACTAATAATGTAGATCAGATCAAAAAAGTTTTTGAAAGACACTGGTCATTGTTGTTGACAGATGAAAAAAGTGCTAGTGGTAGGGGAAGTGCCCCATTTTTGCTGTAAGAACTGCATGTCCTTGGAAAGATTGAGTTAAGAGTTCAGGTGGAATGGCTGGGACATTCCCTTGCGGCCAGTGTGTTTTTTATCAACATATAGAAACTATGAATGTGTTTGTACATCCGGATACCTGTAAGGAGTATAGGTTTACTCCTACAGCCACTTGTGCCACTAGGCATATAGTCTATTTTGCACAGTGACATTGTTGCCAGAGATTCTATGTGGGTAAGATGGGACGTACCCTAAGGGAACGAATAAGGCAGCACCTCTATAGTATAAGTATAGGGAGTACAGGTAGAGTCTTACAAATAATGAAAAATAAAAGGCAGCTGTTACAAGACAAAAGCGACGCTTGGTAGATATTAAAAAACATGTTTTGTAAGAGGGGGTACCCTGAAACCTTTGTCATAGATATTTTTAATGAAGTTAAGACTAAAAGAATGAATGGTCATTTTCTTGCACTACTAGGGCAGGTGTCCACCAAAAGTCATAATGACTGTAAACCTTTAAATTTTGGACAGGTGCTTACTCTTACTTACACATCCAATTTTTATGACATTAAAAACATTATTTCCAAATATTGGAAAATATTTGATGTTGACCCTGAATTATCAGGGAAATTTGGTATTGAACCGCAAGTGGTTTACAAAAGAGAAACTTCCCTTAAAGGATTGTTTGAAAAGCAAAAATTTGACACCCAAAATAGTGGTACTTTTAAGTGTGGGAGGTGTGCCCAATGCCCTTATGTTATGGACAGAGAAACAATCAAGCTCAAAAATTTTGGATATATTTCCAGTTCAAAAAGGATGTACTGTTACACTAAAGGGGTTGTGTATTTGGCCTTGTGTAGATTATGTGCAAGTTTCTATGTAGGTAAAACTAAGAATGCCCTAAGGTTAAGGATTTATCAACATTTATATGATATCAGAAATAAAAATGAAAAGAATGCATTATATAAACATTTGGTTAGTGAACCTACCCATTCCTTCCTATTCTTTATATTGGAACAGGTAGATCTGGGACCTCGTGGGGGACCCTTGAATGAGTATTTGGAGTTTGTAGAACTCAAATGGCAAATTAGGCTTGATGCCTATCATGCTCCTGGGTTAAATGATAGAATTTCTTTATCTTCTCTATTGAAATTAAAATCTATGTTTTTTATTTAGTTATATACACTGTTTAGGAATGTTTTAAACTTTTTACATGTATTATTGTTTTAAATTTGGCTTGTATTAAGTATATGCAGCCTTGTTAATGGGGGAAATGATGTCAGTTATTTGTGATTGGGTAAGCAATGTATTTAAACAGGTGCTAATTGCAGTATTTTTGTATTCTGAGGAAGTCATCTACCAGACGAAAGCGCTTAATACTGCTGTGTTTGCTTGCACTGCTTTATCTTGGATGAACATTGTCTGTATTTTTTCTGGATTTTGAGTTTTCTGCTTATAAAGGATTTACCATCTACCAAACATCGCTTTTGTCTTGCAACAGCTGCCTTTTATTTTTCATTATAAGTATAGGGAGTAATAATAGTGCCATATCTAGGTATGTGCTAGTCAATGAAGGCAAGCATGTATTTAAATTTAGGGTTATTGAAAATATAGGAGTTAGTGTTAGATTAGGAGACATTGAGAATAAGACAGAAGAAGCCGAGCTTCACTGGATCCTTAAGCTCAGAGCTGATCGGGGGTCGGGGCTCAATAGGGTGGTTTCCATTAAGCCAGTTCTTAATAAGAGAGGTATACCTAAATAGGTGCTGTGTCCTCGTTTTTATTATTTTTGTATTCTATATATGAATGTGAGCATGAGTGTAGTACCCATTTGGTGCTTGTTTATATTGTGCATTTATAATTGTAGTAATTCTGAATAATTTTGATGTATGCAGTATATGGTCCTTGCTGCTTTAAGAGCTCACTTTCTGAATTTGATGATGCAGCATATTCTATCTGCTCTTGTGAGCTGGTTATGAGGGAAGACACAGGCTTAGCACTGAGTGAATGAAATACTGTGACTGCTGTGTATTTACTGGCCTATTTTTAAAAAGTACATAGTGAGTAGTTGATGTTATTTATCTAAATGTATGCTTCTGTTTTTGTGAGCTATATATGTTTGTTTATACTGTGTATTTATGACTGTAGCAACTGTCCTTGCTGCTTTAAGTGCTCACTTTCTGAACTTGATGCAGCATACTCTATCTGCTCTTGTGAGCTGTTAATGAGGGAAGATACAGGCTTAGCACTGAGTGAATAAAATACTATGACTGCTGTGTATTTACTAGCCTATTTTTAAAAAGTAAAAAGTGAGTAGCTGATGTTATTTATCTAAATGTATGTTTCTGTTTTGTGAGCTATATGTTTTTGTTTATACTGTGTATTTATAACTGTAGCAACTTTGAATGTTGATGCATGGAATATACGAATTTTGCTGTTTTAGGAGCTCACTTCCTGAATTTGATGATGCAGCAAGCTTTATCTGTTCCTGTGAGCTGGTAATGAAGGAAGGCACAGGTTTAGTACTACATGAATCTAATAATGTAATTCAAGTGTTTTTTACTGGTTTATTTTAAAAAGTGAGTAGCTGATGTCATCTATTTAAATGTCTGCTTTTGCTTTTTTGAGTTATATGGTCTGAAGAAGCCACTTGTAGTGGTGAAAATGCTTACCAACTCGCATCTGTTTATTAAAGTTTTTAAAGCTTTTATGGTTACCATGCGTCTGACTCTTGTTCGTTTGGCTGTGGTATTAATAATGACAAAGTGAGAGATTTTCTTTCGAGACAGTAATTTAACTTTGAATAAGGCCACTGAGATATGTCAGATATACGAGCATAAAGGTTCTACTGGACAAATTACTTGTATGCTTACAAATGAGAACACCTGTGGAAGGCACAGTGACGAAGCTCATGCTGATAGCATGCAGTACATAGTTAAAAGAAATAGGCAGAAGCACATGGAAGCTACTGCAGGTCCTGTAGCAGTCTCTGGGGAAACTGAGTCTTTCCAGCAAATTCCAAATCATGCTTAGTGATGCATAAGGGTGAGTCAGCAAATTCAAAACGTGCACCCACCCAGCTTTATAGTCGACTATTGTAATTGCAGTGGAAATCACAAACTCAAAAGAGAAAAGTGCTTAGCTTTTTGTCAGCAGTATCATTCTTGTAATAAGTGGAATCATTTCAAAAGGTTTTGTAACTCAAACAAGGCACATTCTTTTATTAAAAGAGGGCATTATAAAAGAAAAGTTGATCAATTAGAAAACAGCAACCTTGCTTTTTATGTTTATGGTGTGTCTGTGCTTGGTGAAACAGTCAACACAGTAGATCTGTGCACAAAGAATGAAATCTTTTGTACTGTTTGAAATAATGGGAGTCCTGCAAGGTGCAATGTTATGTCAGCAGAACCCTTTGCTAGAGTAAGAGCTGCAGAACAGCTTGATTTGACAAAGTGTGAGAAACTTGTTGCTTATGGTGGTGAAGACATTCAAACCAAAGGCTCAGTAGTGCTAGGAACAGCTATGACTTGCAATTTTTCATAGTCAAGTGACAAGTGCAATCATTATTAGGCCTCAGAGACAGTTTGAAAATGGGACTGCTTTCACTTAATGAAGAGCTTCACCATGTAAGCCTGAATGACAACAGCTCAAATTTTGCCCAAACAATTTTTTCTGAGTATTCAGATATTTTTGCAAACAAACTAGGCAAACTATCAGCTGCGTATTCTATGAAGTCAGTCCCAGAGTTCAGCCCAGTTATCAAACCAGCACGGAATGTTCCAGTAGCTATGAAGGAGAGTCAAAGGCGAGATAGAAAAAATGTTGCAGCTAGGAGTAATTTGTCCAGTAGAACCTTCTGAATGGGTATCCTCCATGGTAGTAGATCATAAGAAAAGCTCAGATGAGATCAGAATATGTATTGATCCAAGAGATCTGAACAAAGCATTAAAAAGGCCTCATCGTCCAATGCGCACAGTCGATGAGGTTGCTGCCCTCATGCTAAACACCAATGTTTTTTCTGTCTTAGATGCAAAGAGTTCCTTCTGTCAAATTTTGCTTGACGAAAATCTTCATTGTTGACCACATTCGGTATGCCATTTGGAAGATACAGATTTCTCAGAATGCCATTTGGAATAAATTCTGCGAGTGAAGCTTTTCAGTGTGCAACGGAGCAAATGTTTTCTGGCTATCCCTGTGGTATTATAGTAGATGCTATTCTAGTAGGAGGCAATGGTGAAGTCAAACATGACACTAGCCGCAAAAAAGTTCTAGAAAGAGCATGTGAAGTGAATCTTAAGCTGAATCCTCAGAAGTGCAAATTCAGGCTACGAGGAGTTACTTATGTTGGTCACTTGTTTACCAGTTCAGGCATATGACCAGATCTTTCAAAGTAAACAGCAATTCTTGAGATGCCATCCTAGACAATTTTCAGGCCCTACAATGTTTTCTTGGTATGGTCAACTATCTAGGCAAGTTAATTCCAGATTTAAGCCAACTTTCAGCACCGCTCAGAGAGCTGGCACACAGATATGTAATTTGGTCATGGTTAGAACACCACCAAAGAGTATTTGATGTCCTGAAAAAGAAAATTGCTAACCCACCAACTCTCAGCTACTATGATGTTCACAAACCAGTTACTCCTTCCTGTGATGCTTCAAAGTTTCGTCTAGGTGCAGTCATTCTTCAAGAGGGTAGACCAGTAGCTTGTGCATTGAAAACTCTTACCCAGACTGAGATGCAGTATACCCAGATTAAGAAAGAGCTTTTGGCAATTGTGTTTGCATGTTCGAAGTTCCACGATTATATTTATGGCCGACCTATCCAGATCGAAACTGACCACCAACCTTTAGTTGCTATTTTGAGAAGGCCTATGCATACAGCTCCAGCAAGACTGCAACACATGACACTCAAATCGCAAAAGTACATTTGCAATCTTGTTTACACAAAAGGCAAACTTCTTTATCATGCTGATGTACCTTATCCAGATCGCCCAGAAAAAAAAACAAAACAGCATAACAATGAGCAACTTGATTTTGAGGTCATGGAAGTGAGACATTTTTCTTCCACACGTCTTTATGAGCTCAGAACTCAAACAGTTTCAGATCCACTTCTCCAGAAGCTAAATCTCTTTATCAGTCGAGGATGGCCTTCAAAGCAATCTTGTTTACCAGTAGAGGTGCTTCCACACAGAGATGAGATATGAGATTTTGTCTGACAATGGTATCATCATGAAAGGTTCTAAAGTGATTGTTCCAAAGTCCCTGTAACAAGAGTATATCAAGATCTTGCATCGTGGCCACCCAGGAACTGATTCTACCAAAAGAAGAGTGAGAGGTCTAGAATTTTGGCTTTCTATGTCAAAAGATATTAAGAAAGTACTTTCATCTTGTTCAGTATGTAATAGTACAAAGCCGCATCAACAGAAAGAACCACTTCAGTTAAGTCAGATTCCCGAACTACCTTGGTCAACAGTAGCCACATATATCTTTGAGTGGAATGGTCAACATTGTTTGGTGTTAGCAGACTCTCAATTAAATTGGTCCAAGATTGACCTACTTCCCAACCTAACTCCAATACTGTCATTACTAAGTTGAAGCGACAATTTTCTGTCCATGGTAATCTACACAGATTTATTTCTGACAATGGGGCACAGTTTACAAGACAGCAGTTCAAAAAATTTGCAGAAGAGTGGGACTTTGTTCATATTAAGAGTAGTCCTGAATAACCCCAGTCAAATGGCTTGGCTGAACATACAGTTCAAAGTGAAAACAGCTGTTAAGAGAAATCCAGATGTGACAATGCTGATGTTCTTCTAAACTTGTTAAATCTGAGAAACATTCCTTGTCATAATCATCTTGGTATTACTGCCCAGAGACTTATGTCAAGACAAACCAGAATCACACTACCAATCGGCAGTAATTTATTGGTTCCAAGTGCTAAGAACAACAAAGCAGTAAATGCCCAACTGTTGAAAAAACGTTTGTCCCAGAAGTCTTACTGTGATAAAACCAGCAAACTGCTAAGTTCATTGAAAAATGGGGAGATAGTGAGGATGCAGACTTCAAAAAGTTTTGATCACATCGGATATGTGAAAAGTTTGTGTCAACAGCCGCAATTGTACATTGTGGAATCACAAGGAGTGGAATTCAGATGAAATCAGAAGCATTTGTTACCAGTGTTACAGCATCTTGCCTGTGACAAAGACTCTAGTTCTGAGTGACTTGTCCAATGTTCCTGTTTCAGGAAACATTCTGTCAGCGATCCCCGTTCCAGAGAAAATCCCTGAGACTCCTCATGCAAAACATTCCCCAGTGACTGTCCCTGTTGCTAAACCCAGTCCTAACTATTATGCCATGAGATCAGGTCGCATCTCAGAACCTAGTTCCAGATACACGGCAACCTAGACATGACTGTTGTTTTTTTATCAGTGTCTGTATAATTTCATGCCTACTGAAATGTCACTGTTTATATGAGACAGCTCGGTAAGGGAGGATGTAGATCACAGTATGTGATATACCTCTAAGAAGCTTTCCAGGGAGTCAGTACATGCACATAAGTACTGAGCACGTGCAAGCTAGACTGCCATTTTGAGTGAGCAGCCAGAGTGACAGCATGCAAATATATAGTCAGTCAGTTAGTTTGTTTACGTTTAATGTTCCTGACATCCATCCTGATGTATTTGCATATAATAAACTACTTAAACGAAGACCCAAGCCTCAATGTCTTCTTAATGCAAGCAAGAAGAGTGGTTTTGAAAGGCCCTCAACATTAGGAGGACCGCCCTCAACTCCAAGAAGCTGAGCTGAAGTTTGGCCTCTGTTGATAACCACATTCCTTGAGTTGCCTTCCCTTCAAAATACCACCCCTCGCCCTAATAAGGAGGCATCCATGGTGACAATGGCTTTGGGAGTAGGAGGACAGAAAGGTCACTTCCCACTGTGACAACAGGATTTAACCTAGCATTATGGATGGTCAGTTTCCCTCCATTTCTCCAACTAGCCTGACTGACATAGGTATCCTGAGGCACTATAGCAATTGCCTCATGTACACTGACAATTTTCTACTCCTAAATCACTCAAGTACAATTTGCGAAAGATGCATCTATGCTAAGAATCTGAAATTTTTGCTCTCTCGCACACAGAACGGTAACACTGAGAAGGTTGTCAGCTCACATACTACACCTCCTATGCAAACCACGCACTCAACACATAAACCATCATATACGGAGGTACTCAACAGCAACCTATCTAAACACCAGGGACCTTCCAAACACAAACATGCTACACCTAATACAGCACCTACAGTACTCAATACACATAAAAACACAAGCACAAGTTTCTCATCAAATAAGCCGCTAAGGCAAGGCACATCTAAACCAAATTTTTTAGTCATAGGTAACCACATTGTGAGACACACACATTTCCTACCCACCAGGCTGGACAAGGAGCAGTTTACGGTCAGCTGTCTTATCAGGTGCCAGGATCCATCAGATCACACATGCACTCATGTCTCTTAACAAGTACAGTTATGACTCTGTCATAGTTCACGTTAGTATGAATGCCTTGAGACATACCTCCATGGACTATATGAAGAGATACATAATTCACCTCTATGAATGTGTGTCCCAGGCAAGTATGTCCCTAGCTTTGAGCAGCATTCGACTCTCACCTAGGATGAAACCAGAATATAAAAAAAATTGACTTTCAGCAATTGGCTTAGTTTCTGGTGTAATTCTAAAGGGATCTAGTTCCTGTCAGCCTGAGATGATATGGTTGATAGACCACGCTGCTTTCCTAGAGAGGGTCTTCACCTGTAACCTCTAGGCTTTTGTAAAAGTAAGAAGAACTGGTGTGGAGGGCAACCACAATAACTCCTCGGCTTGGACACAATGCAAAAAGTTTATTACACAAAATCAGAAAAAAATACCAGGTTAAGCGCTTTCATCTGACACATGCAGACTTCTTTAGAACATAGACATACAGCTGCACTTTCATTTTATATTCATTTTGGCGCCAAAAACCACTTCACAAACAATAACGATTTAAAGGTGCATGCGAAGAAACATGTATGCATAAAACAAGTCCTTTCTTAAGAAAATCCTATCTTAAAAAACGAATTACCATCTTAAAAAATGAATTAAATAATACATAATTCCCTTAACATATAAATACGGTGTATTCTAAATAAAAATAAAAATAAAAATGATTGAATGTCTCATAATGGCTGGTAACAAACCTAACAATTAATATGAAACCTAACAATTAATATGACAATAAATGTGATAGTTATGAACTGTTTTAAGAAATATATATATAATTTAAAATTAAAAATTAATTGAACAATTGATTCATAGACTGTTTTAAAGATATGTATTAAAATGCATTAAAATGTGAAAGGAATATATGTGCGGAACGCTGTTCAAAAACACTAAGCTAACTGCAAGAACGGTTTTATACTGATGAAATCGTTGATGCCAGGCAATCTTGTGGCATCAGTGATGATTTGCCACTTGCTCTCTTTCATGGCCAAAAAAGCTTTTACGTTCCCCCCATATACTGTAATATTAACCTTATCAATGATAACAAATTTAAAATAATGCGTAACACCATTTTTTAATATGTGCCTGTAAAGAGCATTCTTTGTATCTTTCTTCTTAATACTAAATAAATGCTCATAAATACGACGTCTCAATTGTCTCTCAGTCTTGCCAATATAAAACGCTGAGCATACTTGGCAAGTTGCAAGATAGACGACAAATTTAGTATTGCAATTTCCTGTCCTGCAGTGTATATATGTTTTGTTAAAATTTTCCAATTTTACACCACCTGTTTCATTAATGGTGTAACACTGGTTGCATGTATCGCATTTACTTGTACCAGCTGATCCCCCTTTTTTACCACTAGTATTTGATTCTAAAATCCTTTTGAGGTTGTGTCCTGTTTTATACACAAATTTGGGATGAGATCCCAAAGTCAAGGCCAGATCATCATTCATAGTAAAAAAAATTCCAGTGTTGCCTCACTATGTTTTCAATGTACTGAACTATGGGGGAATACATTAACACACAAACCCTATTATCAAATCCCTTCTTTTGTTTATTGTCCGATGGTAAAACCCCAGGTGTTGAGTTACCCAACAAAGGTAAATATTTGTTACCCCATTCTTTGCTGACATATTTAACAACATCATTTAATAGGGTGACCGGGTATCCTCTCACACTGAACATTGACCTAATTAGTTCAAGTTCATTGTCCAAGACAGCTCTTGTTGATGACATACGGGCTGCTCGGATGCACTGTCCTTTGACAACATTTTTTAAAAACATATTTGGGATGATTACTACTGAATTCCAAGTAATCATTGGAAAATGTAGGCTTTCTATATATGCAAGAGACAAATCCATCGTCACCATGGCTGACATAAGTGTCCAAATAGGCTGTACCCTTTTTATTGATATTATATGTAAACTTTAAAAAGTCTGTGGTGTTACTGATGTCGTCAAAAAAAGGCTGAATCAAATCTTCTGGACCCTTCCATAGCACAAAAAGATCATCCAAGAACCTTGAATAATAAACAATATGTTGAAAAAATTCACTTTTAAATAGGTGTAGATTTTCCCATTCAAGCATGACAAGATTTGCAAATATGGGTGCGCATGCTGCTCCCATTGCAACACCCCTAGTCTGTCTAAAGTATTCATTTTCGAAGTGTATATAATTGTAGTCTAATACTAAGCCCATCATATCAACAATGAGGCTAATCCTGTCCCATTCCATATTGGAATATTTCCTAAGACTGTTGCAAAAATACTCCAGTCCAATTTATTTAGGGATACATGAGAAAAGATCAATTACGTCAATAGTAATGTAAATGAGGTTCTCATTCCATAGTTGCGATGTTAAGTTCCTAAGAAACATCCATGAACCTATTATAAGGTGAGGAATGTTATTATATATATGCTTCACCCATTTGTCAATAGCTACACCCAAGGCAAATGTTTTAGACCTACTACCCGAAATTATGGGTCTAAAAGGGGGGCATTGCGTATTTTTATGTACCTTGGGTATTCCTATAATTGTGGCTAAAGTCGGAAATTCAACTTTCAAGAACTGATACACCTCATCTGTAATTCTGTGATCAATAACGTATTCTTCCACAGCTAAGTCAATTCTCCTGTAGCCAATGTTAACTTCATTAAGAGAAATGGCCTCATAATTCCCTGATTGGTATAATATGTTGTAGATTTCATTAATATAATCCATTTTATTATATAAAACAATACCTCCCCCTTTGTCGGGTTTCATAACCCTCACTTCATTGTTATTTACTAATGAATGTAAACAAGTACGTTCCCCTTCAGTTAAATTGTCCTTCTTATTCAACATTGCATACTTGTCGTTCTTGTATACTTTATAGAAACTGTATATATCCTGACAAACCATTTTCTCGTAGCTTGCTACTACCGCATGGTTGCAGGGTATGAATGTACTTTTCTTCTTAAGTACAACCTGTTCTCCCCCATTGTGTATATCATCATAACTGTTAAATGCATTGTTATAAATTCATTATCATTGATAAGGTTAATATTACAGTATATGGGGGGAACGTAAAAGCTTTTTTGGCCATGAAAGAGAGCAAGTGGCAAATCATCACTGATGCCACAAGATTGCCTGGCATCAACGATTTCATCAGTATAAAACTGTTCTTGCAGTTAGCATAGTGTTTTTGAACAGCGTTCCGCACATATATTCCTTACACATTTTAATGCATTTTAATACATATCTTTAAAACAGTCTATGAATCAATTGTTCAATTAATTTTTAATTTTAAATTATATATATATTTCTTAAAACAGTTCATAACTATCACATTTATTGTCATATTAATTGTTAGGTTTCATATTAATTGTTAGGTTTGTTACCAGCCATTATGAGACATTCAATCATTTTTATTTTTATTTAGAATACACCGTATTTATATGTTAAGGGAATTATGTATTATTTAATTCATTTTTTAAGATGGTAATTCATTTTTTAAGATAGGATTTTCTTAAGAAAGGACTTGTTTTATGCATACATGTTTCTTCGCAAGCACCTTTAAATCATTATTGTTTGTGAAGTGGTTTTTGGCGCCAAAATGAATATAAAATGAAAGTGCAGCTGTATGTCTATGTTCTGAAGAAGTCTGCATGTGTCAGATGAAAGCGCTTAACCTGGTATTTTTTTCTGATTTTGTGTAATAAACTTTTTGCATTGTGTCCAAGCCGAGGAGTTATTGTGGTTTCCCTCCACACCAGTTCTTACTTTTACGTTGTTGCCGTGCTGTGTTTGTGCTCTAGGCTTTTGGTTACTGGCTAACGAGTAACTCCTCCATAGTGCCTTTTTTCGGCAAAGTCTCAAGAACAAATTTTCAGATGTGAAAATATCACTCACAAATAAACTAAAGGTTGTGCTGCTAAATGCTAATAGTTTAAACCAGAAACTGCACACTCCAAAAGCACTCCTCTCCCTGAAGGATGGTGACTTCTGTCCAGTCACAGAAACTTGGTTCAGGGCCGCAAAGAGTAGCCCGGCCTTGCAAGGATACAATTTCTTCCACACTTTCAGACCATAAAATGAACATGTGAGAATCAAAGGAGGAGGAGTATCTCTCTTCATCAAAGATAAATACACTTCTAGACTAGTTAGACAGGAAAACTCCATGGAGTTATTCCAAGTTCAACTAAATGTGGGTAAGACCCCCTCTTCAAGTCATTGTTAGCTACAGGCCCCTTTCAATAAACCAAGATAGCCACTCTGCTTAATTGGACCTAGTTGAGTCAAATTACAACCAAACACTCTAGTCATGGGCTACTTTAACTATCCCTCCATTGACTGGGAAACTTATACGAGTACCACTAATGCCCTGGAACAAATAGTATGCAACCCCATAAGGGGCTCAAATATTCTCGACCTGATCCTCACTAACATGGGTGACCGTTGCACCACCACAAATATAGGAACCTCACTGGTTAAATTTGATCACAAAACAGTCATATTTGAAATAGCTATAACACCTGAACCCCTCATGTGAAATCAGGCGAAAAATTTTCACCAAACCTAATTATACCCTGCTAAGGGATGGCATAAATAATTTCCTAGCTCCCTTTCCCACAGATGGCATTGACAACTATACTAAGGTATACACAAATGCCCCGTACAAACACTTATACAAATGTTTTTACACAGCTGTACCTGATAGGATCAAAACAAGATCCTCAAGAAAAAACAATCCTCCCTGGTGGACATCTGGCATTAATAAGTTATACAACAAGAGGAAAAAGTTGCTGTCTAAGAATAAAAAAGAGAGGTCCCAGACTGGAAGAACATCCTCCTCTGCTTGAACAAACAAGCAGAGGCAACTTGTAAAATCCTCTAAGGGCAATTTTGAAAAAACTTAGCAACCATAGATAAGGATAACCATAAGGCATTCTTCAGCTATATCCATAACCTAAGAAGTAGCACCCAGATGTGTGCAGAATTAGCTGTGGATGGCATCACTCAAACTGATCCTGCAAAAATAGCTAACAATTTCATACCTGCCCCCTCCAAATATTCCACAAAGTATTCCTTCTACATCTCCCCATCTTGCATCTCCAAAGAGCAAGGCATTAATGCTTTCTATAAGGCCAAAAACACAGCCTCTATGTGACTGGACGGCATCCTAGGTTGCACTTTAAATGGTCTAAAAAAGAAGTTATGCACTTACCATAATGTTTCATGTGAGTTGTTCATCTCACTTCCATTCCTACAGATGGGTTGGGAGCCGATCCTCGGCTCCGAGTCAGCCTACTACAAAGCTTGAGGTCTTCAAATAGCTTGAGGCCAAGTCCTTATCCCATGATGCACCTAGAGTTATCTCAAATCTTGTTTGCTGCGTATAATAACACCATATGTCATTCTATCACTCCATAAGAGAAAGTATAGAAGGGTTGAGCAACCAGGAAGATCCAGCATCTCAGTCTTCTAAAAGCCCAGGAAAGGGTAGGAGGGAGGGAGGGAAGTAAGAATGAAGGCAAGATGAACAACTCACATGGAACATTATAGTAAGTACATAACTTCTTTATGTGAAGTTGTTCTATCTCGCCATTCGTTCTTGCAGATGGGTAGCGTCCCAAGCACCATCTATCTCTGGTGGCTCATGGGAATATGTTTTTCAGGACAGTAGACCCAAAAGAGGCCCTGTCAACTTTGTAATGAGTGATAAAGGTATGTGGTCTTGGCCAAGTGGCTGCTGCACAAATGTTATCAATAGGAAGTCTGGCAGAAAAGGCAGAGGATGAAGAAACTGCTCTGGTTGAGTGAGCCTTAATTTTGTGTTGTAAGAGCATATTGGCAGCTGAATAAGCAAATGTGATACAATCAGATAACCACTTAGAGTTGTTTTGTTTTAGCCACTGGCATACCTTTCCTGGAGTCTGAAAAGGAAACAAAAAGCTGTTCAGATTTCCTAAAATCTTTTGTTCTAGCCAAGTAAAATCTGAGCTGTCTGTGAACATCAAGTTTGTGCAGCATGTATTCTAGATTGTTGGAGTGATTGGGGAAGAAAACTGGCAAATCAGTAATTTGATTAAGATTAGTTTCAGTGCACACCTTAGGCAAAAATGAGGAGTTTGTTCGAAGTGAGGCTCTTGTCAGCATGGAAAATCAAATAAGAGGGCTTAATGGACAAGGCTTGAAGCTCTGACACTCTGCGGGCAGAAGTAATAGCTACTAAACAGATAGTCTTCCATGACAAAAATTTGAGGTCACATGAAGAAGCTGGTTCAAATGGAAGAATAATAATGTGGGAAAGCATAAAATTTAGATTCAATGGGGAATAGGGAGATTTCATAGGTGGTCTGAGATGAAAGGTCCCTTTGAGAAAGGCTTTGGATAATTTGTGTGACATAATATTCAATCCTTCAAATCCAAGATGAAAATTAGAAATGGCAGAAAGCTGAACACAAACTGTTGCTGCTGCAGCTCCTTTGTTGAAAATCATAGTCAAGAACTCTAAAACGGAGGCCATAGGTACTTGATAAGGATCAATATTGTTTTTAAAGGCCCATATAAAATTTTTTTTCCATTTGCTAAGGTATAGCTTCCTCGGCAAGCCAGCACGTAAAACTCTACTGCCAATCATTAGCGGAGCGGAGTTCTGCTGTGGCAACCCCTAACCGGGAAAAGCTGAAAGACACAAGGTATAGCTTCCTCGTAGAAGATTTATGAGAGGATAAAAGAATTTGCTTTGTCTAATTGGAGAGGTTATGGAACCTGGCTATGATGAGAACTGGAGCAGCCAAGCTGTCAGCTTCAGGGACTGCAGAGAGGGATGAAGTTCCCCGATGAGTGCCTCAGAAGGTCTGGAACTAGGTACAGAATCCAAGGGTCCCCCAAAAGATGGAAGTTGAAGGAAGGGGAACCAAATCTGACGAGGCCAATGAGGGGCTATTAGAATGATGGTCCTTCCTAGGGTTTTGCTTTCTGTAGAACCTTGGGTATCAACAGGATTGGTGGAAATGCATAGAGGAGACCCGGAGACCAATTGTGAACGAGTGCGTCCCTTGAGGCTACTCCCAGAGAGGGAATCAGGACAAAGTAGCTTCTGCATTTCGTGTTCATGTGACTGGCAAAAAGGGACCACTCATGGGGCAACAACATTACTCTGCTCAGCTAGTCTGCTACTGTGTTGGATTTCCCTGGGATGTGCATTGCTAACAGAAAGCGCTGGGTAGATGTAGCCCACTGCCATACTCTTAGGGCCTTGCGACAAATGGGATATGATCTGGTTCCTCCTTGTTTGTTCAAGTACCAGACCACTGTCATGTTGTCTGTCTGAATCAAAATCGTACCCAGAGGAAGAGAGTCCTGGAAGTACTGCAATGCCAAATGTACTGCTCTCATCTCTAGGACATTGATATGCAGGTGTGTCTCATGATCGGTCCATGTGCCTTGGGCTGTCCTTCCCTGAAAATGCCCGCCCACCCTATCAGGGAAGCATCCGTGGTCACTGTGGCCGCTGGTGGGGGTAATAAAAAGGGATGCCCTATCATGACATGAAGTGAGGTCAACCAACACTGAAGATGCAAGAGTTTGTGATCATTATCAGGTGAGACACGGGGACCTCTTGGTAAAACCATTGAGTGAACAGCCATTGCAGTATCCACATGTGCATGCGACACACAGGTATGGCCAGAATTGCAGCTGCCATCACACCTAACAATTTTAGAACTTCTGATGCTGAAGCCTTGTTTTTGGATATCAGATTGCGGACCTGCTGACGGAGTAGTAAGACTCTTTCTACTGGAAGTCTTAGCATGGTGGTAATGGTGTCCACTTCTGCTCCGATAAAAATGGTATGTTGCGATGGTGACAAGGCAGATTTTTCTGAATTTATTGTAATGCCCAGCTGGCTGCAGAGTGACAGAGTGGAGTCCCTGACTTGAATGAGTTGATGCCTGGTGGTGGCGGTGAGGAGCCAATCGTCTAGGTACAGAAACACCTGGAATCCTAAACGTATCAGGTGAGCCGTGACCACTGCTATACATTTGGTGAGCACCCTGGGGGCTGTAGTGAGACCAAAGGGCAGAGCTCGAAACTGGTAATGATTGGCTCCCAGCCGGAAGCGCAGATGATCCCTGATGTCTGGCCATTTTTATGTGGTAGTACGCATCCTGGAGATCTATCGAGCACATCCAATTGTCTTTCCCTAAAAAGGGACGTATCGACTGAAGCGTGACAATCCGAAAATTCTCTTTCTTGACAGATTTGTTTAGCCTGTTGAGGTCCAATATAGATCTCCAGTCCCCTGTCTTTTTTGGAACAAAAAAGAATCTTGAGTAAGTTTCAGATCCTATCTGGTCTGCTGGAACTGGCTGGATGACTCTTTTTCTTAGCAACATTTGGACCTCTACGGTTGCCTGTTCCCTGTAACTGGGTGGAACGTCTGGGATTTTCCTTGACGTTGGAGGGGGTGTGGCGAAAGGAATGAAGTGTCCTCTGGAAATGATACTTTGTACCCAGTTGTCGTTTATTTTGAGCCAGGCGTCTGGACACAAAGATAAGTGAACCCTGACTGCCTCCAGAGTGGGACAGTCGGGCCTCCTTTCAGGAGAGCTGGTAGGGCTTCCCAAAGAAGAGATCTCTGTCGCCTTGGTTTTGCGGACCCCCTCTGCCACGAGGGTGGCATCTTCCATTATTGCCCTCTCCTCTGCCCCTAGAGGACGACTTACCACCTGTGTCCTGAAAGGCTCCTTGGGCTTTTCGGAACCACATTTTCCTTCCCCTTTGACTCTTGGGGTAAGTCTGGTAGGGGTGAAAAATGGACTCCGGCAGACAGAGTCTTTCCTTCCTGCTTACACCTGGTCAAAGTTTCCTTAACTTCGGGCCCGAAAAGGGACGAGCCATCAAAAGGGGTATTCACAAAGGATGACTTGAAGGGCTCCACGAAGGAACACAAGCACATCCAGGAGTGTCTCCTAAGAGCAATTCCTGTACCTGCTGCTCTGCTCGTTCCATCAGCTGCATAAGAAATGAGGCGCATGGACGAGTTAACAATGGAGTTGAGGGTAGCAAGCTGGGAGGCAACTTTGTCTGAAGCTACTGTAACCTGAAGAGTATCTCCCATCTCTTTTCAGTCTCGTGAAATGGGTTAGGTAGTTGAGCGAACGGAGTGCAAAAGTTGCTAAACTATAAGTGTGCTTCCCATATCTATCCATGATCCTGGAATCTCTGTTAGGAGGATGGACAGAAGAGGAAGTTTCTGAAATTTCCTTTTTGGTGGCTGCCGCTACCACCATGGCATCAACTGGAATACCCTTAGTTAGAAAGGATTTGTCTTGGGGAGCAGAGATAAATTTATTAGGCCTCCTAGGGACAGGCTCCATGGTGTCCGAAGACTCCCAGGCCCTTCGTGAGACCAGCTGCATAAGCTCATCGAAGGGTGGAGACACCCAAGAGGTGGAGGGCTGAGACCCAAAAGCCTTCAGGAGCACCGACTCATCTTCAGTAGGGTTTGTGGACTGCCAGTCACCCCTCTGCCTAAGGATTTCTAGTATCTCAGCAAATGAGATATCCTCAGAGGAGGACCGTGGGGACCCTTCTGATTCATCCAAGTCAGGATCAGAGGTCAGGGGACTCCTGTGGGCAGTCTAGATGCTTCCTCTTACAAACTCTCTTCCTGGAAACCTCATTAGTGGGAGCTTCTGGTGAGGTCTCGGAAGAGAAAGGGCCACCCAATGCGGCTTCCTGAGGCTCTGGGTCTCTACGCATTGGCAGGATCTGTGAAGCAGACACAGGCGTTTTAGGCAAGGAAGAAGCCGGACCTGAGGTCGAGGATGTCTTAGGAGACATAACTCTCCTAATGGCTTCAAAGGCATCTCTGCTCTGATGCGAAGGGCCCAACAGATCAGAGGAAACCATCAATAACCCCGGCACTGAGACAGTGGGCTCAGAGCCAGAGGTAGGAGCTGAGCTCATCTGAGCCGAAGCCTCGAGAGGCAGAGTTCGAACCAACAAGTCGGTCCGACTATCCTCCCCAAACCCGACCAGAGAGTGTCTGCTCCTGCAGCCCTCAATCGGCGCCGAGGACGTCAGAGTAAACGGAGCCGAAGACACTGGAGCAGGTGTTGGCTCCAAAGGCTCCACGATCAACAAGTCTGACTCCACCAGCTCCGAAGGACCAGTATGGCTTGGAGGAGGAAGAGTTGTAGTTGGCATAAGGGTCTTCAGCTCTGAAGCTGCTTGGATCGGAGACAATAAAAAGTTTGCAAAGGCCGGTGCCTGTAAAAGCTTCTGCACCACATGATCCACATCCAAATCGGAAAGGCTAATGGAAGATGAATGGATTGAAGGCGGTACCGACTGACAATAGATGTTTTTGAATTTTGGATACAGGCTCCAAAACCAGGGACTGGCTCCGAAAAGATAAGACAGTCGGCTCTGAGACCTGTGGAGCTGATGTCACAGACTTTTTAGATTTTTTCGATTCAGTGGAAGTCTTGGTAGACTTTGAGGACTTACTGGATCCATCCTGGTCACTCAAAAGCCTCCTGGAAAGAAGGTTTCAGTAAATTCTTATCAATAAGTTTCCTCTTTCTCTCTTGGAGAACCTGAAAAGAAAAGGAATGTGATATGGAGCAGGTTTCTTGCAAATGTAATGCTCCTAAACAATAAACTCAGTTGATGTGACTGTCAGTGACCGACAATTTCTGCCCACATAAACCCTGACTTAGGGTGTTTGTCCTTATCATCAGCCAATTACCAAAAATTAGAAACACCCAACAACTACAAACTATAACAATAAGCATTCCAAAAATACAGGCTAAATATAAGAGACACAAGCCTTCCAAACTTTGGCTAACAGGTCACACACACAGACACTATTTATCTAAGCAGATAATATATCAAGTTGTGACAGAAAGTCACTATTTAAATGCAAACAACAAAGCTATTTACTACTGATAACACACTAAACTTAACTCTAATAATCTTAAAGCTTGTGACAAAAGGTCACTATCTAAGCACACACTCTAAACAATCAACTATTTCTAAGAAAAAATGTGACAGAAGGTCACTATTTAAACAGTATTTACACACTAAGGTTTAACTAGGCCTAAGAAAAACAAGGCCAAATATTAATACATGAAAAAGCACACCAAGTGAAAGGGAAACTACATAGAAAGCTATAAGAGCTTACTAACTAACTACAACTACTTTTTAGAAGAAAATATCAATAATATTTGAAAAAATATTAAAAAGTAAGGTTTTTACTGACCTGAGCTAGCGAGAACCTCCGATCTGTTGCAGCGGCAAACTAGATCTGAGGTAACTCTAGGTGCATCGTGGGATAGGGACTTGGCCTTGAGCTATTTGAAGACATCGAGGTTTGTAGTAGACCAACACCGAACCCATCTGTAAGAATGAACGGCGAGATAGAACAACTTCACATCATATGAGTTAGCAATGCCACTAAGTCCTCAGCCGCCACTAGGTACTCTCTTCAACCAAACTGAGTACTGGTTTTATCACTACAGAATGAAAAACAGCAACTGTCACCCCATCCCTTCATAAAGGGGGTAAAGCAACAGACTCCTGAGAACAGCAGACCATATGCTTAACCAGCCTTATCTGTAAGGTCACATAACAAATCATCATGGACCTTATAAATAAGGATATTGGTGAGCTCCACACCTTTGATCCCACACAATTTGATTTTGTTAAAGGTAGGCCATGCCTGTTAAACCTAGTGGACTGCTTCGAAAATGTCACCAGAGCCATAGATGAAAGCAAATCTGTGCATACAACCTACCTGGACTTAGTCAAGGCCTTTGACACAATCCCACATTCGGGCATAATTCATAAACTCTCCCAGTTGAAAATCAACCCTTATGTCGTCAGGTGGTTTGCTAACTGGCTCACCGGCAGACCACACTCAGTCAAAGTTGGGGACTTTACCTCAACCAGCAGATCTGTCACCAGTGGGGTTCCACAGGGCTCAGTGCTGTGCCTCCTTTTGTTTGGAATATACTTCTCAGAAGTTCAGGCCAAAACAGAGGGCTGTGGCTGACTAAATTTGCTGATGACTGCAAAATAGGTGCAATTACTGCATCCCAGCATGACGTCAATATATTTTAAGAGGAACTTCCACAAAGCAATGACTGGAGCCAAACATATGGACTCAAACTCAATGCTAAAAAAATACATTATCATCCCCTTCAGTAAAAATTATATTCCTGTAAACTGTTATATAAATAATAGCACCTTAAGTAAAAACTAGGCAGTGAAAGACTTAAGAACGCAGGTTTGACTGTAGCCTAACCTTTGACCACATATGTTCACTGTGGTATGGAGGGCATTCTACATCACACATCTCATTAGCAAAGGTGTGGCTTCAAGAGACAAAGAGGTCATAATACCCCTGTACTCGACCCTCGTTAGGCCAATAATTGAGTACATTGACAGACTGAAGTCACTCACTGTATTCAGTAGCATACAGACTACATAGAAGAGACTTGTGCCTGGCCTACAGAGCAATCTTGGATGCAAACCTAACAGAAATGCTGTACATCTGCAAGTCATATGGGACAAAGGTCACCCGGTCCAGGGATCTTAATGTGGCCTGCAACATAAATAGGACCTGCTGGAGAGACAGATATGTCTCTGAGGTTGCCACTCCTCTGGAGTAGGCTACTAATCCACATCAAACAAAGACCCTCTATAACCCTGTTTAAGTACAGCCCGGATGACTGGATGGGAAACAGTAAATTCCTGCTGGAGTGGTCACCTATGACCCTCCTAGATATGGGCAGTCGTTGCTAAGGTCTCAAGCTTAGCCAAGACCCATTATATTTGTTTTCTCTAGTATTATATTGGGTACACACAGCTAGACTTATAAAGACTTTAGGGTCAAAAGCCCAGTAACCACTTATGCCACTTATGAACCTATGAACAATTATCTGGCACACAACCCACCACTGTATATGATACCTGAAAATCCATGTCAGGCAAATTCTGTTGTAAAGTGGTTGAAGTTTTTGTGACCATTGTACAGCAGGTATTCAGTGTAGCACTCTCATGTGATATCTGGCTAAAGGAACCAGAGTTGCTATTAGTCCTAAGAGTTATAGAATGAGTCGTGCTTGAGGTCGAGAGTGTTTTAGCACTTGGAAGGTCACAAGCCTTAAATATTTCACTCCTGCTAGGGGAAGTTCTGCTATCTGATGCACTGTATCTATATGCTAGCCTATGAATTCTATGCACTGAGAGGGGAATAAGCTTGCTTTTATTGACGTTTACTGATATTGATTTGCCAGGGATAAGAGGACTTACTGGTGTTGAAACAGCATATCCTTGGAAGAAGCAGTTAGAAGTCAGTCGTCTAAATACAGGATGATCTAGATCACTTGTAGCAGGAGATAAGCTGTTACAATTGCCATTATCTTGGTGAACAGCTGGGGGGGGGGGGGGGGCAGTGGTGAGACCAAATAAACAGCACTTTGAACTGATAGTGGCTGGCTTCCAGCCAGAAATGGAGGAATTTCCTGGATTGCCTCTGGAGCTTGATATGATAGCAGGCATCCTGGAGATCAATAGAGCAAACTCAATCGTCCTTCCTCAAAAGAGGTACATGGCCATCTGGAAATTTGTCTGTTTAACATATTGATTTAGATTGCCGAGATCCAATATTGGTCTGAGGTCCCCTGTCTATTTTGGAACTTAAAAGAATTTGGAATAGATTCCAGATCCTAGCTGGTCTGGGGGGACCGGATAGATGACTCTTTTGTCTCGGAACTTTGAAATCTTTGTTGCTGCAGATTCCAACTGATTGGGTAGAGTATCAGGAATCCTCTGTCTTGCTTTTGGGGAGTCTAAAAAGAGTATTGTATAACCTCTGGAAATGACCCTTAGCATGCACGAATCTGAAATTATTCTTTGCCAGGCTAGAGGGTGGAAGAAGAAACATCCGATGACTACCTCCACAGTGCGGCAGTTGAGCAAACGTTCAGGGACACTGATAAGGTTTCTCTGGAACAACCCATAGAAACCTTGATTTTTGCAAACTGCCACTGCCTCGTGGGTGAGTTCCAGTGAAACTGCCTCTTCCTCTGCCTCGGGGAGGCCCATCGTATTCTGGTGAAAACCTTGAGAATCCTTGAACCACATTTCCTTACCCCTCTTTGATTTCTGGAAAGGGTTCTTTGAGGAGTAGAAAAATAGATGCCTTCAGTTATTGTTTTGTTCACTCTTGGTAAGCATTTCCTTTACTTTTGGCCCAAATAAGATGGAAATATCATAAGGGTATTTATGAAGGCTGTCTTAAATCTTTCTGGGAAATTGCGAAGACACATCCAGGCATGCTGTTGCAATACCGGTGCTGGTTGCCCTTCCTGTACCATCTGCTGCATTAGATAAAAGTGTCATGGCCACATTCAAAGATGACTGTTGGGTAGGTATTTGGGTGGCCACTGTTTTCGGGATGTCCATAGGTACGATACCTGACAAGGATGTTGAACGTTCCTTGAACAAGTCCCTTTGGAATCATGTCAAGTGTGCTAGATAGTCCATCAATCAGTTCAGATTGCAAATGCAGTTCAAACAACCCCTGCACGAACGGCATGTGCACGGCCAAACACCAGAATCAATCCAAAAAGAAAAAGCCAGCACCTGACTCCTGTGGCATATCCAATAATTTATTACATAATAAGACAGCAAAAATTGTCACAGTACACCAACATGGTTGTACCGGTTTCAGCCACAGCCTTCTTCAGCAACCAAACATGATGCAAAAATAGTTGCAACCATGTTTGTGTACTGTGACAATTTTTGCTGTCTTATTATTTATTTTTTTATTTATCATTTGCTGACCGGGAAAGTCCAACTAGGTTCCACAGAGCCTGTTTTCAGCGGAGGCCCGGGGAGAAATGCTCCAGATGCATGTCTTTGGAATGTGGGAGGAAACCGGAGTACCCGGTGGAAACCCACGCGAACACAGGGAGAACTTGCAAACTCCACACACAAGGCAACCCAGCCGAGAATCGAACCGGAGAACCTCTTGCTGTGAGGTGACAACGTTAACCACTGCACCACTGCGCCACCCATTATTATGTAATAAATTATTGGATATGCCACAGGAGTCGGGTGCTGGCTTTTTCTTTTTGGACAGATTGCAAATGTCCCTGAAGCATAAGTCTGTTTCTGCAGTCTGTCCAATGCCCTTGACCTTCATTTCGGGGAAGGGACAGAGGAGCTTTCTTTGGACAGTTCCTTTTCTGTGGCTGCAACCACCACTACAGCATCCACTGGGGACCACTAGTCCAATGTTTTCTAGACAAAAGAAAGCTTTCAGGGAGGGAGATTGGATCCTAGATGCATTAAGATCCAACTGCCTCAATATCTTAGGTGCTGAACCCAAAACACTAGATGGAGCTTTTCTTTTCTTTTTTTTGTCAACTCATTCTTCTTGTTTTTTTCTGACTATTTTTTCTTTGGTATGTCTCTATATCTTTCTCTCTCTCTTTCTTTAATCTTTCACTCTCTCTTTTTCCCTTTTCTTGTCAGCAGAAATAGAGGTAGGGGATGCTTTTGATCACGAGACATTCTGGAACCTGTCTGAGAGGAAGTAGCCCTTTTAGAATGAGTTGCTCTTTCCTTTCCTGGAGAACCCTTGTGCCAATGGCAGCACAAATACTGCAGCGGTCTTGTAAAGTGGGAAGGCCCTAAGTAGTACGCACAAAAGATAGAGTGGAGCTTCAGGCAGGATCTTTCGCTCGTAGGAAAAACACTTTTTAAAACCACTTAACTTTTCCAATATCACAAAAAAGATTTGTCACAGTAGCAAAAAGGTAAAATATATCTATCTATATATATGTATATATGTATATGTATATATATATATATATATATATATATATATATATATATATATATATATATATATTTATACTATAATACAAAGAAAACTATGCTATAAATATATATATAGCTACATATACAGCCCTAAATTTAATACAGTGCAAACAGCAGAAGTAACTAGAAAATAAATGTTATGCTAACATTATAAACCAGCATAATTACTAATCACTAACACTACAAAATCTTCACTTATCATGAAAACAGGCTAGAGCTCTTGGTTAATATGTCTGGTTAGACAAGTGGCAAATGACATCTGGGGTAATACAGGCAGGAGGGTGGAACTGTAGTTACGGGAGGAGTCAGAGCTTTCTGGTACCATACTATGGTATAATGTGCTGAGATCACATCTGACTAGATCCGACAACTCTCACTGACACCGCAGAACTTCAATTTCCCAGTACAAGTCATAAAACACTTAAAAGCAGTATTAAGCATACAAACAGCACAGCAGTAAGTTAGAATTTCCACAGGAATTAACAACAGTGGTAAAACGCATGCGTTTTATAATAAAACGGTAACACACATACATGCATGTATATATACGATAAAACAGAAACAAGTAAAAAGTAAGGGAAGTTCCCAAAAGGATTTTATCTGAGACAGAAACATGTAATCCATCAATGATGGCTGTGAGAAGATTCACATGTGTAAGTAATAGGGCTGGCACAAAAGACTGAATAACTGACTTTCTGTAACAGGTGTAAGTCTTCCCTTGATGGGAGGGGCTTAGCCAATCCCCATCACAGAAATGAAAGGAGTGGTTTCTGAGCACAGGAAAGCTGTCAATGTTGGTTTGTGCAGGCACAGAACCCATATGACACTGACAGTGTGCATGATGAACATCTAAGGAACTGTTAGGTCGTTACAAGGCAAATCTGAACAAGATGTATGATTTCCAGGAAAGCTTGACAGCAGTCATTGGTAAAATGGTTAAGCAGTAAACGTTCACGTTTCCACCTAAAACGCAGTAAAAAAAAAATTTAAAAACTTATCCTAGGCCCCAAAATAAAACTTGAGTTTTACCAAAGAGAAAATTTTTCCATAAAATTTAAAAGTAACACTCTTGTTTAAAAGTTATTAAAAGTCATGTAACAGTCAATTAAAAACACATTTTCGTAGCTTAAAACCTGAGAAAAGGTTAGGGGGATGGTAGGGAGGGATGGTTGCAGACAAATGAAGTACCTACTCAGATGGAACGTTATGGTGAGTACATAACTTCTTTATCTGAAGTAGTTACTTCATTTGCTCTGCAACCTGTGGGACAGAGTCCCCAGCGACCTAGACAATAAACATGGGTGGCATTATGGAAGGATATTCCGAAGCACTGCGGAGCCAAAAGAAGCCCTACTTCTCGATATCATATCCAGTTTATAATGAGAAATGAACGTATGAGAAGAGGACTAGGTAGCTGCTGAACATATGTCGTCCAAGGGAACCCTGGACCAGAAAGCTGCTGAGGTGGAGATGGACCGGGTAGAATGAGCGTGTATTCCTATAGGAGCTGGTTTGCCCGAAGATACATACCCTTGAACTATACAGTGACAAATCCAATTTGCTAGGGTCACTTTAGAAATGGCCCTTCCCCTGGCTGATTTTGCAAAGGACACAAACAACTGATCAGACTTGCGAAAATACTTAGTTCTGTGCAAGTAAAAACGTAGTTGCCTGGGTACATCCAGTTTGTGCAATATGTATTCCCCCTTATTCTGAAAATTTGGAAAGAACACGGCAAATTGATTGATTGATTGATTGATATTAGATTCCGAAGCCACCTTAGGTAAGAAAGACGGGTTAGTCCTGAGAGACACTCTATCCCTGTGAAAAATGAGGTAAGGGGTTTCATACACAGTGCCTGGAGTTTCGAAACCCTCTTGGCAGAAGTAATAGCTACCAAAAAAGCCGTTTTCCAGGACAAGAAGCTTAAAGGAATCGAGGCTGCAGGCTCAAAGGGTGGACTCGTCAGGGCTTTCAAGACTAGTGTCAAATCCCATGGGGGCACCACCGTTTTCACAGGAGGCTTCAAGAGAAAGATGCCTCGCAAGAAAGTTTTGTAGAACTTTGTGGATGCCAATGACCCTAATCCATCTCCCACATGAAAATGGGAAATGGCTGCTAACTGCACCTTAACCGTAGAAGCACTTGCTCCCTGCCGAAAAATCAGCAACAGGAAGTCCAAGATTGTCGGAATAGGAACTGTAAAAGGATCCAGGCCCTTGTCTGTTGCCCAGATGGAGAAGCGTTTCCACTTGCTATTATATATTTTTCTGGTAACCGGCTTATGAGCCGCTACCAGAATGGCCTTCACTGGTGATGAGATACCGGGAGTCCTTGCCATCAGTGGAACTGGATCAACCAAGCCGCAAGGTTGAGGTTTACCAGGTTCGGGGTTTGACATCCTGCGGGATGTGAAATCAGGTCTGGAATGGGTTCCAGTATCCAAGGGGAGTTAAAGTGTGAGACCGCAGGTATGGGAACCAGATCTGGCGAGGCCAGAATGGGGCTATGAGGATTACTTTGCTCCCCAACCGAGAGGCTTTCTGTATGAACTTGGTCATAAGCGGAAGGGGAGGGTAAGCATAAAGAAGACCGGGAGGCCAAGCATGAACTAGGGCGTCTCTGGGAGTCTCCCCCTAGGGGGGGAAGTATTGCGAAGTACTCTCTGCATTTTGTATTTAATGGAGAAGCAAAAAGATCACAGCGAGGCCAACCCCACTTGCAGAAGATCTGCTTCGCAACTGATGGATTGAGAGACCACTCGTACGGAGTGAGAATTATCCGACTCAGCTTGTCCGCTAATATGTTGGACCGTCCCGGAATGTGCGTTGCTACTAGAAAGCGGATGGTGGATATCGCCCATTCCCACACTCTCATAGCTTCTCGACAAAGGGGATAAGACCTGGTTCCTCCCTGTTTGTTTATGTACCAGACTACCGACATATTGTCTGTCTGGATTGCAATAGTCCCCAGAGGTAGAAGGTCGTGGAGAGCTTGCAACGCTAGAAGCACCGCCCTCATCTCTAGGACACTGATATGCAGAGCGGTCTCTAAGGAAGTCCACGTGCCTTGGACAGTTCTGTCTGAACAATGCCCACCCCCACCCGAGGCGAGAAGCATCCGTGGTCAACGTGGCTTGGGGCGGGGGAATCACAAAGGGTCTCCCTTGCCCCAGCTCTCGAGAGTGAAGCCACCAAAGAAGGGAGTCTCTGCAAACTCTGCTCAGTGGGACCGGAGAGCTTAACGGGTGGAGTAATAGCGACCACTGAACCTGGAGGGTCCATTGTAAAATCCGCATTCGCAGGCGTGCATGAAGGGATAGACCGATTGCCGCTGCCATAGATCCTAGTGCCCTCAGGACTAACTCTGTCGCAGGAGCCTGGCTCTGAAGAAGAGTAAGCACCTGAAGCGACAAGCTGCTCAGCCTGTCCGACGTCAGAAAGGCTTGAGAAGTACGGTTATCCAATCTGGCCCCTATGAACTCTAATACTTGTACGGGGCGAAGGAAGGATTTTTGAAAATTTACTGAGATGCCTAGACTCTGGGCAAGAGTCAGAGCGTAATCTCTTGCAACACAGAGTTGATGCCTGTTGGCGGCGGTAAGAAGCCAGTCGTCTAGGTACGGAAAAACCTGAATGCCCTGAAGTCTCAGGTGGGCTGCAACCACTGCCATGACCTTGGTGAACACCCTGGGGGCAGAGGTGAGGCCGAACGGGAGAACCCTGAACTGATAATGACTGGCTCCCAGCCGGAAGCAGAGAAACCTTCTGGATTGTCTGTCCATCAATATGTGGTAGTACGCATCCTTGAGGTCTATAGAGCACATCCAGTCGTTCTCCTGCAGCAAGGGGAGAATTGATTGAAGTGTGACCATCCGGAATTTTTCCTTGGGGATGAACAGGTTCAGAGCGGACAAGTCTAGGATGGGTCTTAGGTCCCCCGTCTTCTTTGGCACTAAAAAGAACCTGGAGTAATAACCCAATCCGGACTGATCTGGGGGACGGGCTGGATGGCTCTTTTTCTTAGTAACTTCGAAATCTCCGAAACCGCTGCCTCCCTCTGATCGGGTGGAACATCGGGGCGGCGTCTGCTTGTAGGGGGAAGGCCAAGGAAGGGAATGGAGTAACCTCTGGATATGATCCGGAGCACCCATCGATCTGTCACAATGGACTCCCAATTTGACAGATGCTCTGTCAACCCCCCCCCCCGACTGCCTCCAGAGATGGACAGTCGGGTAAGCCCTCAGGGCTGCTGCACGGGTCTGTCCGAGAAAGGCTCTCTAGACCCGAAATTACGCGGCCCCCCTCTGCCTCTGAGCCGGCGTCCACCTTGTCCTCCTCTGCCTCTGGAGGACGAGGGGTCCGAAGCTGGATGGGATTGCTGAGACTTGCGGAACCACAACTTTTTGTCCCCTCTGATTCCTTGAGAAGGATCGTTGGGGATTAGTGAAGCGGACCCCGACGGCAGACAGCATCTTCCCGTCCTTCTCGCTTTGGACCAGCGTTTCACGAACGGTCTTGCCAAAAAGCGAAGACCCGTCAAAGGGCGCATTCGCGAAGGACACCTTGAAAAGTTCTGCGAAATCGCAAAGGCGGAGCCAGGCGTGACGCCGCAAGACGACGCTGGCTCCGCTTGCCCCCGCGGCTCCCTCTGTTGCATGAGAGAGTAGCCGCATGGACGTGTTGGAGATGGATTTTAGACTGGCCATACGAGTCGAAAACACCTGCTTATCCTCGACCGACATGGACTCCGGGGGGGCTGCAGTGTATTCCTTAATCAAGTCTCGCTGTAGCCTAATGGTATGTGCCATATAATTCAGCGCCCTCACTGAGAAGGTCGCTGAAGCAAACATCCACTTCCCAATGCAGTCCAGCGCACAAGATTCCTTATCCGGCGGGTGTACCGAAGAACTCTCTTGGGCGAGTTCTCTCTTCGTGGCAGCCGCCACCAACATGGCATTGAACGGAGACCCCTTGGCCCACGACTGTCTATCTGATGGGGGGCTAAGGACTTTGTCGGGCCGTCTCGGGATTGGCTCCACGGTGTCGGGCTCCTTCCACGCCCTGGCAGTAATAAGGTCTACCAGGGGATCAGCCGGAGGGGACATCCAGGAGGTAGACGGGCCTGCCTCAAACGCCTCCAGGAAGACGGATTTGTCCGCGGAAGGTTTTTGGGCAGACCACCCCCCTCTAATACGCAACATCTCCATGATGTCCTCAGGGGGTGACCTTGGGGAACCTTCCCTTCATCCAAATCCGTGTCTGTGGTGACGGACTCAGGGGAGTCCAGGTGCCTCCTTTTACACCTCCGTTTATGAAGGACCTCCTCGGTGGGACTGTCCAAGGAGGGCTCGTCAACGGCTTCCTGTTCCTCCACGGGAACAGGCTGGAGGGCTTGGGCAGGCTGCCCCAATAGACGGATGACGGAGGATAGACCCAAATGCAGCGGGTGTGCGGGGGGATCCGAAGCCCGGACCGGGGACCTGGAGGATCTCGACAGCACCCTCTCCACTACCTCAAAAGCCGAAGGAGAACTACTCTCCCCAGGCTCCGAGAGCAATCTCCTCGGCTCCGAAGTAGGGACCAGAATTGGAGCCGATGCGGTCAGATCCGACAGAGAAGTGTGCTCTGACCTCAGCGGCGCCGAAGACACATCAACTCCCCCGGATCCAACGCTCGGCCCTCAGCCCCGAGAACTCGGATTCGAAACACTCGAGGGCATGGTCGGCGTTGAAGAGACCGGAGCTATCGGCGCTGACAAAACCCCGGCTCCGAAAGGGCCCAGATCCGATGACTCCAAAACCCGAAAATGGGCTGGAGAAGGAGTAATCGGAGCAAAGACAAAGGCCGCACTCCCCCCCTGAGGGGGGGGGGAGGCAAGAGCACCCCCATCTGCATTTGGGTCTGTAGGAATCGTTGCATCATCCGATCCATATTGGTGTCGGTGAGGCTCCTGGTCGACCTAGTTGAAGTCGTCGAGGCAGGCCGGGAGGGTCGCCTCGACGACCTCGAGGGAGACCGGTACTCCTCCTCCGGCGAAAAATGAGGCGAACAGAGCCGAGAGGGGGAGGATCCGGAAACCCTCGAGGGAGAGCTAGCTAGCTTAGATGGCGGGGCTGAGGGTTGAGTCTCAGCCCGCCTTTTATGAGACCTATGTCTCTCCTTATCTTTGTGCCTCTTCTCTATAGAGGAAGAGGCACCAGAGTCCCCCGAACTCAAGCCCGAAGCGGGAGGTTGAGTCCCCGGTTGAGCGGGGGTAACAGAAGGCACTAGGGCTGTGGAGACAACCTGAGCCTTGGCGGGAGAGGAAGAAGCAGACGAATCCTGGGGAAGCAAGCCCACCAGGATTAGCTTATTCTTCCTGTCCCTAAGTGCCCGGGGGTTAAAGGCTGCACAGATTTGGCAGTCTGTAGATAAATGAGCCACCCCCAGGCATAAAACACACTGAGTTTGGCCATCAGCAGGGGAAAGCTTATGGCCACACTCAGTACATTTTGAAAAAATGGCCTTGGGCCCTTCAGCCATTCTCTAACACAACACACGCACACCCAAACACTAACTGGGGGAGGGGTGACACAGAAAAACTAACACTACACAAAAAAGGGAAGACTATCTGACAAACTATACTGACTATAGGTCTCTAAACACACACACACCACAATCAACACTAGAAAAAGCTTTTTCTTGAGAAAAAAAGGAACAATCTCACCAGTCAGCTAAGGAGCTCTTCAAAAAGTAGCTGTCTACAGCCGTGGCAAAAACGATCTGAGGTAATACAGTTAGTGGCAGGGGATTATGGGTAGGGGGAGGAGCTAGGAGCTCGGATCTTGTAGCTTGTAAAGCTGCCAGCTCGGATCCGAGATTGGATCCGATACCCACAGGATGCAGAGCAAATGAAATAACTACTTCAGATCTATAGTTTTTTATGCCTTTCATCATTTAGCCTTATTTCTCAAACCTGTTTACTTAAGAAAAAAAAGCTTCCTCTATATCTTAAACCAAGGACATTAACTGCATCCAAGGGCAATAATTGTAATTATACATATACACTATTACATCAACACACCATCAACCAAAGATCACATCATACTAACTTTAACTTGCTTCCTTACACGTTTTCTAACCTTGTTACAGTGTAAAGCCACATACTAGTAAGATATCTCCCATTAATCATCTAATATGCCCCTGACTGTACCCTATAAAAAAAACTGCGTTACAATATAACATGAAATTTATACCATTATTTTTTTCAAACACCTTTACTTGTGACATAGGCAAATTTATATTCATATAAAAGTAATCAAACTATATTATCATAACAAATATTATATTTCACATATATTGCTATATATCATATAATCTAAGCAGCATTATATACATTATTCAAGTCCTGCCTTTTTTTAAACAAGAAATATCTTTATTAAACCATCACTTACTACATAGGCAATCATACATTTATATAAATGAAAACAAACCACACCGACACACTCCTAGTTGCAAACATTTTACATCACTTATAATGTACCCAATCTTTCTCATTCAAACATTACATAGCTCATTTAAGTTCTGTCGCCTTTTAAACCTCATTCTTATTTTGTATATACTGTTCCCACAATTCCCATTTTTTTCCTATGCAGTCTGCTCCTACCCTTTGTAATAATCTCAATTCCAGTTCTTTTTATCTCTATTACTATATTCACTACTTCCAATATAGTTGGTTTAGATTCTGATTTCCATTTTCTAGTAATTGCTTTTTTGGGCAGCTACCATTGTTAAGACTCAGCAAGGCCTTACCATATCTAGGCAATTCTGATTCTGTATCACAGCTCAAAAAAAAAAATCTTCCTCGTCAGACCAATCTGCTCACCCAGCATCTCTGACAATGTATCCCGCAAGGAATCCTTAAAGTTCGCCAACTTAATGCACTCCCAGAAAATATCATAGGTTCATAGGTAGGTACTAGGCTATCGGCCCAAGGGCCTAAGTAAGCCTAGCCAACAAGGTTCCCTGACTTATGCCACCCAAGAAAGTTAATTTCCTGTGCCCCAGTCGAGCAGAGTCACAGAAGTGATCCCCGGGGTGTATTTCCTATTTCCCATCCACTCATCAAGATTTTTCTTTAAGAGTGCTAATGAGAAACTTTGCTTGACATAGATGGGTAGCTTGTTCCAAAGTATAGGAAGTCTCTGGGACAGGAATCTATCCCTCCAGCATGTCCTGTTTATTGTGGTGACAAGGTTTAGGTCCCTAGAGCATGTAGCTCGGAGGGATTTGGATTTCTTTAGGTGTAGCATGTCCAAAAGCTTTGGATTTAACGTAGCTTTATATGTTAGGCAGAGATCTCCTCGGATTAGGCGATATGCTACAGAGTAAAGCTGGAGTTTTTTTAGATGGTCAGTGTAGGGCATCTGTTTGAGGCCAGTAATCCTCTTTGTGAGGTACTTCTGTGGCCTTTCCAGCTGCTGCAGATGTCATGTAGGGTACATTCCAAAAGGGGTGTTGTACTCTATAACGGGTCTAATGAGTGCTGAGTAGAGGGGAACAATGACCTGTTTTTTCCTGTATGAGAAGCCCTTTGTGATAAGGTGTGCCACATAGAAGGATTTCCTGACTACTGTGGCGATGTGATTATCAAAGGAGAGACTACTGTCCACCTGGGTCCCAAGGTCTCTTATCACACATTCGGCATTAAGTAGACTGCCGTTTATGTGGTAGTTCATGGGTACAGAGTTTTTACCAAAGGAGATGACAATGCACTTTTTGGCATTGAGCTTGAGGCCATGCCTCTGACACCAGGCATCTGTCTCAGTGAGGCCCTCCTGTAGGATGTCCACATCATTTGCGGACACGATTATGGCTCCTAGTTTGCAGTCATCTGTGAACTTTGTTAGCCAGAGGCCTTCTGTGTTAGCCTGTACTTCAGAGAAGTAGATTCCAAACAGGAGAGGTCCCAGGACTGAACCCTGTGGTACTCCACTTGTCACTGGTTTGAAGTCAGACTTGGAGTCTGCAACTTTTACAGTGTGGATTCTGTCAGTGAGCCAGTTGGCAACCCATCTTGTGACATAGGGATTTATACCTAGTTTAGCGACGTTAGCTCTAATTCTAGAATGAGGGAACAGTGTTGAAGGCCTTAACGAGGTCAAGATAGGCTGTGTGGACAACTTTACCCTCGTCTACGGCTTTGGTGACTGCCTCGAAGAAGTCGATCAGGTTCAGAAGGCATGATCTGCCTTTCACAAACCTGAACTGGGTGAGGTCCAGAGCTTGGAGGTTACCAATGTCTATGTTTACGAGTTTCATGATGATACATTCCATGGCCTTGCAGACCAGGCTCGGCAGGCTAATAGGGCGATAGTTCCCAGGATCTGTGGTAGCTCCCCCTTTGTAGAATGGGATAACTGTTGCTGTGCACCATTCAGTGGGCACAAAGCCTGACGTGAGACTATGATTGAACATGGTGCTTAGGTGGGGAGCCAGTTCATTCTGAAGTTCGTGTAAAATGCAGCCTGGGATGTTGTCCGGTCCCATGGATGCTGTGTTTTTGGTTTTAGACAGTGCAGCTTTTACCTGCATAGAAGCGATTACAGGGGCTCTGCATTCTTCCTGTATAGATATGGGCCATTTAGGGGGTAAGAGGGGAGTAAACTTAGCACTGAACCTATCTGCCAGGATGTTAGCAATATCAGTTGGTTCTGTAATTTTCGTGTCGTTATGCTGTAACTCAGAGTAGATCTGGGTGTTGCCATTGAGATTCTTGACATACCTATAGAATGCTTTGTGGTTGCCCTTAGAATCAGTGTCAATTTTGTTTTCGTAGCTAGCTTTGGAGGATCTTATAAGGGATCTCAGCTTCTTACTGAGGCTGACCATGAGCTCCTCCACTCATACGATTTTACACTCTTTTGCAACAGTTTTTTCCTTCTGTTGTAGAGCTTGTTTATGGCAGGGGACCACCAGATTGGCTTCATTGTTTTTTGTAGGACAGTGTCTTAGTTTTGTTTGGGATAGCACGATCCAGTGCATTTGTGTAGGATTCAGCAGTTGTAACTGTACTGTCCATCTGCATGGGTGTCATGAAGTTCACCACTTCTGTCTTAAGAAGCATGAAATTGGCTTTGGAGAAATTTTTTACCATGGATTCCTTAATGGTGGGTGGGGGTGGGATGCGAATATCTAGGGTGATTAGCTTATGGTTGGATCTGACCAACGAGGAGTCGATTTCAGTTGTGGAACACCGGTCACTCATGTTAGTAATGACCAGGTCTAGTATATTGTTGCCCCTGGTTGGGGTGTGGATAAGCTGATCCAGAGCATTGGAATTTCTGAATTCCAGAATGCGCTGAGCAAAGGAGTTGGTACATGAGTAGTTTTCCCAGTTAATAGTGGGGTAGTTGAAATCGCCCATTATTAGGGTGTCTGGCTGAACCCTAATATTTTCCAGTATATAAAGAAAACAGAAGTGGGAATCCTGGGCATTGTGGGGGATCTGTAGGAAGTTACATTTGGAGTGCAGTTTTGCCCAGAGTTAGTTGCACTTGGACAACCTCGGATGCATTATGCTGCACAACTAGCCTGGATGTGCGGATATCCTTAATGAATATGGACACACCTCTGCCTTTGGTGTTCGGGTCCAGGTTAGATGGCCGAAAAGTGTTGTATGAGTTATAGCCTGGTAATGCAGGGGTGTTGTCTAGAGCCTTGAACCATGTCTCAGTCACTGCACAGATATCTATGTTCTCCATTTTAAGGAGTGCCTCGAGTGAGTGCATTTTGAGATTTAGACTTCTAGCATTGAGTAGCATTAACCTCAGTTTTTGCTTGCCTGTTCCTGTTAAAGTGGTGAATTTGTCACTTGACCCTTGCTGAAAAAAGGCACTATAGAGGCGGCAAGAACCTTAGCCAGTATCCAGAATCCCAGGGGCGACAGGTGCAGGCCATCTCTGGCAAAGCATTGTGGTCTGTTGACCATGTCGCCCCAGGCAGACAGATACTGGATCCCCTTAGAAAGACACCAGAAGCTTAGCCAATTGTTGAAGTCAATCATTTTGTCCTTGTACTGTGGTATCATTCTGGGCGATGGCAGGATGCTACTCAGGGCTAGGGTCATACCTGCCTGGGCTACAAGATCGGAGAGCTCTTCCATGTCTCTTTTCATGTAGTCCAGGGAGGTACGTCTCAGGTCGTTCACACCAACATGGACAATGACAGAGTTATATTTGCACTTGTTGTGGAGTGACCTGAGTGTGTGAGTTATGTGGTGGATCCTGGCACCCGACAGGCAGCTGACAGTAACCTTCTCCTTGTTTAGCCTGGTGAGTGGGACATCAGTGTGCCTGACTATAGAGTCTCCTATGACTAGTGTGTTGAGTACGATGGGTTGCCTTATGGGCTGTGGTTTATTGGCACACTGAGTCTGTGGGCTATGTGTAATTTAGGTTGTTTTGCGGGGGGTGGAGGTTGCTTGTGTTTCTCCTTTGGAGGTCTCTGTTGCTTGACCAGATTATTATTGAGAGCCTCTGTGAAAGTTTTTGTGTTTCTATGTGTGGATTTTGGTGGTGTAGGTTTAGTGAGACTATGTGATGAATGTGGTGTGGTGCAAGTGTTTACCTTCTCTTCTTGACTGCCAAGTTCAGTCTTGGTTGGAGAGAGCTTTACCTCCAGTTTGGCTAGATAAGTGCACCTCCTCTCACAGGTTGTGGTGTTGGGTGGTAGGAGGAGAGGGTTGTCTGTGTACATTATGCAAGTGCTACATTGCCTCAAGATGCCCATATTCGTCAGATAGACAGGAGAGAACACTGGTAGCTGACCCTTGGACATGCCTGAATAAAAAAGTACTTCCCTCTAGACAAGTGAGGAAAGTGAGCATAAGAGCTGTTTTTCTCTAAGCAAGTGAGGAAAGTAAGTACAAAAACTGTTTTCCGCTAGGGAAAGAGGAAGGTTGAGTGCTGTAGTAATTTGTAGCTTATTTAGTGCTAACAACAAGTTCTGACCAAGTGCTGAGCACGAATAAGCAAATTCAAGTGCTAAAAGTAAGAATCTGTACCTGGATCTTGTGGTAGATAGGCTGCCTAGTGCTTACCACTTCCACTGATAAGGTAGAAGGCTTCCCTCCAACGCAGAAAGGCTTGGGGGGCTCAGAAGCTTACAAACAGTCCTGGATACAGCAAATCTGTATCTGGACTAGACTAGTTACAGGAAAGGTGGGAAACAAGTGCAAATGCAGGCTTTTAAACCAGAAAGTTGAAAGAGATGGAAAAACTGCCCCAACAGCCAATAAACTACAATTTCTGGGCCAGAAACCACTCTTGTGGTAGATAGGCTACCTAGTGCTTACCACTCTCACTGATAAGCTAGAACACAGAAAGGCTTTGGGGACTCAGAAGCTTACAAACAGTACTGGTTATAGCAAATCTGTATCTGGACTAAACTAGTTACAGGAAAGGCAGGAAACATGCTTAGATTTTTTTTTTGTGGAAAGCGGAAAGGGAGAAAGGAGAAACAGAAGGTCATTCAAATTAAGGACCTAAGTGGCTTGCTCTTCACAAATGTTCTCTTTGTATTAGGTAGAATGAGCTAGTGACACTGGACTGGAATAGAGCTGGGATAGAGCTGAACAGATGGGACTGGTATGAGTGTCTGAAGTCAAAATATGATCTCACTGTACTTGGTTGAGTGAGCAAATGAGATAGACCCAGGAGGAGTGTTCAAACACAAATTTCCAGGAGGGGCGGGCAATTCCAAAGCCATCAAGATTAATACCAGAACAAGAACAGTGAGGTCGGGTGGGAAACTAACTGCAGAGACAGAAAGAGAGACCACATTATTCTATGAAACAATTAAATAAATAGAAAAATAAATAACTACAGAGCGACACAGACAACAATATTCAATGAAACAATTAAATACACAGAAAGATAAAATGCAGTACAATCTTTAACACTGCAAGTTTATATTTAACTCAGCTAGTAATGCAGTCGATTGTAGGTATGTAGCAGAAGCCAAACAACTCAGATATTGAGAAGTAATAAATTCAAAGATATGTCACTTAACACTTATAAATACACAGAAACCCTCTAGGCTAAGAGTTTAACACTGGATATCAATGAAGTGAAGCACAATAGCCCCCACTAACTGCAGAGACAGAGAAAGACCACAGTATTTATGAAACAAACAGAAAAATAAATAACTACAGAGAGACACAGACCAATGAAACAATTAAATACACAGAAAAATAAAGTAAAATGCAGTACAATCTTTAACACAAGTTTGTACTTAACTCAGCTAATAATGCAGTTGATTGTAGGTATGTAGCAGAAACCAAACAACTTGGATATACCTCTTTCTTCCCCTTCACACCAATAACATTTGCTCTCTACCTGAGGAAAAATTATCTGGAGTCTGCTTGGGGTATAAAAATATCTATGTAAACATTTCCAGGCAAAAATCCTAAATCTTCTAGATTTCGTTGCATATTTGGGAGACATACATCTCTTCTCCCATTCTTTCATTATGACTTGCTTATCCAGTCTCTCTTCCCAATCCTTTCTAACCTCCTTTGATTCTTAACATTTATCATACAATATGTTATATACTCTACTAATTATTATTTTTTTAATGGCACCTTCTGTTCTAGATTCCATTAAAAACTTTGCTGGTCCTTCATTTAGGCCCTCCCCCTATTTCTTTCTCTTTGCCTATACTCTGATTTCAATCTCTGATAGGGAAGACCATCTCTAACCTGCAGTCCAAATAAGTTCTTGGCGTCTTCTATTCTATCATCTTTCCCTTTCTAGTTACCTTCATTCCTTTACCTTTTTTCTCCAATAAATTCCAGCCCCCTCTTGCCTATTGTCTGTATCCCTAATTGCAGTCATCACTGTGGGCAGAATTTCCTTTCTCCATTCCCGTGTTGGTTTAGCTTTTTAATACTTTCTGCTAATTTATGTATATAATATTCTGCATGATTATTCTTATTCTCCTTAAAGGCCTGCATCCAAAATCCCAGTCTTTCCTTATTTCTTGAGCTTCCCCTCTGTTTCATCTTCAACCCTTTCCAATTTGAATTATATATTTTTTGCTTGTGCTATGTATAGGAGTCTTAACTGTGTAGCTCTGAAATATCCCTTCAAATTGGGTAATCCCAATTTACCCTGGTCTACTGGAAGAATCATCTTATCCCACATGACTCTTGCCTCCTACCCCTCCCAGATAAAGTCCTTCAGCTCTTTATTAATTGCTATCCACAACTTCTTCTCTGGTTGACAACAATATGCCTGACCTGTGTATAAGACTAAATGAACTAAAAACATTTTAACTGCTTGGATATTACAATCCTTATCCATATAACAAAGCTTTTATTTTCTCAGATTTTGTATTATCTTTTGTTTAGTCTCTTCCCACATATCCTTAGCTGCCACACTAGAATAATTTTTAATCCATACTCCTAAATACTTTTATCATGGCCCCATAAATATGGATATTCCTGAATCAGTTCATGTGTGGGTACATAATTTACTGCTATTGCCTTTGTTTCATTAATTTTGTATCCCGAAAATATCTGAAACTGTCTCAAAATGTTCCACAACATTGCAATGACTTTTCTGGTTTTGTCAGGTATAAAAATAGTATCATCTGCAAATAAAGCCAGCCTTTCTTGACTACCATATCAGTTATATCCTTGAACTTCTGAGTTCCTTATTTTCTTTGCCAGTGGTTCTAAATATAATGCAAATAATAAAGGGGAAAGAGGATGTCCCTGCCTGGTTCCTCTGCTCAAGCAGAAATTATCAGACAGGACCCTACCCACTTTAATATTTGCCTCCAATCCCTCACACATTCTCCTAATCGATGTCATATATTTTTTTAAGAAATACAAATGCTTCCATTGCCCTGCTCATAAAGTCACAGCTTACTCTGTCAAATGCTTTCTCTGCATCAAGACCCACCAACAACAATGGTATTTTATTTCATTCTGCTTCCTTCTGGATCATCAGTGTTTTGTTAATGTTGTCAAATGTTTGCCTCCCGTCTGCAAAACTCATTGATCCATATGTATCAGTGTTGGCATAACTTTGCCATTTTTTTAGCCATTACAGACATGAACACTTTATAATCGCGGTTTAGTACAGAAATGGGACTGTATGAAGCTGGATCTTTTGGCTCTTTATCCTCTTTAGGTATTACAGCTACCACTACATTCTTCCAGGATAGTGGTACTTCTCCTCTTAAGATACTGTTAAACAAAACCTTCCAGATCATTATCAGTTTTCTTTCCTCTTATCTTCCAAACCTCCAGAGGAATACCATCTATTCCTGGGGACCTTCCTGTAGAATGGTTATACATCACGATTTTTATCTCATTTCCTCCTATCCTAACTGTTAGAAATTAACCCTCATCTCGCTCTAACCTTGGCATATTTAATTCTTCCATAAACATTTCCATTTGTATCTTTTCTTGATTTTCATATTTCTCTGCTTTATAGAGACTCTCTCACAGAATTTCCAATATATTTCTAATATCTCTACAGGATCTCTTGTTGCCTTCCGTGCTATAGGCTCCCTAAGTTTGGTGACAGCCCTTTCTACTTTCTGTTGCTTGAGTCATTGGGCTAAAAGTTTTTGTGCTGTAGTGTTGTTATCAAAAAACAGTTGCTTAACAGCGATCTTTCTAAGCTTGTGCATATTACTGAGGGAACCCCTTATTTTCTGCCTAGCATTCAGCAGTTGATCCTCTTCTTGTTCTGTAAGATTCCCCCTATTCTGCAATACTTTCACATTTGTCAGTCCCTCTGAATAATTCTTGTTACTTAACCATAGCTCCCTTTTTATTCTTTCCACCCTATTTTTAAACTCCATCTTATACTACTCCCTAGCTATATTTTCAGAAGAAATTTCTGTACTAAAGGTTCCTGAGTAATCGTCACTACCCCTTCATTTAATTCCTCTCTTTTCAATAGATAGGTGGGAAAGAGCCAATGTCTCATTTTCATTTCATTACCGTGTGCTTTTATTTAACTATTACTGGCACATGATCTGAAATAGTTATTGAGTGAGTATCAAGACCTTTCATTAAATTCACAAGTTCTTGTCAAATGTAAATTCTGTCTAGCCTAGCCCAGTTTTTCTATCTTGGGAATAATATGTAAATTCACTCTGAATTCCTATTACTGAATTTATATCTTCCATGCCAATTATTTTCATAAATTTCTTCAAAAATCTACCCTCCTTTGTTATATTTTCCCTTTACCCCCCCCCCGACACACCTTCACTGCTGCAAATCAAATTCTAGTCTCCACCTATCCCTTGCTGAAAAGTTATTACTTATCCCAATTTTTTCTTACACTCCATTATAAATACATGCCAGTGTAATGCTCCTCTTTTGCCAGAAGCCCCTTAGCATTACATATCTGCCACCATTGTCTTTTTTATCGTCTTCTGTCACTATTGGAGCTCCTCTTGCAATTAATATAGGTACTCCTCTTTTCCTTTGTCCCAGGTATTCTGCTGAATAACCATCCTGAAAACCTTTCTTTATCAAAATCATATGTTCAGTTTATTTCTAAGTGTGGCTCCTACCTGTAACATAGCTATTTGCGCTCTACATTTTTAATATAGTCCATTACTCTTTCTGGTTTGTATTTATCTGTGAAGCTATTTACATTTAAAAGACATTAAAGAAAGCATCACTGCCTATTATGTAGAACACCTTTTTTATTAAATGTCTAGTTCCAGCTTTTATGTAACATGCATACACTGGCAGGTTGAACTTTAATACGGTTGTTTCTTGTCAAATCCATGTAAGCCTATGTCGCATCTTATAAAACTTTTTCTTTTATTGAAATCTGTCAAACAACCCCCCCAAAAAAATCTATTAATTTAATAATAAGACATAAAACTATTCACATCTTCAAATATTGAAGTCTTACCCTCCTAATAGGAAAAAGGTTCCAAACTGACAGCCACACTCACAAACTTGAGTTAACCTAAAGAAAGAAGCTATGTACTCACCATAACGTTCCACATGTGTTGTTCATCTCGCCTTCATTCTTAGCAGGACTCGGCCTTATACAAAAGCTCGACGTATTCCACTAGCTCATGGCTAAAAAAAACACTATCCCATCATGCACTAGGAGAGCTCCCCAGATCTTGTTTGCACATACAGCTAAATAAAGGTCACTAAACATGTTATAGAGCAATCAAGAAGGCCAGAGAACATTAATAGCCAACTGCATCAGCTCGGTCTTTCAGGAGCAAAGGGCTGAGGGAAGGAGGGTGGGATGTAAGAATGTAGGCGAGATGAACAACACACATGGAACATTATGGTGAGTACATAACTTCTTTATGTGATGTTGTCCTATCTCGTCTTCTTTCTTAGCAGGTTGGGACAGCATCCCTAGCACCATCTTTCTTGGGTGGCTCAAGGAAGAATATTCTTCAGAACAGTGCATCCAAAGGAGGCCCTGTTCCTGGAGGCGAAAACCATTTTGTAATGAGTGATAAGGGATGATGCCTTGCCCATGTTGCTGCAGCACAAATGGTATCAATTGGTAATCTCACCCGAAAGGCAGAAGCGGTTGCAATGGCTCTTGTAGAATGACCTTTTACTTTAAGGGGAAGTTCTTTGTTTCGAGATTGCTAAGTAAGCGTAATATAATCTGATAACCATTTTGAAAGTATGACTTTAGACACAGGAGCATCTTTCTTTGAGTCTGAAAAGGATACAAATAATTGGTCAGATTTTCTGAAGTCCTTTGCCCTATGTAAGTAGAAACGTAACTATCTATGTACATCCAGTTGGTGTGGCATAAATTCTGTCTTGTTGCCATAATTGAAGAAACAAAATGGTAGTGCTATGGATGGATTCAAGTTAGATTCTGAGCATACCTTGGGTAGAAAGGATGGGTTTGTTCGAAGGGATACTTTATCTTTATGGAAAAGCATGTAGGGGGCTTTATTGATAATGCTCGCAGCTCTGAAACTCTTCTAGTAGAAGTAATTGCTATCAAAAGAATCGTCTTCCAAGTCAGATACTTGAGATCGCAGGATGATGCAGGCTCGAATGGTGAAGAATTAAACGGGATAAGACAAATTCATGTCCCATGGTGCTGGAGGGGCTTTGATGGGTGGTGTTAATAAAAAAGCACCTTTAAGAAACACCTTGCGAAGTCTGTGGTACATCATACTAGGGCCTGATTCACCTAGACGGAAATTAGAAATCGCTGCTAACTGAACTGGAATAGTAGCTGCAGCTGCACCTTCATTAAATAGTTTTGTTAAAAATTCAAGAATGGAAGCTATTGGGGCAGAGAAGGGATCAATGCAATTATTCAAGGCCAATGAAGAAAATCTTTTATGTTTGCTTATATATAACTTCCTCATTGAAGCCATATGAGATGAGATCAGGATATGTTTTACTGATGGAGAAAGGTTAGGGAGCCTGGCTATGTTTGGAATCAGAGCAGCCAAGCTGTCAATTTGAGGGGTCAAAGGGAGGGGTGGAGGGTCCCTGATGCATGAGTCAGGAGGTCTGAAACTGAGTCCAGAATCCACGGCTCCTACTGGAGATGAGGTCAAAGGAAGGAGAACCAGATTGGACAAGGCCAGTATGGGGCGACTAGTATCAAGTTCCTTCCCAAGGAACTGGCTTTCTGAAGAAATTTGGGTATCAACGGAAAGGGAAGAAAGGCATAGAGGAGACCTGAGGGCCAAGCGTGTACAAGTGCATCCCTTGGTGACTCTCCCGGAAGGGGGATAAGGGCAAAATAGCTGCTGCATTTGGCATTCATGGATGTGGCAAACAGGTCGCAGCAAGGCTGGCCCCATTTGCGGAAAATGTTTCCACTACTTCTTGTTTTAGGGACCACTTGGGAGGCATCAGAATCGCTGTGCTGAGTCTGTCCGCTATCACATTGCATTTGCTTGGGATGTGCATTGCTATCAGAAAGCGTTGGGAAGAGGTCACTCACTGCCATACTCTCAGGGCCTCCTGACAAAGGGGGTAAGACCTGGTTCCTCCTTGTGTGTATATGTACCAGACAACTGATAAGAAAGAATAAAACAGAGCGGACCACGAACTGCAGAACTCCACTTTAATAAAATGTGTTTAATAAAATGTGTTATCTGCCTGTATTGCAATAGTTAGTAGCAGAAGAAAGTCGTGGAATGCTTGCAATGCTAAAAGCACTGCTCTCTTCTCTTGAACATTGATGTGCAAATGGGCCTCATGATCCTGCCAAGTAGCTAGGACTGTCATTCCCAGATAATCCCCCTCCCCCTCATCTGGGAAGCGTCCGTGGTCACTGTGGCTAATGGCTGTGGAAGAACAAAGGGTCGACCTAATATCACATGAGTGGAGTGGAGCCACCAACGAAGGCCTTTCTTGCAAGATTCTTTTATTAAAATTTGGTGAGACATGGGTAGTTCCTGCATGGATCACTGAGTGAACAGTAGCCACTGCAGAATTCTCATATGCAGACATGCTAATGGAATCATGGTTATTGCTACTGCCATGGTCCTCAAGACTTTCAGAACTGTTCTTGCTTGCACTTTTTTCTTGGAAAGTAGGTTTAGGACCCAAGTTCGTAGGGCCTGAACCCTTAAGGAGGGAAGTTTTGCCATCATTTTTGTTGTGTCTGGATCTACTGCTATAAAAATTATATGCTGAGATGGCAAAAAGGCAGATTTTTCGTAGTTTATTGTGATTCCTAGGTGACAGCAGAGATGCAAGGTGGAGTCTCTCGCGTTTGATAGTAGATGCTCGGTGGTGGTGTTTAGGAGCCAGTCGTCTAGGTACAGAAACACTTGGAATCCTAGGCATCTTTCGATAGTAGATGCTCGGTGGTGGTGGTGAGGAGCCAGTCATCTAGATACAGAAACACTCGGAATCCTAGGCATCTCAAGTGAGCTGTTACTACTGCCATACACTTGGTGAACACTCTGGGGGCTGTAGTGAGGCCAAAGGGCAGAGCTTGGAACTGATAGTGACTGGCTCCCAGTCGAAAGTGAAAATGACTCCTGGATCGCCTGTCCATTTTTATGTGGTAGTACGCATCCTGGAGGTCTGTAGAGCATATCCAATCATGTTGTCCCAATAGAGGAACTATAGACTGCAGTGTTACCGTCAAGAAATGTCACTTTCTTACTGATTTTTTAATTTGTTGAGATCCAGGATGGGTCTCCAGTCCCCTGTTTTCTTTGGAACTAAAAAGAATCTTGAGTAAGTTCCAGATCCAATTTGGTCTGCGGAGACTGTTTGGATGACTCTTTTGTCAAGCAACTTTTGTATTTCTAGAGCTGCCTGTTCCCTTTGACTGGGTGCAACGTCCGGGATTTTTTTTGTGTTTGGGACGGGGAGAGAAAAGGGTATGAAGTGACCCCTGGATACGATGCTTTGTATCCACTTGTCTTTTGTCATTGTTAGGCTTCTTGGTACAAAGGTAAGCGGCCCATGACTGCCTCCAGAGATGGACAGGTGGGCCTCCTTTTGGGAGTGCTGAAAGGGCTTACCAAGGAATGATTTCCTGTTGCCCTGGTTCTGTGGACCCCCTCTGCCACATGGTTGGCGTTTTCCATTAGTACTTCCTCTCTGCCCCTGGGGGAAGAATCACCATGTGTGTCCTGGAACGCTCTCTGGGATTTTTGAAACCACATTTTTCCCCCGTTCTGACCCTTTGGATAAGGTCTGGTAGGTAGGGAAAAATGGACTCCTATGGCAGAAAGAGTCTTTCCTTCTTGTTCACACCTGGTTAGTGTGCCTTTGACTTTTGGCCTGAACAAGGATGAGCCATGGAAAGGGGTATTCACAAAGGAAAATTTAAAGGGCTCCGCATAGTCACACAAGAACATCCTGGAATGTCTCATTAGGGAAATTCCTGAACCCGCTGCCCTGCTCGCTACATCTGCTGCATAAGAAATGAGCCTCATGGAGGAGTTGACCACTGAATTTAAGGTGGAGAGCTAAGAGGATACCTTCTCTGATACCCTTTCAGCTACTGAACCTTGGAGGGTATCTCCTAGCCCTTTCAGGAGATCTCTCTGAATGCTAGTGAAATGAGTCAGATAATTCAGTGATCTAAGCGCAAAAGTTGCTGTAGAAAAGATGAGCTTTTCATATCTGTCCATCGTACAAGACTCTGTTCGGCAGATGGACAGAAGAGGACATCTCTGAGAGTTCCTTTTTGGTAGCTGCCGCCACCACCATAGCATCTACTTGGACTCCTTTGGTTAAAAAATTATCTGGGTGATGTGATAAATTTGTTTGGCCTGCAAGGATCAGATTCCACTAAATCTGGAGACTCCAATATGTCGGAAGGGTGAGACCCAAAGGCCTTCAAGTATACAGACTAGTCCTCAGAAGGGTTGCTGGACTTCCAGCTGCCTCTCTGAAACATCCTCAGAGGGCGACCATGGGGACCCTGCCGAATCATCAAGGTCTGTATCCGATGTGATGGACTCCTCGGGTGAATCTAAATGCTTCCTCTTGCATAGCCTCCTCCGAGGGATCTCTTCAGAAGATTATTCTGGAGAGGTTTTGGAAGAAAGGGGGTCACCCAACTGGGCATACTGAGGCCTAGGGTCTCTGCGTCTCTGTGGATGCAGTGGTGCCGAGATGGACATCGGTGCCTTTTGGGGGAAGAATGTCCCGACCTGAGAGTGGACCTGTCTGTGGAGACAGCACTCTCCTCATCATCTCAAAAGCCCACTACCCCTGATCTGAGGAAACTCCCGGCTACAAAGACACAGCGGGAATCCCTGGAACCAAGGGGGTTGACTCTGAGGCTCAGATAGGAGCCAAACTCACTCGAGCCGACGCCCCGAGAGGCAAGTTCGGATCTGACAACTGTCCAATCCAACTTTCCTCCCCACACCTGAATGGAAAGCGTCAGCTCCTAGACTCCTCGAGTTCAGGTGGAACCGAGGACGTCTGAGAGGAGTTGGACCCGAAGATCCTATGATAGGTCTCAGCTCCGACGGTTCAACTACCATCAGTTCTGGATATTCTGGCTTCGTGGTCCGAGATCGGGTTGGAGGAGGAATCGACGTTCTGGATATTCTGGCTTCGTGGTCCGAGATCGGGTTGGAGGAGGAATCGATGGTGAAAAGGTAGGCTTGGATAGTTCCAAAGCCTCTGGGTTGGATCCAATAACAGTTTGGCGAGCGCCGGTGTCCTTAACAGCCTCTGCACCATGCAAACCACATCATCATCGGACACGCTCCTGGAAGATTGAGCCGAGGGGGCGGGAGATTTAGCGGATTGTAGCAAAGGAGACCTCAAAGTGGGAGATACCGGTTCCAATTCCGGAGACCGACTCTGCAAATGAAATTACATCGGCACCAACACTAAAGGAGCCGAGGTAGCATGCTTCTCAGGCCCGACAACCTTCGGATCCGGCGTTGAAACTTTAGGTAATTTTTTCGATGGCTCCAACTGAGCGCTTGATGATGAGCACCTTTTCCCTGACTTAATAAGAAGAAAACAACCTGGCTAACCGGATAAAGATGCAGCAAAGCAGCTTAAAGACTGATAACAGTAAAAACAAAAAAACGCTGAGCCGAAACACCACGGCTGATAGTAAAATCAACTTTATTCATGGATAAGTAAAAACAAGAGTAAGCGCTTTCATGATCGACCTGAAAATGCAACCTAGCTGCGGTGGTTCAGCGGTAGCATTGTTGCCTCACATCAAGAGGTTCTCCTGTTCGATTCTCGGCTGGAATGCCTTCTGTGTGGAGTCTGCATGTCCTCCCCGCGGTCGAGTGACCTCTGAAAAACATGCGTGAATGGGCGTGCCTTCGCTGAACGTTGGGCTTCGGGCTGGCAGCTCGGCACCATAAAAATCGACTGCCAATCATTAGTGGACCAGAGTTTTGCTGTGGCAACCCGTAATTGGGAAAAGCCAAAAAGACAAACATATATTATGTTAAATCAAAAAATATATAAACAATCCTTGTATATACAGAGCATTAATGTCTGAGAGCTTGTGCTTTGCGAAAGGGTTTGGTTTAACATATATATTTTTAGCATTTTCAAGTATGGTTTTTATGCATGAATGTATATTTCACACAATATTTTATTATGTATTTATAGGGTACAGCTTGCTATTTGTTTTAAGTTTTTATATATAGTGATGAGTTAACTGTATTTTACCCTGATTGTTTTATTGATTTTAACAGTTGATTGGTTAGGTGAATGTTTAAATAACATGAGATTTGATGCAACTGCAGTATGATGAGCAATCAGGTTGATCATGAAAGCGCTTACTACTGTTTTTACTTATCCATGAATAAAGTTGATTTTACTATCAGCCGTGGTCTTTCGGCTCAGCGTTTTTTTTGTTTTCACTTTTCCCCGACATGTCAGACTTAGAAAAGGGGGATTTGCTCAACTTTGAAGGACCCTGACCTTCTTCTATCGTTCAGAAAAAGGGGTCTTTAACAGGCCTCTCAGTATCAAATTGTTTTTCCTTTCTAGCAACACTCATTGACTAAAAGAGTGACAAATGGCACAAGACTCTTGCAAGTGAACTTCTCCGAGACAGTATACACAAATTGTATGCCAATCAGTAATGGACATTTTCTGAACACATTTAATGCATTTCTTAAACCCAGAGGGATTAGCTCCTTAAAATCCTTTGAAGCCATAGTGCAAGTCAGCGACCACAAAGGAAAGCAACAAACAATACTCTGTATGTATAAAAAGTATACTACTTTTTTTAACAATCAGAAAGACAAAACACTAAGACAAGGTGAGAAAAAGGCAAAAAGCATCTAATTTAAACGGGCTAAGACAACTCTGTTTAGGAAAAATGAGCACAAGAAAAGGGCTTAAACGAGCAAAACAAATATAATAAGGGCAAAAAGGGCACATTAAACAAAAATAAAGCAAGGTGACTGCATGCGTTTTGGCAAAGTGCTGTGTTTTGGCACAGCTATGACTTCGTATTGTATCAAGGGCATAAAAAGAAGTTATGTATCTACCATAACCTTCCACGTTAGTTGTCCTTTATTTCGCCTTCCTTCTTGCTGGATGGGTCTGGAGCTGATCCTCGGCTCCGACTGGGCCACTTACTATAGCTCGAAAGCTCTTTACTGGCCCGAGGCTACCCCTTATCCCAGAATGCTCAGCGTCAGCTACCCAGATCTCGTTTGAGATAGCTCACACTATACATAATTATAGAAGATAATCCATCAATCAACCTGGATATACAGTTAACTGTCATGGTTTGCTTGGGAAGCAACTAATAACAGAACAAATTAGCCAGTGAAACCATTGAGAAACTCCTCTCAATCCTCAAGGAAGGGGGAAGGAGGTACAGACGCAAGAAGGAAGGCGAGATGAAGGACAACTAACATGGAACGTTATGGTAGGTACATAACTTTTTTATGTTAAGTTGTCCAATCTCGCCTTCGTTCTTGCTGGATGGGACAGCGTCCCTAGCACCTCAATCCTGGGTGGCTCATTGGAACAGACTCTTCAAAACCATGAAGCCAAAGGAAGCCCTGTGGGAGACCACATCTACTTTGTAATGAGAAATGAATGTATGAGGATCTGCCCAAGTAGCTGCTGCATAAATTGAATCTATGGGCAATCTAGATTGAAACACTACCAAAGTAGCTACAGACCTGGTTGAATGACCTTTGGGTTTTGCTGGAAGATCTTTTTGTCGCAAATTGTAGGTATAGGCTATGGTGTCTTATAACCATTTTGACAATGTTACTTTAGAAACTGGATGGCCTTGTTTGTTATTAGCAAACGAAAGGAACAACTGATCTGATTTTCTCATCTCTTTAGTTCTATGGAAATAGAAACGTAGTTGTCTATGCACATCCATTTGGTGTAATCTGTATTCTGCCTTGTTGGAATGATTAGGGAAAAAGACAGGAAGTTCAATGGATTGATTCACATTGTGTTCTGAACAAACTTTAGGTGGAAAAGATGGGTTGGTTCTCACAGAAACTCTGTCTTTGTGAAAAACTAGGTATGGAGGGCAAACACATAGTGCATGAAGTTCTGAAACACGTCTGGCAGAAGTAATAGCAACTAGGAAGAGAGTTTTCCAAGAGAGAAATTTCAAGGAACATGATGCTGCTGGTTCAAATGGTGGCAGTATCAAGGAGGCCAGAACCAAACTGAGATTCCAAGGTGGAAGGGGCTCTTTCACTGGGGGTCTATGTAGAGATGTACCTCTCATGAAGGCCTTACAGAGTTTGTGAGACATTATGCTGGAGTTAGAAACTCCGATGTGAAAATTTGAAATGGCAGCTAGTTGTACTCTGATGGTAGCAGCCGCTGCACCAGAATGAAACAGTTCTGCTAAGAAATCCAAAATCTCGTGTACAGGTGCTGTAAAAGGATCTAAATTCCTGGATTCTGCTCAGTAAGAGAATTTTGTCCATTTACATTCCTAGTATTTGACTTATGGGAGGAAATAATAATATCACGCACTGCTGGGGAAATATTGGGGAGCCTGGCTAGGATTGGAAGTGGAGTAACTAAGCTGTGAGCTTGAGAGATTGGAGGGATAGGTGTAGCCCGCCTGATTGATGAATCAAGAGGTCCGGTACAGGGTCCAGAATCCAAGGCTGGGCTAGAAGGTGGGGGTGAAGGTACGGAAACCAAATCTGTTGAGGCCAATAGGGGGCAATGAGGATCATTTTGCAACCCACTGATTTTGCTTTCTGAATGACTTTTGGAATTAGGGGTACGGGGGGAAATGCATAAAGGAGTCCCTGAGGCCAATTGTGGACTGGAGCGTCCCTGGGTGTCTGACCTGGAGGAGGAACAAGGGTGACGTAGCTGCTGTATTTGTTGTTGAGGGGAGAGGCAAAGAGATTGCAGCAAGGCTGGCCCCATTTGCGGAAAATAAGATCCACAATTTCCTGTTTCAGAGACCACTCGTGAGGCATGAGGATAGCCCTGCTGTGCTTGTCCGCTATTACGTTGGATGTCCCAGGGATATGCGTTGCTGTCAGAAAACGTTGGGAGGAAATCGCCCATTGCCACAGTCTGAGGACCTCTTGGCACAAGGGGTAAGACCTGGTTCCACCCTGTTTGTTGATGTACCAAACCACTGACATATTGTCCGTCTGTACTGCAATAGTCCCGGCAGGGAGAGAGTTTTGAAGAGCTTGCAATGCTAGGAGCACCGCTCTCATCTCCAGGACGTTGATGTGCAAGTGGTACTCGTGAGGTTGCCAAGTGCCTTGGACTGTCTTCCCTAGATAATGCCCCCCACTATCAGGGAAGCGTCCATGGTCACTGTAGCAACCGGATGGGATTCCATGAAAGGTCTGCCCTGAGTAACTAGTGGGGAGACCATCCACCAGGAAAGGTGTATTTTGCAAGATTCCGTAATTAGCATCATGTGAGACATGGGTAATTCCCGTAAGGACCATTGTGTGAAAAGAAGCCACTGAAGGATTCTCATGTGAAAGCGTGCTAAGGGAACTAGAAGAATGGCTGCTGCCATGGACCCTAGAGCTTGAAGAATATATTTTACTTGAATTCTTTTGCTCCACAGGAGAAGTGACACCTGTTTTCGAATAATGGAAACTCTTTCCTGAGGCAATTTTACAATAATTTTTCTTGTGTTTAGCTCTGCTCCTATGTATCTAATAGATTGACAGGGCAACAAGGCAGACTTTTCGAAGTTTATTGTGATGCCTAGTTCAGCACAGGATGTGATGGTGTAATCTCGTGCCTCTATAAGTTGTTGCCTGGTGGTAGCAGTGAGGAGCCAGTCATCCAGATAAGGAAAGACCTGGAATCCTAGACGACTCAGGTGAGCCGTGACTACTGCCAAGCATTTGGTGAACACCCTGGGGGCTGTGGTGAGACCAAAGGACAGAGCTCTGAATTGGTAATGACTGGCCCCTAGCTGGAAGGGTAGAAATTTCCTTGGCTGTCTGTCCATTTTTATATGATAGTACGTGTCCTGAAGATCTATGGAGCACATCCAGTTGTCCTGACCCAGAAAGGGGAGAATGGACTGCAGTGTTACCATCCGAAACTTATCTTTTTGTACAGATTTGTTTAACCTGCTGAGATCCAGAATTGGTCTCCAGTCCCCTGTCTTCTTGGGCACTAAAAAGAATCTTGAGTAAGTTCTGGATCCTACTTGGTCTGTAGGGACTTCCTGGATGGCTCTATTTTCTAGCAGTCTTGAAACGTCTGTGACTGCCTGATCCTTTATATTGGGTGGAACATCTGGGATGGATTTTTTTGAAACAAAAGGGGGTTGATGAAAGGGAATCTTGTAACCTCCGGATATAATGGCTAGTACCCATTTGTCTTTTGTAATATTTTTCCAGGCGAGTGGGTACAATGAAAGCCTTCCCCCAACTGCCTCCAGAGTTGAGCAGTCGGGCATCCCTTCAGGGATGTTGATAGGGTTTGGAAGAGAACGTATCTCTGTCACCCTGATTTTGCAGACCCCCCTCTGCCACGAGGGCAGTGTCTGCCATTGTTATTATTTCCCCCTCTGCCCCTAGGGGAAAATTCACCAAGTACAACAGACAAGGGTCCCTGGGAGTTTCGAAACCACATCTTTCCACCCTTCTGACCCTTTGTGTATGATCTTGTAGGAGTGGAAAAATGGACTCCGACATCAGAGAGCGTCTTGCCTTCCTGCTGGCACCTGGTAAGTGTGTCTTTCACCTGAGGCCCAAAGAGAGAGGAGCCATCAAAGGGGGTATTGGTGAAGGACGCTCTGAAATGTTCCGCAAACTGGCACAGCCCCAGCCAAGAATGTCTCCTAAGAGCCACTCCTGTTCCTTCAGCTCTACTCGCTCCATCGGCTGCGTATGAAATAAGCCTCATGGAGGAGTTGACTATTGAAATGTAGCTACCTTGGCTGAAGCTCCCTCAGCTGTGGGATCTTGTAGGGTATCTCCAAGCTCTTTTAGGAGATCCCTCTGAAGCCTAGTAAAATGGGAAAGATAATTCAGGGACCTACGGGAGAAGGTCGCTGATGAAAACATTCGCTTCCCATATCTGTCCATCCAAGAGTCTTTATTCGGTGGATGGACAGATGAGGAGGTTTCAGCTAACTCTCTCTTTGTGGCTGCTGCTACCACCATGGCATCAACTGGGACACCTTTAGTCAAGAATTGTTTGTCTTGGGGAGCTGTGATAAATTTACTGAGTCTCCTCAGGACAGGTTCCATGGAATCTGGAGCTGACCAAGCCTTTCGAGACACTACAGACATGAGTGGATCAAAAGGCGGAGACACCCAGGAGGTGGAAGGTCGGGAGCCAAATGCGTCCAGGTATACAGACTCATCCTCGGAGGGGCTGGGGAAGTCCAGCTATGCCTCTGCCTGTGAATCTCACGGATGTCCAAAAAGGAAACATCTTCAGAGGGGGACCCCTCCGATTCATATCTGAGGTGACAGACTCAGGGGAGTCTTGGTGCTTCCTCTTGCACTTTTTCTTCTGGAAAGCCTGCTTAGAATGCTTTAGGGAGGTTTTGGAAGAAGAGGGTTCACCCAATGGGGTATCGTGGGGCATAAGTTCCCTACGCTTTGGGGCTGGAGGAGGAGCAGAGGTTGTCACAGGCACCGAGGGGGACGGAGCCAATGGAACCGATAGTGGGGCCATCTGTGGGGACAGCACTCTCCGCATGACCTCGAAGGCGTCACGGTCTCGACACAAGAAGGGCTCCAGCTCCGAAGAGACAGGAATCCCACTCTACGCCGAGGGCGATGGCTCCGTGGCCAATGTGGGAGCCGAACTCAACTGAGCCGATGCTTCGAGAGGGAGAGCGGGGTCGGACAAGGGTCTGATGACACTTTCCCCCTTGGAGCCGACGAGACAGCTTCGGCGCCCAGATACTTCGATGGGAGGAAGAACCGAGGTAATCGAAGCCAAGGTCGGAGCCGAAGAGGATGTCATCAGAGCCGAAGGAACCACTATCGGAGCGTCCATGGACTCCGCTCCGAACTAAGCATATTCAGAGGAGGAATCGAAATCGAAGCGGATGGAGCCGAAGCCTGTTGAGGCTAGCTCGAAAGCATTTTAGCAAGGGCCTGTGACTTCAGCAACCTACTAACCACTCTCTCCACATCCTGATCCGATGACCTCGAGGATCGAGAGGAGTGAGAAGATGAGCAATGACTGGTCTTGCTTTGAAGTAAGGGTGATTGTGGCACCGAGCGAATCGGCTCCAATGAAGGAGACCTAGCTCGTTTGTGGCTCCGAGACGGCTTCGAAGAAACAGTTGGAGCTGATGGAGGAGTAGTCTTTTCGGTGCCAGAGGGCACCGACATACTTGGTTGGTCAAGCTCACAGGTCAGTTCCGAACATGGAGCCGACGGCTTGACTGGTTTCAAAGGTTTCACTAGGTGCGATGTTTTAGCCGGAGAATCCTGTTTTAACAATCCACAGAGGATAAACTTGTTTTTCTGCTCCTGCAGGACCCTTGGACTAAAGGCATGACAAATAGAGCAAGAGTCCTGCAGGAGCAGAGCCCCCAAGCAGTAAACACAACTAGTGTGCCCATCTGTCAGAGACATCTTCTGACAGCATGAGTCACACTTTTTAAAACCTGAGTTTTAACTTCCTTAGACATTTTACCAAAAAGACACAGAACAAAAGTAAACTAAAAATTATATTAATAAAAATCTTATAGGAGATCCTCTAACTTAAACGACTGTCCTTAAGAGGGGGGGGGGACTCTCTAAGTTAAACGAGTTCAGGGAAAAACAGAAGGCCTAGCGACTAAGGGGTGACGGCCAACACAGCACAAAAAAAAAAAAAAAAAAAAAAAAAACACCACAAAGACGAGATAAGGGGTTTACAATAAAAGAAACTTACAAACTACTATAAGAGAGAAAATATATATCAATTTTTTAAGCAAATTATTTGAATTTAATAGAAAAAAAAGTTATACTAAGCCTGAGCCAGTATGAACACAACCTTGCAGCTAAAGCGGCAAACGAGATCTGGGTAGCTGACGCTGGGCATTCTGGGATAAGGGGTAGCCTCGAGCCAGTAAAGAGCTCTCGAGCTATAGTAAGTGGCCTAGTAAGAGCCGAGGATCGGCTCCAGACCCATCCAGCAAGAATGAAGGCGAGATTGGACAACTTAACATCTAAAGTTATTAGAAGTATCTCAAAGTGTATAAAAGTGCTTACAGAGTGTGCTTATTACTGTGCATGTATTGCAAAGAGTTTGTTGTGTGCAAAGTGCAACTATTTCATGAAAACAGTCAAAGTATAGCCATTTTGAAAAGTTTCTTGTGCTAGATGCGTCTATTCGCAAAGTGCCACCATTACAGAGTGTTTTCTTATACTGTAAAGAGTTGCCTTGCAAGATACCACCATTTTGAGGACATTTCAGTGAGCTGTATGCAGTTATTCACAAATTGCAATTACTTTGAAGTATCACTGACTTTTCGGCAAGAGATGTTTGATTTATTTGCATTGTGTAGTTACTCGATATGTTTCTTACACTGATAAGAAAAAGAAGTTATGTACTCACCATAACGTTCCATCTGAGTAGTTATACTTAATTTTTCTGCAACCTGTGGGTATACGGATCCGGATTGGATCCGAGCCGGCAACTTTTTTTCTAGCATCTGCTCCGAGCTCCTCCCCTTACCCACAATGCCCTACCATCTCCTATCTTCCCTCAGATTGAGTTTCCTGCAACTAACAATATATATGCAACTCAACCCAATAACCAACCTGAAAACAGGATAAGGTCCGGGGGATGGAGGGAGGGAATGTTGCAGAAAAATAAAGTATAACTACTCGGATGGAACATTATGGTGAGTACACAACTTCTTTATCTGAAGCAGTTAACTTCATTTTATCTGCAACCTGTGGGACAGAGTCCCCTGCCACTCCGATTCTGGGAGGCCCTTATGGAAGCATATTCCTGAGCACCACAGAGCCAAAGGATGCTCTACCCCTCGAAATCAGATCCAATTTGTAATGGGAAATGAAGGTATGTGAATTGGCCCATGTTGCTGCTGCGCAAATATCGTCCAAAGGTACACTGGACCAAAGAGCCGCAGAAGTCGCCATGGACCTGGTAGAGTGAGCCTTAAGTATACCAGGAGGTAATAAACCTTTTGCTTTGTAAGCATGTGAAATGCAAAGAGTGATCCATCTGGCTAAAGAAACTTTAGAAATAGCTTTTCCCATAAATGCTTTGGAAAAAGAAATGAACAATTGGTCAGTCTTGCAGAAAGACTTCGTTCTATGAAGATAAAAGCGAAGTTGTCTATGAACATCCAACAAATGGAGTTTGTATTCACCTTTATTTTGAAAGCTGGGAAAGAAAACAGGCAGATTAATGGACTGGTTTATGTTTGCTTCAGATGCCACTTTAGGTAAGAAGGAAGGGTTAGTACGGAGGGAAACCCTATCCCTATGGAAGACCAAATAGGGAGGCACGGCAGACAAAGCTTGAAGCTCAGAAACTCTCCTAGCCGAAGTGATGGCTACTAGGAAAGCTGTCTTCCAGGACAAAAATTTTAAGTCCACCGACGCTGCAGGTTCGAAACGAGGGGCAACCAATGCCTGTAAAACAAAAGTAAGGTCCCAAGGAGGTACAGAATCCTTGACAGGGGGCCGTAGCAGAAAAGTACCTTTGAGAAAAGCCTTACACAGCCTAGAGGAGGCTAAGACCATGTTGTCTTCGCCAACGTGAAAACTGGAAATGGCTGCCAATTGTACTTTCACTGTGGAGGAACTAGCTCCTTGCTGAAAAATGCTAGACAGGAAGTCCAACACCGCTGGAACAGGAGCTGTAAAGTGAACTATTTCTCTCTGTGAAGCACAAATGGAAAAGCGCTTCCATTTGCTGCAATATAGTTTTCTAGTGGAATCTTTAAGAGAGGCCACTAGAATCGATTTGACCTGGGATGAAAGACCGGGAGTCCTGGCGATTAACGGAACTGGAGCAACCAAGTTGTAAGCTTGAGGCTGCCCAGATCGGGTGGACGTGTCCCCGACGGATGGCAAATTAGATCCGGGCAGGGATCCAGAACCCACGGGGGAGCTAATAGATGAGACCAAAGGAATGGGAACCAAACCTGACGAGGCCAGAACAGGACAACGAGGATCAATTTGCACCATAGTTGGCAAGCTTTCTGAAGAAACTTCGGAATGAGTGGCAATGGAGGATAAGCATACAGAAGCCCGGGGGGCCAAGCATGGACTAAGATATAGACAAAAGTTTCCACTTACTATCCCTTTTATAGCTCAGAGCAAAGAAGACCACGATGCACACTACTGGCGCAGCAAACGAGATCTAAAGGAATATAGGAGATGGTAGGGCATTATGGGTAAGAGGAGGAGCTTGGAGCAGATGCTAGAAAAAAAGGTGCCAGCTCGGATCCGATACAGATCCGTATACCCACAGGTTGCAGATAAAATTAAGTTAACTACTTCAGATATGACTCTTGCAAAAGACGACATTACACGAATATTACAGTGCCCAAGAGTTATTCAGGCGCATCGTAAAGTTGTTGAAATGTTTCTTAAAATGATGATAAACGACTTTAGCAAAGTGATGATAAATGACTTTAGCATTTTAGCCTTTCAAAACGACATTTCAAAAGTATAAAGTGCCCGAGAAGTGTATTTTGCAAAGTTCAGATATTCAAAGGTACTACGAGTTTGTCCATTAGCATAATTTCAAAAAGCCAAAAATGCATAAATTCAGAAGTGCAAAGGCACTGGACAAAGTTACAAATACTGGCATAAGTTTCTGGCATATGTACATGTGTGTACGTTTGTGCTTATTTGCAAAATCCTTCACTGGTATGTGTTAATATGGCAGATGGATTTCAAAACCCCTACCACTTGTATTTGATCAGAATATTGCAGAGAACTGGAGAATATTTGAGCAAGAGTACGATATTTTATATAAGCAGCTTATGCAGATAGAGATCCATGAACCATGGCATTCATTTTGCTAAACCTAGCTGGGTCAGAGGCCATAGAAAGAGAACATTCATTTGTGTATGCACCTACAGTATATGAAAGAGAAGGTGAAAACCATTATACTGTTGTATAGACAAAAATCAAGGGAAGACCCTGAGCGTTTGAAGCGCAAGTTCAGAGAGATGTGTAACCCCCAGATGAGTTCTACATTAGAGAGGCATTTGTTTTACACAAGAGATCAGAAACCAGTGGAAACATTTGCAGCTTATATAACTGACTTCAGAAACAGAGCTAAAATGTGTCGGTTTGGTGACTTCAAAGATGAGCTGATAAAGTACAGGCTTGTGTGTGGTATTAATAGTGTTGCTGTGAGAAAGATTTTACTTCGTGACAGTGATTTAATGTTGAGCAAAGCCATACAGATTTGTCAAATCCATGAGGTGACAGAAAGACACACAAGTGTGCTTGCGAGTGACAAGAGCATGGTTTCAGTTGGCTCCAGACCAAATGTAGATAGTATGCAACACATGGCAAACAAAAGCAGGCCCAAGAATGTGGCAGCTAAAGGGTTTCCAAGAAAGGCACGTGACTTTCAGAAAGTTCTAAGAAAGGAGTGTGTTCAAGGTCAGTGCAGTTCAAGCATGAATCAGCAAAACCCAAGTCTAGCTTTATTGTTAACTGTCACAATTGGGGTGCAAATCACGAGTCTAAAAGACAGAAGTGCTTAGCATTTGGGCAGCAATGTCACACGTGTAAAAATGGAACCATTTCCAAACGTTTTGCAAAACAAGTAAGCCTTGCACAGTTGTTAAAGAAAGATCACACAAAAAAGCAAGTTGATCAAGTACAGCCCAAGCAGTCAGCTTTCTATGTAGATGGTGTATCAGTGCTTGGTGAAAGAGTTGATGCAGTGAAATCGACTGTGCTCAAAGTAGACACTAGTTCAAAGTGTAATGTTATATCAGCAAACACATTTGCTAAAGTGAGAACTAACGAACAACTCAATGTGGCCAATAGTCCGAGATTTGTTGCTTATGGAGGTGAAGAAATTCAAACCGAAGGTTCAGTGATGCTTTCACGTTATTTGGCCAAGAACTATTACAACTCGCTATTGTATGTAGTCCGAAGACCAGTGATATCTTTATTGGGTCTCACTGATAGTTTAAGGATGAATCTGCTTTCTTTTGTAAAGAAGTCCATCACATAAGTGCATTTCCAAGTTTTAATTTCTCGAAGCCATTTTCTCAGAGTATGCTGATGTTTTTGAGGACAAGTTAGGCAAACTTCCAGTTGTGTATTCCATAAAATTAGAACCAGAGGTCATTCCAGTAGTCAAACCAGTGAGAAGAGTTCCCATACCTATGCAGGATTAAATTTAAGCTCAGCTGGATAAAACTGTGCAGCAAGGTGTGATTTGTCATGTCACAGAACCAAATGAATGGGTGTCGTCCATGGTAGCCACTCACAAAAAAGGCTCAGACAAAATCAGAATATGTATTGACCCAAGAGATCTGAACAAAACATTAAAGAGACCGTATTATCCAATCCGCACAGTTGAAGAAGTTGCAGCTCTAATCCCAAATGCAACTGTATTTTCTGTTTTGGATGCAAAATGTTTATTTTGGCAAGCGATGCTTGATCATAAATCCTCATTTCTTTCACTTTTGGTACTCTGTTTGGCAGATACAGATTCCTAAGGATACCAGTTGGAATAAATTCTGCAAGTGAAGTCCTTCTCCGTGCAATGGAGCAAATATTATCCTTGTGCCATAATAGTAGATGATTTATTGGTTGGAGGCAATGGTGAAGCAGAGCTTGACAGAAACCTCAAGAAAGTTCTAAACAGAGCACTTGAAGTAAACTTGAAGCTCAGTCCTCTGATGTGCAAATGCAGACTTCCAGATGTTACATATGTAGGTCATTTGTTTACAAGTACAGGCTTGAAACCAGATCCGACCAAGCAAGCAGCTATTCTTGAGATGTTAGTATCACATAATGTACACGCTTTACAGCATTTCCTAGGCATGGTCAACTATTTAGGCAAATTTATACCAGATTTCAGTGAGTTACAGCACCTTTAAGAGAGCTAACACACAAAAATGTTGCATGGTTGTGAAAAACTGAGGGGCTACCAGTCCAGCCAGATAGAATTTTGTAGATAATTCTATGTCATTGTAAATATTAATATAATCCACAGGCTTGTTTTACAAATGTAAGAAAACTAAATGTAAGAAAACTGTGTTATATGTCGAACTTCAAAAATGTAACCATAGTGCACCCTGCTGGAAGAAAGCCGATGAGCAAAGAATTTTATAACTGTGCTTGATCTCAAGCTAGAAGACAGGATGTCTGGGATAAGAGTCTCTTTCTATTGTTTTAAGGCAAAGAAAATTACTAGGTTTCACATGTAAAGTATCTTTTATTGCTGTGATGTCCTGGCAGCTGTAGAAATGTTAAATTTTAAGTTCTCTGAGCCTGGGAAACCTCAGCAGGGGTGTCAAGAATGATGTAATCTGAAATGACTCCGCAGTATTTTGTATTATCAATTTAAGTGCTATCTCAGAAAGCAACCACAGCATTTTGTATTTTGTCTTGGATCTAGTAATAACATCCACTCACCAGCACTTGCTTGCTCTGTATGTAAGTAGCATTTAAAACAGTGATTTCTCTTAGAGTTATATAGGAATTTAGCCATATTAGTCTAGCTGTTTCTATAGTTGTCAGACTATCCTACAATATTGTTTTAAAGTATTTCCTGTGATTTGTGAACTCTGTAATGTTGTTGTGTTGAAGTCATAAGTCTTGTCTTGTGTTTTCTTTATTATTAAATATTTTTAAACCCTTCAACTGTGGCTGTTTTGTGTAGAGATCATTTAAGCTCTAGAGTACTTGCATGTATTTAGTGATACTGCACAAAGCCACTCCAATAGCCTTGCTGTTCGTCATACTTACTAATTGGATAATAATAATATTGCACAGTAAAATTGGACACCCTTTGGTAAGGGCCTTTATAGTAGCTGACAGTAGTGGTGGGTGGCAGTCGGTACTACCTTATAGTCTGGGCAGAAAGGGGGCACAGCTGGAGAACCTGTGCCAGCCTTCCTCAGGAGTGTCTGTGTGTTTGTATATAAATCAAATCTCAAAGCGTGTGGGTGTGTGTGTGTGTGTGTGTGTGTGTGTGTGTGTGTGTGTGTGTGTGTGTGTGTGTGTAAGTGTGTGTGTGTGTGTGTCAGCTACTGGGCAGGGACAGGAAGCACTAGTTGGACAGAGAGGGTACTGGAGGTTTTGGCTTGACCACTAGGCTGAGATCTGAACCCTATAACTGTGCCAATTGGGAGTCTTATTGGGGATCTGGAGAGAAACCATCTCCAGACTGACTGTGATCTCTGTGTGCTCTTAAGGGAAAGTGTACTTTACTGTGTGTGCACTTGTTATCCTCCCAATGTGGACGTCCCTCACTGGTGCCAGTGGTGAGGATTGAGGCTCCTTGATTACTGGGCCATTGCACGGGCTTCACAATGGTCATGGTTGGAAAAGCACCAGAAGGCATTTGAAGACATCAAGCAGAAAAATTGCCGCCCCACCTACATTAAGATACTATGATGTGAATAAATCAGTCACTCTTTCCTGTGATGCTTCGAAATTTGGACTTGGTGCAGTTATACTTCAAGACAGAAGACCAATAGCCTATGCATCTAGAACACTAACCCAAACTGAGATGCAGTATTGTCAAATTGAGGAGCGTTTGGCAATAGTACTGGCATGTTCCAAGTTTCATGATTATATTTATAGTCGAGCTATTCTGACTGAAACTAACCATCAACCTCTAGTTACTATTCTAAAGAAACCTATGCATTCCACTCCAGGGATATTACAGAGAATGATGCTCAAATTGCAAAAGTACAATTTCAAAATGGTCTACACACAATGCAAAATGCTCTATCTGACTGATACCTTATCCAGATAGCAAAGAAATACAACAGAACAGCTTGATGCAGAGAATTTTGACTTTGATGTGATGTCAGTGCGTAATTTTTCCACCACTAGACTTGATGAGTTAAGAGATCATACTCAGACTGATCCAATTTTGCAAAAGCTCAATCACTACATTAATGTTGGATGGCCGTTAAAGCAATCTAGTGTACCGCCTGAAGTGCAAACCTATATTCCTTACACAGATGAATTGTTGATGGAAGATGGCATTATTTTCAAAGGTCCTAAAATGGTTGTTCCTGCTTCCTTACAACAAGAATATATGAAGATTTTGCATCGTGGTCACCCAGGATCCACATCCACTAAGATAACAGCAAGTGAATTAATATTTTGGCCTTCATTACCAAAAGACATTGATAAGAGTTCTTTCTTCTTGTTCAGTATGCAATAGTATTAGACCGTATTTGCAAAGAGAACCACTTCAGCTAAGTCCAGTTCCTGAACTACCTTGGTCTACTGTAGCAACTTATATCTTCGAATGGAACAATAAACACTATTTGGTTTTTGGGAGACTCTTATTCGAATTGGTTTGCGATTGATCTACTACCTAATCTAACATCCACTGCTGTTATTTAATTTTCAAGAGAATTTAATTTAATTTGCAAGAGAATGAGACTTTGTACATGTCACTAGTAGTCCTGAATATCCTCATTCCAATGGTCTAGCTGAATGTGCAGTGCAAAGTGCAAAGCAATTGCTTGAAAGGTCAAAGCATGACAATACTGATGTGTTGTTAAATTTGCTTATTCTCAGAAATATACCCCATGATGATATTCTTGGCTCACCTGCTCAAAGATTACTTTCCAGGCAAACTAGAACTACACTACCCATTACTTCTAGTTTATTGAAGCCTAAACCTAAGAACAATAAAACCATCAAGGCTCAACTGTTGAAGAAGTGTAATATCCAGAAATCTACTTACGACAGATTGAACAGATTACTTTGTTCGCTGAGGGAAGGAGAGACTGTACGAATCCGGGCAACAAAAGGTTTCCATCGAATAGGACATCTGTGGCGAGCCGAGATCTTACCTGGCAGACTCAGAAGGTGTTGAGTACAGGAGGAATTGCAGACATCTTCTTCCTGTAATAGAATCATCATCACCATCACAACATTGCTTCTGTGATGTAGATTCCAAATCTAAGAGTGAATCAGGCACTGTTCCCATACCAGAAAGTGTTCAAAATTCTGATTCCATTCCAGGAAATGATTCGAACATTCCACAGGTCAACCATTTTGCAGAGAGAGTTCCAGTTGCTAAATCTCATTCGCAGCTTTATGCCACACGATATGGGCTAGCATCTAAGCCTAGTGTGAAGTACGCAGCAATGTGGATTTGATTGTATATATCTGTATATTTGGAATTGTATACTGCATGACACAGAATTACCTGTGATTTCTGCATGCCTCATAACGTTATACAATCTATTTCTCAAAGAGGGAGAATGTACATCAGACTACAAGCAAGGTGTGTGCTACATCTTTAAGAAGTATGTCAAGGTTATACGTGCACATATAAATTCCAGACACATGCAATCCCTAGTGCCATTTTGAAAAAGCAGCTAGGCGGAGAGCATGCAAGATCGCAGTTGTTAATTTGTATATAAGTTACTTAAGTTAAAGTCATTAATCTTCTACAGTGATGTTTTTGTATAAAATAACGCTGCTAAACATAACCCACGAAGACTTTTCTATTGTGTCCTAGATAGGAGAGTGACACTGTTTACTTCTGTTATATCGCATGGATCTCTATGAACAGTCCTAATTATTGTGTTCATTCATTTTATCAAGCTTCTGACTTTTGGGGTTTTATTAACCTTCTGCAGTCTGTTTCTTTCATTGATCTTGATATATCTATCTATGTCGATTAAATCAAGCCACTCTTCTCTTAGCTCATTTTCTTCCAAACTGAGGGACATCCCTTGTTTTCCATTTCTTGCGGGCATTCTATAGAATGTTCTATAGCATCTTCCTGTGGCACATTCCACAGTTCCCTGTTCCTTCCCTTGCTGTTTAGCTTCAAGTGAACCTTTATACTGGTTTCCTGTGCAAGGCTCCAAATTATCTTCATATGGCGCCTGACTAATTGCTTCCTGTTCCACTGGTTTCCCCTTAATTTGTATAACCTTTGCTCTATCCTGCTCTGGTGCTTTCTGAATTAGATTTTCTACACTGAATCGTTTACTTCACAGGAACTCCATAAATAGAAGTTATGTTCTTACCATAACGTTCCATGTTAGTTGTCTTCTTCTCGCCTTCTTCTTGCTGGATGGGTTCGGAGCCGACCTCGGCTCCGACTCGGCCACTCTAAAAAGCTCGAGAGTTGGTTCCACCGGCTTGAGGCTCCCCTTATATCCCACAATGCTAGGCGAGAGTTACCTCAGATCTCGTTTGTAAGCTAACCCCAGCTTATAACAGTAACAGTATAACTGTAAAAACAGAATCCACCTCTAACAACAGGAAGAAAGAAGGGTGACCTACATCCTGAACCAAGAAATATGCATAATAGCATATGACTAAGAAAGAGGTGGTAGAAAGAGAGGTCACGATCACAACTCCTCTAGGTCTGTCCAGGCCAGGGGGAAGGAGGGTGGGGCGAAGAAGAAGGCGAGAAGAAGACAACTAACATGGAACGTTATGGTAAGAACATAACTTCTATATGTTAAGTTGTCTATCTCGCCTTCATTCTTGCTGGATGGGACCGCCCTAGCACCTTGTCCCGGTGGCCTAACGGAACAGACTCCTGAGAACAGTGGAACCAAAGTTAGCTCTATGCCTAGAAGCTAAATCCAACTTGTAATGAGAAATAAAGGTGTGAGGAGTAGCCCAAGTAGCCGCTGCACAAATGGTGTCAATAGGCAGTCTGTCTTGGAAGGCTAAAGAAGTAGCCAAAGCTCTGGTGGAATGGGCTTTAGGTTTATTAGGCAATTTTTGCTGTCTAATTTCATATACCAGGGAAATCAAAGATGTTAGCCATCTGGATAACGATACCTTTGAAACTGAAAGTCCCTTTCTGCTTTCCGCATAGGAGACAAACAGTTGATCAGATTTCCTGAATTGTTTTGTCCTATCCAAGTAGTACCTTAATTGACGATGAACATCCAGGCAGTGTAATTTTTGTTCAGACCTATTAGAATACTCTGGGAAAAAGACAGGGAGGTCAATGCTTTGGTTTAGATTTGATGTTGAAACCACCTTAGGCAAAAAGGACGGGTTAGTTCGTAAGGATACTCTGTCCTTATGAAACAAAAGATAAGGAGGACGACAGCTGAGTGCTTGAAGCTCTGAAACTCTTCTAGCTGATGTAATAGCTACCAGAAAAAGAGTTTTCCATGATAATAATTTTAAAGAACAAGAGACTGCAGGTTCGAAAGGGGGAAGAATCAAAGAAGCAAGAACTAAATTTAGGTCCCAAGGAGAAGGAGGATTTCTTATAGGAGGTCTGAGAAGAAAAACTCCTTTCAAAAAGGCTTTGCAGAGCTTGTGGGACATTAGGGCAGATTCAGAAATACCCACATGAAAATTAGAAATGGCTGCCAATTGAACTTTAAGTGTAGAGGGAGATGAACCTGCGTGGAAGAGTTCAGCTAGAAAATCAAGGACTAGTTGGATGGAAGCAGTGAAAGGATCTATGTCCTTTCCTTGTGCCCAATATGAGAAGCGTTTCCACTTACTCAAATAAATCTTTCGAGTGGAAGATTTATGGGAAGCTATCAATATATCTCTAACAGAGTGAGATAATTGAGGAAGCCTGGCTACGGTTGGAACTGGAGGAACCAAGCAGTGAGGTTCAGAGAGGGGAGGGAGCGATGAAACTGACCCGACTGGTGGATCAAAAGATCTGGAACTAGGTCCAGATTCCACGGTCGCCCAAAAGAAATCGATGTAGAAAGGGGAACCACACTTGTCGAGGCCAGTAAGGAGCAATGAGGATCAATGAGGCCTTCTGAGCGATAGCTTTCTGTATTACTTGAGAGATCAGCGGAAAGGAGGAAATGCATACAGAAGTCCCGGGCCAAACTTGGACTAGAGCGTCCCTGCTGGGTTGGCCTGGTAAAGGGAATAGAGTGAAATATTCTCTGCACTTGCTGTTTTGGGGAGTAGCAATAAGATCGCAGCAAGGCTGACCCCACTTGAGAAAAATTTCTCTCACTACAGAGTCTTTCAGGGACCACTCGTGAGGCATGAGTATAGCTCTGCTCAACTTGTCCGCAATGTGATTGGACTTCCGGGATGTGCGTTGCTATCAGAAAACGCTGAGAAGAAATCGCCCATTGCCACAGTCTGAGTGCTTCTCGACACAGGGGTATGATCTGGTTCCGCCTTGTTTGTTGATGTACCACACTACAGACATATTGTCTGTCTGGATTGCAATCGTTCCCAAGGGAAGAGAGTCTTGAAGGGCTTGCAACGCTAAAAGCACTGCTCTCATCTCCAGAACATTTATGTGCAAGTGGCATTCGTTTGGTTGCCATGTGCCCTGGACTGTCCTGCCCTGATAATGCCCCCCCCCACCCGATCAGGGAGGCATCCGTTGTCAGAGTAGCAACCGGAGGAGGTGGAACAAATGGTCTTCCGACAGGAGCTGGGGAAGACATCCACCACATGAGATGCTTTTTGCACGCTTGCGTGATCATAATGGTGTGAGACATTGGAAGTTCCTGGTATGACCATTGAGTAAAAAGCATCCACTGAAGGATCCGCATGTGGTATCTGGCCAATGGAAGGAGGGATATGGCCGCTGCCATAATTCCCAACACCTTTAGAACTAACCTGGCTTTGACTCTGTTGTTGTTGAGAAGAAGTGACACCAATTTGTGAATGTCTGAAATCCTTTGGTTCGTTAGCCTTGCAGACATGTTTATAGTATCTAGATTTGCGCCTATGTAGGTAATAGTACGACAAGGCGACAAAACAGACTTTTCGCAATTTATTGAAATACCCAGTTTTTGACAAACGCGAAAAGTATAATCTCTGGCCATCAGAAGGAGATGCTTGGTGGGAGCTGTGAGAAGCCAGTCGTCCAAATATGGAAACACCTGGAATCCTTGTCGTCTCAGGTGAGAAGCTACCACTGCCATGCATTTGGTAAACACCCCGGGGGCAGTGGTGAGACCAAAGGGCAGGGCCCTGAACTGAAAATGACTGGTTCCCAGCCTGAAGCGGAGGAATCTTCTGGAGCGTCTGTTCATTTTTATGTGATAGTACGCATCCCGAAGGTCTATAGAGCACATCCAGTTTCCTTTGCCCAAAAGGGGAAGAAAGGATTGCAGCGTGACCATCCGAAACCTTGTTTTCTTGACTGATTTGTTCAAGACACTGAGATCCAAAATCGGTCTCCAGTCCCCTGTTTTCTTTGGAACTAAAAAGAACCTTGAGTAGATTCCGGATCCTTGCTGGTCTGCTGGCACTGACTGAATTGCTCTTTTTGCAAGCAGCTTTGAAATTTCCAAAGCTGCTATATCCCTTTGAGCGGGTGGAACATCTGGAAGGGATTTTTTTGACTGATTTGGAAAACGAAGAAAGGGGATAGAATAGCCTTCGGAAATGATGGACTGTACCCATTTGTCTTGAGTCAGGGATAGCCAGGCTTCTGGGTACAGTGACAATCTTCCCCCGACTGCCTCCGAAGATGGGCAGTCGGGCAACACCTCAGGGATGCTGAAAGGGCTTGTCAGGAAAAGCTTCCCGATTGCCCTGGTTCTGCGGACCCCCCCTGCCCCTAGGGCGACGTCTACCATTGTTATTCCCACCTCTGCCTTTGGTAGGAAAAGCGACTCTGTGCGTCCGGCGAAGTCCCTTGAGATTGTTTACGGAACCACATCTTCCCACCCTTCTGGCCTTTGGGGTAAGGCCTAGAAGGAGTCGAAAAACGGACTCCGACGGCAGAAAGGGTCTTGCCATTAGTCTCGCACCTAGTCAGAGTTTCTTTCACTTGAGGACCAAAGAGGGATGATCCATCAAAAGGGGAGTTCGTGAAAGACGTCTTGAAAGGGTCCGCAAAATTGCATAGCCGCATCCAGGCGTGCCTACGTAAGGCTACACCTGTCCCTGCGGCTCTGCTCGCTCCATCGGCTGCATAAGAGAGGAGGCATGGAGGAGTTGGATATGGAATTAAGGGTAGCCAGCTGCGTGTTCATTTTTTCTTGGAAACCCGCAGCTGTAGGATCCTTTAACATTTCACTCGCTTCCTTGATCAAGTCCCTTTGAAGACGAGTGAAATGGCACAGGTAATTCAGCGAACGCATGGTAAATGTCGCTGAGGAGAACATCCGCTTCCCGTACCTATCCATGGACCTAGATTCCTTGTTAGGTGGATGGACAGGCACTGAAGGATCAGCCAGTTCCTTCTTTGTGGCAGCAGATACCACCATAGCATCCACAGAAACTCCTTTCGATAAAAATTGCTTGTCTGATGGAGCTGTGATGAATTTAGAGGGTCTCCTGGGAGTGGGGTCCACTGAATCAGGAGCCGTCCATGCCTTCTTAGCAACCACCTGCATGAGGGGGTCGAAGGGGGACACCCAGGAGGTGGAAGGACGAGAGCCAAACGCCTCAAGATACACAGATTCGTCCTCTGAAGGGTTGAGGGCTGGCCAATTTCCCCTCTGTTTCAGGATCTCCAGAATGTCTGCAAATGAGACATCTTCAGAAGGGGAACGGGGGGAACCCTCAGAATCATCCAGATCTGTGTCTGACGTGATAGACTCAGGTGAGTCAATGTGTTTCCTCTTGCACTTCCTCTTCTGAGGGGGCTCTTCTGCCAAATCAGGAGAGGCCTCGGAAGAGGATGAAATCCCCACAGGGGGTTCCTGAGGAGCTGGCTCTCTGCGGTCCGGGATGAGGGAGTGAGTCGACTTACCCTGAGGCAGCATAGAGGGAGGGGCGGACGGAGCCGACTGTGGAGTAGAGCCAGGCTCTAACACACTCCGCATGACCTCGAATGCACCCCTGTCAGGCAGAGCCAGAGGTCCCCGCTCCGAGGAGCTAAGAACCCCCCTCGGCACCGACAGTGATGGCTCCGAGGTCGATGTCGGAGCCGAACTCACCAGCGCCGAAGCCCCGAGAGGGAGAGGGGGGTCGGACAAGGGTCCGATGCCACTCACCCCTCGAGCCGACGAGGAAGTCCGGCCCCGAGATTCCTCCAAAGAAGAAAACGGAGCCGACGACGGGGCCGAAGACAAATGTCTCGCCCGGTAATCACAGTCTCGGCTCCGACGCGACCCGGCTCCGAACTCAAAAGAGTCGAAGGAGGAAAGAGTTGATGGACCGGGGCAGGCACCGACTGATGAGTCGGGCTCTGAAGCATCTGGGCTAGTGCCTCGGACTTAAGCAGTCGACTCACTACCCTCTGAAGGTCATGATCGGACAGCCTCGATGACCTAGAGGAATGAGACCTTTGGCTCCGTTCAGACAGCAGGGGAGATCCTGGAGCCGAATGAACGGAGCCAAGAGATGGTGACCTAGACCTCTTTCTAGTTGACGGCTCCGAAGGTCTGGTCGGAGCCGACACGGGTACCTCAATAACCTCGCCCGCCGAGCCGAGGGAGCCACAGAAACTGTGGACTGAGACTTATCGGCTCCAGCCGGAGCCGATAAAGGCAAAGGTTGAGCAACCTGAGGTCTCGGCTCAGAAGCCGGAGCCGAAGACCTCGATGCCTTAGAGGGCTTCCCTGTTGAAACTGACAGGGAATCCTCTGGCTTCAATAAGCCTCTCAGAATCAACTTGTTTTTTCTTTCCTGCAGGACCCTGGGGCTGAAGCCATGGCACACAGCACAGGAATCCTGCAGGTGCAAAGGCCCCAGACAATAGACACAAGAAGTGTGAGCGTCTGTCAGAGACATTTTCTGACAGCACGCATCACACTTCTTGAATCGAGACCTTTGCTTCTTTAGACATTTCCCTAACTGACAGGTGTACACAAACACACACCAAACACACAAGTTATACCCTGTCAGAAAAAAATAATAAATTTAGTAGTGATACTAAAATTTAAAGTACAATAAAATTAAAGTAACTACAAGAAACACAAACACTCCACTAGGGAAGGGAAGGCCTAAAGGCCCAAGGGAAGAACCAAAGGTTCTTTGGTAAAGAAAACGGGAAAAATAGGGTCGGGGATAAAGTTTTTTAATCTACACTAACTAAGAAGAAAATTAACTGAAAAAGGGGTTAAAAGAGTAACTTTTAGAAGAAAAAGTTAACACTCACCAGGAACCGGTAGAAGCAACCAACCTCGAAGCTGTAGCGGCAAACGAGATCTGAGGTAACTCTCGCCTAGCATTGTGGGATATAAGGGGAGCCTCGAGCCGGTGGAACCAACTCTCGAGCTTTTTAGAGTGGCCGAGTCGGAGCCGAGGTCGGCTCCGAACCCATCCAGCAAGAATGAAGGCGAGATAGACAACTTAACATCATCAGTTTCTATTTCTTTAACTTCTCCATTACTAACCTCCTTTTTCTTCTTTTCCTGTCTTCTTATTTTTTGTATTCTAAAGTTTTCCATGCCCAGATTCCTTTGCCTGTATTTCTCTTCAAATATCTTTGGTGCTGCACTTTTTATATTGGTTAGTTTTGCTTTCTTCTTTGCATAAATATTACACCATATTAAATCACTTTTTCTTTCCAATGTCCATATTTCTTCTTCAAATGTTTCCTGATCTTCCTGCTTCTCCTTACTTTGGGGACTCACTCCATCATGCTGTGATGCGATCCATGTTAGACCTTCTACACCAAATGCTTCACTTCGCAGGCACTCCATAACTTCAACTTCTATTTTAACTTCTACTTTTCAAATCTTCTTTTCTACGTTCTATCTTTGCAATATTATTTTTTTTACTGTGAAATTTTACATATCCAGATGTCTTTCCCTGTATTTCTCTTTGAATATCTTTGGGGCTGCCTTCTTTAAATTGATTAATTTGGCTTTCTCCTTTGCATAAATATTGCACCATAACAAATCTCTCTTTCTTTCCCATGTCCATATTTCTTTTTTATACTTTTTAAATATCTCTTGGTTTTGTTGTTTATATTTTCGCACTTCCTCAGATGCTTCTTTTTCCAAACAGATCAAAGGTTCTTGATCTATGTACTGTTTTTCATAAATCTGTTGCATTAATGAACTCAAATTTTCATTTGAAGATTTTGACAGTTTTTCTTGTGGAAGTATTTTTCTGTTCTCTAATTTATCTCTTAATCGTTTTGTATATCTTGTGTCTGGAAATTCTGGGCTTTTTGCATAATAGTAACAATACATAACTTCTTTCTTATCCTCAATAGTCCACTCTATCGTCTTTATGGCTCTTCTTTGGCCTATCAGTTTTTGTGATGTTTGTGGGCTACTAGTTCCTTCTATAACAGGGAAGCCATCCTCCCCCTGGGCCTGGCCTAGCCCCACTGTAATAATGTTTCCGTATTTTGAGGATTCTACACTATCATCTTTTCCAGTCCTGGCACCAGTGTGCCTACCAGGATTGGGCACTTTTTTTATCCTGGGTCTTGTGCACCCAGCTATCTCTTATCATTTTTGACCTACTTCTGCCCATGATATATGCCATATAAATAGTAAAAGTAATGTCTTTCAGCTTTTACCGGTTAGGGGTTGCCACAGCGGAACTCCGGTCCGCTCATGGCTGGCAGTGAATTTTTATGGAGTCGAGTTGCCAGCCCGACGCCCAACCTTCAAAGAAGGCACACTCATTCACGCATGCACCTACCTGCATGTCTTTTAACATCACTCGACCGCGGGGAGGACATGCAGACCCCATACAGAAGGCGCTCCAGCCGAAAATCGAATGGGAGAACCTCTTGCTGTGAGGTGACAATGCTAACCGCTGCACCACTGTGGCCCGATATATGCTATATAAATACAGTTTATATATCAGTTTCGCCTTGGTGAGATTTTGTAGAAAACAGGGTCCACCTCGTTAAGGTACTTACCAAGACTTGAGGATGAATTCAGTTTCAGCGCTACTATTCTCCTTTGCTTGCTAACGTTTCATCTCTCCATTCGGACCCATTCTGTAAGACCTAGAAGATATTGTGGAAGGGGGTCTAGAATGTTTCTTTAAAGTTTGGAATAACTGCATGGACAAGGATGGAGAAATAGGTATAACTGCGTACTATGGAGTATAACTTCTACGAGATGTACTGGCTCTCTGATCTGAGGCTCAGGATCCAAAGAAGAAGTTTAAGGTAATGTAGATATCACTACAGGAGCTGACCATTTCGGATCTGAGGATGACTTCAGATCTGAGGGAAGGCTAAGAGGTTTCAGATCCCAAGAGGTCGGGTCCATGATTTTTCTGATTTTCCTTAATGGCTCCGAGGAAGCCCCTGGCGACTTTGGAGGAGACCAAAGGAATGGATTTAGTCGTTACTAAAAGGGTTTGAGCCCCAGATGCAGCAGGAAGTAAGCCTTTAAGAATAAGCTTGTTTCGCCTGTCAGCCAAAGTTCTGGGATTAAAAGTTGAGCATACCGTACAACCCGTGTGAAGGTGGTCTGGTCCCGGACAATAAACACACTTCTTGTGGACATCGGATTTGGGAATCTTGTGCCCACAAGAAGTGCATTTCTTAAAACCTGTTGGCTTTTCTGACACAGCTGAAAAATCAACAGAACATACGGCTACAGAAAAAGAAGATATATACATACATACATTTTATATTGTTTGGAAAGAGACAGAAGACAAAAAAGTTACTACCAACAATGGTAAGGATATGTATTATTTGGAAAGAGATAGAAGACAAAAAAGTTACTACCAACAATGGTAAGGAGTAATACCAATCACAGGTATAGGAAAAGATACCTACGATGGTATAAAAGAACTACCACAGATAGGAGGGGGAAAAAAAAGGAAAAACTTTATCCCTAACGCCAGCGAAAGCTAAGAGGGAGGAAGAAAAAGGTGAAAGAAAAATTATTTTAGGTATAACACACTAAAGTTAGGAGAGAAAGTTGAATTAAATCCTATTTATGCTTGAGAGTGGAACCTACTTCTAACCACAATGGTGGCAAACAAGATATGAGGCAAAGAGGATGAAGTAGAACATTATGGATAGAGGCAGGAGCCTGAGAGCTTGATCTGAAGTCTAGTATATGCGACCAAGTCAGATCCGAGGATTGGATCCAAACCCATTGGTGAGAAGAATGAAAAGACCAACCTCAGATCAATTCTTTCTGTTATGACTGTATTTTTACTAATATAGGTCTTGATCGCTTTCTCATAGCCAGATATGGAGCACACACAAGATGTGCCCCCTTAATTAATAAATCCTGCTGTGGAACAGTCTGTTCCTTTTAGTTTCTATAGTACAGGAGAAAATTTCACGGTTTTCTCTTCTGGGTGCTCTGTCTTTTGATTGTTTTTATTTATTTGTTTATTTTTCTGAAGTAGCTCTTCTTGAGAAGCCTAATTCTCAGCCAGCCTTTTCTTCATTTCATATTCTGAGTTTTCCAGTTTTATCTCTCCAGTTAAATCTTCTTTTACTTTTTTCCACCTTATGTTATCTGACTTTATATATTACTTCAGTGTTTCACTTATTTTGAACATCTCTGAGTGCAGCCGATTTATTTATTTTTTCATCTAAACTACCAGAAGACATCTCCTATACCAAAGTCTAAACTTTCTCTGCTTTTTGCTGAACAGCTGCAAGATTCTTCTTAACCAGAGTTTTTTATTAATTTCTGGTTGATTTTTCTCTTACTTACTCCAAATGTCTTCAAGCAGTATAATTACCAGCCAGTGAGTTTGCTCAAACAGAAAGCTTCACTGGCTTTGTTCTGCAGTTTCTATTCATACTGGGAGAGCTCTAATGAAGTTGTTGATCAGTTTGCAACCACCTTGGAAGTGCAATGAGGAAATTTTTTTTATATTTTTGGTAATGACTTCATAACCATGATTTAGGAAGTATTTTGAATAATATCCTCTTTAAAACACAAAACATATGTTTTCAGATCTTTCTCTGTTTTCTTTGACAATTTGTTTTTGCCGACTATAGCAATCTTTTCTGCCTTGTCACTTATTTTTTAACACACTCCACTGTATTTATTTTTCTTCAAAAGGAGAAGATAAAAGAATAGTTATTTTTCTTATACAAACAAGCACCCATCTACAAAAATCACAAAGTATTTAATAATGTTCTGATTCAACTGGATAAATAATTTGCAAAGAAACAATGGGGGGGATATATGTATGTCTCCTAAATAAGCAACAAAGAATAGAAGACTTAGGATCTTTGCTTGGAAATGTTTGCTTAGGTATTTTTATATCCCAAGTAGACTCCAAAGATTTTTTCTTCAGGTAGATAGCAAATGTTGGAGGTGTAATGGGGTAAAAAGGTAATTTAGAACATATTTTCTGGGAGTATAATGAGCTGGCAGACTTAAAAGATTCCCTGCAGACTACTCTGTCAGAGATACTGGGTGAGCAAATTGGTGTAACTAAAGGAAAACAATTTTTGGAACTAAGATACAGAATCGGAATTGGCCAAGACATAGTAAGGTCTTGCTGAGTCTAATTGAGGTGGGTGCCAAAAAAGCAATTACTAGAAAATGGAAATCAAAGTCTAAACCAGCTGTACTAGAAATATTGACTATAGTAACAGAGATAAAACAACTGGAATTGGGATCTTTAAAAAAGGGTAAATGCAAATTACATAGGAAAAAAATGTAAACTGTGGGAACAATACATGCAGAGGAGGAATACGGTTTAAAAGAAGGCAGGATTTGAATTAGCTATGTAATGTTTGACTAACAATGACTGAACAGATTATAAGTGATGAATGATGTTTGCAACTAAAATTGTCAATATGGTTTGTTTAAATGTATATAAATGTATGATTGCCTATGTCATATGTGATAATTTAATAAAGATGTTTCTTGTTTTAAAAAAAGGTCTGATTCAAGATCTCAAGAGGTAAAAAACAAACAGTTGATAAGCATATGCTACTGTGTAGGTGAAAACATGAAAAGGTCCTATTAAGCCAGTGACATCACCTTGTAGTGTTTTAAATTTCATTTGAAAGAGGCTCATGGGAAATATGCAAATGACACATTACAAACATACAAGTGTTTTTTTCTTCATAGCTTCTGAATGGCTCTCACTTTTTACAAGTGTTTAAAGAGAAACTGAGGATTATAAAGCCAACCCCCCACATGCTATTGAAACAATGTTTCACCCCTTTTATGAGCTTGTCAGCACAGCATATGTGGACAGTTTGGCCATTATCTGAAAACACTCAGCTTGAAACAAAGCCTTATGTCCACAACATTAGGATAACTGCAAAATGAACAAAAGGGCAAGTAAAAAGGTCACAAACAAAAAAACTCATAGTTAAAAATGTCAAAAAGACACTTTGCTGTGTAATAACTTAAACTTCCTTTGAAGGAGGCTCATGGCAAATATGCAAATGACCCCTTAACAACATACAAGTGTTTCAGCTACATGGCTTATAGCCCATATAAAGGTCAAAACTTGTCATGTATACAGTTAATGAGGTTTGATTTATTAACCTGAATGCCACAACAAAAGCTTGTAAAAAGTAAAAAGTCAGGGGCATTCAAAAGCCATGTTGCTGAAACACAATGTCCTTAACGGAGCATTAGCATATTTATCTTGATCGTTATTCAAATGAAGTTTAAAGTATTACACAGTGAAGTATCTAGCTTGCTAGAGTCTTTTTGATGTTTTTGACTATAAGGTTTTCCTGTACAACCTTTTTACTTGCCTTTTTGTTCACTGTGAAGATTAAATTACTCCAGCACTGATACAGGAAGTGAATCACTCTTGAGTGGTGAGAAGAATGCTCACATCAATGTTTGCTACATAACAGTACCTCACACATACTAACCAAGAAACACTAATGCAAGACCACTGTAGGCGTTCATAGGGATATAAGCACTGCTGAGGAAAATAATGGCTAGGAAAGATGATCACATATGATGAGTAAACCCAATTGTTATGATATACTATTACAGTGACCCTCCCCAGAAAAGATATGCATTTGAACCTTGCAGGGAAAAGAGCCCCATCTGAGGAAATAGGTTCATAGGTTCATACTAGGCTATCTGCCCAAGGGCATTTACAAGCCTAGCCCATAGTTTTGTGGCTTACGCCACCCCTTTAGTATGGGGAAATATACCCATTATTTTGCTGTGCCTCTGTCGAGCAGTGACACTGAGGTAATCCCTGGGGTATATCTGCGATCTCCCATCCATTGGTCAAGATTTCTCTTGAACAAGGCCAGCGAGGTGCTCTGCCTCACATATACTGGGATTTTGTTCCACAGCATAGGGAGTCTTTGGGTGATGAATCTATCCCTCCAGCACGTCCTATTAATAGCCGTGTTGAGGTTTAAGTCTCCCGCCCTTGTGGCTCTGATGGATCTAGATTTTTGAGGTGAAGCATATTCATCAAATCTGGGTTTGACATGGCCTTGTATGTTAGGCAAAGGTCACCTCTGAGCAAGCGTGGCGACTGAATAGAGCTGGAGTTCTTTCAGTCGGGCAGCATAGGACAGATTTTTGAGACCCTTTATCCTTTTGGTGAGGAACTTTTGTGGCCTCTCCAGCTGCTGCAAGTGTCGGGTCAGATACATTCAATGGGGCATTGTACTCAATCATTGGTCTGATGAGTGATGAGTAGAGGGAGACAATGACCTCCCTTGATCTAGATGAGAATCCCTTCATGATAAGGTGGGCAATGTAGAAGGTCTTCCTAACTACTTTAGCTACATGGGTGTCGAATGACAGACTACTATCAACCTGGGTCCCCAGGTCCCTGATAACTTCTTCTGTGCTCAGTGGATTGCCACCTATTTGGTAGCTAGGGGTAACCTTGTTTTTCCCGAAGGGTATGACTATGCATTTTTTGGCATTTAACTTTAGGCCATGGCTCTGGCACCAGTTATCCGTTTCTGTGAGACCCTTCTGAAGGATATCTGTGTCAGATGTGTTTTCTACTATGGCCCAGTTTGCAGTCATCTGCAAACTTTGTCAGCCATAACCCTCCTGTGTTTGCTTGTACTGGAGAAGTAGATGCCAAACAAGAGTGGGCCTAGGACTGAGCCCTGTGGGACACCACTTGTGACAGGCTTTGAGTCTGACATGGTGCCAGCAACTCTGACCCTGTGGGTTCTGTCACTCAGCCAGTTTGCAACCCATCTTGTGATGTATGGGTTAATATTTAAGCTGATGAGTTTTTCAATGATACCCGAGTGGGGTATTGTATCAAGGCCTTCGCCAGATCGAGGTAGGCTGTATGGACTGCCTTTCCTCATCAATGGCTTTGGTGACTGTTTCAAAAAGTCAACCAAGTTTAAAAGGCATGATCTGCCTTTGACAAAGCCAAACTGGGTTGGATCCAAAGTCTGCAAATTCCCTATGTCTTTATTTATGAGGTCCATTATGATCCTCTCCATGGCTTTGCAGATAAGGCTTGTCAAGCTAATGGGCCGGTAATTTCTAGGGTCGGTGGAGGCACCGCCTTTGTGAAGTGGGACCACAGTTGCAGTGCGCCACTCCCTGGGTACGTATCCAGAGGTAAGGCTCTGATTAAACAGCTGTCCTAGCTGTGGGTTTAATTCCTCATTGAGTTCGTGGAGCACACAGCCGTGGACACCATCAGGTCCCATGGATGCTGTGTTTTTTGCTTTGGAGAGAGCAGTTCTTACTTGGGCGTTGGAGATGTTTGGGGGGCTGCAATCATTTGGTATAGATATCTCTCCTTTTGGGGAGGGGAGTTTGCACTGAACCTGTCAGCCAGTATGTTGGCAATGTCCGTAGGATCAGTAATCTTCACATCATTTTGAACTAGTTCTGAGCATATCTGGGAGTTTCCTCCCAGGTTTCTAACATAGCTAAATAAGGCCTTATGATTGTCTTTTGAGTCTTTAGCTATTTTTCTCTCAAAATTTGCTTTGGATGATTTTATGAGAGCTCTTAGTTTTTACTTATAGTGATCAAGGGTGTCTTACCTTTTAAGGATTTTGCTCTATCTTGTAGTAGCTTCCTCCTTTTGTTGTAGAGTTTGTTTATGGCTGGGGTCCACCAGACTGGACGCTTGCCTTTGGTACAAAGAGTCTTTGTTTTGCTTGGGATTGCCTTATCCATGCAGTCCTGCAGGTGCTGGTAGAAGGCATTTGTAAGTGATTCAGCGGCATGTGTACTGTTTTCCGCCGCTCGGGGCCTTAAAGGAGACCACACTAGTCTTTAGAAGTGTGAAGTCGGCTTCGAGAAGTTCTTTACTGTGGTCTTTTATTTCAGGTGGGGTGGGATGAGGACCTCCAGCGAGATTAGTTTGTGATCTGATCTCACCAGTGAGGGGTATACTTCCGTGTTGAACATTGTGCTCCCATGTTCGTGATGATGAGGTCAAGTATGTTATCTCCTCTTGTGGGGATGGTAACTAGTTGTTCCATGGCATTTGAGTTTATGAATTCCAGGAACTTTTGGGCTAGGGTGTTTGGGCTTGAGTAGTGTTCCCAGTCTATATTAGGGTAGTTGAAGTCACCTAGTATGATGGTGTTTGGTGATACATTTATCCCTCTAGTGTTTTCAGGAAGGCCATGTGAGGTTCCTGAGTTTGTGAGGGTGGCCTGTAACATGCTACAATTTGCAGAGCAGTCTTGCCTGTGGTTAATTGCACCTGGATGGTCTCCGATGCATCGTGCGTTGCAACCAGTCTTGAGGTGTGGGAGTCCTTGATGAATATGGATACACCCCTCCTTTCTTGGTATTGTCCGGATTTTGGGGCCGAACGCATGATATGAGGTAAAACCTGATAGTGCTGGGGTGCTCTCAGGAGCCTTGAACCAGGTTTCTGTCACAGCACAGACATCGATGTTCTCCATACTGAGAAGGGCCTCGAGTGCGTGCATTTTGAGATTTAGACTTCTGGCATTGAGCAGCATTACCCTTAGTTTTTTCCTTTTTGTGTTCTAGGGTGGTAGGTTTAGAATTTGAGCCTTGCCTAAAAAGGCACTATGGGGTGGCAAGAGCCTTTGCCAATATCCGAATCCCAGGGTGACAGGTGCAAGCCGTCCCTTAAGCAGCGTGGCTTGTCCAGCATGTCATCCCAGGCAGACAGATACTGGATCCCCTTTGAATGACACCAGTGTTTAAGCCAATTGTTAAAGCTGATCATCTTATCTCTGTATTGTGGCATCATTCTTGGTGAAGGTAGGATACTGCTCAAGGTCAGGGTCATACCTGCCTGGGCTACATAATCAGAGAGCTCCTCGATGTCTCTTTTCATGTAGTCCAAGGAGGTACGTCTCAGGTCGTTTACACCAGCGTGGACAATGACTGAGTCGTATTTGTACCTGCTGTTGAGAGACCTGAGTGCACAATATAAAAAGCTGGTCAATCCAAATGTTATGACCTATGCTGTTAATGTGACCCTCTTTGAACATGATACCTGTGGAGAATGAAGGGTAATTTGTAAAATGGTATCACTTTTAGAAAGGCTTGACAGAAGGCCTACCAACTGACTGTTTTTTTTTTTTTAATAGTGTTCCACCAGAGACCTGTGTCTATGCACAGGACTCTCTCTCTAATACCTACAAGAGCAATCGTCAGTATCTGTTTTCCTCCTGGTAACAAAGAAGGCCATACTTCCTATGATATCATCAGGTGGCCATGTTAAACTGCTAGTATTTATGGCAGTGCTTCATTTTGAGCTCATTTTCCAGGCAGTACAAAAAATGAAGGTGTAGGTTTTGTCTTTAGTTCATTTTTGCTATCAACAAAGACACTTCAAAGTTTTGTGTTTAGGTATCGAACTGGAAACTTCTCAACAAAGTACATTATAATCCCAACCAGAACCTAGCAAGTTGCATAAAATAACTAGTGTGTCTAAGAGCTAGGTGTGCCCTTCTGTTTAATGAGCAATATCATGGCATGTACTGGCATGGAAGACTGCACTCCTGAGTACGGAAACTTTTGAGAAAGAAAATAAAATATCATATTTAGCATGGTAGGGAGGACAAACTCAATAAAAGATTCTCTAAAATGATTTGCAATGTTACACCTGCAATACGTCTTACTTATTTACATATTCAGCAGAGTGAAAATAAATTATTTCACTTACCAAACATAAATAGTGAAAGAATAAAAGATATGAATGTAACCAACAAAACTTTCAAAAACAGTAATGAGTTCAATAAATGGTAAAAAATGACAAGGCAAAACTAGAAAATACTCCTCTAACCTTTCATAGATACAAGCAAGCAAGCAATAGCATCAAAGTACACCTCTTTGAAAATGCAATGCAAAACCTCTGAGACAAAAGTGCAGTTATTAATGATAGTCCATTTTGCAATATTTGCTGTAAAACATTTATCAAAAATAAATGATTAAAGTACTGCCATTTCATTACCCACTAGCCCCTAACAAGTAAGACCACGTTCAGCAAATCATATATTAGTAAAATGTCTTGAAGACATATAACTACATTATAAAGACAGTAGTGATACGTATTAAGCACCAAGTACTCGTTTTGCATGCATTTCTGTTCTTTGAACATATTCTGCTCTGTACTTTTACATATGATTTTCAAGTTACTTTATTAGCTATGGCTTATATTGTGTACTTAATACTTGTTTTGACTATGGCATGACTGAAAAGGGGCACCAGTGGTCCATTTTACCTCCTTACTACATAAAAACAACAGTAATTAAAATGGATTTTTAACTTATACCTGACTGTGCCTTGTTGACAGGCTTGCAAAGCTGTTTGAACTATAATCACTTTCATCATCATCTCCTTCACCAATGTTCTCTCTGACACAGCAGATGATCTGTTCACTTGGTGTCTGCCTCATATCCCCCGACAATGCTGGGAAATGCTTACAATCAGAAGCACTGTGCACTCTTTGAGTATGATGTCCTGGTGACATGTAGTGTTGTTGTGGAGGCCCTAGAGCAACTGAGATATTAGACTTTTCTTTCCTTCTTGAATTATTGCAACTATCAACTACATCCTGAGCCACAGAAGTCTTCATTTCAAATGTCGTTTTCTCAAATCTTTCCGAGTCTTTTGATAAAGCATTCATACTTCCATCAAGTATCTGTTCTGCATTACAAAGACTATCTTCAGCTTGCTGAAGCAAAGTCTGTGACACCTTCAAATTTAGAACACAGGAGCTTATAGCCTGTTCAACAGTACCAAATTTGTTCTTTTCCATAAACTCTTCACTATTCTTGATGTCCACTGATATCTCTGACTGTCTATTTTCTTTTGGACCTACCACAACATTTTCATTCTCTGACACAGCTTCATTTTCTGATGTGTAATATGTAACTGTATCTGAAAAGGAACTTTCTCCTTCACTGATGTTTGAACTACGCCGGTCCTGATTCAACAAGGATTCGTTAGTATCTGTATACTCTTCTGTCTCATGCTTTCTCAACTCAAACTCCAAAGCACTGTCCAATTCCTTAAGGTGTTCTAGTATGTCTGCCTGTGCACCCACATCTTTGCTCTGTCCTTCAGCAAGGTTAGACACAGAGACTTTGTTTCTGTTATCCAGACTTGAAAAAGGATTCTGTGACTTGAAAGACTTGGTATCCCTGCAGCATTCCTGCTCCTTCAGTACCATTTCATGTTGGCTTTCGTCATCACTCCATGTTTTAACAACTGTTTTAATCTGATCATTTGTGTACTTCACATGACTGTTGAAAGCATAATGCGGAGAGTCTGCAAAACACAAAAATAATACATTTTCAAGGTTTTTATATCAAATAAGTATATTTTTTATATCAATCTTGACTACTTGATATGAAAAATTAAAGTTCTGTGAAGTGCTGTGTGCTTTTCAAAAACAGTGTGGACCTACTGGATAAAATACTGTCTAAGTAAACTGATACCCCCCCCCCCCGAACAATCATCATCATCTTTCGGCTGTTCCCGTTAGGGGTCGCCACAGCAGATCATCTGTTTCCATTTCTTCCTGTCCTCTGCATCTTGCTCTGTCACACCAACCACCTGCATGTCCTCTCTCACCACATCCATAAACCTTATCTTAGGCCTTCCTCTTTTCCTGTTACCTGGTAGCTTCATCCTTAGCATCTTTTTCCCAATATACTCAGCATTCCTCCTCAGTACATGTCCAAACCAACGTAATCTTGCCTCTCTGGCTTTGTCTCCAAACCTTCCAACCTGGGCTGACCCTCTAGTATACTTATTCCTAATCCTGTCCACCCTCGTCACACCCAGTGCAAATCTTAACATCTTTAACTCTGCCACATCCAGCTCTAACTCCTGCCTTTTTGTCAATGCCACTGTCTCCAACCCATATAACATAGCTGGTCTCACTACCCTCTTGTAGACCTTCCCTTTCACTTTTACCGGTACTCATCTGTCACAAATCACTCCAGACATTCTTCTCCACCCACTCCATATTGCCTGTACTCTCTTCTTCACCTCTCTTCCACACTCACCATTACTCTGAACTACTGATCCCAAGTATTTAAACTCATCCACTATCGCCACCTCTACTCCTTGCATCCTCACCATTCCTCTATCCTCCCTCTCATTCACACACATATATTCTGTCTTCGTCCTGCTGACCTTCATTCCTCTTCTCTCTAGAGCATATCTCCATCTTTCCAGGATCTCCACCACCCATTCCCTACTCTCACTACAGATCACAATGTCATCTGCAAACATCATAGTCCACGGGGACTCCTGCCTGATCTCGTCTGTCAACCTGTCCATCACCATTGCAAATAAGAAAGGGCTCAGAGCTGATCCTTGATGTAATCCCACCTCCACCTTCAATGCATCCGTCACTCCCACCGCAGACCTCACCGCTGTCACATTACCCTCGTACATATCCTGTACCACTCTTACATACTTCTCTGACACTCCTGACTTCCTCATACAATATCACAACTCCTCTCTAGGCACCCTATCATATGCTTTCTCTAAGTCTACAAAAATACAATGCAACTCCTTCTGACCTTCTCTGTACTTCTCCATCAACACTCTCAGAGCAAACATTGCATTTGTAGTGCTCTTTCCTGGCATGAAACCATACTGCTGATCACTAATCACCACCTCCCTTTTTAACCTAGCTTCCACTACTCTTTCCCATAACTTCATGGTGAGACTGATCAGTTTAATCCCTCTGTAGTTACTACAGCTCTGCACATCACCCTTATTCTTAAAAATTGGTACCAAAACACTTTTTCACCATTCCTCAGGCATCCTCTCACTTTCCAAAATTTCATTAAACAATCTGGTTAAAAACTCCACTGCCATTTCACCTAAACACCTCCATGCTTCCACAGGTATGTCATCTGGACCAACAGCCTTTCTGTTCTTCATCCTCTTCATAGCTATCCTTACTTCCTCCTTGCTAATCCACTGCACTTCATGATTCACTATCCCCACATCATCCAACCTTCTCTCCCTCTCATTCTCTTCATTCATCAACCCCTCAAAGTACTCTTTCCATCTGCTCAACACACTCTCCTCGCTTGTAAGTATGTTTCCCTCATTATCCTTTATCATCTTTACCTGCTGCACATTTTTCCTAGTTCGGTCCCTCTATCTAGCCAATCGGTACAGGTCCTTTTCTCCCTCCTTAGTGTCCAACCTGTCATACAGCTCTTTATATGCCTTATCCTTAGCCTTCGCCACCTCTCTCTTTGCCATGCACCTCATCTCCTTATACTCCTGTCTACTTTCTTCATCTCTCTGACAATCCCACTTCTTCTTTGCCAACCTCTTTCTCTGTATACTCTTCTGTACTTCCTCATTCCACTACCATGTCTCCTTGTCGTCCTTCCTCTGTCCAGATGTCATACCAAGCACCTTTCTACCCGTCTCCCTTACCAGCTCTGCTGTAGTTACCCAGCTATTTGCTAACTTCACTGCTACTCAGTGCCTGTTTTAACTCTTCCCTGAACTCCACTTCACAATTACCCCTTTTCAATTTCCACCATTTGATCCTTGGTGCTGCCCTCACACTCTTCCTCCTCTTCTTGATCACCAACGTCACCTTACAAACCAACATCCTATGCTGCCTAACTACACTTTCCCTAGTCACCACTTTACAGTCTCCAATCTCCTTCAAACTGGCCCTCCTACATAAGATATAATCCACCTGTGTGTATCTTCCTCCACTCTTGTATGTCACCCTATGCTCCTCCCTCTTGTTAAAATACGTATTCACCACAGCCATGTCCATCCTTTTCGCAAAATCCACTACCATCTGACCTTCTGCATTCCTTTGTTTAACACCATACCTACCCATCACTTCCTCATCCCCTCTGTTCCCTTCACCAACATGCCCAATGAAATCTGCTCCAATCACCATTCTCTCACCCCCCCACCGAACAATAATACATTTAAAATCATCACAGGAACTGCAAGCATACAAAATAAAGAACATGCATGCATCAAACTGCTATAATCACATTCATCAAGATAATGATGCTCCAAGATTCAAGAGCTCAGTATATTTTACACACAAAACATATCTCTGAAAATAACAGATATGCAGTCAGCATACAAGTTAAAAGATCTCAGCAACTGGTAACCACTGCATCTTCTTTGTTTGAAATCCCACTTCACTACATTTTGAAATATCTTCAACTCTCACATTCAGTGATGCAAGTGTGTTACCCCAAAAAACATTATAATGTCATGTCTCAAACTAGGGGGTAAACACTCAGCCCCTGTGTTACTTTTATTAAATGCCGCAAATTCAGGGGATACAACTTCAAACATATAGATACAAAAAGAATGTAAAATCATACAGTCACACGGCATATAGGGAAATCAATCCACAGATGATGAATGCACAGGTGTTCCATACACAAAGGGACAGCAGGGGTGTAATAAGCAACTAGCAGGTAATAGGACACCTGACAGCAACAGACAAATGTAGTTAACATTTCACTTAGAAAGGGTCTACTTACTCACTGTAACATCCTGCCTTCCATAAGGAAAGAAGGCAACAAATGGTCTGCTTCCTTAACATATCCACTCTCTTAAGGTAAAACCCAAAGTGCCAGTGACAGTGTGTAAGATAACAAGGACTTTCTCTCCCCTGCATTCCTGCTCCAGGAAAGAAATCATAAAGATAGATGAAGTGTTTTTGGACAGTTCTGGCAATACATTCAGAAAGAAATGTGGGTGAATATTAAAGAATACTCAAGCCTTGAGAAAGACTAAACAGAGTTATTTACAGGTAAAGATCCTGTACATAGATGTAATTGACATCCAGACTAGAGTCTTGCTAAAGATGAACATCAGAGCTACTGATCCAGACAGTTTGAATGGATAATAGGCAAATGTGTCAATCATGAAACTTACATTAAAAGGAAAAAGATCAGTATTCAGAAGTGGATAAAGATGCGCACTCATTTCAATGAACTTAACCTGTCAATGGTAAGACTACATGCTGCCTTACACAAAGTTGTGATGTACAAAAATGCCAGAAACACATATCCTAACTACAAAACAGTTGACAACTACAACACGCAACTGCCTCAGACTGAACTGCACCACATGCAAATTAATCACCTGAGGTGGCACAGAATACCTGTCCATTCAGATGGAGAACTTCTAAACACAATAAGTCCAAAAACTAGAAGGCCTTCCTGGCAACTTCAATCACCATTTATACTCTCACTGGATCCAGTGAAAGAAAAGGATTCAGAGGACCAATAAGGTCTGAGGTAAATCTGAATATTGTCCCACCTGAGGATAACGTCCTTGGTTTGTATTAGGGTAGACTCCTACACAGGACCCAATAGCCAGAAGTCACAGACTTCTCTGTTGTCATGGGGCACTCAGTATGAGGTTTTGGTCTTTTATTTCAATTTTGCAATGATGTATGAAATAAGAGGGAGGCATCGTAAACTGTGCAAGACTCATCCATGTCATGGGACACAGAATGCATCCACCATCAACTCCTCCTTGGCCTGATGAACCTGGCAAAATGGGGAGGATGACAATCTCCCTAGAGGCAAACAGGCTGCTCTACAGGACATACCTTCTTCGAAGATTGTGAGGAGATAGGATTGTCTTATACTCAGATCCACAAGAGGAGCGAAATTGCAAATGAAGGAGTACACCACCTCCACTTGTCCCAGAATATGAACAGCTGTCAAAATAATGCTCCAGTCTATGGTCCACTAATAGACTCAAATAATTTCTCTGCATAGGGAGTAGGAGGAAGTGTCATCCTGTCTGTTCACATACACCACTGCATGGTTATCTGTCTGACTCAAGCTGGATGTTTTCTCATCTTAACTCTCCTTCCACAGCTTTTAGCATAGTGAGGAGTACTGTACTTGGCTTCAGCTTGTTTATTGAAGCACACTCTTCTGGGGGAGTGGGGGTGAGGTTCCACTTTCCCTGAACAAGACAGGAGCCTAATGAACTACCTAACCCACCAGTGTAACATCTGCCATCAAAACCTGTGGCAGACGCAGTCAGTTACACAATGGGAAAGCCCACAGTGGGACTGGAGGGAATTGTCAATGTTTTTTTGTTTTGTTTTTTTACTTCTCTTTTTGTCCCCTCTATCAGCCATCAGCCCTTCCCAGCCAAGTGGTCTATTCAGTCTCCATCGCAGGGGTTAGGCTCAACCATGAGGCATTATCATATAGATAATCATAGGGGTGGTTTGAGGTGTTCTTGTTTTATAGTCCTATCCCCACACACACACAACTAAGCCTCAACTTGGGATGTGCAACGGGATGACTGTGAGAACCTCTCACTTCAGCAAGCAGCATTCCCCTTTATCCCCCTTGAAACACAAGCAGTGGTTTCCCTAGTCTCACCAGGGAAACTGCATCACCTTGTTTTTTCTAAGAATACATACAACCCTCTCCATCCCCATCTTTGAGAAGCAAGAGGGATCAATCCCTTCACTCCTCCCCCCTCCCAGTCTGGATTTTCTAGTGCTGTGGCCACTCAATGAGCTGTAGTCTGGGCTCCAACCCCCTGTGCCATAGTACCAGGCTGAGATTGCTGGGAATTGTCCATGGCATGAGAAAACTGTGACAAGGGTCTGGCATTAACAGAACACTTGTGAGGGTATGACGGCTTTGGAATTAAAAATTAATTGCACATTACAACACTCGCATCATCAAGCATATAAATGGAACATAATCATGGCCAACATGAGATCCAGCAAGTACAGGAGAGTCCAAGCAAAGACACTCTACTGCAAACTCGCAAAGGCAGCTAAGGTTATATCTGCCTGTGCCTTGGTTATAAACAGAAATAGACAATAAAGAATGTCCAGCTCTGCACACAAGACAATCCTCTGAGACTGGACAGTTCCATTTTCTTTTCATTTCACTTCAGCTGATGGCAGAATGAGATGACCAACATATCCAGTGTGCTCACAGAAAGCTTTTAATAGATTACCTTTCTTTATTTATTTAGCATTTGTTGACCGGGAAAGTCCAACTAGGACAGAGCCTCTTTTCAGAGAAGGCCTGGGGAGAAGTGCTCCAGACACGTCTTTGGAATGTGGGAGGAAATCGGAGTACCCAGAAGAAACCCACACGAATGGAGGGAGGACATGCAGACTCCGCACAGAAGGCACCCCAGCCGAGAATCAAACCAGAGAACGTCTTGCTGTGAGGCAACATTAACCGCTGTACCACTGCGCTGCCCTAATTCTCCTGTCCACATTTTCTACCAATCACATACTTTTTATAAAGTTTTAATGGTACAATCTCTACCATCCATTCTAAAGTGTTTTTCATAGTTCAACAACTCTGGGAAAAAGCTTCTACACATTAAGGGAAGAACTGGTACCACAATTTATTTATTTATTATTTATTTGATATTTGTTAACCAAGTTAGTCTGGCTGGGCAGTATGCCCTTTTTCAGCAGAGACTCTAGGAGAAAAGCCCCATTACAAAAAAAATTTAGAAATACAGAGTATTAAACAATTTGAGGAATAAAGTTTTTATCTTATATATGGCTGGAATCAAAAAACATCATACAATATTTGAGAAATACATAGTTATAACAAAAAAACATAAAAGAATAACTATAACGACATGGATTAAAGAGAAGTTATGGCACACAGAAATCAGGTTAAGAGTCGTCTCATTTTTAAGTAAAAAACAAAAGCCTAGAGAAAAAATAAAGAAAATAAATCAAGATACATTTGTTCTTGAGGAGTAGACTAGGGTAGAAGATGAAATGAAATGACTGGAGGACAGTAAGTGGAAGAGGAATAGTCTGAGCAAAAGGTTATATTGGTTATGTTACTCAATAGATAGGGGATAAGATGAGGGAACAATAAGAACTTATGTACTCACCATAACGTTCCATCTGAGTAGGTAAACTTCATTTGTCTGCAACCTGTGGGATATGGATCCAATCCCGGATCCGAGCCGGCAACTTTACAAAGCTTAGATCTGAGCTCCTAGCTCCTCCCCTTACCCATAATCCCCTGCCAACCCTGACTGACCTCAGATCAAGTTTGCCCGCAAGCACTATAGTGGATAACTAAGTACATTATCAAAAATGGTACATCACTATATGACATGAAACACATCTGAAGGTCAGGGGGGACGGAGTGGGGGATCGGTTGCAGACAAATGAAGTTTACCTACTCAGATGGAACGTTATGGTGAGTACATAACTTCTTAATCTGAAGTAGTTAACTTCATTTGGTCTGCAACCTGTGGGACAGAGTCACCAGCTACCTAAACCTTGGGCGGCCTTCATGGAAGGATATTCCAGAGCACTGCGGAGCCAAAAGAAGTTCTCCCTCTAGAGGTAATGTCCAATTTATAATGATTGATGAAGGTATGAGATGAGGCCCAAGTGGCTGCTGAACAGATATCATCCAAGGAAACCCTGGATTTAAAGGCGTCAGATGTAGCCATAGCCCTAGTTGAATGGGCACGAACTCCTTGAGGTGCGGGCCTGCCGGAATTTTGATACGCTGTAATGATACACTGTGAAATCCATCTCGATAAGGAAACTTTCGAGACCGGTTTACCTAGATTAAATTTGGCAAAGGAGACGAACAACTGGTCGGATTGCCTATGACCAGATGTCCTATGAATGTAAAATCTAAGTTGTCTGTGCACGTCCAAAGAATGTAGTCTGTACTCCCCTTTGTTCTGGTAGTTAGGAAAGAAGACCGGCAAATTGATAGATTGGTTAATATTAGATTCAGAAACTACCTTCAGAAGGAAGCAGGGATTGGTCCTGAGGTAAACCCTATCCTTGTGAAAGACTAAGTATGGGGGTTTCACAGAAAGGGCTTGCAATTCAGATACTCTCCTGGCTGAAGTAATAGCCACAAGAAAGGCTGTTTTCCAAGACAAATATTTGAGGTCTACTGAAGACGCCGGTTCGAAGGGAGGGGCTGTCAGGGCTTGTAATACCACGGTCAAATCCCATGGAGGTACCGCTTCCTTTATTGGAGGTCTAAGAACTAAGGTGCCCTTTAGGAACGTTTTGCACAATTTTGTAGTCACCAAAGGACCCATTTCAGTACATACGTGGTAATGAGAGATAGCTGCTAACTGAACCTTAACCGTAGAACAGCTAGCACCACCATTAAAAAGACCTGAAAGAAAGTCCAGCACCGCAGGCAAGGGGGCTGTAAAAGGGTCCAAATTATGGCGTTCTGCCCAGATAGAGAAACACTTTCATTTACTACCATAGACCTGCCTAGTAGAGGGCTTGTGCGCTGCTACTAGGATAGTTTTAACTGGAGAAGAGATACCAGGAGTCCTAGCTTGAAGCTGGCCAGGTCGGGAAGTGGGAGCCCCTGGGGGTGGGAGATTAGATCTGGAAGGGGATCTAGAATCCAGGGCGGATTCACTCGATGAGACCAGAGGTAAGGGAACCAAGCTTGGCGAGGCCAGAATGGGGCAATGAGGATCATCCTGCTCCCCAACCGACTGGCTTTCTGAAGAAGTTTCAGCATGAGGGGAAGAGGAGGGTAGGCATAGAGAAGACCGGGTGGCCAAGCATGCACCAAGGCGTCCCTCGGGGCTTCCCCGGCAGGGGGGATGAGAGCGAAGTAATTGTTGCATTTCGTGTTTGAGGGAGATGCGAAAAGATCGCAACAGGGCTGCCCCCAAACGGCAAATATTCGACTCGCTACTCGAGGATTGAGGGACCACTCGTAAGGTGAAAGGATGGTGCGACTCAGTTTGTCCGCCAGGATGTTGGTCCGTCCCAGAATGTGCGCTGCAATGAGAAAGTGGTTGGGGGAGATCGCCCATTCCCACACTCTCATGGCTTCTCGACAGAGAGGGTAAGACCTGGTTCCCCCTTGTTTGTTGATATACCATACCACAGACATACTGTCAGTCTGGATTGCAATTGTTCCTACAGGCAGAAAGCTCTGAAGTGCTTGCAACGACAACAGCACTGCCCTCATCTCTAGAACATTTATGTGCAATAAGGTCTCCGAATCGTTCCACGTGCCTTGGACCGTCCTGCTCGAATAATGCCCTCCCCCCCAAGACGAGAGGCGTCTGTGGTCACCGTGGCGAGAGGGGGGGCCGTGGCACAGGGGCATCCCGCCTGGAGGTCCGGCGATTGAAGCCACCAAACGAGAGCCCTCTTGCAGGCCCTGCTGAGAGAAATGGGGTGACTCAAGGGGTATTGATGAAGGGACCACTGGACTTGGAGAGTCCACTGTAAAATCCTCATGTTCAGACGCGCCATGGGAAGAAGGTTTATAGCGGCTGCCATGGACCCCAGGGCCCTCAGAACCAATCTCGCCGGAGGTTTTGAAGATTGAAAGATGGCCCGCACATGTGCCCTCAAAGTGTGCAACCGGTCGGGAGTTAAGAAGACTAGTTGCCTGTTGGTGTCCAGTCTGGCCCCGATAAAATCTAACACCTGAGTTGGGGTGAGAGAGGACTTGTCTGAGTTTATAGTGATCCCTAGTTGCGGAACAAGGTTGAGAAAGTAGTCCCTGGCTAAGCATAGTAGATGCCTTGTCGGGGCGGTGAGGAGCCAGTCGTCCAGGTACGGGAAGACCTGCATTCCCTGGAGTCTCAGGTGGGCTGCTATTACTGCTAATACCTTGGTGAACACCCTAGGGGCTGAGGTGAGACCAAAGGGGAGGACCCTGAATTGATAATGACTGGCTCCCAGCCGGAAGCGGAGAAACCTCCTGGACCGTTCGTCCATCAATATGTGGTAGTACGCGTCCTTGAGGTCTATGGAGCACATCCAGTCGTTCTCCCGCAAGAGGGGGAGAATAAATTGAAGAGTGACCATCCGGAAATAGAAGTTATGTCCTTACCATAACGTTCCATGTGGAGTGTTCATCTCGCCTTTGTTCTTACACATGGGTTCGGAGCCGATCCTCGGCTCCGTGCCGGCCTCTTGCAAGCTCTGCATCGAGAAGAAGCTCGAGACAATCTAATACCCACAATCCCCCTCTGCCTTTACCTCAGATCTAGTTTGCAAGCAAACCAATCTACAGAATAGCACATTCATGCTTATACACATATGTATAGAAAGAATCTACAGATAACTATATATATATCTAAACAGACACATATATATATATATATATATGCCAACTATGTACACAATGTCGTAACAGTAGCAGAATGCTCCTGGCCAGGCATCAAAGAACGTTCTTCCTAAGGGTGGGAGGGTGGGACTGTAAGAACAAAGGCGAGATGAACACTCCACATGGAACGTTATGGTAAGGACATAACTTCTATATGTGATAGTGTTCAATCTCGCCGTTTGTTCTTACACATGGGTAGCGTCCCTAGCTCCTTGATCCTGAGGAACTCACGGGAGGACGTTCTTGAGCACAGTGGAACCAAAGGTTGCCCTGTCCCTAGAAACCTTGTCTACTTTATAATGAGAAATAAATGTATGTGGCTTAGACCAAGTAGCAGCCGCACAAATAGCGTCAGTGGTAGGCGAGCTGCATGAGCCAAAGACGTAGACACTGACCTTGTGGAATGTCCTTTGGGTTTGTGTAAAAGGGGTTGATTTGAAGAATCGTAGACATAGATTATACAATCCGTTAACCATTTAGAAAGAGTTCTTTTGGTAACTGCAAGTCCTTTCCTGCTATCAGCAAAAGCCACAAAGAGTTGATCTGTTTTTCTGTGATCTTTTGTTCTATCCAAATAAAATCTTAGCTGTCTGTGAACATCCAATTTGTGTAACATATACTCCATTTTGTTGGAGTGGTTTTGAAGAAAGTGGGTAATTCAATGGACTGATTAATATTGTTAATAGAACACACTTTAGGGAGGAAGGATGAATTGGTTCAAGAGAAACTCTGTCAGAGTGAAAGATCAAATAAGGGTGCTTGATGGAGAGAGCCTGAAGTTCAGATACTCGCCTAGCGGAAGTAATGGCTACCAGAAAGAGAGTTTTCCAGGACAAAAATTTTAATGGGCAAGAAGAGGCGGGTTCAAAAGGGGGCAACATTAATTTAGATAACAATAAATTTAGACTCCAAGGTGACGGGAGATCTGACCGTGGTCTAATATGAAAAACTCCTTTTAAAAAGGCTTTGCAAAGGCTGTGAGCCATAACAGGAGCTCCACATTCTTCCAGATGGAAATTGAAATGGCAGCCAATTGAACTCTTAGAGTAGCAGGAGAAGCACCCTGATGAAATAAGTCCGTTAAGAACTCTAATATCTTATTCAAAGGAGCTATAAAAGGATCCACATGGTCTGTATTCGCCCAGAATACAAATCGCTTCCATTTGCTAGTATATGTTTTAGTAGTGGAAGCTTTATGCGAAGCCACCAATATATCCTGGACTGCTGGTGGCAAAAGATCAGACCTGGCTAAGTTAGAATTGAGCAGCCAAGCTGCTAGATGGAGTGACCGAGCGGGATGGGGAACCCCTGTCGAGTGAGTCAATAGATCTGGCTCTGGGTCCAGAATCCAGGGTCCCCGAATGCAGTGTATCTTCAGGAAGGGAAACCAAATTTGATGAGGCCAGAATGGAGCAATGAGGATTATCGTCCTGTGTAGGTTCCTGGCTTTCTGGAGAAACTTTGATATCAGAGGAAATGGAGGAAATGCGACAGGAGTCCCGGGGCCAATCAGAAACCAGTGCGTCCCTGGGGACTTCCCTGGAGGGTAATAGGGCAAAGTAGCTCCTGCATTTGGCATTCATTGGAGACGCAAACAGGTCGCAGGAAGGTTGGCCCCACGCGAAAAATCCTTTTCGCCACTGACTGTTTTAGGGACTACTCGTGCGGTAACAGAATTGCTCTGCTCAGCCTGTCGGCTATGACGCTGGATGACCCCGGGATGTGCGTTGCTATTAGAAAGCGACCCGTGGACTCCGCCCACTGCCAAATTCTCATGGCCTCTCTGCATAGTTGATAGGACTTGGTTCCCCTTGCTTGTTTATGTACCAGACTACAGACATGTTGTCCGTCTGAACTGCAATAGTCCCTAGAGGAAGAAGGGGAGCAAAGTGTTGCAACGCTAGAAACACTGCCCTCAACTCTAGAACATTGATGTGCAGATTGTACTCCAAATTGGTCCATTCGCCTTGGACTGTCTGTCCCTGAAAGATGTCCCCCCACCCTATCAGGGAAGCGTCCGTGGTCACCGTAACTGTGGTGGGTAGCACAAACGGCCTCCCTTGGAAAGGTTGCACGCTTGAAGCCACCAGTTTAGATCTGTTTTGCATGTCTTTGTTATAAGAATCTCGTGTGTTAGAGGTAGTTGTTGAAACGACCATTGTGCAAACAGTAGCCATTGTAGGACTCCCATGTGCAGCCTTCCCAGGGGAATTGCAATAAGGGAGGCTGACATGAGGCCCAACACCTTCAGTACTAGTTTTGCAGGAGATTTCCTTGACAAGAGTAGAAGACGCATATGAGTCTGAAGTGATAATATCCTTTCTGGGGGAAGCCTCAGAATCAACTGACGTGTGTTTAATTCTGCTCCTATGAACAAGATATTTTGTGATGGCTGAAGTAAGGATTTTCCGAAGTTTACGGAGATCCCTAGGTGAACACACAGTTGAAGAACAAAGTCTCTGGCCTGCAGTAGTTGACACGGGTGGTGGCCGAAAGGAGCCAGTCGTCCAGATACGGAAACACCTGGAATCCCTGGCGTCTCAAGTGAGACGCTACCACTGCCATGGATTTGGTGAAGACCCTGGAGGCAGAGGTCAGACCAAAAGGGACGGCTCGAAATTGAAAGTGACTGGCTGCGAGCCGAATGCGCAAATGATCTCTGGATGCCCTGGCCATTTTGATGTGGTAGTATGCATCCTCTAGATCTATTGAGCACATCCACTCGTCCTTCTGTAAGAATGGAAGGATCGATTGAAGCGTGACCATTCGGAACTTTTCTTTCCTGACGAAAGTATTGAGGTAGCTTAGGTCTAGAATGGGCCTCCAGTCCCCTGTTTTCTTTGGAACTAAAAGAACCTTGAGTAAGTCCCGAATCCTTGCTGGTCCGCTGGGACTGGTTGGATGACTCTTTTTCTAGCAGCTTTGAAATTTCTATAGCTGCTGGCTCTCGCAGATGGGGCGTACATCTGGGAGTCTTTTCTTTGGGATGGGATGGGATAGGAAGGGTATGTTGTAACCTCTGGTAACCACGCTTTTACCCACTTGTCTGTAGTTATATTTTGCCAGGCCTGAGGGTATAAAGCTGCGACCCCGACTGCCTCCAGAGCAGGACAGTCGGGCCTCCTCTCAGGAGTGCTGGAAAGGTTTACCAGGAGTGTTTCCCTGTCACCTTGATGTTGAGGACCCCTCTGCCGCCAGGGCGGCGTCTTCCACCTCTGCCCCCCTCCTCTGCCTCTAGAGGGGGCATCACCCTGTGTGCCTGAGAAAGATCCTTGGGGTTTTCGAAACCACATTTTTCCACCGCGTTGCCCTTTGGGGTACGGTCTGGTTGGGGTGGAAAACGGACTCCGACAGCAGACAGAGTCTTTCCCTCTTGTTCACACCGGGTAAGGGTCTCCTTTACCTTGGGGCCAAAGAGAGTGGCACCGTCAAATGGGGCGTTTGTAAAGGAAGACTTGAAGGCTTCCGCGAAGGAGCATAGGCATCCAGGATTGTCTACGAAGAGCAATCGCTGAAGCTGCTGCCCTACTCGAACCTTCGCCGCGAGGAAATCAGCCTCATGGACGAGTTAACAATCGATGTTAGGGTATTAAGTTGCGCTGTCACTTTCTCTGAGACAGCTGCATCTGTAGCACCCTGGAGGGTATCTCCCAACTCTTTGACTAGATCCTCTGTAGACGTGTAAAATGGGTCAAATAGTTCAGGGACCGCATGGAAAAAGCCGCTGAACTAAAAATGCGCTTCCCGTATCTATCCATCGTCCTAGAGTCTTTATTAGGAGGATGGACAGACGAAGAAGACTCCGACATCTCCTTTTTCGTGGCTGCTGCCACCACCATAGCGGCTACTGGAACTCCTTTTGTAAGGTAGGACTTATCCTGAGGTGCTGTGATGTATTTGTTAGGTTTCCTTGGAACAGGTTCCACTGTGTCAGGAGCCTCCCACGCTTCGAGCAATTAGTTCCATTAGTTCGTCGAAGGGCGGAGTGACCCAGGAGGAGGAAGGGCGAGCACCAAATGCCTTCAGCAGAACTGACTCATCCTCAGAAGGGGGAAGGGACTGCCAGTCACCTCTCTGCTTCAGGATCTCCAATATGTCCGAAAAGAGACATCTTCTGAAGGTGACTTAGGGGACCCCTCTGACTCATCTAAGTCAGTATCAGATGTCAAGGATTCCTGTGGAGAATCCAAGTGTCTCCTCTTACACAATCTCTTCCTAGGGACTTCCTCGTGGGAGCATCCGAAGAAGCCTCGAGGAAGAGGGGCACCCTCCAGGGGTGGCTGAGACACTGGTGCCCGACGCTTGGATGTGGCCGTGGGTGCAGATGAAGACAAAGGCCCTTTATGGGGAGGAGAGACTGCTTCCACTGATGTGGTTGTCTGGGTAGACAACACCTTCCTCATCAGGTCGAACGCCCCGGTCCCGCATCGAAGAGTCCCCGGTTCGAAGAAATGGGAAGAATCCCGACACAGGCACAAGGCATCGACCCGAGGACGGAGCCGAATCGATCGCGCCGAGGCCCGAGGGGAGAGTCGGAACCGACACGCCGGTTCGACTCTCGCCCCGGAACCAAGAACAGACCGTCGGCTCGAGACTCCGGTACGGTCCGACGGAGTCGAGGTGAGGGAACAGACCGAGAAAAGGACGGTTCTGGACCCGAGGGCTCCACAATCAGTAGATCAGCCTCTTCCGGCTCCAAAGACTGAATCGGTCTCGGAGGAGGAATGGATGGAGATACAGGAGGCCTTCAAGTTTCGACACCAACTGGGTGGAAACCGAAATAAGTTTGGAGAGGGCCGAATGCTCCAATAACTTCTGCACCACGCGATCCACATCGACATCCGAAAGTTTGGAGGAAGAACAGGTCAAGGAACCGAAGACGGAGCCGACCTCAATAAGGTCGAAGGAGGGAGCTCCATCACCGGTTCCAAGACTCGAGGCTCAGGAACCGATACCAGTTGAACACTCGGCCCAAGTCTGTGGAACCGTGATCTAACCTTTGAAGAAGAGCTCGGAGCCGATGACTTAGGCTCCGACGTCTTCGACTCCTTAGAGGACTTCGATGCCTGGTCAGAAGCATCCAGAGCCTCTTGGAAAGCAGGTTTCAATAGACCTCTGTCCATTAGTTTCCTGCGCCTATCTGTCATGACCCTCCCACTAAAAGAGTGACAGATGGAGCAATCCTCTTGTAAGTGGAGAGGGCCAAGGCAGTAGACGCAGGAACTATGGTTGTCAGTGACCGACATTTTCTGGCCACACTGACAACGCTTGAAACCAGACTTTACCTTCTCAGACATTATAGGGAAGAAAGACAAATCCAGATAAAGTTAGTCAAAACCAATGAAAATTGTCAAATCCGGTAAAATTTTCCTTAACTAGGTAAAATATGAAGGGTGTAGGCCCCGACAAATATTTAACCGATAATTATAGTTAACGGTACCAATAAATTAACGGAACCACAACACAATCATACAGTTAACACTGAAAAACATCAAATAGAATAGAATCCTAATAAAATATAACAAAATAAAGTTATATCTTAGCTTAGAAACTCTCGAGCTAGCTCCCAACGATGCGTATGCAGCAGCGGCAAACTAGATCTGAGGTAAAGGCAGAGGGGGATTGTGGGTATTAGATTGTCTCGAGCTTCTTCTCGATGCAGAGCTTGCAAGAGGCCGGCACGGAGCCGAGGATCGGCTCCGAACCCATGTGTAAGAACAAACGGCGAGATTGAACACTATCACATCTTTTCTTTGGTTACTGACAGGTTTAGTAGGGAAAGATCGAGGATGGGCCTTATGTCCCCTGTCTTTTTTGGCACCAAAAAGAACCTGGAGTAGTAAACCGATCCGGACTGGCCTGGGGGGACATGCTGGATGGCTCCTTTTTCTAAAAGCAGCCGAATTTCCATAGCTGGTGCCTCCCTCTGATTGGGTGGAACATTGGGGAGGTGTCCGGGGGTGTCGGGAATGTAGGAAAAGGGAATTCTGTATCCTCTGATACGAAGCACCCAGCGGTCTATTGTAATGGTCTCCCAAGCTGCCAGGTGCTTCGAGAAACGCCCCCAGACTGCCTCCAGAGTGGAGCAGTCGGGCAACCCCTCAGGGTTGCTGCATGGGCCGATCAGAGAAGGCTTCTCTGGACCCAAAGTTCTTCGGGCCCCCTCTGCCTCTAGAGCGGCGTCCACCCTGTCCTCCTCTGCCGCGGAAGGACTGGGAGTCCGGAGCGGACTGGGATTGTTGCGACTTTCGGAACCACATCTTCTTCTGTCCCTTTTGGTTCTTGGAGAAGGACCTCTGGGGAGCAGAGAAGCGGACTCCAACGGCAGACAACGTCTTCCCGTCCTTTTCGCTCTGGACCAAAGTCTCGCGAACTGTCTTGCCAAATAGGGCAGAACCATCGAAGGGGGCATTCGCAAAGGACGCCTTGAAGGGTTCCGCGAAATCACAATGTCGGAGCCAGGCCTGGCGCCTCATAACTAGGCCTGCTCCGCTGGCTCTAGCGGCTCCCTCTGTAGCATGGGATAAAAGCCGCATAGAGGTGTTGGATATAGACCTAAGAGTGGCATGCGAGAGGAGTACAACTGTTTGTCCTCCCCCGACATGGACTCCGGGGGCGATGCAGCGTACTCTTTGATAAGGTCTCGCTGCAGTCGAATCACATGTGCCATGTAGTTCAGGGACCTTACAGTGAAGGTCGCTGAACTAAAGACCCGCTTCCCGAGATGGTCCATCGAGCGAGACTCCTTGCTCGGGAGATGGACCGAGGGACTCTCTTGGGCTAACTCCCTTTTGGTGGCTGCTGCCACCACCAACATGGCATCTACGGGGGGGGGTCCCTTGCTCTAATGGGATTTCTCTGCCGGGGGGCTCAGGATCTTGTCAGGACGTTTGGGGACTGGCTCCACAGTGTCCGGCTCCTTCCACGCCCTAGTGGTGATAAGGTCCACTAAGGGGTCGGCCGGAGGGGACACCCAAGAGGTAGATGGGCCTGCTTCAAACGCCTCCAGGAACACGAATTCGTCCGAGGAAGCCTTGGGGGCAGACCACCCTCCTCTTATCCTAAGCATTTCCATGATGAATCCGAAGGAGACATCCTCGGGGGGTGACCTTGGGGAGCCTTCCCCCTCATCCAAATCCGTGTCTTCTGTCAAGGACTCGGGGGAGTCCACGTGCCTCCTCTTACACTTCCGCTTGTGAGGAACATCCTCGGGGGGACTGTCCGAGGACGACTCACCAGCAATGTCTTGTTCCAGAGGAACGACCTGAGACGTCAAAGCAGGCTGTCCCTGTGGCCAGGCGACGGAAGCCTTACCCAAACGAGAGGGAGTGCGGGATGGAACCGTAGCAGGGAGCGGGGGCCTGGATGCACTCAACAGAGCCCTCTCCACAACATTGAAGGCCGATGGAGAGCCACTCTCTCTGGGATCCGAGAGCCGACCCTCACTCGGATCCGATGGGTGGATCGGAGCTGGCGCCGAGACCATCGGATCCGAAGGGCCAGTGTGCTCCGACCTGGATGGAGCCGAAGGCACGCTAAACCCCTCGGATCCGAAGCTCAGAGCATGGCTCAGAGAGCTCGGATCCGACAAGGACAGATCCAGAAAACCCGAAGGAAGATTCGGAGCCGAAGTACCAGATACCGTCGGAGCCGACCCACCCCCAGCTCAACGCTGCCCGGCTCCGAGCACTCCGAACCCGGGAAGTGGGTCGGAGAAGGAGCTATCGGGGCAAAGAAGGGTGTTGAGCTCCCCCATTTGGGCCTGGATGAACCTTCGCATCACCCGGTTCAAATCAGCTTCAGAAAGGCTACGCGTTGATCTCGACGAGGCTACCAAGGCTGGCCGAGAGTGCCGCCTCGATGACCTTGACAGAGATCGGGTCTCCTCCTCCTCGGGTCCCGGTGAGAAGCAGAGACCTGGAAGCCATGGAGGGAGAAGCCCGCTTAGCCGGGGGGGCCGAAGCGGAGGCCTCGGCCCGCCGCTTGTGGTGCTTCTCCCTCCGTTTCTCTTTCCTGGCCTCCCTCTCCTCCGGCACTGAAGCGGGAGATTGAGTCCTGGCCGGGGGGGAGAGAGGCAGTAGTGGCCACCACCGAAGACTGGGAGGAGGCCACAGAAGCACCGGAGGCCGAAGCCGAATCCGGGGGCAAAAGTCCAGCCAGGATCAGCTTAGACCTCCGGTCCTTCAGTGCCCTGGGGTTGAACGCCGCACAAATAGCACATCCAGAGGGAAGGTGTTCAACCCCAAGGCACCGAACGCACCGAGTGTGGCCATCCGCCGGGGAGAGCTTATGGCCACACTCGGTGCACTTAGAGAATATTGGTTTTGGGGCCTCAGACATACTAAAGTAAAAACACACTCGGTAGGCCCCAACACACTAAACACACACACACACTACTACGACCAGCGAGGGGAGGAAGAAACTAGACTAATTTTAACCAAAATTTAACTGAACTAGAATAATCAAAAGGGAACCTAACACACACAAACACTCACTCAATTTTTAACAAGTAATTTTAAAGAGAGACTTATCTGCCAAGAAAAAAAAAACAGGAGCTCGCAATCTAGCTGCTGTTCAGAAGCGCGGCAAACTAGATCTGAGGTCAGTCAGGGTTGGCAGGGGATTATGGGTAAGGGGAGGAGCTAGGAGCACGGATCTAAGCTTTGTAAAGTTGCCGGCTCGGATCCGAGATCGGATCCGTATCCCACAGGTTGCAGACCAAATGAAGTTAACTACTTCAGATCAAAGGTTAAAGGAGAAATAGGGTAGTGGCAGAGGAGGTAGCAATCAAGTGGTGTCATTACAGGAGCAGATCCAGGAGTTAAGCAGAAATGCTATTTTAAAACTGGCTGTGTTGTTAAGTGAGCGAATGTGGAAAGGAAGTTTGTTTCAAACAGAGGTGAATGACAATCACCAGATCTTCAGCTGTGTCAGAATAAGTGCCTGGTTAGAATAAAAATAAAAAAAAAAACTGACAGACTGATCTCAGACATGGCTCCAGGCATTACAATGATAAAAGTTTATGCTACAGCTGAAGATGCAGAAGAGGAAGTTGACCAGGTTTTTGAGTATGTGCAGTACCTTCTGAAAATACCATAAAAAAAGTCACCATATGCAACTAGAATGCAAAATTTGGTAGTCAAAGTACAAATGGAATTATGGGCAAGTGTGGCTTTGAAGTTTGAAATGAAGCATGACATACACCAGTACAACTCAATCAGGACAATTAACCAGTCCCACCAAATTCTTTCTTTTCTATTTTTTTTTTATTGGTTATTGCATAAAATTACTATAATATAAGAAGTCACATGCATGTTCAAATTGGGTTTACCATGTACATGTAAGTGTTGATAACTATTTAAAGAAAAATAATATAAATAATACAATAAGATAAGAAACAGCATATTTACATATTTACAGTGACCAAGCTCAAATTTCATTATGTAATGACCTAAAAGAAGAAGTTATGTCATACTATAACGTTCCGTCTGTGTTGTTGATCTTCTTCCATTCATAACTGATGGGTTTGGTTCCGAGCCCTTGGAACCGAGTCGGCCTAATACCAAGCTCACATACACCAAAAACTCTCAAACTAAGCTGCTACCCACAAAGCCCTTCTCCCATTTACCTCAGATCGAGTTTGCATGAAACATATAGAAGTAAAAAGCAGAGGCCATTTCTGTGCAAAAACCCTGAAAACACCACAAGGACCCATAAGATCCACCAGGAGCCTTTGGTGGGGGACAGAGGGTGGGATGCAATGAATGGAAGAAGTTCAAAAACATAGATGGAACGTTATGGTAAGACATAACTTCTTTATCTGTTGTTGTTAATCTTCTTCCCATTCATCACTTATGGGACAGAATCCCAAGCAACTTGAAAACCTGGGTGGCCCTTATGGAAGAACATTCCTGAGTACCATTGAGACAAAGGCCGCTATTCCCCTGGAGACCATGTCCAATTTGTAATGCTTGATGAAAGTGTGAGGTTTAGCCCAAATGGCTGCTGCGCAAATGTCATCCATGGAGGCTCTGGAGTGAAAAGCACAGAAGTTGCTATGGCTCTCGTTGAATGTGCTTTTATATTGACAGGTTTGGGCTCATTTACTTGTGAGTATGAAAAGGCAATACAATCTCTGAGCCATTTTGATAAAGTCACTTTTGATATGACACATCCCATTTTTGGTCCAGAAAAGGAGATAAAAAGTTAATCTGACTTGCACATAGATTTAGTCCTATCCAAGTAAAAATGTAATTGTCTATGTACATCCAATGAATGTAGACAGTATTCTCCTTTATTGGAATAATTTGGGAAAAAAACTGGGAGTTCAATGGACTGGTTCACAGCGAAATCAGAAATCACTTTGGGGAGGAAAGATGGATTAGTACGAAGAGATACTTTGTCTTTATGAAAAATTAAATACGGACTCTTGATGCATAAGGCTTGTAATTCTGATATCGGTCAAGCTGATGTGACAGCCACCAAAAATAGAGATTTCCATGACAAAAATTTAAGGTCACATTTTGCAGCAGTCTCAATAAAGGCTAAAGAGAGAGACTGTAATATCAAAGAGGGATTCCATGCCTCTAAAGGCTGCCTGATTGGGAGTCTGCTATGAAAAACTCCTTTGTGAAAGGTCTTGCATATGCGGATGGAGATACGTGGAACGCCTTCTAGACCATTATGAAAATTGGAAATAGCTGCTAAGTGGGCACGAATGGTAGAAGCTGATGCTACATTCTCAAAAAAATCCAAAAGGTACTGAAGTATAACCGATACAGGAGCTGAGATGGGGTCTTCCATCTGTTCTTTAGACCAGAGAGTGAACCTTTTCCACTTATCTCTGTAGAGTTTTCTGGTGGATGGCTTATGGGAGGCCAGAATAATATTGTGAACAGGTGAGGAGAGGGTTTCCTGCCTGCCGACTAACGGAAGTGGAGAAACCAAGCTGTCAGCTTGAGAGTGGACAGATTCGGGAGAGTCAACCCTTGGGGGTGAGAGATTAAGTCCAGATGAGTGCCCAGGATCCATGAAGGCTGCAAAAGGTAAGGCCGGAGGAAGGGGAACCACAGTTGTCGAGGCCAGAATGGGCCAATGAGGATCACCTTGCATCTCAACAGAATTGCTTTCTTCAAAAACAGGGGTATCAAGGGAATTGGAGGATAAGCATAGAGGAGATCCATGGGCCAATCGTGAGTCAAAGCGTCTCTCGGGGACTCCCGCTCTGGAGGAAAAAGGGCAAAGAAGCTGCTGCAGCTGTTGTTCGAAGGGGAAGTGAAGAGATTGCAGCAAGGCTGGCCCCACCGGCTGAAAATTTCTGCCATCATGTTCGGATTGAGAGACCACTCATGTGGATTGAGAATGCATCTGCTCAGCCTGTCCGCAATCACGTTGGAGCCCCCCGGGATATGTATTGCTATAAGAAAATGGTTGGAAGCTACCACCCAGTGCCAAATTCTCATGGCCTCTCAGCACAGGGGGTAGGATTTGGTCCCTCCTTGTTTATGTACCAGACTACTGACATATTGTCTGGCTGAATCGCAGTCATTCCCGATGGAAGGAGTGGATGTAATGCCTGTAACGCTAACAGCACCGCTCTCAACTCCAGAACACTGTTATGCAAGTTGGCCTCTAAGCTGGACCACGTGCCTTGGACTGTCTTTCCCTGAAAATGGCCCCCCCCACCCTATCATGGAAGCGTCCGTGGTCACAGTGGTGTTGGGGTGAGGGATTTGGAAGGGATGACACCAAAGATTTTCATCTGGCCTCATCCACCAGAGAAGATCTTGTTTGCAAGATTTGGTAATGAGGATCTGTGAGTTTAGAGGGTGAAGATTTGCCAACCATTGGGACAACAGGAGCCATTGCAACAGTCTCATGTGTAATCTTGCCAGAGGAACAATCGGAAGGGCCAAAGCCATAGACCCCCGGAACCTGGAGAACTTCCCTTGCTGACACCTTTCTTTGACAGAGTATCACTTGTACTTGCGATCTTAACCTCTGAAGCCTGTGAGCTGGTAGAGATACCAGGCATGTTCGAGTATTGAAAACTGCCCCTATAAATTCCAGTTGTTGGGTAGGTTGCAGATTGGATTTCTCCCAATGGATTGTGATGCCTAGAGTGTGTAACGGAGGCTATGCTCAGGAGATGCTTGTTGGGGTGAAGAGGAGCCAATCGTCTAAATATGGAAACACCTGGAATCCCTGAAGTCTCACATGAGCTGTCACCACTGCTAGACATTTCGTGAACACTCTGGGAGCCGTTGAGAGACCAAATGGCAGGGGCTCTGAACTGGTAACGTCTGGCTCCTAGCCGGAAGCGGAGGAGACTCCTGGAGCATTTGTCCATTCTGATGTGGTAATACACGTCCCGGAGGTCTATCAAAAACATCCAAACATCCTCCAGTAAAAAAGGGAGAATGAACTGAATAGTGACCATGCGGAATTTGGTTTGAACCACTGACTTGTTTAGATGGCTGAGATACAAAATGGGTCTCCAGTCCCCAGTCTTTTATGGCACCAAAAAGAATCTTGAGTAAAAAACGGATCCGCATTGGTCTGGGGGGACTGGTTGGATGACTCTTTTTTGACACAGCTTTCTTATCTCTGAAGCCGCTTCTTCCCTTTGACTGGGTGGAACATTGGAAAGGTGTTTTGTAGGTTTTGGATGTAATGTTAGAGGGAATGTAATAGCCTCTGGAGATTATTCTCTGCATCCAGCGATCTTTTGTAATAGAGTGCCAGGCAGTTTGGTGCAGAGAAAAACGAGCCCTAACTGCTTCCAGAGGAAAGCAATTGGGCAATGCTTCAGAAGCATTGAAAAGACCATCCGGAGAAAGAATCCCTGGAGTCTTGATTTCGGGGACCTCCTCTGCCTCTAAGGGGGCATCTTCCACCACTGGAACCCCATCTGCCTTTGGGGAAATCCTCACCATGTGTGTTGCGGAAAGGACCTTGAGATTTTTTGTGCCATATTTTACCCACTCCTCTGGTTCCTGGAAAAAGAACGTTGGGGCTCGGAAAAACGTAGGCCAACAGCAGACAAGGTCTTCCCGTCCTGCTCGTGCTCCTGGCCAAAGTGGCCTTTACTTCAGAACCAAACAAGGAAGATGATTCAATAGGGGCATTCAGAAAGGAGGACTTGAAGGAGTTCGCAAGGTCACAGATGCGCATCCAGGCATGACGCCTCATGACTATGCCTGCACTCGCAGCTCTAACTGCCCCGTCGGTTGCGTGGGAGAGCAACGTCATGGATGAGTTGGAGATAGAGTGGCAAGTTCAGAGACAACCATGTCTTGTGTCTCGTCAGAAACTTGACCAGCGAGGGCTCCAGAAAGTTCAAAAATCAGGTCCCTTTGGAGCCTCGTGAAATGTGCCAAGTAGTTCAGAGACCTGACTGCAAAGGTCAATGAAGCAAAGACTCACTTCCCTAGTCTGTCCACAGCCCTGGACTCTCTGTTGGGTGGGTGAACAGTAGGACTTTCCTCCGCAAGGTCCTTTTTAGTGGCCACCTCCACCACAACAGCGTCTACTGGCAAGCCTCTAGACCAGTGGGCATGCTCCTCTGGTGGAGAAAGAATCTTGTCTGGTCTCCAGGGAATGGCCTCAATAGAATCAGGGTTCTTCCACGCATGCTGCACGACGAGCTGGACTAACTCGTCAGCAGGTGGGGTCACCGAAGAAGTAGCAGGCCGAAAACAGAAAGCCTGCAGGAAGATGGACTCCGAGGAAGGGTTAGAGGGCTTCCAGCCACCCCTCTGTTTCAATATTTCAAGGATGTCTCCAAAGGAGACATTGTCAGGGGGTGACCATGGGGACCCCTCCCCATCATCGTAGTGCATATCCTCTGAGAGAGACTCCTCCGGAGAGTCAAGGTGTTTCCTCTTACACGCCTTCTTCTGAGGAGGTTCTTCAGTGGGGATGTCTGAAGAAGACTCGAAAGGAAGAATACTCTGAACTGGGGTTTCCTGAGACTTCTGCTCTCGGTGTCCTGGGGAAGTGACCCATGGTAGCTGTAGCTCAGAGGGAGCAGGGGGAAGATCTGATATAGGAGGACCACTTCCAGAAGCAAGCACCCTCTCCATCACCCGGAAAGCAGGCCTGCCCGAAAAGGAATGGGAGCCCGGAACCGAGTAGGACAGTCTCAGAACCGGGGTCACACCCCTCTCCATCAGACCCACTCCAGGGGATGGAGCCTCAAGCAAGATCGGGGCAGGAGTTGCCCCCGGATCCGAGGACGGAACCGATAAAAAACTTGGAACCGTGCTCAGAACCCAGGGTTCCACTCCCCCAACCATGAGACTGAGGAAGTGACGGTTGCGATGAAACCGAAACCCAAAGGGGTGGCCTCGAAACCTCAGTGAGGGTCCCTGTCGGCGTTGAGGAATGGGTTCCCACCAAGGACATTGGAGCTATGGGCCTCGGAACCGACGGATCCGAGGGAGGATTATAAGTGGGAGTCCTAGGAGCAGTAGACCCAAAACCCGAAGTGGGATGAGTCTTAGGAATGTTTTGTTATCCCTTTGGCTGTCAACAGCTGTTCCAGCAGGTGCGCCACATCAAATTCAGAAAGACTCCTGTTGGACCTTGTAGACACTAAAGCAGTAATTCCACTGTTAGAAGAACCAGACCGTAGGATGAGCGATGAAGTGCAAAAGACTATTATTCTTGTCTTATAAAAAACAACATTAAAACTTCGCTACTCAGCGAAAAACTTTCATTTGTACCAGAAAAAACAATTGAGATCAAGTGCTTTCGCTTGGTTCAAATACCAAGCTTTATCAAGATGAACTGTGAGTTAATAGAGCTATTATTATACGGCTCACCTACAACCATGTGACAACAGGTAATAATTAGGCTTTAAAGTTGTACATTCATTAGCTAACCTGGCTACATTCATTTGAACATTATAACATTAATATGCATTACATTAATGTCCACAAAGGTGAAATATAGAGGGTGCAACAATAATATATTACAGTATATTATAAAAAATTATTAAAATATTTAATTAATAATCTTATATCTTATAATAAAATTCATTTCACTGTGTATCTTTCACCCTACTGCTTGGTTATATACCACAGGTGTCTACTTCATCAAATGTATACACAATGAATATATAAAAAATATATAAATATTTTAGATGTTTTATTATATAAATAAATAGATAAATATTTCTAAAAATGTTCTTAAAAATATTTTTTAAAGTATTCACTATAATACTTGTTGAAAACCAATATAAAATATTGTACTTTAGAATATTTTTTGGAAGAGCTGACACTATTAAAAAATATGTTTTTAGAAAGAGGTTATCCTGAAGGTTTGATAGATAAGATGAGTAAAGAAGTTTTGTATCACAGGGAGGATAAGTTTCCCCCTTTATTAGGTTTGGGACAGACCCAGGAACTAAAACCCAGACAAACACATAATACTGGTTTTTCTAACAATTATATACATACTTTTTCAAATAATTCTCAACAAATTGAAGAGGTGATCTCCAAGTTTTGGCCGGTTTTAACAGGACATGAAGAGTTAAAAAAACATATTTCAAGGTATCCTAGATTTACTAGACGTAGGGACACCAATATTAAAGAATTATTTGAGAAGTTTCAACCCCAAGGGAGAACTAATAATGGTAAGAATTTGAAAAAGGGAACTTACAAATGTGGAATGTGCAAGCAGTGCACATCTATTTCAAACAGAGGCTCTTTATATATCCCTTCAAGGAATTTTCATTTTCAAGCCAACATTTATACGAAATGTGCAACACAAGGAATAATATACTTGGGTTATTGCACAAAATGTTTTAGTTTTTATGTTGGTAAAACAGAGAGATCTCTAAGAAAGAGAATTTATGAGCATTTCTATGAGGTTTCTAGAAAAAAAGAAACCGATGCTTTTTACAAACATTCTACTACATGCCCAGAAATGCATATAAATTTTATTGTATTAGAGCAAGTACAGATGGATGGCAGAGAGGGTGACTGGGAAACACGTCTAGAATATAAGGAACTCTTGTGGCAGCTTAAATTAGATGCTGCTACTAGCCCAGGTTTGAATGATAATATTAATATAAAAAGTGTTCTCAAATTAAGAATGGCTAGATTGTGAATATATGAAAGGTGGATGCATTGTGTATAGAAACAGTTAATTATTTGATCTTGTTTTTCAAGTATGCCATTTGTTAACATACATTAATATATTATAATATAATATACTATTTATTTGCAATATTTTATATTGGTTTTCAACAAGTATTATAGTGAATACTTTTAAAAATATTTTTAAGAACATTTTTAGAAATATTTATCTATTTATTTATATAATAAAACATCTAAAATATTTATATATTTTTTATATATTCATTGTGTATACATTTGATGAAGTAGACACCTGTGGTATATAACCAAGTAGTAGAGTGAAAGATACACAGTGAAATGAATTTTATTATAAGATATAAGATTATTAATTAAATATTTTAATAATTTTTTATAAAATACTGTAATATATTATTGTTGCACCCTCTATATTTCACCTTTGTGGACATTAATGTAATGCATATTAATGTTATAATGTTCAAATGAATGTAGCCAGGTTAGCTAATGAATGTACAACTTTAAAGCCTAATTATTACCTGTTGTCACATGGTTGTAGGTGAGCCCTATAATAATAGTAGCTCTATTTAACTCACAGTTCATCTTAATAAAGCTTGGTATTTGGACCAAGTGAAAGCGCTTGATCTCAATTGTTTTTTTCTGGTACAAATGAAAGTTTTTCGCTGAATAGCGAAGTTTTAATGTTGTTTTTTATAAGACAAGAATAATAAAGTCTTTTGCAATTCATCGCTCATCCTACGGTCTGGTTCTTCTAACAGTGGAATTACTGCTTTGGTGCTTATTGCTTCGATTTGGTTCGTTATTGGTTTACCTTGTAGACACTCCTGAAGGGGAGTCAGGCCGGTCAAGAAAAGGGCTATATGTCTGGCCTAAGAACGGGTCCAATGAAGGACAGTACTGGGTCCGTGGTGTTTGAGTTGTCGGCACCGTAGTCTCTAACTTGGAGACAGGCAATAGAGGAATCAATGGCGTTGAGAAGGGACTCAGTGCTGAGGAGGCACTCAGAGTCGAGGTTATTATCGGTTCCAAAGGGATTGTCGGAACCGCCTTCGGTGCAGTAAAGGGTGAAGTCGGTGTCGAAACTACTGAAGACAGTAAGGTCGGAGCCGTAATCATGACTGTAGATAAGACTGGTGCCATAGATGTCAGTGCCAAAGGTGGCGCCGACGTCGAAGTTTCTGAAATATCTATGATACTGGATACAACTGAAGCTGAGCTCGGAACAGAAGCAACAGACGTAGTCGGAGCAGATGAAGCAAACTTGTGTTCGGTTGAAGATTTATGGGCCTTGTGTTTATGGGACTTGCCCTTATCACTAGCCGGTGAAGAGGGATCAGAATGTGGATGTTTTTTGTCCTTCACCGGAGGGGTTGAGACCTCCAACACAGAAAGGGCCTCTGAGACTAATATGCCTTTCAAAATCAGTTTATTTTTTCTCTTGTTCAGCGTCTGCTGACTAAAACTTAGGCAAATCTGGCAAGGAAGTTTCACAGAGAGGTCAGAAACCCCCAGACAATACACACAATGGTCGTGCAAGTCACTGTTAGGGAGTTTGCCATTGCAGGAAGTGCAATGTTTAAACCCCAAAGTCCCTTTTTTTTCAGACATATCCATACACACAAAACAAAGTAATGCTAAGAAAGTGAGAAAAACAGTCAGAAAAGAAGGCACCAATGATGGTATCAAATGATACCACACGGGTAGGAAAGGGCGTACCAACAATGGTATAAGAAATACCCAATGGTTAGAGCTAGATAGATAAAGAGGGTAGAAAACGAGTTGGTTTACAAATAGGTTCATAAATACACAAATATTTATAAAATTTGGCGCTTAGCTGGAGCGGTCGGTGAAATGCTGCTATATGGCTGTGCGGCAAACAAGATCTGAGGTAAATGAGAGAAGGGCATTGTGGGTAGCAGTTTAGCTCGAGAGTTTTTGGTGTACACGAGTTTGGTATTAGGCCGACTCGGTTCCGAGAGCTCAGAACCGAACCCATCCGTGATGAATGGGAAGAAGATTAACAACATCAGATGACAGCTTTACACTGGCTATCTCTAGATAGTCAATATTGAAAAAAACTGACTACATAATTTGCAGTCAACGATGGAAGAACACTATACTCTCAGCAAAAACAACACCTGGAAGTAATCGTGGATATCCTTCCATTTCACTGTTGCAGTATTCATAACATTGGGAATCCCCTGCCAAAGGCAGCTTGATGTCTTGCCATTATACCGAAGCCTTTAGGTTCCTTTAAAGTACACCGTACGTCACACGTATGCTCCTTGTGTAGCATAGGGCATAAAGGTGACATCCGGAAGTACCATACTCAGAACTCCTTTGCCGTCAGCCTAAATTCCATCGCTTGATGATCGGTCTGAAAACCCGTTCCACTGCTGGTTCACCAAGCTGTTGCAGGTAAGTACCTCAGTGAGGATCTTTTTTACTTACCTTTTTTTTTTACTGTTGCATTGGGGTTTCATGTCATCCAAGAATGGTAAATGTCAGTGTGGGAGACAAATTTCCATAAAGACTGCCATGACCAGTATTTTTTTTACCTAGGCACCTCTACGACCATGCATGCTCTTTCATCTGTCGGGCATATATACCTAAAACCCTTCATAGTTGACTTTCTTCTTTGTCGCTTTATTTTGAAAATCAGCATATTAAGCTTCTTGCGAAAAACACACTGGAGGAAACTTCCCGCTCCAAGGGACAGCCATCAGTGAAGAAGAAGCCCAAGAAGCCTATGCCAAAATCATCTGCTGTTCAGGATCCGCTAGATATCTCTCCCAAGGTGAGTGAATGCCCAGAGGTCTGCCTAGCTTTATATCTGTATTACTCTACCACAACCAGGTTGGGGGCCAGCAGGGATCTGACTTTAAGTATATCTGAGGAGGCAATGCAGACATCAGTTTCAAATGGTCAGGGGAACCACAGCTGATCATCTGAGGGACCTAGGGGTATTATTCAAATCTAAGTCAGAAAAAAGCTCCTACTGCTATTACTGAATACCATCCTGAGTCAGAGCCTTCCAAATTTTATAAGATGGACGTCCGATTGAAGAAAAAGCAAAAGACTAAACATATCACTCCTGCTCCTAAGGATCAGCAAAGTGAATGGCAGTCCTTCACTCAGGTTTGTTTAGTGCTTTAATGGCACTGAAACCCTTTCAGGATATTTCTGTTCCAGTCCCCCACTTGGTCCTCTACTCTGCTAAATACACTTAGGGAATAGGATTCCTCTAAGGAGGAGCTGGATTTGGATGAGGAATCCCTTGTTTACTTTTCTCAGATTCCCTCTCCTTTGGGCTATGGATCAGAGGAAGAGGAATTTAACAGTCCTGACACTCCCTTTGAAGAAATTTCTTTTAGGGACACAATCTCCAGGGTTGTGGAGTTCTTTAAATGGGACTGTGCACAGGTTTCAGAAGTACATAAAAGATACCATGAGTTGCTGCAGATAGAATCTCAAACTTTCTGCTGTTCCTCCTGTTTTGGCTGCCCTGTTGGGTGACTTTTCTACTGCTTCTATGACACCAGACTCTCAGCCCCTGCTCCTAGGTAACTGGATAGATTCTATATGGTGCTCGAGGACTGTAAGATTTTGTACAAGTGTCCTTCTGCTGACCCCTCAGTGGTGTCTGTAGCTTCTGACAAGCCCTCTCAATTCTTTCCTTTTCCCAAGTTACTGCCCTCTGATAAAGATAGCCAGACCATGGAAAGGCTAAGCAAGAAGGTTTACATCTCTGCTACTTTGGCTTTTAGAGCTGTTAATGATCAGACCCATATGCCCAGGTATTTGTTGTCTCTTCTCTCCCAGGCTTGTCAGGTTATTTCGGATCTTCCAGATTCAGAGGGCAAAACTTCTGCTCTTTCCCTGCTAGGGGCTTCCTCACAGGTGGCTTGTCATTCCATCAAGTGTAGTTATGACGCAGCAGATGCTTCTCTAGGGCTGTTGCTTTTGGGTTAGTGATGAGGAAGTATTCCTGGCTTTGGCTTCAACCAGTGCCTGATGATATTAAGGCTAAGTTGATGGATGCCCCTCTTTATGGTGAAGCTACTGTTGCTGCTGTTATGCATACGTCCCTTCAGGAAAAAGGCAAGGCTTTACAGGAACTTAAACATGTGTTTGTCTCTCCTGTGCCTAAATTTAAGAGAAACTACCCCAATAATTCAGTCTTTGTTCACAAGCAGTCTCGCCCTCCTAAGTGTAAAAAGGGTGGCAAGTGGGTTCCTTCTGATAAGGCTACTCAGACTTCAGCGCTTCAGAAGTCTCCTTTTCCAGATAAACCAGGTGCTGTCTAACTATCCTATTCTTCCCAGTCACTTTCCTCTTTGCCTCACTCTCTTTCTTCCTGTTTAACTACAGATTACTCAGGATTCCTGGGTCCTGTCCATTATTCACCAAGGACATTTCATGGCTGTTCCTCAGTCATCTCAGGAACAACCATCTTACTTTCTTACTGGGACTTTTGACTCAGGGTACTAATCAAGAGGTGCTTGTGTCCCAAAGGGGGAGAATGTTTTACTCCAGGATGTTTCTAGTACCCAGAAACGAGGGTACTTGGAGACCAGTTCTACACCTCTCCCATCTAAACACTTTTCTGAAGTTGCCCTCCTTTCAAATGTTATCCCTTCACACTTTGTTTCCTCTTCTGCTTCCTCGAGATTATATGGGGTCTCTGGATCTCAAGGATGCTTATCTCCATCTCGACCCATCCCCTTTTCGGGAAGTTTTTTATATTTACTGTTGCTTCCTGGCATTTTCAGCTTTCTGCTTTGCCCTCTGGCCTTTCTACTGCCCCAAGGATATTCACCAAATGCCTAGCTCCTGTAATTACTTTTTGCAGGATTCAGAGGATCCAATTATTTCCATATTTGAACAACCTTCTGTTTCAGGAATCTTCTCCAGAGATACCTATTGCAAAACATTAATTTTGCCATTTCCCTTCTGCAAAGCCTGAGGTTCAAAATCTTCTTCTTCTTTCGGCTTTTCCCGGTTAGGGGTCGCCACAGCAGATCACTGTCCGCTCATGATTGGCAGTGGAGTTTTATAGTGTCGAGTTGCCAGCCAGGCACCCAACCTTCCACAGAAGGCACACACACACGCACTCATGCCTAGGGATAATTTAGTGTGTCCAATCCACCTACAGCATGTCTTTGGGATGTGGGAGGAAACTGGAGCACCCAGAGGAAACCCACGCGACCACAGGGAGGACATGCAGGCTCCACACAGAAGGCACCCGAACCGGAAACCTCTTGCTATGGGGCGACAACACTAACCGCTGCACCACCATGGCTGCCCTAAAGCCTGGGGTTCAAAATAAACTTCAAAAAATCTTTTTTTGAATCTTTCACAAAACCATGTTTTTCTGGGGAACAAGATCCAGGCAATACCTATGTTGACATCCTGGCTTCCTCCCAAGATCCTGATATTTAGTTCTTTCCTTCAAACTTTTCTGCCTCTGGCCTCTATTACAGCCAGGGTGTTGAGAGCTCTGGGATTCATGGCATCCACCATCCCTATTCTCCCTCTGGCCAGACTCCACATAAGAAAGTTTCAGTAGGTTCTGAAGTCAGTTTGGCTCCAACATGTGTATCCCCTACACTTTGTAGTTCCTCTTCTGCCTTGTCTCAATAAGGAACTTCACTTGTGGATCCAGCAGTTGTCTCTGAATCCAGGGCACACCCTTTCATCCCCCTCTTCCCTCTCAGGAGCTGTTCACAGTTGCATCAGAAGCAGCATGGGGAGCAGCTTTTGGCTCCCTAAAAAGTACAGGGGGTATGGTCACTTCTTCAACAGAAAGAGCACATTACTATCAAAGAGATGAAAGCTCTTCTGCTGGTGCTTCAGGATCTTCATCTTCTTTTCTCCCCGGGACCTCTCAAGGTATTTACAGACAATACCACAGTGATCTGGTATGTAAACAAACAGGGAGGAAAAGATCTTATCTTCTCTGGTGGTTGACACTCCTAGTGTGGGATCTCTCTGAGCAGGTAACTAACTCAATCCCAAGAATGGATGCTTCACAGGGATGTGTTTCAGGACACTGTCCACCAGTGGAGTACTCCTCAAATAGATCTCTGTCTCCCTTCTGAACAGACTTCTGCTATTTTGTGCCAGAGTCCCAGGTCCTCTGGTTTGGAAGGTGAACTCCCTATCTTCTTCTTGGAAGAGGATGTTTATGCTTTCCCTCCCCTTCCCCTCATTCCAAAAGTCCTGTTCAAAATTCAAAAGGATGCTCCCAAAATCTTGTGGGTGACACCCTTTTGACCAAGACAGCATTAGTTCCCTCCTCTTATGCATTTAGTCAAGGGAAATCATCACAAGTTACCTCACAGAGTGGGCCTACTTACACAGGATGAGGGATCTCTCATCCATCCCCACCTGTCCACCCTTCAAATGACACTGTGGGTAATAGGACTTTGATTCCACATAGTCACCTTTTTTTCTGACAAAGTGCTCAGGGTCCTGCAGGAAGCCAAGAAATCCAATACTAGAAAATCCTACTTGTCCAAATGGAAGAGTTTTTTTTTTGTTTGGTGTCTTTCTTGTAACTTGGATCCACTTTCTGTGGATGTTTGTTTCATTCTCTCTTATCTGTGTGAATTGCTATGCAATGTTGTGTTGACTCATTCTTCTGTTAAGGCCCACTTATCAGCTATCTCTGCTTGTCTGCATTTATCTAATCCTTTAGCTTCTAGATTGGAGGAAAAACAATTCCTAAAAGGGGTCCTTCATATTAGGCCTCCCAGGAAGCCTGTTCCGCCTCCCTGGGATCTTATTTTTTTTTTGGAAAAACTGACTCAGGCTCCTTTGAGCCTGCAACTTCAGCTTCCTTGCAACACTGCTCTTGGAAGACTGTACTTTTCTTAGCCCTTACTTCTGCCAGACAGGTGTCTGAGCTTCAAGCCCGTATGGCTCATACTCCTTTTGTGGTGTTTCATAAGAACAGGATGGCCTTCTGTACAAATCCTTCTTTTATGCCCAAGGTGGTGAATGAGTTGACCATTAATCAGTCTACTTGTCTGCCCACTTTTTTTCCTTCTCTGCAATCTGCCAGTGAGAAGGTGCTGCACACATAGGATGTGCATAGACAACACAGATATATTTGGATAAGACTAAGAATCAGATCAGCTCTTTGTTTCCTTTCATCCTAGGCCCTTAGGATTAGCTGTATCCAAGCAATCTATTTCTTCTTGGATCTTGAAAGCTATATATTTTTGTTATTCCTTTCACGATAAGACCCTTCCTTATTCTGTTAAGGCTCATTCTACTATGACTGTGGCTTCTTCTGGTGCTTTTTTTCAAGGGTTTGGATACTAACTCTATTCTTCAGGCAGCAACCTGGACTTCTGTGCATACATTTACCAATCACTACAAGTTAGATGGAACTTCAAGAGCTAGAGCTAGTTTTGCTAGGGCCATCCTTCATGACTTCCTAGAGAGCTCTGCTGATCCTTTCCCCTCCCAAGTTTCTTTCTGAGCTTTGGCACTCTACCTAATGTTATGAATATTACAACAGTGACATGGAAGGATATAGTACAGTTGTGTAAGATCTTACCATAATGGTAGATGTCTTTCTCTTCACTGTTGCAGTATTCATTTCCTCCCTCCTTTCCCTGGTCCATTTGGCTTCTGGATGTACTGGTTAACTTTCTCTTTTCCTTGGACTGGCATTCTGGCGTTCCTACTGAGGGCCCTTAGTTCTGAGGATGGTATGTCCGGACGTCACCTTTATGCCCTATGTTAAGCAAGGAACACACCTGTGACATACGGTGTACATTAAAGCAACCTAAAGGCTTTGGTATACCGGACAGACATCACGCCGCCCTTGGCAAGGGATCCCCAATGTTAAGAATACTGCAACAGTGAGGAGAACGAAATGAAGAAGTTATCTACTCAGCATAATGTTCCATCTGTGTCGTCTGCTTAAGTCTTCATCAAACCTGTGGGTCTCGGTTCCGAGTTCGTAACTGACACGACTGTCAGTAAGCTTAAGATCCAAAGCTAGAGCTCCTCCCACCCTAACCATAATGCCTAGCTCATCTGAGATACCTCAGATCGAGTCTGCTGCAAATTTTTATAAATAACAAATTCCATTCCAAGAAGAAACAGATCAAGAAAGTTGCCCAGGAGCTCAACAGAGGAAAAAGAAGATGTTCATCGTGTTACACTGCTGCAGTCATTACACTTGGGTTATTCTGCCGTCAGGTGGTCCCGCAGTCAGCCAGAGTTCCAAAGTCTTGGTCTGGCATCGGTTGCTGTCGTTTCCTCCCTGACGGCAGTGCACCAGGGGTATATAAGATGCATCCGACGCCATTTTCTTCAGTCTTTTTTGCCGCTCGGTGCCCGAAGCAGAAGCAGTTCGCAAGTGCCGGTCGACCGACTCCTGAGATTTTCGAAGTCGAATTTCAGAACCGAAATCTTTAATAAAGCTAAGTACCCCGTTGGGGAAATTTTCTTCTTGCCACAGACCAATGTCAGAAAAAGTTAATAATTGTATTTCTTGTGGGAAGCAAATACCTCATAAGGACTTCCACTCTTATTGTATTCCATGCCAAGGCCCTGATCACGACGTCACTAATTGTCGGTTTTGTGCTAGATTTAACAAACGCACTATAAAAAGACGTTTTGGTTTTGCTTTGCACTACTATGGCCGAAGGTTCAATTATACTATGCCGTCGGATCAACCGACGACCTCAATACCGAAAAAACGCAAAGACAAGGATAAAGACAGGCATCCGAGGTCCAAAACCGATGACGAAACCTCTTCTAGGCCAGTCCCCGGTTCGCCGGTTCTCAGTGAGGCGCTTTCGTAGCCCCTGACACTCGCTACCTCAGAGCCACAGGCCGCTTCCGACTCCCACGTGGAGACAACTAGGCCTCTGGAAACTCAAGGTATTGGGCCTACGGAAACTAATCCCTCAGATGGGTCCGGAGCCGCTGAGCAGGCATCGGCTTCTGAGGGTGCTTTCAGACCTTCACAACTTACCATTAAAACAACAGCCAAGACAAAGGTACCATTAAAGACAAAGAAACAAGTACAGCATTCTCCTGGACAGTCCTCCATGCCTAAGAAACAGATGCTTAAAATGGCCGAAGACCTCATTACTCAAATCAGGGGTTCCCATCCCCCTCCTGAGAAAAGGCCTAGGCAAGATACAGACTATGATTCCTCTGATCAGGTTTCCATTTCCTCTGATTCCTCTTCAGACCAGGGATACTCTCTACCCCCCTATGAGGACTCTGATGATGAAGAATCTATCCCTTCAGCCTCTCCTCCTGAGGATTATTCTTTTGGGGAAACTTTACATACCATGAGGGAGCATTTCCACTGGGAAAGTCAGGATTACTCAGAATCCAAGAAAAGGCTCAGGGATGTCCTTTTATTGCCTCAGCACAGGCCCCTGGCTATTCCGCCTGTGCTAGATATTGTGTTCTCTGAATCCAGCTTATCTCCTGATTCTTTGCCCCCTGCTCCAGCCAAGCCAGATAGGTATTATAGAGTCCTTGACTCTCACAAGTTTATTTACAAAAACCCTTCTGCTGATCCAGAAACTATTTCCCAAGGTCCAAAAGGGGTTAAGGCTTCCATTGCACAAAATCCAGTACCCCCTGACTGAGATTCCAGAGCTTTGGATAGATGGGGGAAGAAAGTATACACTTCTGCAACTTTAGCAGTAAGAGCTTTAAATTGCCAGTTTCACATGCTTAAGTACCAACAATATTTAATGGCTCAATTAAAACAGAAAATGCTTGCAAGCTCAGAAGCTCCTGATTGTAAAGAAATGCAGGATTTATTGCATGCAGTTGAACAGGTGGGAAAACATACTCTGCAATGTGGTTTTGATTCTTTACAGGCCTCTTGTAGAGCAGCAGTTACAGGTTCTGTGATTCGAAGACATGCTTGGTTAAAAGAACAGAGTTTACCTGATCATGTTAAGGCAAAGTTATTGGATGCTCCTTTACAGCATGATACCTTGTTTGGTGTTAAGGCAGAAGAGGTGTTAAAGAAAATGGAGGATAAACCTAAATCTATGCAAACAGTCAAGGATTTCTTACAGGTACAGCCACCTCGGTTTAGCAGAAATTGGCCAACAAAGAATTGGTCCTTTCCAGTGTCAGACAGGCCACAGAGAGGCAAGATACAGACACCCAAGAGGCAGATCTCAACCCCAAGGCTCAAACAGACAACGACAGTGGGGCACCTCAACCCAAAAAGGAGGTGAGGACAAGTCTCAACCTTACAGGAAACAGTCACAATGACTTTCCCCTTGGTACGCCAAGCACGTCCCTTTTGGAAGCCCCCTTAGGGGGAAAACAAGCACTTTTTTCTCAAAACTGGCAAACAATCACCCAAGACAAATGGGTTCTGAATATTGTGTCTCAATGTTACAGGTTCCACTTTCATACTTTACCAAGGCTAAAAGGAATGCCAGACCTGCCACAAAATCAATGGGCAAAGGCACAAAAACAAATTTCAGCCCTCATGGACATGAGAGCTATTCAAAAAGTACCACAACAAGAACAAGGACAAGGATTTTACTCAAGACTCTTCCTGGTCCCCAGAAAGGACAAGGCCTGGAGGCCCATTCTAGACCTTTCAATTCTGAATACTTACCTGGATATTCCAAAATTCAAAATGTTGACATTACAGCAGCTTCTACCCATGCTGGGCAAGAAGGCTTGGCTTGTTACTCTGGACCTCAAAGAGGCATACCTGCATGTCCCTATCAGACAAAATTGCAGAAGATACCTCAGATTCAAAGCTGGTACAATGCACTACCAATTCTCTGCACTGCCCTTTGGCTTATCTACTGCGCCCAGGGTCTTCACAAAGTGCCTGGCACCAGTAATTGCATTTTGCAGACAAAAAGGAATTCAAATATAGCCATACCTGGACGACTGCCTCATTCAAGCAGAGACAAAGGACATTCTTCTACAGCATCTGGCGTTTGTAAAAAGGTTGCTAATTTCTCTAGGGTACACAGTAAACGAAAAGAAGTCAAAACTAGTGCCCTCGCAACAGATTATATTCCTGGGTGCCAGCTTAAATACAATGGCCCAGATGGCTTACCTCACGCCAGACAAACAAGTTCAATTAACTCAATATTTTCAATTACTGGCAAAAAAGTCCCATCTCCCTGCAAGAAAAATTCTGCAGGGCCTGGGATTCATGGCATCCTGCATACTACTAATACCATATGCTAGATTGCATATGAGGAAATTACAATGGTACCTAAAAATTGTTTGGACTTAACACTCTCACAGTTTAGAAGCAGTAATACCAGTGATTCCCTGCCTACAACAGGAGTTTCAATGGTGGGCACAGGCATGTCACCTAAACAAGGGTCAGCCTTTTACTCAACCCACAGCCAGGTAAACTCTAACAACAGATGCCTCTGATTACGCCTGGGGAGCACATATGGCAGGAAAATGCATTCAGGGCAAGTGGACCACAGACCAGATGCATCTTCACATCAATCAAAAAGAGATGTTGGCTGTTCAAAATGCCCTAACAGCTTTCAAGGACCTTCTGCATCCAGGACAGTTATTACTAAAGACAGACAACACCACAGTAATGTGGTACATAAACAAGTAAGGGGGCACTCATTCTTATCCCCTATGCAGGCAAGCCATGACCTTGTGGAACACAGCTCTAACGTATCAAGTTCACCTGCAAGCACAATTCCTGCCAGGAAAGAAAAATACTCTGGCAGACAATCTAAGCAGAAATATCATGGACCCTCACGAATGGAAATTGAATTCACAAATATTCAGCATGGTAATGCAAAAATGGGGATGCCCAGACATAGATCTTTTTGCCTCCCCACTGAATTGCCAACTACAAAAATTCTGCACAAGGACTTATCACAAACAAGCATGGAAAGTGGATGCTCTTTTGTTCTGCTGGAAAAACCTAAAAGTTTATGCCTTCCCGCCACTGCCTCACCTTTCAAAGGTAGTCCTAAAAGCCAGACAAGAAAAACCACAGATGATCCTGATTGCTCCAGACTGGCCACACCAGCACTGGTACCCTATCTTAAGGAACTTGGCTCAAGGCCCACCATGGATTTTGCCTCAAATTCCACACCTTCTGACTCAACAAAACAATCAGATCCTGCACGGTCAGCTCAAAACCCTAAACCTGGCTACATGGCAGATACATTAGTCAAACAGGCAACACCTCTCTCTAAAGCTGTCATGGATGTCATTTTGGAGTCCAGGAGGCCTAGCACCAGGAAAGCTTACTCAGAAAAATGGAAAAGATTCTGCACCTGGAACCAAGCTCAAAGCCTTGACCCTCTTGTTCCAAGCATTCTTCAGATTTTACAATACTTAACTGAGATGCTGGACAGAGGCCTATCCTTCTCACCAATTAAGATCCACGCCTCTGCCATTTCAGCTCATTATAACACGTATCCTCCTTTATTCTCTCTCATCCCTTGCTAAAGCAGTACCTCAGAGGGGCTAAAAACATAAGACCGCCCCAGAGAGCACCAACACCAACTTGGGACCTCAATTTCGTTTTGGAAAAACTGACCCTATCACCTTTTGAGCCAGCCAATACAGCTGATATAAAATTTTTATCATGGAAAACAGCTCTGCTCCTAGCAGTAACTTCAGCACGAAGAGTCTCTGAGCTACAGGCATTAATGGCAGTGGAACCTTTTATAATTTTTCATCAGGACAGGGTTTCCTTAAGGACAAACCCTACCTTTATGCCAAAGGTGATATCTAGTGTGGCTCTTAACCAAACCATCCATTTGCCAACTTTTTATCCAAACCCCCAGAATAAAGGGGAGAAACTTCTGCACTCTTTGGACATACACAGGCAGCTACGCTTCTACTTGGACAAAACAAAAGCTTTCAGGAAAACTGAGCAACTGTTTGTAGCATATGCTGCAGGATCACAGGGCAAGGCTATCTCAAAGCAGACTATATCCAAATGGATAGGACACTGTATTCGTTACTGCTACACACAGCATGGAAAATCACTCTCAAATAACATTAGGCCACATTCCACCAGGGCAACAGCCACTTCAACAGCCTTTCTCAGAGGAGTACCTACCAAGGAAATTTTGGAGGCTGCAACTTGGAGTTTAGTGCACACCTTTACCAAGCATTACCACCTGCCTCTTTACTCTAAATCCAGAGCAGGATTTGCCACTGCAGTTCTGCAGGGCCTCATAGCCAATCCTAACTCTATAGACCAGCCACCCAACCTTAGCTTTGGGATTCTACCCAAGTGTAATGACTGCAGCAGTGTGACACGATGAACATAGTACAGTTTTGTACCTACCATAAATGTAGATGTTCGAGTGTTCACACTGCTGCAGTCGAGGTTTCCCTCCCTCCATCCCCTCTGAACTAGCTGGACTTATCTATACCTTTCTATCCTATACAACCTTTGTGGTGTATTTGCTTGTAACTGAAGGTATTTTTTTTATTTTATATGTATATTTTTATTAGCAATATGTATTGCCTACCTACTTGGGGGCACCTGACATCTGGGGCAAGAAAAACTGAAGAAAATGGCGTCGGATGCATCTTATATACCCCTGGTGCACTGACGTCAGGGAGGAAGTGACAGCAACTGACGCTGGACCAAGACTTTGGAACCCTAGCTGACTGCCGGACCGCCTGAAGGCAGGATAACCCAAGTGTAATGACTGCAGCAGTGTGAACATTCGAACATCTACATTTATGGTAGGTACAAAACTGTACTTTATGTGTTACCAAAACATTCCATCTGTGTTGTTCATCTTCTTTCATTCATCACTGATGGGTTCGGTTCTGATCCCTCAGAACCGAGTCAGCCTTTTTAACAAGCTTGCGCCAGCCAAAAAAACTTTCGAGCTAAGTCTTTACCCAGAATACCCTTTACCTTGTTAACTCAGATCGAGTTTGCTAGAGAAAAGGAAGTAAAGCTGAGGCCACTTCTGCACAACTACCCTAGGGCACCACTTAGACCCAAAGCACCCCCTAGGAGCCTTTGGAGGGGGAAGGAGGGTGGGAAGTGACGAATGAAAGAAGATGAAATACACAGATGGAATGTTATGGTAAGACATAAATTCTTTATCTGATGTCCATCTTTTTTCCATTCATCACTGATGGGACAGAATCCCAAACTACCTTGAGGTCCATGGGCGGCCCTTATGGAGGAACATTCCTGAGTACCACTGAGCCGAAGGCAGCTCTCCCTCTTGAGACCAGGTCCAATTTGTAATGATTAATAAAGATATGAGGCTTTGCCCAAGTAGCTGCTGCACAGATGTCATCCATGGAAGCCCTGGAATGGAAAGCTACAGATGTTACCATAGATCTAGTGAAGTGAGCTTTAACCTTTGGCATAGGTTCATTACTAAGGGAATAGATGAAATGGAAAAAAACACTAGTAGGTCAACGGTCTGGTTTATGGAGAATTCAGAAACAACTTTGGGGAGAAAGGATGGATTAGTCCGAAGTGATACGCTGTCTTTATGAAAGACCAGATAGGGCCTCTTGATACACAATGCCTGCAGCTCCGAAACTCTTCTGGCAGACGTGATGGCTACCAAGATCAAGGATTTCCGAGACAAAAACTTTAGGTCACACTTCGCAGCAGGTTTAAAAGGTTTTTTAGTCAAAGACTGAAGGACTAGAGTGAGGTTCCATGGTTCCACAGGCTGTCTGACAGGAAGCCTGATATGAGAAGTACCCTTGAAGAAAGCCTTGCAAATGCGTAGAGAGATAAGAGGAGTGCCATCTATACTATTGTGGAAATTGCCGCTAGATGTACTCGTACGGTAGAGGCAGAGGCTCTATTATTAAAAAACCTAGCCAAGTATTGAAGCACTGCAGTAACCGGAGCCGAATATGGGTCTAGCATGTTATCCCTGGACCAGATGGAGAATCTTTTCCATTTATCCTAGTATAGTCTTCTGGTGGATTGTTTATGAGAGGCCAGAATGATGTCTCGAACAGGCGTGGAGAGATTAGCTTGCCTGGCCATTAGGGGAAGTGGAGAAACCAAGCTGTCAGCTTGAGAATGGACAGATTTGGGTAACTCAACCCTTGGAGGGGAGTAATAAGACCTGGTAGAGGGTCCAGAATCCACGGCGGGTATACTAGGTGAGGCCGAAGGAAGGAGAACCAAACTTGTCAAAGTCAGAATGTGGCTATGAGGATCACCATGCATCTCAACCAAAGAGCTTACTTTAGAAATTGTGGGATCAGAGGGATGGGAGGATAAGCATAAAGAAGTCCTGTGGGCCAATCGTGGATCAGAGCGTCCCTTGGTGACTCCCCTTCCGGAGGAAGTAGGGCAAAATAGCTGCTGCACTTGGTGTTTTTTTTGTGAAGGTGAAAAGATTGCAGCAGGGCTAGCCCCAGTGGCTGAAGATTGCTGATGCCACTTTGGGGTTGAGGGACCACTCGTGAGGCACGAGGATGCATCTGCTCAGCAAGTCCGCATTCACGTTGGAGATCCACGGGATATGCATTGCTGTTAGAAAGTGGTTGGACGCTATTGCCCACTGCCAAATTATCATGGCTTCTCGACATAGGGGATAGGACTTGGTTCCTCCTTGCTTGTTGATATACCAGACCACCGACATATTGTCTGATTGAACTGCAACTGTCCCGGAAGGGAAAGCTGAATTGAAGGCCTGCAACGCTAACAGCACAGATCTCAGTTCCAGAACACTGATATGCAGGTGGGCCTCTGAGGTGGACCATGTGCCTTTGACACTCTTTCCATGGAAATGTCCCCCCCCCCAAACAATCAGGGAAGAATCAATGGCTGTGGGCTGAGGAGACTGAAATGGATGACGCCAAAGTTCTATGTCTGGCCTCATCCACCAAAGCAGGTCCTGCTTGCAGGAGTTGGTTTTTCGAATCTGGTAATTGAGGGGGTGATAGTCTGGGAACCATTGACACAGAAGGAGCCATTGCAAAATATGCATGTATAGCTTTGTTAGAGGCACTATTGGGATTGACGCTGCCATAGAAACTAGGGCCTGAAGAACTTCCCTTGCAGAAACTGTTGTTTGTGAGAGTATCACCCGGAGTTGAAGCCTCAGTCAATGTAGTCTGTGAACTGGGAGCGATACCAAACAGGACTGAGTATCAAACACTCCTCCAATGAACTCTATTTGTTGTGTAGGGATAAGGTTTGATTTCTCCCAATGTATCATTATTCCCAACAATTCTGCCAGAGAGAGTATAATGTAGTGCTGTTACCAGAAGATGCTCGGTGGGGGTGGTAAGGAGCCAGTCTTCCAGATATGGAAAAACCCGGAATCCTTTAAGTCTTAAGTGAGGTGTTACACTGCCATGCATTTCGTGAACACTCTGGGGGCTGTAGAGCAACCGAACTGCAGGGCACGGAATTAATAATAACTGGCTCCTAGCCGGAAGCGAAGCAGACTCCTGGAGCATTTGTCCACCTTGATGTGGTAATACGCATTGATGTGGTAATACACATCCCGGAGATCTATACAGCACATCCAATCGCCTTCTCTTAAAAAGGGGAAAATGGATTGAACGGTGACCATCCGGAATTTGGTGTGGGTCACAGACTTGTTTAAGCTGCTGAGATCGAAAATGGGTCTCCAGTCCCCTGTCTTTTTTGGCACCAAAAATAATCTCGAGAACAATCCGGATCTGCGCTGATCTGGTGGGACTGGTTGGATAGCTCTTTTCTGAGACAGCTTTGTAATCTCTGAAGCTGCTTCTTCCTTTTGACTGGGTGGAACTTCTGGAAGTTTTCTTGTGAAATTTAGCTGACAAGAAAGGGGAATGGTGCAACCTCTGGTGATAATGCTCTGCACCCAACGATCGGTGGTGATGGACTGCCAGGCAGCTTGGTGCAGAGAGAAACGACCCCTGACTGCTTCCAGAGGTAAGCAATCGGGCTGCTCCTCAGGAGCGCTTATAAGCCTGTCCAGAGAAGGAATCCCTGGAGCCCTGATTATGAGGACCCCCTCTGCCTCTATAGGGTGTCTTCCAGAATTGTTACCCCCTCTGCCTCTGAGAGTATCATCACGTGGCACGGAAGGGACCCTGAGATTGCTTATGCCAGATCTTTCCACTCCTCTGATTCCTAGAGAAGGTACATTGAGGACTGGAAAACCGTAGGCCTACAGCAGACAGGGTCTTACTGCCTTGCTCATGCCTGGTTAGCGTGTCCTTCACTTTGGAGCCAAAAAGGGATGAAGCTTCAATGGAAGCATTCAGAAAGGAAGACTTGAAGGGGTCCGCGAGGTCACAAATGCGCATTCAGGTATGACAACTCATAACAATGCCTGAACCCGCTGCTCTAGCCGCCGCTTGGGTTGCATGTGACAGCAACCTCATGGACGAGTTAGATATTGATTTCAGGGTTGCAAGCTACGAGGTCACTTTGTCTCTGACCTCATCAGACAACTGTCCTGTGAACGACCCAGAGAGTTTGGAGATCAAGTCCTCTGGAGCCTCATAAAATGTGCCAAATAATTCAGGGACCATATGGCACAGTCCCTGATGCAAAAACATGCTTCCCAAGCCTGCCCACTGCGCGGGACTCCCTGTTGGGCAGGTGGACAGTGGGACTTTCCTCAGCAAAATCCTTTTTCGTGGCCGCCCCCACCACCATAGCATCAACGGGTAACCCTTTGGACCAATGCGGGTTCTCCTCGGGAGGGGAAAGAATTTTGTCTGGTCTCTGAGGGATCACCTCAATGGAATCAGGGTTCTTCCAAGCATGCTGCACGACGAGCTGGATGAGCTCGTCGGCAGGAGGGGTCAGCAAAGAGGTAGAAGACCAGACGTGAAAAGCCTGCAGTAACACGGACGCCACAGACGAAGGGTGAGGGCTTCTAGTCACCTCTCTGCTTCAACATTTCCAGGATGTCTACGAAGGAGACATCATCAGGAGGTGACCGTGGGGACCCTTCAACATCATCGTAATCCATGTCTTCCGTTAAGGACTCCTCGGGTGAGTCCATGTGCTTCCTCTTGCATGTCTTCTTTCGAGAGGGCTCCTCAATGGGGGTCTCTGAGGAGGACTCTGAAGAGCAGGTACCCTGAACAGGGGTGTCCTGCGACTTCTCTGCCTGGTCCCAGGGGGCTGGTCTGTGACAGCTGTAGCTCAGGGGGTGAAAACTGGGGTTATGACATCAAAGGAGTGCTCCCAGAATAAGAGCCCTCCCCATCATGCAGAAGGCAGGCCCACCCGAAGAGGGATGGAAGTCCAGAACTAGACCACCTCGGGACCGGGGTGACACACCGCTCCGATGAACCTGCCCCCACGGATGGAGCCTCAAGCAGGATCAGTGAGGACACGGCTATTATCGGCACCGAGGATGGAACCGAGGAGAGAGGTGGCTCCATACCCCGGGCTGACGCACCCCTCCCCCAATCCCCAGATTGAGGAAGGACTGGTTCAGTGGGAACCGAAGCCCAAAGGGACAAATTCGGAGCTGGTGTGAGATGCACCATAGTCATCGAGGTGATGGGTTCCAAGAAAGATGTCGGAGCAGAAGGCTTTGGAACCGAGGTGGTTGAAGGAGAAGTGTAAGATGGAGTTCGTGGATAAGGCAACCCAAGTCCTGCAGGTCTTAGAAAGTGAGGGGACCCCCCTGGCTAACAACATGTGGTCTACAAGACGCACCACGTCGTGTTCAGAAAGGCTCCTGGTGGATCTAGTGGATACTCGGGACGGGGAGTCATGACATTTGAAGAAGGGACTATACACTTTGGCCCAGAAATGGCTCTATGGAGGGGGAATATTGGGTCCGTGGTGCAAGGTCTGCCGGCACCAAAGCCTCTAATTTCGAGACCGGAAGTAAAGGGGTCAAACCCAGTGAGGTCGGTACAACGCTCTGTGCCAAAGTGGCACTCAGAGCTGAAAGGTCGGTTCCAAAATGGAAACTAATGACGTAGTCGAACATGTGCCCTGAGCCGAAGTGGCCACAGGTGCCGAAGTCGAAATAGTCATACTAAGGTCTATGATCCATGCCGGAGGAAGGCCCGGTGCCGAAACGGGTGCTGGTTTCGATGGATTTGAGATGGTTGGAGCCAAAGAAGATGGAGCCGAATGGGCTGATTTATACTCCGAAGATAACTTTGAGACCTCTGATTTCACAGGCTTGCTCTGATCACTCGATGGTGAAGAAGGAGCAGAGTGGGATCTCTTTTTGTCCTCAGAAGGAGTTGAGACCTCCATCCCAGAAATAAGCTCTGAGAAGGGAGACTTGAGTAACCCTTTCAGAATGAGTTTATTTTTGCGCTCATTGAGAGTGCGTTGACTGAAACTCTGACAAATGTCACATGGAGGTTGCACCGAAATATGGGACACTCCCAAACAGTATACACAGTCATCATGAAAATCACTGTTTACCCTTACATGAAGTACAATGCAAGTACCCTTCTTATCAGACATCTTGATAGAGAAAATAAATCACAGGCCAAATATATAATCCAACTATAATCAAAGTCAACTCCGTTCAAAAAAGTCACAAATATAAAAATACACTGAATAAAAGACAGCTAATAGATTAAACAATACCAACTACGATATTGAAGAAATACTACAAGGGTAAGGGAGGAAAGCCATACCAACAATGGTACTTGAATGTGTATCAATGGTAACTATGGGTAGAGAGGAAAAACCAAGTTCAGACAGAAGAAAAGCCACTAGAAAAACTAATCGCTTAATAAAATTTGAAGATATCCAAAATGTTTCACATAAATATCAAAAAGGTGTCACTTAGCTGAGAGCTCAGCTGAAACGCGGCTTTACGGCTATGCGGCAAACAAGATATGAGGTAACAAGGAGAAGGGCATTCTGGGTAGAGACTTAGCTTGAGAGGTTTTTGGCTGGCACGAGCTTGGTAAAAAGGCCGACTTGGTTCCAAGGGCTCGGAACCGAACCCATCAGTGATGAATGGAAAGAAGATTAACAACATCAGATCAAAGATTTCCAGCATAATCTGTCTGGTCCGTCAGAGATAAGGAAGGATGGGGGGGATTTTGACGAATACTGAAGCAGACAACACAAATGGAAGGTTATGGTGACTACATAACTTCTTTATCTGATGTTGTCTGTTCAGTCTTCATCAAACCTGTGGGATAGAGTCCCCAGCTACATAAATCTGGTTGGCCTTATGGAAGGATATTCCGGAGCACTGCAGAACCAAAAGCAGTCCTGTTTCTAGATATGATGTCAAGTTTATAATGTGAAATGAAAGTGTGGAAGTTCTCCCATGATACAGCTGCACAAATATCTTCTAAGGAAACTTTAGACCAGAAAGCCTGTGAAGTGGCAATAGATCTCATGGAATGAGCTCTGACTGTTTTGGGAAGGGGAACAGTATTCAAAGAATATACGAGTGATACAACTTGTTAGCCAATAAGCAGTAGTAGTTTTAACAACCGCTTTCTCTCTTCTGGATTCTGAGAAAGCGACAAACAACTGATCAGTCTTCTGGAAAGATTTTGTCCTATGTAGGTGGAATCGCACTTGTCATTGGACGTCCAAAAAAATGCAACATATATTCACCCTTTTGTTGAAAGTTCGGAAAGAACACAGGGACATTAATAGATTGGTTAATAGTATTGACCGATGCAACCTTTGGTAAGAAAGAGGGATTAGTACATAAAGTAACTCTGTATTTATGAAAAATAAGATAAGTAGGTTTAGAAGTAAGCACCTGAAGTTCAAAAACCCTCTTGGCCGAAGTAATGGCCACTGGAAAGGCTGCTTCCCAGGACAGGAATTTCAATTCAGCTTTAGCATCAGGTTCAAAGGGGGGTAAAGTCAAGGCTTACAGAACTAACGTAGGATACCACAGAGTAGGATCCTTGATAGGAGGTCGAAGAAGGAAGATACCTTTGAGAAAGGCTTTATAAAGTCTGGAAGAAGCTAAAGACATATCATTCTCTATGATGTGAAAATTTAGAAATGGCTGCTAACTAAAATTTGACAGCAGAGAAACTGGCCACCAAATGAAAAAGGCCAGCCAAAAAATCCAAAACTGCTGAAATAGGCACCGTAAGCAGATTAATGTGGTGCTGTTGGGCCTAGAAGGAAAACCTTTTCCACTTACTTTATACATTTTTTGGGTATAAGCCTTATGGGAAGAAATACTTTTCTGGATAAGGGAAGAACCCCTGGCTGGTCTAGCCAACACTGGAATTGGAGAAACCATGTAGTTACTCGTAAACTGTGAAGATCTGGGTGAATTTGCTCTGATGGGTGAGACAGAAGGTGCTGACGTGGTTCCAGGGTCCATGGAAGGCAAATCAGGTGAGACCAAAGGAAGGTGAACCAAACTTGTCAAGGCCAAAAAGGGGCAAGGAGAATCACTTTGCTCTTTAATCTATGTGCCTTCTGAATAAATTTGGAAATTAGGGGGACAGGCGAAAAAGCATAAAGTAGACCAGGAGGCCAAGCATGGACTAGAGCATCTCTTGGTGACTGTCCCCGTGGAGGGATCTGGGTAAATATCCTGCTGCACTTGTAGAAAGGGGAGGCAAAAAGGTTGCAGTAGGGGTGACCCCCATCTGTGGAAGATCTGGTTTGCCATTGACTGATTCAGATACCACTCGTAAGGCATCAGTAGAACTCTGCTGAACCTGTCTGCCAGTATGTTGTGCTCCCATGGAATGTGCATCGCAACTAGAAAGCAGTTGGTAGAGAGAGCCCATTGCCACACTCTCATCGCTTCTCGACAAAAAGGGTAGGACTTGGTTCCATCTTGCTTTTTGAGATACAACACAAAAGACCTGTTGTAGGTCTGAATCACAATTATTCCCAGAGGAAGAAGGGAGTAAAGGGCTTGCAATGCTAGAAGAACCGCCCTCATCGCTAGGACACTGATATGCAGATTGGTCTCCTGGAGAGTCCACATGCCTTGGACTGTCCGTCCCAGGTAATGCCCTCCACCCCAGTTGCGAGGCATCCGTGGCCAATGTGGAGATGGGAGTAGGAAGAATGAAAGGTCAACCCTGAAATACTTCTGGATTATGAAGCCACTACAAAAGCAAGTTCCAGCACACAAAGGACAGTTTCAGAGGCTGATTGAGAGGGTGATGCAGAAATGACCATTGGACAATGTGCACTGGAGAATTCTCATATGCAAGCGAGCTGTTGGTAGTAAGGTAATTGTTGCAGCCACAGAACACAGAGCTCTCAGATACACACTTGCTGTAGGGACTGGTGCCGTTAACAATTGTTTGATATGTGTCCATAGAAAGACAATCCTGTCCAGTTGAAGAAAGTCCACAGTTTTGGTTGTGTCCAAGCAAGCCCCTATAAAATATATCATTTCCACAGGTTGTAACTGCGACTTCTGGAGGTTTATGGTGATCCCTAATGTAGGGGTTAGCTGTAGGAGGAAATCCCTGGCCTGGATCAGTATATGCCTGGCTGGTGAGACTAGGAGCCAGTCATCCAGCTAAGGAAACATGTGGAATCCTTGCAATCTGAGGTGAGTTACAACCACTGCCGTGCATTTAGTGAACACCCTGGGGGCTGTGGTGAGACCAGATGGAAGCATGCGGGATTGGTAGTGACTAGCTCTTTGGCAGAAACGGAGATACCTTCTGGAGCGTCTGTTCATTTTGATGTGATAATATGCATCCTTCAGGTCTATTGAGTACATCCAGTCATCCTTCTATAGAAAGGGAAGGATGGACTGAACCATGACCATCCTGACCTTTGTGTGTCTCGCTGATTTGTTCAGATAAGCCAGGTCCAATATGGGCCTGAGATCCCGTTTTCTCTGGAACTAAAAAGAATCATGAGTAAATCCCTGATCCGTGCTGGTCTGAGAGGACGTCTTGGATGACTCTTTTTTGGAGCAACTTTGTAATTTCCAAAGTTGCTGTCTCCCTCTGATTGGGAGGGACATCAGGGAGGTGTTGTCTAGGCTTGGGCAGAATTAAAATGGGAATGGAGTAACCTCTGGATATTAACACCTTGCACCCAAAGGTCGTTCGTGATGGCTAACCAGGCGTCAAGGTGAAAAGAGCATCGTCCCCCAAATGGCTCCAGAGAGGGGCAGTCAGGTAACACCTCAGGGATGCTGCAAGGATTTCTCCAAAGGATTATCCCATGACCCCTGATTCAGCGGACCCCCTCTATCATGAGGGCGGCGTCTAACACTGGAATTATTTCCCCCTCTGCCCCTGGGGAAAATATCTCCCTGAGTGTCCTGGAAAGGACCCTGGGATTTTCTGAACCGCAACTTCTTTCCCCCATGCTGATTCTTGGAAAGGATCTCTGCGGGGGCACTAATTGCTAGAGACTGACATTTGTGGCATAGAGAAGCGGATCCTGATGGCAGACAGGGTCTTTTTCGCTGCAGGAAAGTGTGTCGCATGTAGTCGGTCCAGAACGGGAGTAACCATCAAAGGGGGAACTGATAAAAGACCCCATAAAGGGTTCCGCGAAATCACATAGCCACATCCAGGCATGGCGTCACATAGCAATAATGGAACTGGCTGCCCAAGAGATGCCCTCAACTGCGTGAGAGATAAGCCTCATGGACACGTTGGAAAAGGACTGAAGAGTAGCCATACTGGAGGTAAAGGAAGTCCGATCCTCCAGTAACATGGACTCAAGGCCACAGCTAGAGAGTTCCTTAAGGAAGTCCCTCTGTAGCCAGAAAAAAAGGGCAAGGTAATTCAACACTTTGAAGGCAAAAGTGGAAGAAGTGTAGACCCTTTTTCAGAATTTGTCTATAGCCCTAGACTTCCTGTTAGGGGGACAGACAGTACAGCTTTCCTGTGCAAGCTCTTTCTTGGAGACCGCTGCCACCCCCATGACATCTACTGGAATGCCCTTGGTACAGTGAGGTCTATCCTTGAGGACACTAAGGATTTTCTCTGCCCTTTTTGGTATAGGTTCTGCAACATCTGGTTCCCTTCCATGCCTGCCCAGATACTAGGTCCACAAGGGGATCTGCGGGGAGGGGGGACAGCCAGACTATAGATGGGCTGGTCCAGAAGGCTTCCAAGAACACCAACTTATTTGGGGTGGGATTTGGGGTAGACCAACCACCTCTCTAGCGAAGAATCTCTAACATGTCTAAAAAATGAGACATCAGGTGGAGATCTGGGGACCCCTCCCCTTCACCAAAGTCAGTGTCCATTGTGAGAGATTCCTCTGGGGAATCTAGGTGCCTCCTTTTGCATGTTCTCTTTCGAGGAACATCCTCAATGGAGAGCTCCAGGGAGGTGTTGGAAGAGGTCTGGGCTTCCCTGGGTGGAAGAGAGTGTAGGCTCTGTGGAACTGGCTGTACCAGTGACAGAAAAGAAGACTCCGACACGCAGCCCAAGATGGGAAGGGGTGGATCCAAAACGGTAGGTGCCAAAAGTCTCCTAGGGGCAGTGAGGACCCTCACCGCCACCTCAAAGGCAGAAGGACTGCTGCAGACTTGAGGAAGACCACTCTGTCCCAAAGGATCATGAGCAGGTCATCCCTGTCATCAATAGCCCTCCACTCTGAGGAGGGAGTCAGTTCCAAGCTATCAAACGCCGAGGCACAGAGGGGAAGGGGCAACTTCAAAAACTTCAGAGTGGAAGTTATCCCTCTGCTGGACTCGAAATCAAGACTACAGCTCTGAGATGTGCTCAGCACTGACACACTTGGAACTGAACGAGTCGAGGAAGCAGTTGAACTCAAACCAGACAGAACTATCGGGGGCGAAATACCGGCAGCAGGGGCCTAAGGATCAGGGAGCTCTGAAATGGAAGGCCAGACTGGAGAAAGAGAGATATTCCAACAGGGAGAGGCTCTGCAAGCAGATACCACTGGGGACAGAGCTGAGAGGACCCACATCTGGATCTGTCTACTGAGAAACTAACCTCATCAATCAGTCCACCTTGTTCTCCAACAGGCTCCGAGATTACCTAACACATGAGGATACCAAAGAGGGTCTAGAATGGTGCTTGGGTGAAATGACCCTAGGGGAGAGTCTTAGGGCTGATGGTTATGGCCTCAAGGGAGGGCGGCACAGTGTGGAGAGAGAGAGACCAGTATCGGAGCTGAGGAACTCTGCTTCGATGGTCTCAGTACCTTCTTAGGAGGCTCCAACTCTAAAGACAAGGAGGGGTCCAGGGACTATTTCTTATGGTCCCCGGCCTCCTTAGACTTTTTGGTGTGGGGTTGAGCCCCTGAAACAGAAGCAACTGCAGGAGAAGGAGGAGGGATAAGACCCCTTAAAACAAGCCTACTGCATCTGTCTGCAAGGGCTCAAGGGAGAAAGGCCTTGCAGACAGAGGAAGCTACATGAAGGTAGGCAGAACCTAAACAGTAAACACACTCTCTGTGGTTGTCAGATACAGGGATATTGTACCCACAGGAAGTGCATTTTTTTTAAGCGTACTGGTTTGTCAGATTTCTCTGACATGGGGAGAAAGAACAGAAAGAAAAAGAAAGCCACAATGACCATGCGCATAAGGACACGGCATAACTAACAAAAAATGTAGAAAAACTAGCTAAGCTAACTTCTTTTTCACAGTAAGATAAAGTAGAGAAAAAGGTAAGGGAAAAAAAGGGGGAAAAATGTTGTCAACCTAAAAAGACACTAGAGGAGAAGCTCTAATTCAGCATGATGCTTTAGTTACTGAGCACACCAAATGAGATCCGAGGTATCTCACAAGAGCTAGGCATTATGGGTAGGGTGGGAGGAGCTCTAGCTTTGGATCCTAAACTTGCCCATGGCCATGTCGGTTTTGAGCTCAGAACTGAGACCCACAGGTATGATGAAGACTGAACAGACAACACCCGTTCTACCATTATGGTAAGATTTTACACAACTGTACTTTCAGGGCGTTAGATCCATATTCTGCCGCCATTCATTCCATTTTAGAATTCCAGCTGGAACTTTTTCACAATGGTTCCAGTTATTCAACTATTAAAGTGCAATTGTCAACTTTCTCAAGTTTCCATACAGCTCAGAATGACAACTCTGTAGACTCTTTCAGAATCTCTAAGACCATCCTGAAAGCAACCTTTCCATTACTGTCACTAGTCAGAGAGCTGGTAACTCCATCAGATATTGCCATCATGTTACAAACACTGACTTAGCCATCCTTTGAGCCAGCAGCATCAGTTGATTTGAAATTCATCTCCTGCAAAGCAATTTTTCTGCTGGCAGTTACTTCAGGCAAATGGATTTCAGAGATGCAAACACTTTCCTGCAAGCCTCCGTATTTGGTCTTCCACACAGACAGTTTCCTTAAGGACTAACGCATCTTTACTCCAGTCTTTTTACTAAGATTTTCAACCAAGGTTGAATACATGCTACATATGCTGTATGTTCACTGTCACTTTGTCCTAGAAAGGTTGTTTCTAAAACAAAACCTAAGTCCCAAGGAGGTGTCAGGTCTCATGCTGGAAGGTACAAAAGAAAGGTTCCTTTCAAAGAACCCTTGTATAATTTGGGAGATGTAAGAGATCTGGTAGAGGGTCCAAAATCCATGGCATGTATACTAGGTGATGCCGAAGGCAGGGGCACCAAACTTGTCAAGGCCAGAATGGGGCTATGAGGATCACCTTGCATCTCAACCGAAGAGCTTTCTTTACAAATTGTGGTATCAAAGGGATGGGAGAATAAGCATAAATAAGTCCTGAGGGCCAGCCATGGATCAGAGCGTCCCTTGGTGACTCCCTTTCCGGCGGAAGTAGGGCAAAATAGCTGCTGCACTTGGTGTTTGTTGGGAAGACGAAAAGATCGCAGCAGGGCTGTCCCCAGTGGCTGAAGATTGCTGATGCCATCTTGGGGTTGAGGGACCACTCGTGAGGTATGAGGATGCATCTGCTCAGTAGCTCCGCAATCACGTTGGAGCTCCACGGGATATGCATTGCTATTAGAAAGTGGTTGGAAGCTATTGCCCACTGCCAAATTATCATTGCTTCTCAACATACGGGATAGGACTTGGCTCCTCCTTGCTTGTTGATATACCAGACCACTGACATATTGTCTGATTGAATTGCAATTGTCCCGGAAGGGAGTGCCGAATTGAAGACCTGCAACGCTAACAGCACAGCTCTCAGTTCCAGAACACTGATATGCAGGTGGGCCTCTGAGGTGGAACATGTGCCTATGACAGTCTTTCCCTGAAAATGTCCCCCCTCCACCTGATCAGGGAAGCATCAATGGCTGTGAGCTAAGGAGACTGAAATGAATGACTCCAAAGTTCTACATCTGGCCTCATCCACCAAAGCAGGCCCTGCTTGCAGGAGTTGGTTATTTGAATCTGGTAACTGAGGGGGTGATAGTTTGGGAACCACTGACACAGAAGGAGCTATTGCAAAATACACAAGTGTAGCTTTGCTAGAGGCACTATTCGGATTGATGCTACCATAGAACCTAGGGCCTGAAGAACTTCCCTTGCAGAAACTGTTGTTTGTGAGTATCACCCAGAGTTGAAGGCTCAATTGATGTAGTCTGTGAATTCGGAGCGATACCAGAAAGGACAGAGTATTGAACACTTCTCCAATGAACTCTATTTGTTGTGTAGGGACAATGTTTGATTTCTCCCAATGTATCATTATTCCCGACAATTCTGCCAGAGAGAGAGTATAATGTAGTGCTGTTACCAGAAGATGCTCAGTGGGGGTGGTAAGGAGCCAGTCATCCAGATATGGAAGCACCCAGAATCCTTTTAGTCTCAAGTGAGCTGTTACCACTGCTGTGCATTTCGTGAACACTCTGGGGGCTGTAGAAAGACCGAACAGCAGGACACGGAATTGATAATAACTGGCTCCTAGCTGGAAGCGAAGCAGACTCCTGGAGCGTTTGTCCACCTTGATGTGGTAATACGCATCCCGGAGATCTATACAGCACATCCAATCGCCTTCTCTTAAAAAGGGGAGAATGGACTGAACGTTGACCATCCGGAATTTGGTTTGGGTCACAGACTTGTTTAAGCTGCTGAGATCCAAAATGGGTCTCCAGTCCCCTGTCTTTTTTGGCACCAAAAAGAATCTCGAGTAAAATCCGGATCTGTGCTGGTCTGGTAGGACTGGTTGGATGACTCTTTTTTTGAGACAGCTTTGTAATCCCTGAAGCTGCTCCTTCCCTTTGACTGGGTGGAACTTCAGGAAGTTTTCTTTGGAAAGTTAGCTGACAAGAAAAGGGGAATGGTGTAACCTCTGGTGATAATGCTCTGCACCCAACGATGGGTGGTGATGGATTGCCAGGCAGCTTGGTGCAAAGAGAAACGACCCCTGACTGCTTCTAGAGGTAAGCAATCGGGCTGTTCCTCAGGAGCGCTTATAAGCCTGCCCAGAGAAGGAATCCCTGGAGACTGGATTACGAGGAACCCCTCTGTCTCTATAGAGTGCTTCTGGAACTGTTACGCCCTCAGCCTCTGGGAGTATCATCACCACGTGTGGCAAGGAAGGGACCCTGAATTTGCTTATGCCAGATCTTTCCACTCCTCTGATTCCTGGAGAAGGTACACTGAGGGTTGGAAACCCGGAGGCCTACGGCAGACAGGGTCTTACCGTCTTGCTCGCACCTGGCTAGCATGTCCTTCACTTTGGAGCCAAAAAGGGACGAAGCTTCAATGGGAGCATTCAGAAAGGAAGACTTGAAGGGGTCCGCGAAGTCACAAATGCGCATTCAGGTATGACGCCTTATAACAATGCCCGAACCCGCTGCTTTAGCTGCCCCTTCTGTTGCATGTGACAGCAACCTCATGGACGAGTTGGATATTGATTCCAGGGTTGCAAGCTGCGAGGCTACTTTGTCCCTTACCTAGTCAGACAACTGTCCTGCGAGCGTCCCAGACAGTTTGGAAATCAAGTCCCTCTGGAGCCTCGTAAAGTGTGCAAATAATTCAAGGACCGTATGGCAAAGTCCCAGATGTAAAAACATGCTTCCCAAGTCTGTCCACTGTGCGGGACTCCCTGTTGGGCAGGTGGACAGTGGGAATTTCCTCAGCAAAAACCTTTTCCGTGGCCACCACCACCAACATAGCATCAACTGGTAACCCTTTGGACCAATGCGGGTTCTCCGCGGGAGGGGAAAGAATTTTGTCTGGTCTCCGAGGGATCACCTCAATGGAATCAGGGTTCTTCCAAGCATACTGCACAATGAGCTGGATGAGCCTGTCGGTAGAAGGGGTCACTGAAGAGGTAGAAGGCCAGACGTGAAAAGCCTGCAGGAACACGGACTTCACAGACGAAGGGCTTCCAGTCACTTCTCTGCTTCAACATTTCCAGGGTGTCTTTGAAGGAGCCATCATCAGGAGGTGACCGTGGGGACCCTTCATCATCATCGTAATCCATGTGTTCCATTAAGGACTCTTTGGGTGAGTCCATGTGCTTCCTCTTGCACATCTTCTTTCAAGGGTCTCTTCACTGGGGGTCCCTGAGGAGGACTCGGAAGAGCGGGTACCCTGAACAGAGGTGTCCTGCGGCTTCTCTGCCTGGTCCTGGAGGGGGGGGGGGTCTGTGACAGCTGTAGCTCAGGGACTGAAAACTGGGGTTCCGACATCAAAGGAGTGGTGCCAGAACAAGAGCCCACTCCATCACGTGGAAGGCAGGTCCACCAGAAGAGGGATGGGAGCACAGAACCGAGAAAGACCACCTCGGGCCTGGGGTCACACTCCGCTCCGATGAACCTGCCCCCACAGATGGAGCCTCAAGCAGGATCAGTGAGGACGTGGCTATTATCAGCACTGAGGATGGAACCGAGGAGAGAGGTGGCTCCGTACCCTGGGCCGACGCACCCTTCCCCCAATCCCCAGATTGAGGAAGGACCAGTTCAGTCGGAACCAAAGACCAAAGGGACAAATTCAAAGCTTGTGTGAGATGCACCATAGGCACTGAGATGATGAGTTCCAAGAAAGATGTCGGAGCAGAAGGCTTTGGAACCGAGGTGGTCGAACGAGAAGTGTAAGATGGAGTCCGTGGATAAGGCAACCCAAGTCCTGCAGGTGGATGAGTCTTAGAAAGTGAGGTGATCCCCCTGGCTAACAACATTTGGTCTACAAGGCACACCATGTCGTGTTCAGAAAGGCTCCTGGTGGATCTAGTGGATACTCTAGACGGGGAGTCAAGACGTTTGATGAAAGGACTATACACTTGGCCCAGAAATGGATATATGGAGGGGGAGTATCAAGTCCGTGGTGCAAGGTCTGCCGGCACCAAAGTCTCTAGTTTCAAGACCGGAAGTAAAGGGGCCAAATCCAGTGAGGTCGGTACAACACTCGGTGCTGAAGTGGCACTCGGAGCTGAAACGGTGGGTTCCAAAATGGGAACTAATGACCTTCTCGAACGTGTGCCCTGAGCCAAAGTGGCCACAGGTTCTGAAATCGAAATAGGCATACTAAGGTCTATGATGGTGCTGGAGGCAGGACCGGTGCCAAAATGGGCGCTGGTTTCGATGGTTGGAGCCGAAGAAGACGGAGCCAAGGGGGCTGATTTATGCTTCAAAGATAACTTTGGGGCCTCTGATTTCCCAGGCTTGCTCTGATCACCCGATGGTGAAAAATGAACAGAATGGGACCTCTTTTTGTCCTTAGAAGGAAGGGTTGAGACCTCCATCCCAGAAATAGCCTCTGAGAAGGAAGATTTGAGTAACCCTTTCAGAATGAGTTTATTTTTCTGCTCATTTAGAGTGCATTGACTGAAACTCTGAAAAAATGTCACATGGAGGTTGCACTGAAAGATGGGACACTCCCAAACAGCATACACCGTCATCATGAAAATCACTGTTAAGTAACTTGCCCTTACATGAAGTACAATGCTTAAAACCTGAAGTACCCTTCTTATCCGACATCTTGATAGAGAAAAAAACATCACAGGCCAAATGTATAATCCAACTACAATCAAAGTCAACTCCGTTCAAAAAAGTCACAAATATAAGAATACACTGAATAAAAGACAGCTAACAGATTACAAAATACCAACTATGGTACTGAAGAAATACGACAAGGGTAAGGGAGGAAAGCCATACCAACAATGGTACTTGAAAGTGTACCAATGGTAACTACGGGTAGGGAGGAAAAACCAAGTTCAGACAGAAGAAAATCCACTAGGAAAACTAATCGCTTAATATAATATGAAGATATCCAAAATTTTTTCACATAAATATCAAAAAGGTTTCACTTAGCTGACAGCTCGGCTGAAACGCGGCTTTACAGCTACGTTGCAAACAAGATCTGAGATAACAAGGAGAAGGGCATTCGGGGTACAGACTTAGCTCAAGAGTTTTTTTGGGCTGGCTCGAGCTTGATAAAAAGGCCGACTTGGTTCCGAGGGCTTGGAACCGAACCCATCAGTGATGAGTGGAAAGAAGCTTAACAACATCAGATCAAAGCTTTCAGGCATAATCCGTCTGGTCCGTCAGAGATAAGGAAGGGGGGGGTTGAGGAATACTGAAGCAGACAACACAGATGGAAGGTTATGGTGACTACATAACTTCTTTATCTGATGTTGTCTGTTCATTCTTCATCAAACCTGTGGGATAGAGTCCCAGCTACATAAATCTGGGTGGCCTTATGGAAGAATATTCCGCAACACTGCAGAACCAAAGGCAGTCCTGTTCCTAGATATGATGTCAAGTTTGTAATGTGAAATGAAAGTGTGGAAGTTCACCCATGATGCTGCTGCACAAATATCTTCTAAGGAAACCTTAGACCAGAGAGCCTGTGAAGTGGCAATAGATGTCGTGGAATGAGCTCTGACTGTTTTGGGTAGGGGAACAGTATTCAAAGAATACAGGAGTGATACAACTTGTTAGCCAACGAGCAGTAGTAGTTTTAACAACCGCTTTCCCTCTTCTGGATTCTGAGACAGTGACAAACAACTGATCAGACTTCTGGAAAGATTTTGTCCTATGTAGGTAGAATCGCACTTGCCCTTGGACGTCCAAAAAATGCAACATATATTCACCCTTTTTTTGAAAGTTCGGAAAGAACACAGGGACATTAACAGATTGATTAATAGTATTGACCGATGCAACCTTTGGTAAGAAAGAGGGATTAGTACATAAAGTAACTCTGTCTTCATGGAAAATAAGATAAGTAGGTTTAGAAGAAAGCACCTGAAGTTCAAAAACCCTCTTGGCCGAAGCAATGGCCACTGGAAAGTCTGCTTTCCATGACAGGAACTTCAATTCAGCTTTAGCATCAGGTTCAAAGGGGGGTAAAGTCAAGGCTTACAGAACTAATGTAAGATCCCATAGAGGAATAGGATCCTTGATAGAAGGTCGAAGAAGGAAGATACCTTTGAGAAAGGCTTTACAAAGTCTGGAAGAAGCAAAAGACATATCATTCTCTCCGATATGAAAATTTAGAAATGGCTGCTAACTTAACTTTGACAGCTGAGAAACTGGCCACCGAATGAAAAAGGCCAGCCAAAAAATCCAAAACTGCTGAAATGGGCAGATCAATGTGATGCTGTTGGGCCCAGATGGAAAACCTTTTCCACTTACTTTTATACAATTTTCGGGTAGAAGCCTTATGGGAAGAAGTAATCTTCTGGATAGGGGAAGAAACCCTGGCTTGTCTAGCCATCACTGGAATTGGAGAAACCATGCAGTTACTCGTAAACTGTGAAGATCTGGGTGAATTTGCCCCGAAGGGAGAGACAGAAGGTTCTGACGTGGTTCCAGGGTCCATGGAAGGCAAATCAGGTGAGACCAAAGGAAGGTGAACCAAACTTGTCAAGGCCAAAAAGGGGCAATGAGAATCACTTTGCTCTTCAATCTATGCGCCTTCTGAAGAAATTTGGGAATTAGGGGGACAGGAGAAAAGGCATAAAGTAGACCAGGAGGCCAAGCATGGACTAGAGCATCTCTTGGTAACTGTCCCTGTGGAGGGATCTGGGTAAAGTACCTGCAGCACTTGAAAGGGGAGGCAAAAAGGTCGCAGTAGGGTTGACCCCATCTGTGGAAGATCTGGTTTGCCATTGACTGATTCAGGGACCACTCGTAAGGCATCGGAAGAACCCTTCTGAGCCTGTCTGCCAGCATGTTGTGCTCTCACAGAATGTGCATCGCAACTAGAAAGCAGTTGGTAGAGAGAGGCCATTGCCACACTCTCATCTCTTCTCGACAAAGGGGGTAGGACTTGGTTCCATTTTGTTTTCTGAGATACAACACACCAGACATGTTGTAGGTCTGAAGCACAACTGTTTCCAGAGGAAGAAGGGAGTGAAGGGCTAGCAATGCTAGAAGAACCGTCCTCATCTCTAGGAAACTGATATGCAGATTGGTCTCCTGGAGAGTCCATGTGCCTTGGACTGTCCGTCCCAGGTAATGCCCCCCACCCCAGTTGGGAGGCATCCGTGGCCAGTGTAGAGATGGGAGTAGGAAGAATGAAAGGTCAACCCTGAAATACTTCTTGATTATGAAGCCACTGCAAAAGCAAGTTCCTGCACATCTGAGACAGTTTCAGAGGCTGATTGAGAGGGTGATGCAGAAATGACCATTGGACAATGTGCACTGGAGGATTCTCATATGTAAACGAGCTATTGGTAGTAAGGTAATTGTTGCAGCCACAGAACCCAGAGCCCTGAGATACAGACTTGCTGTAAAGACTGGTACTGTTAACATTTGTTTGATATGTATCCATAGAAAGACAATCCTGTCCGGTGGAAGAAAGACCACAGTTCTGGTTGTGTCCAAGCAAGCCCCTATAAAATGTATCATTTCCACAGGTTGTAACTGCGACTTCTGGAGGTTTATAGTGATCCCTAAGGTAGGGGCTAGCTGTAGGAGGAAATCCCTGGCCTGGATCAGTAGATGCCTGGTTGGTGCGACTAGGAGCCAGTCATCCAGCTAAGGAAACGTGGAATCTTTGCAGTCTGAGGTGAGCTGCAACCACTGCCATGCATTTAGTGATCACCCTGGGAGCTGTGGTAAGACCAAATGGAAGCATGCGGGATTGGTAGTGACTAGCTCTTTGGCAGAAACGGAGATACCTTCTGGAGCGTCTGCTCATTTTGATGTGATAGCATGCATCCTTCAGATCTACTGAGTACATCCAGTCATCCTTCTGTAGAAAGGGAATGGCGGACTGAACCATGACCATCCTGACCTTTGAGTGTCTCACTGATTTGTTCAGTTAAGCCAGGTCCAATATGGGCCTGAGATCCCCTGTTTTCTCTGGAGCTAAAAAGAATCGTGAGTAAATCCCTGATCAGTGCTGGTCTGAGGGGACTTCTTGGCTGACTCTTTTTTGGAGCAACTTTGTGATTTCCAAAGTTGCTGTCTCCCTCTGATTGGGTGGGACATTAAGGAGGTGTTGTCTAGGCTTGCGAGGAATTAAAATGGGAATAGAGTAACCTCTGGATGTTAACACCTTGCACTCAAAGGTCGTTCGTGATGGCTAACCAGGCATCAAGGTAAAAAGAGCATCGTCCCCCAACTGGCTCCAGAGTGGGGCAGTCAGGTAACACCTCAGGGATGCTGCAAGGAAGACCCTCTCTATCATGAGGGTGGCGTCTACCACTGGAATTATTTCCCCCTCTGCCCCTGGGGGAAGTATCTCCCTGAGTGTCCTGGAAAGGACCCTGGGATTTTCTGAACCACAACTTCTTTCCCCCGTGCTGATTCCTGGAGAAGGATCTTTGTGGGAGCACTATATCCTGGAGAATGACATTTGTGGGGTAGAGAAGCGGATCCTGACAGCAGACAGGGTCTTTTTCGCTGCGTAAAGTGTATCACATTTAGTAGTCAGTCCAGAACGGGAGGAGCCATCAAAGGGAGCATTAATAAAAGACCACATAAAGGGTTCCGTGAAATTACATAGCCACATCCAGGCATGGTGTCATATAGCAATGCTGGAACTGGCTGTCCTAGAGGTGCCCTCAACTGCGTGAGAGATAAGCCTCATGGACTCGTTGGAAATGGACTGAAGAGTGGCCATACAGAAGGTAAAGGAAGTCCGATTCTCCAGTGTCGTGGACTCAAGGCCATAGCTAGAGAGTTTCTTAAGTAAGTCCCTCTATAGCCAGGTAAATAGGGCAAGGTAATTCAACACTTTGAAGGCAAAACTGGAAGAAGTGTAGACCCTTTTTCCGAATTTGTTCATAGCCCTAGACTCCCTGTTAGGGGGACAGACAGTAGAGCTTTCCTGTGAAAGCTCTTTCTTGGAGACCACCGCCACCACCATGACATCTACTGGAATGCCCTTGGTCCAGTGAGGTCTATCCTTGGGGGCACTAAGGATCTTCTCTGCCCTTTTTGGTATAGGTTCTGCAACATCTGGTTCCTTTCCATGCCTGCCCAGATACCAGATCCACAAGGGGATCGTGTGTGTGTGTGTGGGGGGGGGCAGCCAGGATATAGATGGGCTGGTCCAGAAGGCCTCCAAGAACACCAGCTCATTTGGGGTGGGATTTGGGGTAGACCAACCACCTCTCTGCCGAAGAATCTCTAACATGTCTAAAAAATGAGACATCAGGTGGAGATCTGGGGGACCCCTCCCCTTCATCAAAGTCAGTGTCCATTGTGAGAGATTCCTTTGGGGAATCAAGGTGCCTCCTTTTGCATGTTCTCTTTTGAGGAACCTTCTCAGTGGGGAGCTCCGGGGAGGTGTTGGAAGAGGTCTGGGCTTCCCTGGGTGGATGAGACTGTAGGCTCTGTGGAACTGGCTGTACAGGTGACAGAAGAGAAGTCTCTGACACACAGCCCAAGATGGGAAGGGGTGGATCCAAAACGGTAGGTGCCAAAAGTCTCCTAGGGGTGGAGAGGACCCTCACCACCACCTCAAATGTAGAAGGACTGGTGCAGCCTTGAGGAAGACTGCTCTGTCCCAAAGGATCATGAGCAGGTCATCCCTGCCTCCAACAGCCCTCCACTCCGAGGTGGGAGTCAGTGCTGAGCTATCAAACACCGAGGCACAGAAGGGAAGGGGCAACTTCAAAAACTTCAGAGTGGAAGTCACCCCTCCCCCCGGACTCGACATCAAGGCTACAGCTCTGAGATGTGCTCAGCACTGACACACTTGGAACCGAACAAGTCAAGGAAGCAGCTGAACTCAAACCAGACAGAACTATAACGGGCGAAATACCGGCAGCAGGGGCCTAAGGATCAGGGAGCTCTGAAATGGAAGGCCAGACCGGAGAAAGAGAGATAATCCTACAGGGAGAGGCTCTGCAAGCAGATACCACCAGGGACAGAGCTGAGAGGATCCCCATCTGGATCTGTGTACTGAGAAACTAACCTCATCAATCAGTCCACCTCATTCTCCAACAGGCTCCGAGATGACCTAACAGACGAGGATACCAAAGAGGGTCTAGAATGGTGCCTGGGTGAAATGACCCTAGGGGACAGTCTTAGTGCTGATGGTTCTGGCCCCAAGGGAGGGGGGGCACAGTGTGGAGAGAGAGAGAGACCAATATCGGAGCTGAGGAACTCTGCTTTGATGGTCTCAGTGCCTTCTTAGGAGGCTCCAACTCCAAAGACAAGGAGGGGTCCGGGGACTATTTCTTATGGTCCCTGGCCTCCTTAAACTTCTTGGTGGGGGTTGAGCCCCTGAAACAGAAGCAACTGCAGGAGAAGGCGGAGGGATAAGGCCCCTTAGAACAAGCTTATTGCGTCTGTCTGCAGCGGCCCAAGGGAGAACAGAACCCGAACAGTAAACACACACTCTGTGGGTGTCAGATACAGGGATCTTGTACACACAGGAACTGCATTTTTTAAAGCATACCGGTTTGTCAGATTTCTCTGATATGGTGAGAAAGAACAGAGAGAAAAAGAAAGCCACGACGACCATGCGCACAAGGACACAGCATAACTAACAAACATTTTTAGAAAAACTAACTAAGCTAACTTCTTTTTTTTTTTACAGTAAGATAAAGTAGAGAAAAAGGTAAAGAAAAAAAGGGGGAAAAATGTTGTCACAACCTAAAAAGATACTAGAGGAGGAGCTTTAACTCAGCATGATGCTTTAACTGAGCGCAGCAAACGAGATCTGAGGTATCTCACAGGAGCTAGGCATTATGGATAGGGTGGGAGGAGCTCTAGTTTTGGATCCTAAGCTTGCCCATGGCCATGTCGGTTTTCAGCTCAGAACTGAGACTCACAGGTATGATGAAGACTGAACAGACAACATCCGATCTACCATTATGGTAAGATTTTACACAACTGTACTTTCAGGGCGTTAGATCCATTTTCTGCCCCCATTCTTTCCATTTTAGAATTCCAGTTGGAACTTTTTCACAATGGTTCCAGTTATTCAACTATCAAAGTGTGAGTGTCAACTTTCTCAAGTTTCCGTATACCTCAAAATGACAACTCTGTAGATTCTTTCAGAATCTCTAAGACCATCCTGAAAGCTACCTTTCCATTACTGTCTCTAGTCAGAGAGCTGGTAACTCCATTGGATCTTATCATCATGTTACAAGCATTGACTTAGCCATCCTTTGAGCCAGCAGCATCAGTTGATTTGAAATTCATCTCCTGCAAAGCAATTTTTCTGCTGATAGTTACTTCAGCCAAATAGATTTCAGAGATGCAAACACTTTCCTGCAAGCCTCCCTATTTGGTCTTCCACAAAGACAGTTTCCTTAAGGACTAACACATCTTTACTCCAGTCTTTTTTTCTAAGATTTTCAAACAAGGGTGAATACATGCTACATATGCTGTACGTTCATTGTCACTTTGTCCTAGAAAAGTTGTTTCTAGGACAAAACCTAAGTCCCAAGGAGGTGTCAGGTCTTTTGCTGGAGGGTACAAAAGAAAGGTTCCTTTCAAAGAACCCTTGTATAATTTGTGAGACGTAACAGAATGTCTGTAAAAATCATTATGAAAGTTGGAAATCGATGCTAACTGAACTTCGACTGTAAAGTAACTGGAACCAGCCTCAAATAGATTTCATACGAAATGTAGAACTGGAATGGAAACAGAAAAGAGATTTATACCCTGATTCATAGCCTACGTGGAGAAGCATTTCTATTTGCTTTTTGTACATGTCAAAAGCAGATTGCTTTTGAGAATCAACAAAATTAACAGAATTAACAAAACAAGCAAAGGAAAATATGAAGGTGTTACTGATAAAAGCTAGGAGCCTGAACAAGAAACTCCACTTCCTATAAGCCATTCTCACTCTGTGTAGTGACTGAGACATGGTTTAAAATAGTGGAGAGAACTCCAGCTGTGCAGGGCTATAACACCTCCCAGACATTAAGACCACCTACTGAGCAACAGGGGGAAAAGGTGGAGGTGTACCCATCTACATCTAGAACAGACTCCTATAAAGGCTGGTAAAGCAGCATGATGCACGAGAGTTTCATGTCCAAATAACCATCAGAAAGATCTAGTATCATACATTAGCTAGCTGAAGAACTCCCTCTATGACAAAAGAAAGCTACAGCACCTATCTACAAGAACTAGAATCACTCAGTATTAAACCCAATACCATTTTCCTGTGTGATCTAAACTATCCGACAACAAACTAGGAAAACTACACCACCACTAGTGCACAAGCACACAGATTCCTTGATTTTGTCAGTACAAATTCCCTGGAACAATTACTCAGAGTACCAACTAGGAAGAATAACATCTTGGATCTTGTCCTTACTAGTATGCGAGATCTTGCACCATCTCTTGCATATCATCACTTGTTAGGTTTCATCATAAAGCAGTCTCCTTCGATACAAGGTACTTTCAGAATTTTTTTTAAGGCAAACTACCTACTCCTAAGTGATACATTGGCAAACTTCAAATCTCCACCAATCCCAGTTAACTCCACTGAATAATGTATACCACCACACTATACCAGCATGTAAACTGCTGCACAGATGCAGCTGTACCCCACAGGAACAAGTGTAGGGCAAATCCCAGAAACAAACCCACATGATGGAACCATAACATCAACAAGCTTTACAATAAAAGGAAAATAATTCTGACAAAAAGTAAGAAAAGTCATTTATAGAATGTTAGGGACCTTGTCACTGAAATAAACAAACAACTCAGGAGCTTAATAAAATTCACCAAGATACCCAACACAAAGACAATCACAAAGCATTTTTTAGTTATGTTCGTGATCTCAAAAGTACAATGCAGGAATGTGCTGAGCTGACTGAGAACTATGTTACCTACACTGAGGCTGAAGATATAGCAAACCTACTGGCTGATAAACTGAACTCCAACTTTACTTCTCTCTTCCCATGATATACCTCCCACTACGACACTAGACAAAACTAAAAATAATATATCAATGGGTCCTGACAACATCCCTGGATGCATATTAAATAGGATGAAATATGACTTAGCCATACCCCTAACAATAATGTTCAATCTCAGCCTCCATACAGGTTTTGTACCAAGTGAAAAAATAACAGCTACAGTCATTCCTCTGCATAAAGGAAGCTCTTCCACAGACCCAGGCAATTACTAACCCATAAGTCTGTTCAGTCTCATATGTAAATCCACGGAAAGATTTATAATGGAATTAATCAATCAGGACATTTGTCAATGGCAGGTCATGCTTACTCATCCTGGTGGATTTTTGTTTGAAAAGGTCACCAAAGCAATGGATGATGGTAAAACAGTACACACTGCATACCATCACCTCGGCAAAGCTTCTGACACAGTTCCCCACTCTGGCATATTAGAAAAGCTAAATAAACTGGGAATAAACATCTATGACACTTGCTGGACTGGCAAATGGCTCACAGATAGGGCACAGATAATCAAAACAGAGGAAGTTACCTCCAAAAACAGCCCACTCACCAGTGGCGTCACCAAAGGTTCTGTTCTGGGACTTCTGTTTTGCATCCACCTTTCTAAAGTAAAAGTCAGTTCCAAAGGGGTCTGGTTGTCTAAACTTGAAGATGACTGCAAGCTAGCAGCATTCAGTGACTCCTCAAATGGCTTAGCCATCCCGCAGGAAGGTTTGTCTCAAATAAATAACTGGTGCCAAAATCATGGCCTGAAACTAAATGCCAAAACTGCATTACTGCATCCTTTAGAAGGTCATCTACCCTGTCGCAGTCCTACTTTGGACACAATAGAAGAGTATTTGTGAGTTCTGTTCAAGCAGCTTTATTATATACAAACACATCATGAAAGAAGTTTACTGATTTTAACTTAAGTAACTTATATGCAAACTAACTACTGCAATCATACATGCTTACTCTCTGGCTGCACTCTCAGAATGGCACTGGGAATAGCACGTGCCTGGTATTTATATGTTCAGTCCTTGATATGCTTTGTAAACACACAGCACATACACTGTGATCTACATCCTCCCTATTTGAGAAATAGATCATGCAACTTTATGAATCTATTTGGCATGCAGATATTACAAGTAGTTCTTTGTCATGCAATTATACAAAACTATATATATATATATATATATATATATATATATATATATATATACACTACACACACACACACACACACACACACATATATATATATATATATATATATATATATATATATATATATATATATGTATAATTGAGAATTTGGTTTAGCAGCTGGAGCAGTCTCTACAGAATGTTCAACCTTAGAAGTATTTGGAACTGGTCTATATTAGAAGACTGAGTGTTTAGGTGATCGAACACCTAAACAATGATCTTCTAATATCGAAAGAAAAAAAAACGGCGAATGGCTGATTTAATGCAGGGAAAGATTTCCCTTGGCCGTTCACCAGAGTTTGCTATTTCCCTACTGTTGAGTGATCTCGGAGTTTGTATATTCAGTTATGGAGGGTGTGGGGGGCACAGCCCCCAACGTTGGGGGGTGTGGGGGATGAAGCCCCCCCACACTTAATTTAGATGTAAAGTAATATTTTTTGTGTTGTGGCCAAGGGACGTGTTTCCCTGGGACGTTCGAGATTGTGCGGTTCGATATTAGAAGATCGATGTTTAGGTGTTCGATAACCTAAACATTCGGTCTTCTAATATACACCCTTTGGAACATCTTCAGGAATGGAAGTAGAGGTTAAAACACACTCTGGGATGGGAACAATGTCTGGTTCGCTCTGAGATCTAGAGTCTGTATCACAGGAACAATGCTGCAATGCTGATTCTGGGACAGGAAGAAGATGCCTGTGATTTCTTCTGTACTCCACACCCTCGGATTCTACAAGACAGGATCTCAGCTTGGCACATATGCCTGTAACTTGACTAATCCGGTCGAAATCTTTTGCCTTTTGTATCCTCACTGTCTCTCCTTCCCTCAACAGATGAAGAAATCTGCTTGATTTATCATAACTGGACTTCTGGACAGAATGCTTCTTGAATAATTGAGCCTTGATGGTTTTGTTATTCTTAGCTTTAGGACTCAATAAACTGGAACTAATAGGTAGCATCATTCTGGTCTGCCTGGATAGAAGTCTTTGAGCAGGTAAGCCAAGTATATTGCCACGGGATATGTTTCTGAGATTAAGTAAAGTCAAAAAGACTGAAATACCCCTGGAAAAATAAGGGCATTTAACTTTACTGGCCAGTATTTGATGTACACCATCCCATACATGAGAAATTATTAAGCACATGGAGCACGCAGTTACAAAACAAAGCCTATCCATAGAGTGTTTGTGAGCTCTTTTTCAAACCACAGCTTTTTGGACTGTTAGCCCTTGACTCTTTCTTTCTCCAGTAAAACAAAGGACAGAATTAACTTTTCCATGGTCATTCACATCAGTAATATGAGAGGCAGAAGTATTCTTAAAGGGAGAGCGTCAAAGATGCAACTCTCCGAACACTTTTTTATTTTTTGTCACTAATGTAAACTTTAAGTGTTATACTTGGCAACTATTTCACTGAATCTGCACTTTTCAGCTTATTTTTACAGTAAATACACTGTTTTTGCTTCAGGAACGTCCCACTCTCCAATTTGGCCAGTAATACTACCCACTGCATGACGTTATCTGGCACACCCATTCTCCACCTTCCTTTCTTTAGTTAGGGCCACACTTTACCTTTTCCAAAATTGTTTTTACTCCCGAGGGGTACAGATAAATTACTGCTTTGGTACAGATGTAGTCATCATATAAAGCATGTTTGTGGAATTCATATAGTTTGCCTTTCTTTAATTCTAGCTGTACTAAAATCATACTATTAAAATGTTAAAAAAGAAAGTGACTGTCTTAAATGCAGCAGCATCTGCAGCATCAGCTGGGTATGTTCTGAAATGATCCCTTTCTTCATAGCTCTAAACAAAAATGCAACAATATTTAAGGGGCAATATCACGTATGGATACTGTAATGTAATGCTCTGTACAAATCGCTTCCACTGTAGCTCTTAATGTTCTTGTTGAGGAATGGGAACCAACTTATAGTGCTGTGGAAAAGCCTAATATCAGAATCAGTTTTTAGTTATTGCTCTAGTTTTCTTGAAAAGTTAACACGACAACAATGCCACAAAGTGCCTTTTCTCTGAGGATCAAGGAAACTCTGTCGGTCAGCAAGATTCCTAATGGAGCAATGAATGTTTCTGCATAGGTTCACAAATATTAGACTGCTTCCCGTATCAGTCGTATAACTTTCAACCTCTTATTTCCACAACTACACACAGATAATCAAAGCAATTTTTAAAGTTATTAGTACCGATAAGCTGACAGAATAAGAGGATGTGAATTAATTCATTTTCAGAAGTAAAGAAAGTCAATAACTCCTCAATTTTTTATATGTAATTCACCAACTTTGTTGTTTTTTTTCTTTCTTACTTTCTTTCTTTCTTTTTTGGTAGTATTACTTATTGACAAGTAAAATATAATAAGGTGCAATGGTGCAGTAGTATAGTACCAGCTTCATAAACAAATGCCGGCTATACTGTAGTTGAGGGCCTCACCAGTTTGTTTTGCACAGAAGTGGGCGTGACACAAATTGAGTGACAACCCGGTCTGCATATTTAATTTGCTCGTGCATACATGACAGGAAAATATTAAATGTACACAAACGGTTAAAACAGTATCGCGCGTGCATACATGTATGTACATACTACATTCAAAACAAAAGGTTAATGCTCTATAAAACTGTTTGGTGAGAATCCAAGATGTCCAAGTACAACGACACTTTCATTCAAGTAATTACCTCTTCCATTCTGAATGTGATTGCCTTCCTGCAGTCCTTCAGCATCATTCCAGAGGAGACAACCTGTCACAAGTGTGGATGCAAGGCTGCCCTTGTACCTCATAAAGGCACATATGTATGGAGGTGTAGAGCCAAGAAGTGCAGGAGAAGACGAGGGCTAATGACAGGAACCTTTTTCAATAAATGTCATTTGCCTCTGACAACCCTGGTGAAAATCCTCTACTGCTGGCTTCGGAGGTTACCTGTGACAACAGCTGCTGACCACCTAGGTGTCTCAGTGAAATGTTTGGTGGACTGGTATCAGTTTTTGCGTGATGTCTGCTCCTGGAAACTTATGCAGGACCCCATGCTTCTTGGGGATGCTGGGAAGGAAGTGCCAATAGACGAGTGCCTCTTGGTACGTGCCAAGTATAACCATAGCAGAAACCTGGCAAAGGAGAACATATGGGTATTTGGCATATATGACTGCTCATCTAAAAATGGTTACCTGACTTTTGTAGACCGTAGAGATGCTGCCACCTTGCTGCCGATTTTAGAGAAACGTGTTGCCAGGCACTGTTATTGTTTCTGATGAGTGGGCAGCATACAAGAGAATAGAAGCCATACCAGGTATGCATTACAAGCACCTGTGTGTAAATCATTCGCAAAACTTTGTGAATCCTACGACGGGTGCACACACTAATGCTGTGGAGGGTATATGGACAAACTGTAAGCGACACTTTAAGGGCATGAATGGCACCCATCCGGACATGGTGCCTAGCTACCTGGATGAGTTCATGTGGAGGAGCAGATATGGCAATGACTTTGACACTTTATTTGTTAACTTGCTGAATCACATACGCGAATTCCAGGAAGCTGTTCTTAGTAAAGCTCCTGCCAATGACACTGAAGAAGCGTCAGCTGTGACACCTGCACCAAAAAGAGTCAGTTTGGACATTAATTGGGACAGTGAACCATCGCATTCCGACTCTGATAAAGAGAACTATAATGCTACATAGTAAAAATCCTGATGACATTTGTTTTCAAGGTTTTGTTTCTTTGCTGATTAAAGTATAATAATAATTATAATATAAAACTTGTTAATTACAGATGATTATAGTGCAATAAAACTTGTTAATTACAGATGTTGGTAACAGTTTACTGTTATATTTACTGTCGTATTACATGTCAGTTCACTTTTTCTTCGGTTGTACATTCGGAGGGAATGCATATTCATGAGTGGGTGGGTTTTGGGCAGGGCTTGTTACTGCGCATCTGGTGCGGCCCTCAACTACAGTATCACCCAAATGCCGATACTGCATTTGCGGTTGCGGTCACAGTAATGCACTAATGCACCTAGTGTTTTAACTGTAGCAAACACTTTTTAGATTAGTAACAAGCATCTTACTATTATTTTAGTCAAAACCTTTATTTATGTTTTTTTTTTTAGTCAAAACATTTATTTATCTATGTTTTGTTTGTTTGTGGGTTTTATATTGGTGGAAACGCAGTGTTTTTCCTTTACAAGGCACCAGATGACCTACATACATGTCTGGAGAAACACACAAATTCAGGGAAAGTTACTGAAGCAGCAAGTTTTGCATAAGCCTGCATTTTTTGGATAATGTTTGCCACTGCTGCTAACTATAATCCTCCCTAATGAAATTTGCATATTGAATAAGGGACAGGGTTATAACTTAGAAGCAATATCGGCACAGAAATGTTCTGTACCACATGCTTCCTTCATAGCTGTCAACAACTTTGCTCAAGAAATGGGGCAAAGTGATGATGGAATGACAAACTGTGGAATGTTTCTTTTAAATATTACTTTAATTCTTACAAAAAGCTAATAGAACAGGCTTTCCATCACCTTGCGTGTGCTAAACAAGAAGTAAAAAATGTTACTATATGATATTACTGATTAACTGAAAATCTTAGCTATTTATAAGTAAACATAGTTCTAATCAGTGACAAATTTCAAAATAATCAGGAACAAATCCAGAAATAATTAGTGACAATCAGCGACACTTCTAAAGTATTAGTACTATCAACTTGCATAACTGATAGAATAAGAGAATGTGAATTAATATACATTTTCTGAAGTAAAAGTCTATAACTTTAATTATTATCATTATTTATTAAGTTTAATTCATCACCTTCTCTCCAAAAGTCACTAGTTTAGGAGGAATTGAGAGGGACAGCTAAAATTTCAGTCAAAATCAGGGTAATTTCTGAAAATCTGGGACAGTACATAGGTAGGTACTAGGCTATCGGACCTAGAGCCTATATAAGCCTAGCCAAAAGGTCCCTGGCTTTTGCCACCCAAGAAAGTTATTTTCCTGTGCCCCTGTCAAGCAGAGCCACAGAGGTGATCCCCGGGGTGAATTTCTTATTTCCCATCCAATTGTCTAGATTCCTCTTAAAGAGGGCTAATGAGGGGCTTTGCTTGACGTGAATGGGTAGTCTGTTCCAGAGTATGGGAATTCTCTGGGACAGGTACCCTCCAGCATGTTCTGTTTATTGTGGTGGCAAGGTTCAGGTCCCTGGAACGTGTGGCACAGAGAGACTGGGGTTTCTTTAAGTGTAGCATGTCCAACAGAACTGGGTTTGACATGGCTTTGTAAGTTAGGCAGAGGTCACCCCTGAGTAGGCAATAAGTGACAAAGCAGAGCTGGAAATTTTTGTGGCAGTCTGCATATAGCATCTGTTTGAGGCCGGTAATCCTCTTAGTGAGGTATTTCTGTGGCCTTTCCAGTTGTTGCAGATGTCTTGCGAGGTACATGCCAAACAGGGCATTGTACTCAATGATGGGTCTGATGAGGGATGGGTAGAGAGGAACAATGACCTCTTTTTTTCCTGGAGGAGAACCCTTAGTTGAGAGGTATGCCAATAAATCAAAAGTCCCAGATTTTCAGAAATGACCCTGATTTCGACTGAAATTTTAGCTCTGTCCCTCTTAATTCCTCCTAAAACTAGTGACTTTTGGAATGCAACACAGATTTACATCTTGTGTTGAATGCATATGTTACATAAGTTGGAACTTTTCTCCCTAGGCATCCGCTGAAAATGGACATATATCCAGTTGGACTATCCCGGTCAACAAATGTAAAATAAAAATAAATAAAAATAAATTGTTGTGTGCACACACCTGCAGTGGCATGCTTGTGTCGACACACACACACACCCGGCTGTTGATTGCTTCTTCTTTTCTGTGTCTGTGTGGGGAATTTAAATATACAACATTCCTGTTGCCCACTTCTGTCTGCGGATTAAAGCATGGACATTATCAGTAAGGTGCTTTGCTTGTGTGTGTGTAAAATACCCTAGTGAAGGATGGCATGTTACTTAATTTACTCAGGCTCAAATCAACTAACAAACTGTGAATTTCAGTACATTTTCAAGGAACTGTGAGATTCAGGGGAAGAGAAGTTTACTGCTGCTCATGCCAAATCTGTTTTCAGTGTGCAACTGTTTTGTTTTGCAAATGGTCATTACTCTTTGTTCGAGAGACTTTGAAACCAATATTATAAGCACAATGGGTAGCATACTTGCTTTTTGATGCAGAAGGCTGTGAGTTCTATCACCCCACTATATAGATGAATTGCTGATACTGGGGGATGAGGGTGCTGCCATCTTGAGTGGGTTGTCCTTGGGATGCAATGCCTTGCAACAATAAACTTGTTGTTGGTTTGTCATCTATTCTCTGTTGCAATATTACCACCTTACCATTTTTCATACTACACCACAGACAATTTATTCTTCAAGGGCATCAGGCACTGAATTTGTGATAAAACACTGAAATATAAAATTGTTTGCTAGTAGCAACCTCTTCATTAGTTACAGATCTTTTTTAATATGGAATCATTCAGGTGATTTTTACTTCTGCAGAGAGTATGCATATTGGTGGATTGTAATGACAAAAGTTTGAGTGGCCTTTTATGGTTGAAATGTTCTGAAATGGGTGGTTTTGTAATTATTGGTTCATACATTTTGCTTTATTGCTTACTGGAAAAATGTTCAAACCTACAAATTTAAAACATGCTCTAACAAGTGGTGCTGTGTTATACAAGGAATATAATTTAATACAATCACAAAGGTGAATCAAATATGCATGATCCTAAAAATATGTGCAAGGAGCCTATGGTTTGAAAAAAAGACCAAAGGGAAACTTAATACACTACCAGCCAGATGCATTTTCTTTGAATGTGAGTTTCAAGGGTAGGGAAGTTTACTGTTAAGACCAAGTCTCACACACACACACACACACAATCTCCATACCCCCTACTGCTACCTACATTCTAAGAGGATCCAGTATCTGTCTGCCTTGGGTGACATGATTGACAGACACTGAGAGGATCCAGTATCTGTCTGCCTGGGATGACATGATTGACAGACCTCGATGCTTTGCCAGAGACGGCCTGCATCTGTCACCCCTGGGCTTCCAGATACTGGCCAAGGCTTTTGCCACCCCTATAGTGCCTTTTTTAGGCAGTGTTCCAAAGACCAAATTACCACCGTAACAAATACAAACAAATGCAATCTGAGGGTGATGTTGCTCAAAGCTAGAAGTCTAAATCTCAAAATGTACTCGCTCGAAGCACTCCTTAAAATAGAGAACATTGATATTTGTGCTGTAACAGAGACCTGGTTCAAGGCAGCAGAAAGCACTCCTACATTACCAGGCTATAACTCATTCCAGACCTTTCGGCCCCAGAACTTGGACCGAAGCTCCAAAGCTGGTGGTGTTTCTATATTCATAAAGGATACGCACACCTCTAGACTGGTAGCCCAACATAACACATCAAAGATACTTCAGTTGCAGCTAACATTGGGTAAGACAGCGATTCAGGTCGTAGCCTGCTATAAGTCCCCAACCATGTCCCAAGACTCACACTCCACGTTCCTTAGCACCCTGGAGAATATTAGGGTCCAACCCAACACTCATACTAAATGATGTCAAATACCCCTCCATTAACTGGGAAAACTACTCATGTACCAATACACTTGCCCAATGTTTCCTGGAATTCATTAATTCCAATGCCCAGACCAGCTCGTTCTTACCCACACTAGAGGTAGCAACATCCTTGACCTGGTCATTACTACCATGGGCAACCTTTGCTCTACACCAATAGTCAACTCTTCCCTGTTTAGATCCGATCACAAACTAATCACCTTGGAAATCCACATCCCTCCACCTGCAAAGGTAACCACCATGAAATACTTCTCCAAAGCTAACTTTGGGCTCCTAAAAACAGAGGTGTCTAACTTCACGGCACCCATACAAATGCAGAATAGTTGCATGACTGGTGAATCATACACCAATGCACTGTACGAACAAGTACACAAATGTATGGATCTCACCATACCCAAGAGAACCAAGATGCTCTCCTCCAGAAAAAGAAAGCCAATCTGGTGGGCCCCTGCCATAAACAAATTCTTTGGAAACTGATGCAGAATAAGGTGAAGTCCCAAGACTGGAAAAACTCCCTTATCAACCTCAATAAAAAGTTGAGATCCCTTATCAAATCCTCTAAAGCTAGTTATGAATACAGAATTGCAGCAGATAGTAAAGACAACCACAAGGCCTTCTATAGTTATGTAATGAATCTCCATGGCAATACCCAGATTTGCTCGGAGCTGCTGCACAATGGTACCTCCCATACTGAGCCAACAGATATCGCCAATATACTGGTCGACAGATTCAGTGCCAACTGTACCCCTCTCTCCCCCACCAAAGGACCAATCACAATACCATTACACTGCCAGGCACCTAGTATTAATGTTGCATAGGTTAAAATAGCACTGTCCAAGGCCAGGAATACAGCTTCTATGGGACCTGACAATATCCCTGGCTGTGTTCTACATGAACTACAGAGTGAACTGGCACCTCACCTGCGTGCCCTGTTCAATCACAGCTTCACCTCAGGCTTTGTCCCTACTGAATGGTGCACTGCTACAGTCTTTCCTCTTCACAAAGGAGGAGCAACTACAGACTCTGGGAACAATCGCCCCATTAGCCTGACGAGTTTGATATGCAAAGCTATGGAAAGCATCATCATGGACCTAATAAACAAGGATACAGGGAATCTCCAAACTCTGGATCCCACACAGTTTGGTTTTGTGAAGGGTAGATCATGGCTGCTCAACCTGGTTGACTTCTTTGAGTCAGTCACCAGAGCTGTGGATGAAGGCAAGGTGGTTTATACAACCTAACTTGATCTGGCCAAGGCCTTTGATACCATTCCCCACTCAGGAATCATAGAAAAACTCACTAAGCTAGGCATCAACCCCTATATCACTAGGTGGGTTACAAACTGGCTCACAGATGGAATCCACAGTGTGAAAGTATCTGACTCCAAGTCAGACTGCCGACCAGTCATGAGTGCAGTCCCATAGAGTGCGGTCCTGGGTCCTTTCCTGTTTGGTATCTACTTCTCTGAAGTCCAGGCCAACACAAAGGGACTCTGGCTGACAAAAGTTCACAGAAAATTGCAAGTAGGGAGCTATTATTAACTCCCCAAGTGATGTTGACATTCTACAGAAAGGCCTCACTGAGACCAACGACTGGTGTCAGAACCATGGCCTTAAGCTCAGTACCGAAAAATGTGTCGTCATCCCCTTTGGGAAAAACCCAGTTCCCATGAATTACCAAATCAATGAAAGTAGACTGAAAACAGAAGGCGTCATAAGAGATCTGGGAAAATAGGTTGCCAGCAACCTCTCTTTTGACCACTACATTGCCACTGTGGTCAGAAAGTCCTTCTATGTGGCACATCTTATTACTAAGGGTTTTGCATCCAGGAAGAAAGAGGTCATTGTCTCCCTCTACTCTTCCCTCATTAGGCCAATCATCGAGTACAATGCCCCATTTGGCATGCACCTCACCAGATACCTGCAACAACTGGAGAGGCCGCAAAAGTACCTCATAAAGAGGATCCTAGACCTTAAACACTTGTCCTATATGGACAGACTCAAAAAAACAACTATTCTCTGTCTCATATCGCCTACTTAGAGGCTATCTCTGCTTGACTTACAAAGCCATGTCTGACCCAGCTCTGTTAGAAATGCTACATCTAAAAAAATCCCAAACCCTCTGTACCACATGCTCCAGAGACCTCGACCTCATTACCACAATCAACAGAACAAGCTAGAGAGACCGGTTCATTACCCAAAGACTGCCCATGCTATGGAATAGACTTCCCATACATGTCAAATAGAGCACCTCATTGACCCTCTTCAAGAGAAATCTTGATGAGTGGATGGGAAATAGAAATGAACCCCGGGATCAATCCAGTGGCTCTACTAGACAGAGGCACTGGAAATTAAGGTCGGGTGGCACGATGCCAGGGTAATCTTATGGGCTAGGCTTGTAAAGGCTCCAGGGCCATTAGCCCAGTACACACCTATGAACATGCAGCCAGCCCCCCACATACACACAATCACACACCCCCACACACTACTTGACTACTAAACTCCCCAGTACTTACCTATACCACATTATGGCCATGTTCACGCAGGAAGCGGCCATGCAAGTTTACAAAGCAGAGAAATGTTAAGAATCACTAAGCTGTGTAAATGCCTTACTGTAGGCAGTCCCAGAGGAGAACACATGGCTAATTAGTATAATGCCTCTATCCCAGACTGTTTATTAGCATGTAACATATTCATGGAGACAACCCCAGTGGTTATGCACATTTTCATGTTGCAGTACTGTGGTAGGGCTGTGTCTGAATCAGAACTTTTTACTGCAGAGTGTATACAACCTTTTTGTTTTTGGACCTCTGTCTTCACTGTGTTTTTGTTGGTAAACTTTATACTTAAGTACTGGAATGCTTTATACTGTAGGGTGTATGCATAATTTATTTACCTATTTATTCACTCATAGCTTTAAACAGACAGGCACTCTGTGTAACTTTTTATTAAAATCCAGTGAGCATTTGGTTTGTGGCAAATTTATGGTTGCAGTACATTTTGACAAATGTTGGATCTGATGTCAAGTTTTATTCAGCTCACGGCTACTGGAAACTCTTGAGCTCTTCCCTTACCCACAGTGCTCTAGTCCCCTACCATACCTCAGATCTTGTTTGTCAACTTCGCTTACAGACATGGTCACTGTGAGCTCGCGAGAGTTAGTTAAGTGCTTTAATTACCTAATTACTTATATTTTTCTGTCCTTCTGATATTTACTTATTGTATATCCTCCATTATCCTACACTATTTTAGTGTATTTCTTTCTACCATTGTTGGTAATTGCCTTTCTTTTAACCTATCTTTATCCTTGTGGTAATCTCATTTACCATAGTCAGTAATTTATTCTCCCCTTTCTTTCTTTCTATCTTTCACAAAAAAATAAAATTAAGTTTTTCCTTATTCTTAATATTACAAATATTGTTAAGATGGCTGAAAAGCCTTCAGGCTTTAAAAATTTAAGCAGTGTGGGCACAAGATTCCACTTTCTGATGCACACGATTTATGTGTATACTGCTTGGGCCCTGCTCACTTAAATGTAGACTGTGAGATCCGCAAAGCATTTAACCACAGCATTTTGTTAGATTGCAAGAACAAACTAATTCTGAAAGGTCTTCTCCCTATGACTTCCTCGGAATCACTCTCTGGAGCTCAACCCTCCAAGCCCAACAAGAAAGAGCCCCGGGAAAGGCTGTCTGACACCTCTGGATCATGCACTCTGTCCTCAGATCCAACCATTGAGCCTGCTCGCAATGTGTTAAAGTCAGATATGAAGACTAAATCTAAATAAGACTAAAAGGGGATCGGCAGCAAGTGCTGCTGTTGTAAACTAAGGTCACTTGGAGGGTCGCTGAGTATCATTTGGAAGGAATGAGATCCCTGATGAAAATGGAGATCTTACCACCATTTCCAGAGGGCTTGATGGAAGCACAGAAACTAGGCAAAGAGGAGGGTGTCCTCATTCCTTATGAAACATGTCTCAGTCACTACATAAATACAGACTCATTCCAGGTGCATATGTACTTCCAGATCTGGCAGTTTGTTATGAAGACTCCTGACACTGAGAAGGGGCAACTTAATATTGTCTAGTAGGTGATTGGTTGGTTTATATTGAGATGTTCATTAGATGGGCTCTGACTAAAAAGACAGACTGGGGGGTAGCAAAGTCTTTGGCAAGTATTGAGAAGCCCTTGAGTGTGAATGTATGGGTTAGAGTCAGAGTAAGGATTAGGTAAGGGGTAGATTAAGTGTGTGTGTGACTGTAAGTATTTAGGGTTATGGTTAGGTTACAGGATAGATTAGGTAAGAGAATAGATTGAGTGTGTGTGTGTGATTGGTAGTGTTTAGGGTTAGGCTAGGGGATAGATTGTGTGTGTGTGTGTGTGTGTGTGTGTGTGTGTGTGTGTGTGTGTGTGTGTGTGTGTGTGTGTGTGCATGTACTGAGTGTCCTAAATGTCTTCTGTAGTGGTAGTGTTAAGGGGACACATTTTTTTATTTTAAGATTTGGTTAGAAGGTTAGAATTAGGGGCAGGGTTAGCACATGTTACTAAAGTGGATCATGGAGGATTTGCTGGTTATAATGAATCCAGTAGTCCAAAAACTCGTATACATCCATAAATCAAACAGTCCAGCTAATACTAAGGCCATAGTTCTAAATCAACTCCAACATATAAATAAAACATGGTGGAGGGGATAGATTTGTAACACAGGGCTTACCAACTTCTCTGGAACAAACAAACTCTCCACGTTAAACAATACTGAAATAAATGGTTGGGTATTCATAAATTCACCCCCTAATATGACTGGCCTGGCCCTCCTTGAAAAGTGAGGAAAAACTCAAGGGTGGGTACTGGCAAAGTGGAAATGTCCTTGCAGCACCTACTAACCTGTGACATGACTAAGTCACATCCCTGTATGGAAGCAGAGTTAGTGGGCCTTACGTGCTTAGGTCTGCTTTCCTTATAACTCTTGAGTGACCTGTATGGACTTGCAGTGTGTGGGAGTGGAGGAGTATGTGCTGCTTTGTTGGTGCCAAAGGCTGAGTCTTTTAGAGTCTGTATATGCATCATATTTTTATAGACAGTATGTGCACTGGTGAGTGTATTGCAAGTCCATAACATTTTTGCATGGCCACTACAAAAATATCAAGTATACCAGTCAAAATATTTTAATGTACTTTTTGCTTTTGTGTTACAGATCACCTTGAGATGTTGGTTTATGTAAGCTTAACCTAACTCATACATTCAGATGTTTTGATTCTTGTAGGAAAGTGCATCAATAAAATAAACGTGTTTTCTCTCATTCCAGCCTCGGTTTCTACAACTCTACTCTTGAACAGCTGATATTTGTGGTTCCCCAGATTTTCACTAAAATTATTTTTTCATAGCTGTTCCAAGTACGTTACATGCCTACAATTAAGTCGATTAAAACTGTATTTGTAGCTGTATTATCATTTTCAGCAGATATCAGTCTCCACTGAAAACAACGGTTTCTTAAACTTTGTTACATTAACCAAAATGCTGATTAAATATATAAAAAATTGTTACATAATTCTCCGTTTATGGTAAGAGAAGCCTGAGTCAATTGGTTTGTATGTTAATTTTTCTAAAATTGCTGCAGTCATCCTTGGCTATGTGTTAAGTGCTTTTGATTTTGGACATACTGGATTAAACAATGGGTGCTAGCAGAGGTGAAAATGGCCCTCTTCAACTTGATGAGGCACTAAATACATTGGTTTCTGCCTTGACAGTGATTTTCATTTAATTGAATGAGATGTTTAAATGCTAAGCTGTTCAAGATGTTTTATTCATTTCAATGTATGTATTTATTTGAATGTGTTGCCTAGTGTAATCTATTCACGAATTCATTAGCAAATAGTAAATTCAGACATTGTCTAGGTGCATCCTGTGGAGAGACAAGACTTGGCTTAATTGTTTGGAGGTGGGTATGGTGTTTTATGAAATTAATTTCATTTATTTATTTTACATTTGTTAACCGGGGTGTCTGACTGAGCCGAAAAGGCCCTTTTTCAGCAGAGGACCAGGGTGAAAAGCTCCACATAGAAAAATTACAGGTACATTTAGATATTTAGACATGTATACACACAAATTACAATAGACATGTTTTTACAGTGGTATGCTGCACATCAACAGTTACAGTGGAGAGAACTAACAAGAAAATATTAATTTAAAAATAAAGGTAATTGATAGATTTGTTGTGTACAGCTGAAATTTGGAACATAGGTAGAATACATACATAGTACACAGGTACAGTACATACATTGTACACTAGCCAGTGCTTGTAAGAGTGAAAACTATTGTCAAGTACTCTAGATTTAGTATGTGTACCTTTCACTAGTCTAGGGAGTAGTCATGGCACTGCCAACTTTGCTTGAGATGTTGCCTAATGAGGTTTTTAAAGGAGACTTTGGACAATGTGTTTTTTATGCTAGTGGGGAGAGGGTTCCATTTTTTAGCCACTGAACTACTATATAGTGTGTCTCCATAACTATTGTAGCTGTTGGTGACTTCTAGTAGTAGTTTGCTTGATGATCTAAGAGGCCTTTTGGGTGAGTGATGCTGTACTAGGTTTTTGAGGGCAGGACACTTATTGGAGAGGTAACAGAATGATAGAGGCAGATCTGATTGGAGATTAGGAGGTTGGGCAGTTCAAGCCAGTGGCGCTGTCTCAAAGCAGTACAGTGATGAGTTCTACATGAGCAATTTGCAGCAAAGCGGGAAATTCTGTTATAGCAGGCTTCCGTTTTGCTTAGTTCAGTTTTGTTGAGTTTAGTCAGAATGGGAGATGCACAGAGTAGGGTGGATAGAAGTTGGGAGCAAGCAATGGTTGATCTTGTGTTGTTGGTAAGAAATGGTTTGATATGGTAGAATGATCCCAGTTTGGCATGTATTTTTTAATAGTTAAGTTGAGATGACTATCAAATTTTAGTGGGAGTCTATGGTTATTCCCAATAGCTTAGCCTGTGCCACTGGAGTGATTGGAGTAACATTTGTGGAGTAGATAGTGAACTGACTGTTATCAGTGTTTTTGTTAGAACTTGTTATAATCATAAGCTGAGTTTTCTTTGGACTGAGGATAAATTGGGCTTTGGTAAGGTAGTTTTCAATGTCAGAGAATGCTAGTTGAGTTGTTTGCAGGAGGGTGGGAATGTTTTGTGCAGCACAGATTAAAGTAGTATCATCTGCATACTGAATGACAAATGCATGCTGTGTGGAGGTATCAAGGTCATTTGTGAAGATTGTGAATAGTAGTGGTCCTAAGATAGAACCCTGTGGGACTGCTGTAGTTATGGGCAGCTAAGGACAGAGAGAATTTTCCCATTTCACAGCTTGGTACCTGTCAGTTAAGTAGCTTTGGAACCAGGTAAGAATGGAATTTGATAGGTGATATTGGTTTAGTTTGTTTAGCAGGATTTGCTAAGTGATACGTGTCACTTTCTACAGTGTTCAGTTCAGGTGTGGAACTTGCAGTCGTGATGTAGGCTGGAGGAGAAGTTATTGCAGCTTTGTTTATAATGTTCTACTTTTTTAAGAATTTTACTCTTTGTGGCTGTTGACAGTGGAATTATAAATGACTGTCATGATTTACCATAGGTGACTTGAATTCTGCAGTAAGTTTTACAGGTAATGGCTATAGTCTGTTGTTTTAGTAGTATGTAGATTTTGTGCAAGTTCATAGGTTCATACTAGGCTATCTGCCCTGGGGCATTTATAAGCCTAGCCAGAGTGTGTTTGGCTTTCGCCACCCATTTTAAATTAATTTTGCTATGCCCTTTTTCAAGGTTAGTATACAGTGCCTCTGTCTAACAGTGACACAGAAGTGATACCCGGGGTAAACCTACGATCTCCCATCCACTCATCAAGATTCCTCTTGAAGAGAGTCAATGAGGGACTCTGCCTAACCTGGACTGGGATTTTATTCCAGAGTGAAGGGAGCCTCTGGGTTATGAATCTGTCCCTCCAGCATGTCCTATTTACTTCAGTGCTGAGGTTCAAGTCTCTTGAGCGCGTGGCTCGATGGGATTTGGATTTTCTGAGGTACAGCATGTCCATTAATTCCGGGTTGGACATGGCTTTATAAGTCAGACACAGATCGCCTCTGAGCAGGCGGTATGCCACTGAGTAGAGCTGGAGTTTCTTTAACCGGGCAGCATATGGCATCTGTTTGAGCCCTTTGATCCTCTTGGTGAGGTACTTTTGGGGTCTTTCCAGTTGCTGCAGGTGTCTAGTATGGTACATCCCAAAAGGGGCATTGTACTCAATTATGGGCCTGATGAGGGATGAGTAAAGAGGCATAATGACCTCCCCTGATCTAGATGTGAATCCCTTCATGATTAGGTGGGCTATATAAAATGTTTTTCTAACCACTTTGGCCACGTGGTTGTCAAATGAGAGATTGCTATCAACTTGGGTCCCCAGGTCCCTAATTACTTCTTCTGTACTTAACGGATTACCACCTATGTGGTAATTTGTGGGCACTTTGTTTTTGCCAAAGGGGATGACTATACACTTTTTGGCGTTTAGCTTGAGGCCATGGCTCTGGCACCAGTTGTCTGTTTCTATGAGGCCCTTTTGTAGGATGCTTGTGTCAGCTGGAGAGTTGATTATGGCACCCAGTTTGCAGTCATCTGCGAACTTGGTCAGCCACAGTCCTTCCGTGTTGGCCTGTACCTCCGAGAAATATATACCGAACAAGAGAAGTCCCAGGACTGAGCCTTGTGGGTTGTCACTTGTAACTGGTTTGGGGTCTGACATGGCTCCAGCAATTCTAACCATGTGGGTTCTGTCCTTGAGCCAGTTTGCAACCCATCTAGTGACATAGGGGTTTATATTTAAGCTGGTGAGCTTATCTATAATGCCCGAGTGGGGTATTGTATCGAAGGCTTTTGCGAGGTCCAGGTAGGCTGTGTGTACCACCTTCCCCTCGTCAATGGCCTTGGTGACTGTTTCAAAGAAATCGACCAGGTTTAAGAGGCAGGATCTGCCCTTAACAAAGCCGAACTGGGTAGGATCCAGCATCTGTAGGTCCCCAATATCTTTAATTATGAGGTCCATGATGATCCTTTCCATAGCTTTGCAGACCAAGCTAGTCAGGCTATTGGGGTGATAGTTTCCAGGATCCGTTGAGGCACCACCTTTGTGGAGAGGGACCACTGTTGCTGTACGCCACTCTTTGGGTACATATCCTGTAGTAAGGCTGAGATTGAACAGTAGTTTTATGTTTGGGTTTAGCTCTTCTTGGAGTTCATGTAGGACGCAGCCCAGGACACCGTCTGGTCCCACTGATGCTGTGTTTTTTGCTTTGGAGAGGGTGGCTCTTACCTGAGCATCTGAGATGTCAGGGGCGCAGCATTCTGCTGGGATAGATATTTGCCCTTTTGGTGGGGAGGGGGGGGAGAGAAGTTTGCGCTGAACCTGTCAGCTAGCATGTTGGCAATGTCTGTGGGTTCGGTGTATTTTTTGTCATTTTGGACTAATTCTGAGCATATCTGGGAATTCCCACCCTGGTTACTAACATAACTAAAGAAAGCCTTGTGATTATCCCTAGTGTCCTGTGCAATTTTTCTCTCGAAGCTGGCCTTAGATGATTTTATGAGTGCCCGTAGTTTTTTGCTAATACTGATCAGAGATGCCTTCCCTTTTTGGGATTTTGCTCTATCATGTAGTAGCTTCCTCCTTCTATTGTATAGTTTGTTTATGGCTGGGGTCCACCAGACAGGACGTCTGCCTTTGGAGAATGGTGTTTGGAGAGACCTTCATATTTTCCAGTGTTCTCAGGAAGGCCGAGTGGGGTTCCTGGGTTTGGGAGGGTGGTCTGTAGCAGACTATAAACTGGAAGGCAGTTTTACCCACTGTTAGTTGCACATGGATAGTCTCTGATGCTTCGTGCTGTGCCACCAACCTGGAGGTGTGGGTATCTTTGACAAATATTGATACTCCCCCTCCTTTTGTGGTTCGGTCCAAGTTTTGGGGCCGAAAAGCATGGTATGAGGTATAACCTGGTAGTGCTGGGGTGCTCTCGGGAGCCTTGAACCTGGTTTCTGTTACTGCACAGATATCGATGTTCTCCATGCTAAGGAGAGTTTCGAGTGCGTGCATCTTGAGGTTTAGACTTCTGGCGTTGAGTAGCATTACTCTTAGTTTCTTATCCCTTGTGATACCTGTGGAGGTGGGTTTGTCTTTTGAGCCTTGCCTAAAAAAGGCACTATGGAGGTAGCAAGAGCCTTTGCCAATATCCAAAAGCCCAGGGGTGACAGGTGCAAGCTGTCCTTAGCGAAGCATCGTGGCTTGTCGAGCATGTCATCCCAGGCTGACAGGCATTGGATCCCCTTTGAATGACACCAATACTTAAGCCAATTGTTGAAATTGATCATCTTGTCTTCATATTGTGGCATCATTCTTGGTGAGGGTAAGATGCTACTCAAGGTTAGGGTCATACTGGCCTGGGCTACATGCTCAGAGAGCTCCTCTATGTCTCTTTTCATGTAGTCCAGGGAGGTACGTCTCAGGTCATTCACACCAGCATGGACAATGACTGAGTCATATTTGTACTTGCCTTGGAGTGACCTGAGTGCTTGTGTTATGTGGCGGATCCTAGCGCCCGACAGGCAGCTCACCGTGCCTTCTCCTTGTTCAGCCTGGTGAGTGGGACGTCAGTGTGCCTGACGATAGAGTCACCTATTACAAGTGTATCAGGTGTGTTGTTTAGCCTTAAGGGCTGTGACTGTTCGGCACACTGGCTTTGTGAGCTATGTGTTGCACGTGTTTTGTTTTGGGGTAGCGGTTGCTTGGGTGTCTGCTTTGGAGGTCTCTGCTGCTTAGGCAGATTTTTATTTAGAGCCTCTGAGTATGTTTTTGTGTGTTTATGTGTTTGGTTTGCTGTCGTGGTAGGTCTATGTGAGACTGGAATTGTAGTGAGTGTGGTTTCCTTCTCCTCCTGACTGGTTATGCCAGTACTGAGTTGGGAGAGCTTAGCCTCCAGTTTGGCTATATGGTTGCATCTCTCACATGTGTTGGAATTTGTTGGGAGGATGAGAGGGTTGTCTGTGTACATGAGGCAGTTGTAACATTGCCTCAAGATTCCCAGATTCACCAGCTGGACCGGAGAGGAGATTGACAACTGACCTTTGGACATGCTAGAATAGTATTGGGAATTCCTTTATAATTGAAAAAAGAGCCAATGGGGAACAAGGTACTCAAGGGGAGTTTGTGAGGGTGTAGTGCTTTTAATTTTTTTAGTGCTGACTTATATAATTGCTTTAGTGAGCAAGTGCCAGGTAACTTAAATGCAATGTGTTACAGGTAACTTAAATGCAAAAACGACAAACAGTAACTTTCTTTCAAGTGAAACAAGGAAATAAGTACAGTAAGCAATGCAGATATCACTAGGGATCCACAGAAGCGCTGAAAAGCCGCGTTTTAGGTGGAATTAGCGTTTCAGGGAAATAACAAGCAAATAAACAACAAGCAAACAAACAAAGCTAGATTCAGAAGGCCTGGATCTAGTCTATGCTACAGCAAACAAGGTGTACCAATTTCAGTAAGAAACAGTTCAAATATGCAGGCACTGTAAGCCTTTAACCAGAAATTCCCAGCTCAGAAGGGCAGAGTCTAGCCTCTCCTCCCACAAGAGTGCAGACCACGAACCTTCTTAATGTAAAATAACTGGCCTGAAGCCCAGGTGCTTAAACCAGAACTAATACACTTTTAGAATAACAGACATTGAGCCCTCAATCAGCAGTTCCCAACTTAGAAAGATGCAAGCTACCTGTCCTGCCACCACAGTGCAGGCCACAAACCTTCCTAATGTAAAACAACTGGTCTGAAGCCCAAGTGCTTAATCCAAAAGACTTAGAATGATAGCTACACTTTAACCAAGTTACTACAAAGCAGTAATAAATACAATTGAATACTTTAAAGAATGCCTGGATTAGTGCTCAAGTTATACAAACAAAGCTAGATTCAGCATGCCTGGATCTAATCTATGCTACAGCAAACAAGGTGTACCAATTTCAGTAAGAAGCAGTTCAAATATGCAGGCACTATAAGCCTTTAACCAGAAATTCCCAGCTCAGAAGGGCAGAGTCCAGCCTCTCCTCCCACAAGAGTGCAGACCATGAACCCTCAATGTAAAATAACTGGCCTGAAGCCCAAGTGCTTAAACCAGAATTAATACACTTTTAGAATAACAGACACTGAGCCCTCAATCAGCAGTTCCCAACTTAGAAGGATGTAAGCTACCTGTTCTGCTACTACAGTGCAGACCACAAACCTTCCTAATGTAAAACAACTGGTCTGAAGCCCAAGTGCTTAAACTAAAAGGCTTAGAATGAGTTACACCAGGCAGTAATAAATACAACTGAGTACTTTTAGGATGACGCAAAAGCAAAATAAAGTAGGAAGAAACACAAATACAGTAAAAGCAAATAATTTTTTTTTTTTTGGTGGAAAGAGAGAAAGGAGTAGCAGAAACTAAGCTGATTGGCCTTCTCAAATGTTCTCCCTGTACTGGGTAGAATGAGGTAATGACACTAGACTGGGAGGAGGGTCCCAGATCAAATTTACACTAGGGGTGGGCAACTGCAAAGCCACCAACTATAAAAACACTATACCAACAGGGAGGGTAGGAAACAAACTGCAGAAATGTATCTCACAGCTGAAAAGCAGCAGTGAGCCTTTAAATGAAAGTTTTAAACAGCTAAAGGAGCCTCTAGAAAAAAGCGTTTAACTGAAACAAGTTATCAGAAATAAATATAATACAAATAGTTGTTTGGAGAAGCAGTCAACTTTGTTAGAGATGGCTGCTAGAAGAATTAATGGGACTTGTTTAGACTACACACTTGGACATTACAGGTAAGTGAACATTTTCATGTTTGGGAGAGTCTTATCTAAACTGTGAATTATTAATGGCATCTCTTGTGTTTGGTACAATTACTAGAGAATTTTAAGTAGAAAGTATGTATTTGGTGTACTTGTTTCCACGTTGTATGGTTTATATAGTGTGAAGCTTTGTATTATATGTTTAATTTTTTACAGCTTACTAGTTTTACTGCACTCTGTGGGAGCAGTTATTTCAATCTGTGTGTGTGTGTGTGTGTGTGTGTGTGTGTGTGTGTGTGTGTGTGTGTGTGTGTGTATTTGTGTAGGTGTGTTATTACTTTGGTAACTCGCTATTTTTACTTGATTAGTTGGGAGTTTGGGTTTGCAAGAGGTGTATCATGTTCTCTTTGATTTGCTCTGCAGGATTTTAGCTCAGAAGGTTTTACTGTGTCGTATTAGTAAGGTATTTTTTACAATACCTATTGTGTTTTCCTTTTGTGGATAGTGACAATAAGTTTAGATCTAGATTTGCTGAGGGGTTGTGAAACCTGAGTTCTGATTTTGCCTCCTGGTGCTGTATGTGGTAGTCATTACAAACATGTTTTATTGTTGAAATACTGGGTAGGTTTTCCTGCTGGCTCCGCTGAAACAGTGGCCTACTTCACAGAAAAATACGACTCAAGTAAGACACTGTGGTACATGCTTACAAGCCTACTGAAGAATGTTACAGGTTAGTGTACATTTTTATGTTTTGAGAGATTATTTAAATTCTATTTAATTATTTATATCAACTCTTGAATTTGGAGTATATCTTGTAGGAAGAAACAAGTATGAATGATGTATTCAATGTATTCAATGTATTTTTGTGCCAAGTTTTATTTGTAAGTAATAGGTTCATACGTTTGTATTAGACTAAAGACCACCAGGGTCTTTACAAGCCTAGCCGTGCAATCCAACCTAGTTTTGTCTGAGTTCCTTGGACACTTATATGGTTGGGTATGCTAGTAAAGAGTTAGTTACGGGTTGTGGGGGTGGGTATGTTAGTTGGAGATTAATTTACTTACTATTGACCTCTGTCCATCAGAGACATGGGGGCCAGACTTGTGGGGGGGGGTACATTTCTAGTTTCCCAACCAATGATCAAGGTTTCTTCTGAATAGGATCAGGGGATGAACCTTGCTTGATGTAGATGGGGAGCCTATTCCATAGTATGGGATCCTTTGAGACACATATTGGTCTCTCCGGTATGTTCTATTTAAGTCACAGTCAAAGTCCAGGTATTCCAGTCTAGTGTTTCTGATGCTGTTTGTTTTGTGGATGTGCAAGAGACTCATCACACCTGATCTGAGAATGCCTTATATGCTGGTCATAGATTGTCCCTGAGTAACCTGTAGGACACTGAATATAGATATAGGTCCTTAAGATGATCTGTATAGGACAGAGTATTCATTCACTGGATTCTCGTGATGAAGAACTTTTGAGGGCATTCCAACTGTTGCGAGTGCCTGGTTGGGTACATGCCAAAGGGGGCATTATACTCAATAATGGGTCTGATAAGGGCTGAGTATCCTGGACTTGGATGCCACACATTTGCATATGAGTTGGGTGACAAAAGAATGATTTTCTGGTAATCTACCAGTGTAGTACCTCGCAGGATGCGCAGTAGCAAATCCCCCCCAAACACGCCTCCAGCAGTGGGGAGGCAGCATCTGCATGAATATTCACACGGCATTTTAGCAGCTTAGAGTTAACAAAAAATCAGTGAGTTCAATGAAAAGAAGTACTCATTGACATGGCACACATTAAAAATTAACACCAAAAGGTGCAGGTGGGTTAGTACTTCACAAAAGGCCAGTATACAATGAAGGGTATATTATGTTTTTCAACTTATGAGCATAGATGTCCTGTGTATAATAACGTTTGCAGAGTCATAGATATGAGCATAGATGTCCTCTGTATACTAAAGTAGCACTTTTAAAAATATAAAATGTTATTAGTTACTGTAGTTTTACTGTAACAATGAGCTGCTTTTGTTTTCAGACTCTTGAGCTGAGGCAGAAGGGGAATTAAGAATGGTATTGCGTGTGATTATCAGCATTTTACTATGTTAAACCGTTAGACCATGATGTGACATGGAAATTAGCATGCCTGTCACTCTTCCTGCTAAGCCCAAAGCTGCGCAGAACTAACTGCGAGGTACTACACTGGTAGATTACCGATTTTCTTACTGTCTTGGCTACATGTTGGTCATAGGCCAAATTACTGTCTATATATATTCCCAGATCCCTAACTATCTGGTCAGTTTGTAGGGTTGTTTTATCAATGGTGTAATTAACTGGGGTGGACAATTTCTCAAAGGTGCTATAATGCATTTCTGTGTGTTGAATTTTTATCTGTGGCTTTGGCACCATTTTGTCATTATGTCTAGCTTTATTGACAGTGTCTTGTAAGGGTTATAAGTGCAGTATTTGTACTATGGAAGTATGGAAGCAGTGTTGTGTGGGGATAGTAGTTCTTCCTGCAGGAGATAGTTTAGCAATGTTTTTTCAGTACATTTTTCAAGTATTTCAGAGTAGATGGTTCAGCATAATGGTTTATGTTCTCACCATATAGACACGAAGTACACGGTTTGATTCTGACCTTGGGTTATTGGCTAATCTTAAAATGTCCCTCCATGGCAATTGGCCTATTATTCTCCTATGAACCTAAGATTACTGCAGGTCTAATGTTAGTTTGAATTTCTTCCTTTGTGTAGAAAGATAATGTATGATTTTTTTTTTCCAGAGAGGGAACATGGGATTCCTGGACTGACCTACCTATAAGGATTGATACAGGATGGGCAATGCTATTGGCTGCTATTTTAAGATACTCACTTGGAAGGTCATCAGCTGAAGCTGAGCATGGTTTGAATTTGAGTTGTTTCATATAGGATGTGGGTACAGGTCTGAAGGTGAAAGTGGACACAGTGATATGTGAATCTTTATTTTAATTATTTATTTTAATTGCCTTTTGTTAACCAGGTTAGTCTGCCTGGGCCAAAGGCCCTTGTTCAGCAGAGACCCAAGGAGAAAAGCTCCATTACAAAAACAATTTGTTAGAATCCAGTGCAAAAGCACATTATTACAGTGAAGTACAAAGTTAGTCAAAACAGAAGTTAAAAAATGCACAATATTATACACAGAAGAAAAACATGTTTTTTGTTGATACATAGTAGGAGAACAAGCAACCTTGGACACAGGAATATATAGTACTGAAAAATGCATAGCTAGACTGAGAGATAAAAGAGAGAAGATAAAAAGTGGCAGAGGTGGTAGGTTTAGTATTCAAGTAGGGTCATTACAGGGGCAAATCCAGGAGTTTTCCAGATATTCTTTAACTGCTGGTTTGAAGCTATTTAAACTATTAACTGATCAGATATGGAGAGGGAGTTTATTCCAAGCAGAGGTAACAGAGTGACTGTATAGTATTTTGCCAAGGTTTTTTTTTTTTGTTTGGAGATTTGGAGGAGGTGCTGGTCAGAGCTAGAGTTCATGGTTGGGAGCATAGGGGGGAGATAAGAGAAGGACAGGCTAGGGGTTGGTGAAGGATGGAGTGGGTCAGGAAAAGCTGAGGTAGGATGAGTTGATGTTGAAATTCTACCCAGTGAAGTTTTTGCAGGGAAAGGCAGTGGTGTGATCGATACAGGAGATTACTAGCAAATCTGGCAGTCTTATTGTAAGTAAGTTCCATTTTAGCTGACAGATTTTTTTGGAGGTTTGTAAAGATAGGGGCAGCATATAATAAGGTAGGGAGAAGACAGGCTTGAGCTAAGGACAATTTAGATTCTTGAGTTAGGAATTTTTTATTTCTGTAAAGTAGTCTAAGTTTCTAGTGTGTCTTTTTAATGCAATTATTTATGTGGATGTCAAATTTAAGCTCATCATCAATGAAAACCCTGAGTAGTTTAGTATAAGATTCAACTTTGATAGTGGTGTTATTTAGAGAGGAGACAGAGAAGGTGGATTTGAGGTGATGTAGAGACTTGGAGAGAAAGAGAAGCAGTTTTGTTTTATTAGGGTTGAGTAGCAGTTGATTAGCTGTAAGCCATTTTTCTACAGAGTGAAGAGATTCTTGTGTGAGGGCGAGTAGGTGAGATAGACTGTCAGAAGTGGAGATGATGGTGGAACAGTCAACATACTGTATTAGTGTGGAGTGTGGGCAGGATTGGTAAAGATTGTAAAATACTGAATAACAAAGGTCCCAGGATGGAGCCTTGGGGGACACCTGTTTGGATAGGGAGAAATGAAGAGGATCCATAGAGCCATTTGACAGATTGTAATCTATTAGATAGGTAACTAAAGAACCAGCTGAAAGAAGAGTTGGAGATGTTGAGGTGAGCTAATTTAAGAGAGAAAGGTGTTGTGAGATACAGTGTCAAATGCTTTAGGGAGGTCGAGGAATAGGCATGAGACTAGTTTATTACTGTCAAGAGATGCAGCAATAGAGTGAGTGAAGGATATTAGAGCAGTAGTTGTGCTGTGATGGGGATGGAAACCATGTTGTGTGGGGGTGAGGAGATTTTCTTGAGTGAGGTAGGTAATGAGCTGTTTATGGATGCACTTTTCAAGGATTTTACAGAGGGGGGATAGAACAGCAATAGGCCTGAAGTTAAAGGGGTCAGTGGAGTTTCCTCCCTCTTGGGCAGGGGAGGGATTTGCTTGGAGAATCCTTAGTTAGGGACACTATACTATCTATGAAATTAAAATTACATTCTATTGCAGTTGTGAGTACTGAGGGATTAGGGTTGAATTTTTGGCCAGGATATAAGTTTTCTTTAATGGCTGAACAGAATTTTTTAGGGTAGTGTTAACTATTGTTCTGAATGTTGTTTTAGTATAGTTTTTTGTTTTAATTTATTTGCATTTTATTACAGATGTAGAGCATTCTGAAGTTTTCATGATATTGTGATGTTTTATATTTCTGCCATTCTTTCCATATTTTTTTTATCACACATTTGCATTCTACTGTTTTTGAATAGCCAGATTGTATTATTTGTTGTTTTAGTCTCTTGCTTCTAGGAGGTGCAAGGCTATTTAGGAAAGCTGCACTGAATTCATTTACACATCATCATCTAAGGACAGGATTTTTGGGATATTTAAGTTAATAGATGATATATTTGGGTTAAATTTGGACAGGTTGCATGTTGCTTTGTAACCATGCCATTTAGATGGTTGTGGGAGATGTCTGGTTTAATACTGTCAATTATTTTGGGTTTCTAATACCTCATTCCTAAGTCAGGGTATGACTGAAGTTCAGAAAATTTGTATTGTTTCATTCTTTGATGTCAGGCAAAATGCTCCTCACAGCACCTGGAGTGGGCCCAGAACTGACTACTGCCTGCAATTCATACAGAGTTCATAGTACCGCTTTTGAACCTCAGACCCCCATCCATCTACAACCCGTTGTTCCCGTTTTTGCACATGGGGTCTGGGTGCCACTTCAGCAGCAGCAATCATCTAGACCCAGGGTTTACACCATCCGGTGGCTAGCCCTGCCATGGTAGTTCTTCCACACCACACACTCCCACCTATGCCCAATTTAGAGTGCCCAGTACACCCACTGCATGTCTTTGTAATGTGGAAGAAAACCAGAGCACCTGGAGGAAATCCACGTGAACACACAGGAACACATGCAGAGTCCTCAAAGAAGGCACCCCAGTTTAAGACCCATTGCTTCAACTACTGCTGCAACTGTCTAGATATCTTTCACCTACATCACTCTCATTTCTGCCTGCAAATCCTGATATTCTATGACTTTGTGTCTCACTGTACATGGGACACTGTAACTGCAAGGTGTCACAATTACAGTGATCAATGCTACTTTTGTCTTTTTTCGTGAACTACTATATTAGGTTTTATCGTATCAATTTTTGGGCTGTTCGTAATAAATGATCCCATGTAATGTACACTTCATCATCACCTATAATGCTTTGTGGTTTGTGCTCCTGATGCTGCTCAGCTACTTCTGTGTTGTAGTGTTTGCACAAACCTCAGTTGAACAATATTGCCACATTATTGTGCCTTTCATTGTACAGGCCCTATACCATAAGTGTGTCACAGCCAGCAACAAGGTCTGCGACTGTTTCCCATTTTTTTACTAAGCCTACATTTGTCTGCTTCTCCGATATGTTCAATGGATTTTGTAAACCAACATGTACACAGTACTCTGTCCTGGGTTGTAATTACTAAGCTTTCTTCCTTTGGTTTAAACTCACCTCTCCCTATCCATTCCTCTGTCAAATGCTGATTAATATGAGATTATTCCACAAGATCTCTATACTTGCAAATACAATTATGGCTTTTCCACATTTCTTTCCTTCTCATCTAATCCTTCTAACATTTTCTTTTGTTTTTCTTTTGGCACATTCAGTTGCCGTTTGATTTTTTTGTCTACTTCTGGTTTGATTTCCATTCCCGCTTGCCAATTGAAAGCTTCTGCTAAACTGAGCAGAGAGATCATCTTAGACATCCTTTCCTCATGGTTTAAAACTTTTACTATGTTTATCTAATGAGATCAGCAGATATGTATGCAGTAACACGACTGCAGATCTATACATGTAATCAGTTTCGAGGAGGCCTATACCTCCTTCAGAGCATGATAATCCTAGTATACACTAATTTTTATATATCATTTAGCAAGTGTGGAGCAATTGTATTGTTTTTCTGCCCAAGTGATCCAATACCTTTAGAGGCCAGTCAGTCACAAAAAACTGTAAGTTAAAATAGGAAGAGCAAATTGTTATATAGCTTGGACATTATTCCTGGATATCAAGGCTGTTTTCAATATTAGCTTTAGTCTTCTGGACTATTCCTTACAGAGTTTTATTCACATTTGTTCATGTTTTATTGGTGATCCTCCGTCAGTTCTTTAAACATTTATTTACTCTTTCCAGCTTAAGTTCCTTTATATCACACTCCTGTCCCAGACTGATATTTTCTTGGTACAACCTTCCTGCACATTTATCAAGCCCAAATGTCATTTTTACATTGTCTGAGAAACGTTTTAACCACTTACAGTTGTACTTTTAACTCATCTGATAAATATACAGTTTTAAGTTATCTACAAAAAGTACATGAGATGTATAAGCAAGGTTGTTTACTGCGAACCATATTGTAATCAAGACCTAATCTGTTTAGTAAGCTGTTTAAAGGGTTAAGGGTAAGACTAAACAACAGCGGTGATAAAGAATCAGCCTGGAATATCCCATTTGAAATTTTATCCCTGGTATAATAATTTGCCCTTTGTCATGGCTTAACTGCAAGGTGGTTTGCCACTGTTTCATGGTCACTGTAATATAACTGATCAATGTAGGATTTATCACATACATCCATAAGCACTCCTTTATCCATGAATGTGGGATACAATCAGTTTTTTTTTTTATAATCTATTCATATTTAGATTCTTCCCCTTTTTACAAATCTTCATTATGACTTCATTTATCAACAAATTAACATTTGTTCCATCTGACTTTCTTTTGTTTCCTTTTGTTCTATTGCCATGATTGAGATTACTTCAAAATGAGTATAAACCTTGGCTTCATCAATTCCAGTATAAAGCTTGTACATCGTCAGAAGGCAAGTTATTGTTCTATAGTTTTTAAGATGGCTTTACAGGTTCACTATTAAAAAGGATTATCATTTTTTATGTTATTAACCTGGTTGGTGCTTGTTCAGTATGCAAATGTACGCCATTTTTACTCAGGGCTAAATCTTTATGTAAAGATGTTAATAATAGCCAGAAATTAGGTACTGCATCCTTACTTTTGTTTCAGTTTCTCTGGCCGCTACTTCATTCCATTTCATATCCTGTATTTGAATTCCTTACTGTTTCTTTTTAAAATATCTATCCATTCATCTCCATTAGGTTCCACAGGGTTTTAAAATATTTCCCCAAAATAGCCCTATTTCCTCTTTTTTTTTTTTGTGGTGTTTCTGTTCCTGTCTGCTGTACAGATTTGAGGTGGACACTGAGAGAGTGGTGAATTTTCTACAGTGTCATGTTAGGATGCAGTCTAATAAGGATTTTGATGTCTTGCTGTAATGTAAGGGGCTATTAATCAGTTGTCTGAAACCAAATAAGATCATGCTAGATGTAGGGGTGTTAGAGGCTATGTCCAACCAATTGATATTGGCATCTCCTGGTATTATTTTTACTTCTGGAATTGTTATGGATATCCAGTGTAGGATATCCTCCAGTGGAGATGTGTTGTTGCCAGGAGGGATGTTAAAGGGAGAGTGTCAAAGCTCTGGTGTAAAAATAACATTTTTCTTTTATTGCACCAATCCATAACTTTCTTTATGAAAGTAAGGAATAGTTGTGTAAAATCTTACCATAACCATAGATGTCCTTCTCTTTGATGTTGCAGTATTAAAACCCTTTGGGTTATTCTCTGCTTAGCTACCCAAACGACTGGTCAGTATACAAAAGTTTTAGTCACTGCAAGGTACGTGGGATGTCTGTTGTTGGCCACAGGGTGTGTATGCCATAAAAGCGACGTCTGCACGTACATTTTCTCGGATCTGAACACCCCAGCTGGTCCCCAGTCCCGGGATAGCTGCACAACTCCTGAGTCATCCAACAAAGCATTTTTATAATTCTATAAAGGGGGTATGGGGTGGGATACGATACTGCAACATGGAAGAGAAGGACATCTATGATTATGGTAAGATTTTACACAACTATTCTATGTCCTTCTGTTCCCATGTTGCAGTACTCAAAAACTTTGGGTGAGTGCCAAAGCTCAAAGGGAAGAAGAGGAGGGTGATATGGAAGTGTTTTCCAATAATCCATTCAGGATTGCCTTAGAAAACTTGCTCTAGATCTGGAAATGTGGTCCAGTTTGCAGTGTTTGGTGATGGTATGGACAGATGTCCAGATAGCTGCCTCTAGAATGAAAGCAGTGTCCAGCTCTTTGAAGAAGGCTCCAGATGAGGCCATGGTTCGAGTGGCATGGGCTTTAATTTTTGAGTTTAGATGTTTGCTGTGGTAGGGGTAACAAAAGGAGATGGCCCTGGAAATTCAGGCAGAAATGGTCTGTTTTGTCACTTCTTTCCCAGAGCTCTGGGGTGAAAAGAGACAAAATTCCTCTGATCTACTAAGAGACTTGATCTTGTCAAAGTAGAACATTATTTGTCTGTGAACATCAAGGGACTGCAGGACTCTCTCACTGTTATTCTGGGGATGTGGAAAAATGGTGATGAGGTGGATATACTGGCTGAGGGATAGCTCATTACCACCTTAGGCATGAAAGACGGGTTGGTCCTGAGGGTCACTCTATCCTTGCGGAAGATTAGAAAAGGTGGGTTGGCCATGAGGGCCTGGAGCTCTGACAGTCGCCTGGCTGATGTCATGGCCACCAAAAGCACGCCAGGCCACCAAAAGCACTGTTTTCCAAGTGCAATATTTTAAAGAGGCTGTACCTGCTGGCTCAAAAGGAGCAACAGTGAGCTTCTCTAAAATGTAGTTCAGGTCCAATGGTGGGGGAAATGGCCTCCTGGGGAGTCTGAGATGCAGTACTCCCTTTAGGAATAACTTCACTGGAAGTTGGGAAGCAAGAGGTGGGTCAAGAGGCAGGCAAGCAGAAATAGCAGCCAGGTGGGCCTAAACAGAAGAATATGCCAGTCCTGCTTGCAACAATTCACACGGGTAGAAAAGCATTAAAGGCACCTCTCCTTAAAATGGGTCTAGCTGTCTTTGAAGATGCCACTTGGAGAATATTTTCCATTTGGACAAATATATTCTCTTAGTATTGGGTTTCCTGGCCTCCTGCAGGACATTAAGCATGTCCTCAGTGCAAAGGCGTCTGTAAGGGATCAAAAATGTATCACACAGAATGGTTAGGTTCAGAGATTCCAAGTGGGGATGGATCAGGGATCCCTTGTTCTGTGTGAGAAGGTCCACTCTGTGAGCTAACTTATGGACTGCCCCTGGCTAAATGCAAAAGGAGGGGGAACCAATGCTGTCTTGGCCAAAAGGCAGTCACCAACACGATTTTTGGCTTGTCCTGATGAATTTTCAACAGGACTTTTTATAAGAGTGGGAAGGGGGGGGGGTGCATGAGATAGAAAAGACATCCACTGCCATCGCTTGGGGGCTGGGTGCCCTGATATCGAAACGTAGAAGTTGTCTGTTCAGAGGGGAGGCAAACAGATCTATTTGTGGTGTACCCCATTTATGGACTATATCCGGGAACACGTCCATATGAAGCATCCATTCATGGGATTGTGACATGGACCTGCTCAAGGTGTCTGCCTGAATGTTCTGAGCTGAAAGAATGTAGACCACTTGCAGGGTCACTCCATGCTGGGCCACCAATTCCCAGGCCTGGAGTGCAAGTCAGCATAGCAAGTAGGATTTTGTTCCCCCCGTTTGTTTACATACCACAGAACTCTAGTGTTGTCTGTGAACAACTTCAGAGGGCCTTGCTTCAGAATGTGTTGGAAAGCCCTCATAGCAAAGATGATGGTCCTCATCTCTCTGATATTGATGTGTTCCCTCTTGAAGGTGCCTGTCCAGGTGCCTTGCATCTTCAGGCTGCCCATAGCAGCTCCCCAACTGAGGTCTGAGGCATCTGTGTACATCTCCTTTACTGGGGTGAGGGATTGTAAGGGAAGCCCTGGATTGAGAGAGACTTGATGCATCCACCAGAGGATCTCCTTCCTTAGGCATGGCAGGAAGGGAATGGTATGGTCCAAGAGGTGGGAATGTTGGGTCCATATGGATCTCAAGTAACATGAAGTTTTCTCATGTGGAGTCTTGCCAGTGACAACATGGGTACAACGGAGGCCATATGTCCTAGGAATCTGAGATATTGACTTGCTGTCATGACAGTGGTGTGGAGAACAGACAGCAGGTATTGTTTCAGGTTTTCCACATTTTGTGGTATTCTGCACCCCAGGAAAACTTGGTCCTGGGAGGTGTTTACTTTGGACTTGGGAAAATTGATGTTGAACCCCAAGGGACTGCAGAATAGAAATCACTTTTTGGAGGTGGATGTGAAGGGAAGTGGAGCGACCTGTCTGGATCAGGAGGTCATCCAGATATGGAAAAATTGAAATCCCTTGGACCCTGCAATAGGCTATGACTGGAGCCAGACACTTGGTGAATACCCTTGGAGCAATGAATAATCCAAAGGTCAAGTCAGAGAACTGAAAATGTGAGGAACCCACAGGAAAGTGTAAATACTTCCTGTAATTGGGCCTTATGGGGATATCCAGATATGCATAGCTGATGTCCAAGATGGCCAGAAATGCTTGAGGCATTAGTAGGGGGGGGGGGGTTGTCTGTAGAGTAAGCAAGCAAAAAGTGGGTAGTTGTAGAAAAAAATTTGAGGTGAGGGAGATCCAGGATGAGTGTCCATGGGCCATCTTTCCTTGCAACTAGGAAAAATCTGGAGTAAAAGTCCTTTCCTTTTTCTGACAGAGGGGCAAGTTGTATAGCCGTTGTGAAAGGAGGCTATCTAAGACTGTCTGGAAGAGGGGTAGTTGGGCCTTTGGTGGCTGTGGGATGCCTCTTAAGGAGGCAGGAATGACCCAAGTCATAAAGTAAACCTTTTCTATAATTGACAAAACCCACTCGTCTGAGGTAATGCTTTGAAAGACTGGAAGACAGTGAGAGAGTATTTGGGATAAGGGAATGGAATCTGCAGGTGGTGAAGGAGAAGAACTGAGGTTTCTGAACAGGAGTCTGGGCAGGCCTGGAAAGAGGCTGCTGTTTTCTGGAGGTCTTTTTGCTCCTGGAATGAGGGGCAGGAGCAGAATGTTTCCAGATGAACTGTGTGGTGGGAAAATTCCTATGGAATTTAGGGATTGGAGACACAAACAAATGCTTTAGCTCTTGTGATTACTTCCCCTTTTGTTGAAGGGTTTTGAAAAGCTCTGCCACCTTGGCCCCAAAAAGGTCAGAATTGTCCAGGGGAGCATCCAGAAGTTTAGCCCTGATGTCAGGTAGGGGTTGGAGTCTCAGCCAAGAGTATCTTCTGAGTACTGAGGTAGAAGCTGCACAGATCTGGCCGAGGTCTCTGCAGCATCATAGCTGCATCTGATCGAACGTCTTGTCACTTGAGAAGACAAGTAAATCAGGTTAGATATTTGAGCCTTACAAGGCGAGTCTGGGAGATCAGCCAAAAGTTTAGAAACCTGCGTTACAAGGGCCAGGGCATACTTAGAAATGTGCATCTGGTAGTTAACAACCTTGAAAGCAAAAAATGGCAGAGGTATATAATTTTTTGCCAATGTGTTCCATAATATTGCTGCCCTTATCAGTGGGAAGGACAGAGGTGGAGGGAAGTAATCTGGAGAGCGTGTCTGCAGAGACTGAAACAGTGGCAGTGTCTGCAACAGGGCATTTAATCAGAAATTTGGCCCCTTCTGGGACCTTATAAAACTAGTCAGGCCTTCTAGGGGCTGGTGGTTGGGATTTAGGGTTTTTAGAGGCTGCACTGAAGGTATCTAAAAAGGCTGGTAAGACTGGAGGAATGGCACAGGGTGAAGGGGTGTCCATTTGTAAGAGTTCATAGTACCGCTTCTGAACCTCAGACATCTCAGTCGAATCCCATTTAAAAAAAAAACTCTCTCATTCAAGAGATAGTTTCACCAAAGGTGAGGTCCTCTCCTGGGAAGTCTGCCTCAGCAGAGTTCTCCTTGGGGAGGCATACCCAAGGGGGTAAGGCATTTGAGAGACATTGGAAAGGGAGCCCTCTGAAGAGGAATCTGACGAGTCTTTGGATTCAAGAGGAAGAGGATCTTCAGTCTGAGCCCTAGGACTAATAACTGGGGGGGGGGGGGACAGCCAGAGGAGAGGCAGGCACTGAACGACTCAGGGCCATGAAGGCATTCAATAAGCACTGAGAGAAAGCTTGCCAATCAGGCAAGCTTTCAGAAGAGGAGAGACATGTTTTGTCTGTTACTTCATATTTTATGGAAGAGACAGGCACAGAGGGCATAGGGCCTAAGGAGGGTCTAGGTACAGACTGTTCTAAAGCAGTGAAAGGACCAGTCTGGGAGTCCGTTGTGAGCTGAGATTCCCCCTCGTTGGTGGGGCCTGACATCTGCAAAACCTCCATGGATGTAATTTCAGCCTAAACGGTACCCACTATACCTAAATCCGCTGATTCCATATGTTCTTCCAGGGAAACATTGGCCACAAGGGACATAATGTCAGTTTCAGGAGGTGCAGCAGTAGATTCAGGCCTGGAAATGTTGGCCTTCTTTTTTGGTGGTTCAATGGTCTGACCAGACAGCCCTTCCATCACCAAAGCCAGACGTTTAAGACGTTGGTTTTCTAGCTAGATGTTTAAGGCATGCAGATAGATGTGGAGAGTTTTAGGAACAAAGGTCTGACAAATCGCGCAAGTTTTATGGTCGTGTTTGGGCCCTAGGCAGCAGAAAAAGCAGAGGTCGTGGGTGTCCTTATGGGGATCTGACGTCTGCACCTACACTTTCCTGTATGACATGAGCCTGAGCAGGCACGCAATGACCAAAAAGAGAAGAAAATGGCCCCAACGGGGTACTTATCTTAAATTCGAAGGATCTGATAGCAGAAAAAGCAGGATGAGCTGACGTTCGACTGACAGAGAAGTTCTGAGGAAAGGTACATGCAGACGTCACTTTTATGGCCAACACACCCTACAGCCAAAATCAGATGTCACACGTACCTCACAGTGACTAAAGCTTTTGTATACTGGCAGACATTTGGACAGCTAAGCAGAGGATAATCCAAAGGTTTTGAATACTGCAACATGGGAATAGAAGGACATCAAATGTTTCTTACTTTCTGCTTATTGGCTTCATTTTCTTTTTTTTTTTACCGGTTGGTATCTGCAGGGCTTCCCACTCTAGAGTTCACTAAAATAGTACCTCTCGCCAAGCTGACATCACCTTCTTTTCCCACTCCTTTTTTCCCTACTTTAAATATACCAATGCTGACACTTCCAGGATTGCTTTCATTCCCCTGATAAAACTAACACTAAAGCAATTCAGTTCCGAAGTTTTCCTACTGAGTGTGAGCAATTGCACATTTATTTTACACTAGATTAAAAGACAGCATTTGTTATTTCATAGGAGTGAAATTTGTCTGATTTTTTTATTTTTGTTCAAGTTCATGTCTATATTTAAATAGTAATTTTAGTTTCCAATTGCTGATCGTACTTTACTTAAAAAGCCAGTGAAAATAGGATCTGCAACTAGAAAATACAGTGTTGTTTTTTAATTTAAAATAAAGCCAAATAAGGTCACAAGGTCCTTGGGTGCTTTCATAGGTTGGTACTAGGCTATTGGCGCTAGGGCCTATACAAGCCTAGCCATAACAATTCCCTGGCTATTTCTTCCCACAGTATTTACTTCTCTGGACCCCTATCTAGCAGGGCGACTGATGTGATCCCCGGGGTGAATTTCCTATCTCCCATCCAATCATCAAGGTTCGTTTTGAATAGGGCCAAAGAGGCGCTCAGGTTGACATGTATAGGCAGTCTATTCCAGAGTCTGGGGCGTCCCTGCGTCAGGAACCTATCCCTCCAGCATGTTTTGTTCATTGTGATGACAAGGTTTAAATCCCTGAAACGTATGTCTCTGAGGGATTGGGATTTCTTTAAGTTGTAGCATGTCCAACAGCTCTGGGTTTAACATGGCCTTGTATGTTAAGCAGAGATCGCCTCTGAGTAGACGATAAGCACAGAGTATAGGTAGAGTTTTTTTAGACAGTCAGCATCTGGCATCTGCTTTAGGCCTGTGATTCTTTAAGTGAGGTATTTCTGTGGCCTTTCCAGGTGCTGCAGATGTCTTGAGAGGTACATACCAAACAGGGCGTTGTATTCTATAATGGGTCTAATCATGGATGAGTACAGTGGGACAATGACCTCCTTTTTTCTAGATGAAAAGCCGTTACTGATGAGGAGTGCCACATAGAAGGATTTCCTGAATGTTGCGGCGATGTGGTTATCGAAGGTGAGACCACTGTTCACCTGTGTCTCTAAGTCTCTTATCACACTTTCGGTGTTTAGTGTACTGCCTACTATGTGGTAATTCACAGGTACATGTTTTTTTTCCCAAAGGAGATAACTATACATTTTTTGGCATTGAGCTTGAGCCCATGGCTCTGGCACCAAGCATCTGTTTCTGTAAGGCCCTTTTGTAGAATATCCACATCACTTGGAGATTCAGTAATGGCTCCCAGTTTGCAGTCATCTGCAAACTTTGTTAGCCAGAGTTCCTTAGTGTGGGCCTGTACTTCAGAAAAGTAGATGCCAAACAAGAGCGGTCCCAGGACTGAACCCTGAGGTACTCCACTTGTCACCTGTTGGGAGCTGGATTTGGAGTTGGCTACTTTTACAGGAAAATGGTGCCATGATTTGTTTTAAATGATTGCTTGTGTGAAGATAGGTGAAAGCTGCCAGCCTAGCCAGATAGAATTTTGTTCATAGGTTTAAATGCTGGTACTAGGCTATTGGCCCTAAGACCTATACAAGCCTAGCCATAACAATTCCCTGGCTATTTCTTCCCACACTATTTACTGATAATTCTGTCATTTGTAAATATTAATATAAGCCACAGGCTTGTTCTCTTAAATGGAAGAAAATGCTATTAGATGTGAAACTGCAAAAATGTAACAACAGTGCACTCTGCTGTAACAAAAATGATAAGTCAAGCACTGTGAAATTCTTTGATCTAAAACTCGGAGCCGAGATGTCTAGATAAAGGCATTCTGTCTATTGTTTTGGGGCCAGAGTTAATGGCTAGAATTTGCATGTATAATTTGTTTTATTGCTCTGGCTTCCTGACCAGCTGCAAAATCAAAAGGGCTATTAACCTCTGAGCTTCTGTTAGCCTGGGAACCAGAAAGAAATGATGTAATCTGAACTGAATCAATGGTACTGTGTTATAAATTTAAGGGCAGAAAGAATGAGAGCATTTGTCTTGAGAACATCCAACTCACCACTCTGCCTGTGTCTGTATGTAAGTAGGATCTTAGACTTTAGTGTTTCTCTTAGAAATAGCTAGGAAACAAGAAGATTAGACTAAGTGTTTTTCTGTGTTGATGTCAGAACTATTCTACTGTATTATTTTAAGCATTTTTCTGTGATTTCTGAACTCTCGCCTAGCACTGTGTAGTAAGAAGTATTGTCTTTTGTTATTATTATTATTATTATTTATTTTTAAACCTTTCAACTGTGGCTGTTTTGTAGAGATAATTTAACCTCTAAGAGTACATTGCATGTATTTAGTGATATTGTACAAAGCCACTCCAATAGCCTTGCTGTTCAGTCACACTTACCATTTGGATAATAATACTGCACAGTATAACTGGACACCCTTTCATAAGGGCCTTTTGGTAGCTGATAAATATTAGTGGATGGTGGCAGTGTTTTCTACCATATAATCTGGGTAAAAGGGGCACAGCTGGAGAAGCTGTGCTAGCCTTCCCCAGGAGTGTCTGTGTGTTTGTATATAACTCTTATCTCAAAGTGTGTGTGTGTGTCAGCTACTTGGGCAGGGACACGAAGCACTGGCTGGACAGAGAGGGTGCTGGAGGTTTTAGCTTGCCCACTAGGCTGAGATCTGGACACTGCAGCTGTGCCAGTGGGGAGTCTTATTGAGGACCTAGAGAGAAAGGGAGAAACCAGCCCCAGACTGACTGTGATCTCTGTGTGCTCTTAAGGGAAATTGAACTTTACTGTGTGGGTATTTATTATCCTTTCCCTAAATGGACATCCCTCACTGGTGTTAGTGGTGAGGATTGATGCTCCTTGATCACTGGGCCAGTGCACGGGCATCACATATTAATTGTTTGGCAGTGGTTGGATTTCCACGGCAGATATTAATTGGTTGGCAAATACTAACTGGCTTGTAGTGGTGTGGGTAGAGTGAATTCCTGTAGCTTGTGTACAGTGATCACTGAAGGTGTTTTTGTACTCTAAATCAGCCACACAGTGAATACTCAGAGTTCAGATCACAATTGTTTTATTTCTTTTGTTAGCTTAGTTAGTCAGGGAGAGCAGGCAGCATGTCAGCAGAGGAGTATGGAAAGGGGACAAGGAGCCAGCTGGCTGAGATGTGCCAGGCTAGGGGACTGGTGCATGGAAATCTGACTAAGGCAGACATGATTGCAGTTTTGGTCACAGCTGCATCAGAAAACAGCAACTAGGAGGACGATCAGACTGGCAGTGGAGATGTACCACACTCAGACAATAGACAGATCAACCTTTCTGCAAAGGACTTAAAAGTCCACCTGGAGCTAAAGAGACTTGAGTTGGAGGCCAGGCGTTTGGAAATAGAAGCAGTTAAGAGACTGAGGCATCTAGAGTGTGATGACAAAGAGAAACTGTGACATTTGCAGGCTGAGGAGAATGAGAAACTGCTATGCCTGGAAGCAGAGAAAAAGGAGCGGCAGAGGCAGCATGAAAAGAAAATGCTGACTCTTCGCCAGAGTCACGGAGGTAATGGGGAAGGGAGAAACTGGACCCCAGAAGGACATAAGGTCAGTAAATTTCTTCCGCAGTTTAAAGAGGGCGATAATTTTGATAGCTTCATTCATATGTTTGAGAGGGTATGTAAACAGTATGATGTTGCTAGATCACAATCTTCTTACTCCCACCCAACATGGATTCAGAACCAACCACAGAAAATCTACTGCACTACTCTCTTTCACCCAAACTGTAGCAGAAGCCCAGGATAATAACCTCCTAGTTTCCTGTCTATTCCTTGATCTTTCAAAGGCTTTCGATAGAGTGTCTCACCCCAAAATGCTATCCAAATTTTCTGATCTCGACCTGTCTACCCGTTCTATAAACTGGTTCTCTAGTTACTTATCAAACAGACAACAATCTACACGCTGGCAATCAGTCACCTCTCTATTTCTACCCATCAACACCGGTGTTCCCCAAGGTTCCATCCTGGGACACCTCTTGTTCAGTATCTTCACTAACACACTACATACCGCTACTAACCTCTCTACACTCTTACAATACGCTGACGATTCAACCCTTATCACCACCACCCACTGTATCCCAAAACTCCTTGCACATATTCAAGACACCTTCACATCTATTGAAACCTGGCTCACTGATAATCAATTAATATTAAACCCCCCAAAAAACAAAGCTTCTACTTTTCCTTCCAAAAAAAAGATTAATCTTAAATCCTTCTTCTCTATTACCTCACTTAACAATACTACTATCACACCTGAACCCAATACTAAATTACTTGGTGTAAGTATCGATGACAAACTAAATACATATCAATGTATAAAGAAAACCAACCAAAAACTTGGACTTCTGTCCCATAATCATAAACAACTCTTACCCTCCACCAAACCCTCCCATGCTGTATCTCTCCTCTTACCCTGCCTTCTGTATGCAGCTCCAGTACTCACTAACCTTCAGTCATTTCTCCTCTCCAAATTAGAACAAACCTACCACAAAATAGCTAGGTCTGCCTCCAACCAACCATATAAATCACACCACTGCCATGCTCTTAAGTCTTTACTCTGGCCTGAATTCTAAAAACAACTTCTTCTTCCACAATTACACATTACACACTCTATACTCTACAGCCCTACATTCTGTCCCTCCATCTCAAACCTAGTAATACTCTGTAACCCTCATCGCCTTTTTCGCACATCTGTCAAAAATCTTCTCAACCTCTATAAACCCAATAAAAATATTGGTAAATCCCTTTATAAATTCTCTGTTACTCATACCTCGAATGCCCTCCGCTATAGTATAAGAATTATCCCCCATAAAGCCCAATTCAAACTCAAACTACCTACTAAAGACCTGGTCCTGTCATTGTCAAACTCCTACTTGACATCTTACTGCTCTCCTGTTAATTATATCTCCTGACTCTCTGTATACACCATATTTTTCTATTTGTCTCTCTGATACATCTATTACGGTAGACCTGTAACCTGCTTCTTGTAAATACTGCTGTACATAGACTTATTGCGGAAACCTGTAAATATTTCTACATGTGAACTTTTTATTACTGTTCTATAGTAACACTATGCAACTTGTATACAACTCTGTAAAATTGTGATTTATTATTTTCTATGTATAGCAACTTCATATTTTTACCTTTGTAAATATATCTCTGTTTTTATATTGTGAAATGTATCTGGAGCTTCTCTCCTCGGGTCTCCACTGAAAATGGGCCACTGGCTCAGTTGGACCAAACCGTTTAACAAATAACAATAAATAAATAAATGCATACATACATACATAAATAAATAAATAATGTTGAATAAAGCCTCTAGGTATGGTTCCTGACCCCCTTACTCCATGGTAAAGCTGTAACTGTGTTGTCTAAAATTCCTGATCAGGAATGCTTTGATTATACTACTGTTAAGAACTGCTTGTTAGAATTTTTTAAGCTAACACCTGAAACGTATGGCAAAAAGTTTTGTGAGGACAGACGCAAGTCAGATGAAAGTATGTGTGAATATGTTGCTGAACTGAGCACTTATTTTCATAAGTGGATGAGTGGATGTCAGGTCACCATTTTTGAAGGGCTGGCAGACCTTTTGGAGAAGGAACGGGCCCTTAGCACTTTGCCTGAGGACACGAGGATCTGATTAGCTGATAGACAATGTGCTACTTCAGATGAGTTGGGGAAAAAGGGAGATCTATACCTAGCAAGCAGGGCATCCCTGCACAGGAAGGGGACCCCCAGTACTGCTCATGGCTCTAAAGGAACCCATGGTGGGCAGCACAGACTGCCCCAACAGAATCTGCCAGTAGCAGGGGAAGCCACTAGTCCAGGTACACGTCCAGGACCTAGAGTGAAATGTTTTGAATGCAACCAGTGGGGCCATGTGGCATACAGATGTCTATACAGGCAAGGTGGGGAACAAAAGGTGAGAGAGCCAGTAAGTGGGGATGACGAAATGTCAATAGTAGGTTGTCTTGAGACAACAGGGGTACCGAACTACCATCCTGCGGATGTCCTGATAGAGAAGGGTTTGGATGAGGCAGTACCATGTGCTTATGCAGTTACACGCAGTCAGGCTAGGAGACAACCATGTGGGTCTGGTAGCCTGGGGGAGACCCAGACAGACTGCATACTTGCAGCCAGGACTGGTGAGGTGGTTACTTCAGGGAGGGAGCTACTCTGTAGCAGTGAGACTGAATGTGAGCCACAGCTGCTTGTGGGTACTGATGTTCCCTTGGACAGAGTGACTGCAAAGGTAGAGGTGAGTAGTAGTACCCAGGCTGACAGTGTGGCACCACTGTCAGAGGATGACAGACTTCCTGTGGAAGGGGAGCTGGGAAGGGTTACAAAGAGAGAGGTGAGACAGGCTCAGTTCTCAGACCCTATACTGCAAGGCCTGAGGCAGGTAGCTAGTAGGGCACCTGATTCTCAAGGGAAAGGGGAATCTGTATACTGGGATAAAGGGTTACTGTATAGATAATGGACCCCTGAGGGAGGGCTAGAAGGCGGGAGAGTACAACAGTTGGTAGTGCCTACAGCCTACCATCTGGCGGTTCTAGCCATAGCCCACGATATTCCCTCTGCAGGTCATATGGGCATAAAATGTACAAAGAGACGTATTATGCAGGGCTTCTATTGGCATGGAATTTCCAGAGGTGTAACAGGGTACTGCAAGATCTGTGAGCAGTGCCAAAAGGTAGGCAAGGCATGAGACAAGGTGAGAGCTCCTTTGATGCCTTTGCCTGTGACTGAGGAGCCATTTCAGAAGGTAGCTATGGATATTGTGGGGCATCTGAGTACCCCAGGTTCCACAAGTAAAAAGTATATCGTAGTAGTGAATTATGCTACATGATACCCTGAAGCAGTGGCTTTGTCCTCCAATGAGGCAGAAAAGGTGGAAAATGCTTTGTTAGAGATTTTCAGCTGGGTAGGTTTCCCTAAAGAAATACTGACTGACTGACAGGTGCCAATTTCATGTCAGACCTGCTGGCTTGTCTGTGGAAGTACTGTGGGGTGAAGCACCTGAAGACCACCCCCTACCATCCCCAGACTAATGGTCTTGTTGAGAGTATAAACTCTGCAATCAAGTCCACGCTACGGGCATTTGTAGACCAGTTTAAGAGGGAGTGGGACACATATTTGCCCCATCTGTTGTTTGCTTACAGAGAGGTTCCACAGGAATCCACTGGTTTTTCACCCTTTGAGTTACTGTATGAGCATAACTTGAAGGGAATTCTAGATTTAATTCGTGATGAGTGGGAAGGTGAGTGTGAAGTTCACAAGGAGTCTGTTGTGGCATATGTCCTAAACCACAGGACAAGGCTCAGGGAACTCATGGGCTTGGCTCAGGGAACTCATGGGCTTGGCCCAGGAAAACCTGGCAGAAGCCCCACAACAGAAAAAGGTATGGTATGACGGAAATGCTCGAGCTAGAGAGTATGCTGTAGGGCAGCAGGTAATGGTTCTCATTCCTGTCAGACAGAATAAGCTGCAAGCAGTTTGGGAGGGATCCTACAAGGTGGTAAGAAATGTAATAATGTTAACTACATGGTAAAACTGCTAGGCAGGAGGCAGAGGCACAAACTGTACCATGTTAATATGATGAAACCTTACCATGATAGGGAGGCCCTTGTGCTGAGTATTTGCAGTGGGATACAAGAGGAGTCTGATGGAAATCTGATGACTGATCTCCTCAGTAAGGCTCGGACTGACACTGCAATGGAAGGGGTAGCTATGTCCCAGCAGCTATCTCCTACCCAGGTTCAAGAAATCTGAGCAGTGTTACAGGAGTTTGGGGACGAGTTGACTGGGAAACCAGGGTGCACCCACCTGGTGCAGCACCAGGTGGATACAGGACCCCAAAGGCCTATTAGGCAGGCCCCTTATAGGGAGCCTAAGAGAGGAGAGTCAAACAGACTCTGAGGGAGGAGAAACAGGAAATGTTGGAACTAGGGGTAATTCAAGAGTCCAACAGCCCCCGGGTCTCTCCAGTGGTGCTGGTGCTAAAGCAGGATGGCAGCACCAGGTTCTGTGTGGACTACAGGAAATTAAATTGTCACACAGAGTCAGATGCTTACCCCATGCCTAGGACAGATGAGGCCCTACAGCAGCTGGGTGGGGCTAAGTACCTTACAACCATTAATCTTAATAAGGGTTACTGGCAGGTGGCCTTGATTCCCAGTGCTAAAGAGAAGTCAGCCTTTGTGACTCCTTTTAGCTTGTATGAGTTCACAAAGATGCCCTTTGGGATGAAAAATTCCCCAGCAACTTTTCAGAGGCTGGTAGATCATATCCTAGCAAGAGCAGGAGGGTTTGCCCTTGCTTATCGAGATGATATTACCATCTACAGTAATTCCTAGAAAGAGCACCTTCAACATGTCAGGGAGGTGCTGGTCAGACTACAGAGGGCAGGGTTGACCATTAAGCCCAGTAAATGTCAGGTGGGTATGGCAGAGGTCTCCTACCTGAGACAAGGATTGGGGAGTGGTAAGATCAGGCTAGAACCTGCCAAAGCAAAAGCCATTCAGGCATGGCCTGTATCTGTTACCAAAAGCAGGTGAGGGCATTCTTAGGGACAGCAGGGTACTACAGAAAGTTTGTCCCCAGTTATAGTACCATAGCTGCTCCCCTCACAGACTTGACAAAGAAGAAAAGGCCAGATAAGGTAGTGTGGCCCCCCAGCAGGTGAGCAGGCATTCCAGGAGCTTAAAAAAGCTTTGGGAGGGCCCCTGTGTTAGCCAGTCTGAATTACACCAAAGAATTTGTTGTGCAGGTGGATGCTTCGAACCATGGAGTGGGGGCTGTACTTAGCCAGATTTCTTCAGAGGGAGAAGAGCACCCAGTAGTTTATCTTAGTCGTAGGCTCCAACCCAGGAGGAATGCTATGCAGCTGTAGAAAAGGAATGTCTAGCCATAGTGTGGGAACTGCAGAAATTTCAGCCTTATCTGTATGGAAGAAAATTCACTGTAGTGACAGATCCCCATCCCCTAACATGGTTAAACAGATCTAGCCAGCAAAATGCCAAGTTGTTAAGATGGAGCCTAGGGTTGCAAGCATAAGACATGTCAGTGCAGCACCGCAGTGGGATTAGCAATGCCAATGCAGATGAGCTCTCAAGACAGGGAATGGGGTAAGGTATACTCAGATAGACCTAATCCTCTCAAGCAACGTTTTCCATGGGTCACTTGAAAAACTAGCTTGAGTTCTCCGGGGGTGGGGGGGATGTGTGAAGATGGGTGAAGGCTGCCAGCCTAGCCAGATAGAATTTTGTAGATAATTCTGTCATTTGTAAATATTAATACAAGCCACAGGCTTGTTCTCTTAAATTGAAGAAAATACTGTTAGATGTGGAACTTCAAAAATGTAACAACAGTGCACTCTGCTGTAACAAAGCTGATAAGTCAAGCACTGTGAAATTCTTTGATCTAAATCTTGGAGCCGAGATGTCTAGATAAAGGCATTCTACCTATTGTTTTGAGGCCAGAGTTAATGGCTAGAATTTGCATGTATAATGTTTTTTATTGATCTGGCTTCCTGACTAGCTGCAAGATCAAAAGGGCTATTAACCTCTGAGCTTCTCTTAGCGTGGGAACCAGAAAGAAATGATGTAATCTGAAATGAATCAGTGGTACTGTGTTATCAATTTAAGGACAGAAAGAATGAGGGTATTGAGCATTTGTCTTGTGAACATCCAATTCACCACTCTGCCTGTGTCTATATGTAAGTAGGATCTTAGACTTTACTGTTTCTCTTAGAAATAGCTAGGAAATAGGAAATTTGACTTAAGTGTTTTCTGTGTTGATGTCAGAACTATTCTACTGTATTATTTTAATCATTTTCCTGTGATCTCTGAACTACTGACTAGCACTGTGTAGTAAGAAGTATTGTCTTGTGTTTTTATTATTACTAATTATTTTTAAACCTTTCAACTGTGGCTGTTTTTTGTAGAGATAATTTTAAGCTCTAACAAAAAGAAATCGCAATCCCTCAGAGCTACATGCTCCAGGGATCTAAACCTTGTCATCACAATGAACAAAACATGATGGAGGGATAGGTTCCTGACCCAGAGACTCCTCAGACTCTGGAAAAGACTGCCCATACATGTCAAGCAGAGCGCCTCTTTGGCCCTCTTCAAAAGGAACCTTGACAATTGGATGGGAGATAGGGAATTCACCCTAGGGATCATGTCAGTCACCCTGCTAGACAGGGGTCCAAGGAAGTAAATATTGTGGGAAGAAATAGCCAGGGAATTGTTGTGGCTAGGCTTGGATAGGCCCTAGGGCCGATAGCCTAGTACCAACCTATGAACCTATAAGAGTACATTGCATATATTTAGTGATATTGTACAAAGCCACTCCAATAGCCTTGCTGTTCAGTCACACTTACCATTTGGATAATACTGCACAGTATAATTGGACACCCTTTCATATGGGCCTTTTGGTAGCTGATAAATATTAGTGGTAGTGGCAGTGTTATCTACCATATAGTCTGGGTAAAAGGGGCATAGCTGGAGAACCTGTGCCAGCATTCCCCAGGAGTATCTGTTTGATTGTATATAACTCTTATTTCAAAGTGTATGTGTGTCAGCTACTTGGGCAGGGACACGAAGCACTGGTTGGACAGAGAGGGTGCTAGAGGTTTTAACTTTCCCACTAGGCTGAGATCTGGACCCTATAGCTATGCTATTAGGGAGTCTTATTGGGGACTTGGAGTGAAAGGGAGAAACGAGCCCCAGACTGACTGTGATCTCTGTGTGCTCTTTAGGGAAATTGTACTTTACTGTGTGGGTATTTATTATCCTTTCCCTATATGGACACCCCTCACTGGTGTTAGTGGTTAGGATTGAGGCTCCTTGACTGCTGGGCCAGTGCACAGGCATCACAGCTTGCATACCATTCAACTGTCCAGAATTGTCAGGATTTTTAAGTTAATATGTGGTATTTTGGCTAAATGCCCACTGAAAAATGACTCCTCAGTGCTGCCGTGGATCTTGGACTGAAAGTTAAAGTCTTCCATTATTTTCCGCTTGCTAAGCAGCCTTTTGCTGTTTAGTAAGTGTAAAAAAACTGAAAAGTATGTGTGCAAGTTTGTCTGTGCATGTGAGTGTATGCTTGCATGACAGTGAGAACCAGATCAATCTTCATTATTTTATTCTCGCTAAGAAGACTTTTGCTGTTTAGTGAGTGTAAAAGTAGAAGAAACATAAAGAAAGAAAACTGTGTGTGTATGTGTTTCTTTCTGTCTGCATGTGTGAGTGTATGTGTGCTTGCTTGCATGAAAGCTGAAGTGTGTGTCTGTGTGTGTGTGTGTGTGTGTGTGTGTGTGTGTGTGTGTGTGTGTGTGTGTGTGTGTGTGTGTGTGTGTGTGTGAGACAGAGAGAGGAACTGAGCCAGATTGCTAGACCAGTGGCAGCGATTTGTTTACCTCTTGACCTCGTACCTGAAGAAAATTGTAAAGGTTATTGAATAACAGGACTTGTGTTTAGCATTTTCTGAACCACAAATGCCTTTGGGGGTGGGGAGTAAGATCAACTGAACTGTAGCAGCAGAGTGCAGAGGTTTGCATATCTCTCGACCTCGTAGCTCAAGAAATATGGATAAAGCCTAAAACAAAGGGGATACAAAGGCTTAAGAATAGGAACAGATTTTAAATATTGCTATTATAAAATTACAAAGTTGTTATCATAACAGGGTTTGTTTTCGCATGCATTTTCTGAAGGAAACAAAAAATGAAGCTCAAATGTATGTCATTATTTACTGAAATCATTCCGACAACGACTGGCATCAAATCAGACATTTTAGGAGTAAGGAACCCCCCCCCCCCCCCAAAACTGAAGTAGTTATCTGGATATTTTTTTAAAAAGTAATATTTTGGATATAAAATTCTTCCTCCAACACCATTTACATATAATAACAGCAAGTTTGAAATATTAGGCAGAGGGACTACTTTACATCAAAAATATATATGTAAAATAATATAGTAATATAAAACAAGTAAAACACAATTTTACATACAGCCTGCAACTTCGGGCTTCATAACACTCCTGGGTAGGCGTTATTTACACAGTGACATTATTGCGTGTGTTGGAAATTGTATTTGAGTTTCCAATTTTCTCATTTGTCTGCTAGTGCTGGGTCTTAAGAAAAGCAAGGTGCCATAGTTTGATAAGCTTATCAGTGCTGTTGTACAGACTAATGCATTTCTGGCACACCTGCAGAACGGCAGTGGCAGTGACTGTCACTGCCGTTCTGCAGGTGTACAGACTAATGCATTTCTGGTACACCTGCAGAACGGCAGTGACAGTCTTCATATATGTCCTTTCTTTTGGTCTTGCCGATTGTTCAAAAATTGATTAAACAGCATTTCAGAACTTTATGTTATTGAAAGATCTCAGGCAGTAAACATTTTAAAAGATGCAGTGAAGTCTTCCCTAGATACGATATACCAATAGAAACTCCAATGTCTTTTTAAAAAGTTCACAGACAGCTGTCAGTAACGTAATGTTCTAAAATGTTATTTTGAAGTTACTATTAGCCAGTTTTTTGAACAATCAGCAATACTAAACAAAAATTATCATTTTACTACATAAAAGTTTTTTAGTGGTTTACTCCCATTTGACGATATTGTGGCTAAGGAAATGGAAACACGGATGATTTACATATTAAATTAATGTTATTCCAGATCATATGTAAGGAGGTATACATTCCAAATATGATTCCTTCTCTGAAATAAGAAAACCAAACTTGCATATTTAGGTTTTATAGCTAACCTGGTTTGAGTTATCACTGAGTGAATGTTTATCTTAGTTTATCCATATAAACACAAATATCATTCAAGTAATATTCAAATATTCTTGTTCACTGTGCCATCTGCATTATCTTATTTTAATAATTCCTCCTTTATTTACTGTAAGAAACTCCTCTTAAATTGCTGTTTCAGCGTTTTATGGAACTGCATTAACAACTAGTATCATTGCAGCAATAAGAGTAATTGTGGCTTGAATGGCTTCTATATATTAAGCATAACTGTACTACATGTACCACCATCCGGACTAGTTTGTGAATAGGGTAGTCACACTACCTTTGAAAATGAAGTGCTCATGCTTTGAGACCCATATACCTTTAAAGAGCAAACTTTACTTTCCATTACATCTACTAGGGAGGGGATTAATGGGGCACTCATGTTGTTCCTGATTTGATCCTGAAAAGAGGCACCTGTGCACAACAGATTTAAACCATTAACAAATTAATAATAGTAACAGCAACAACAAAACAGCAATTACAATAATAATAATGCCAATAAAATTACCTTGATAAATAATAGTTTAGGTCATGTCAACCTCTGGAAAAAATATATGTAGGGACTTGTCATCTTTGTTGAAATCTGGGCTGTAGAGACACATTAGAGGCCTGGTGTCTTTAAATGAAGGGAAAGAGCAATAATTGGTTAATAGATGAAAATGGGTGCATTGATCAAGACAGAAGTACTGATCTGTAGGATACAGGATTAGTAAATGAAAGATAAAGTTACAGGGAAAAGGTGAAATGGTTAAAGGCTAGGGAATATTATGCTTTTGTAATGTTAGAAGGCTGGGGAAAAAGATGAGGGGAAATTGAAGCAATTTTGATGAAGGGGTGGCATTGTTATACAGATATCTCAAAGAGATGGGTAAGTGGTATGAGGTGCTCGGGCATGAACATTCCTAGCCAAATTCCATAACTTTAGAATAACAGTAGGTAGGGTTCCACTGGGGCATCAATGCTCCAAATAGATCAGTACCTACTTCATACACAGATATAAGCCTGTAGGAGGGGGTTCTATGTTTAACAGTTTTTTTTAATTTGTCCAAGTCTTTTGGGTTTCTAATACCATGATGGGAATGGTATGATTAAAGTTCATGAAATTAGAATTGTTTCAGTCTTTGCTGTTAGCCAGAAGTGCTCTTCGCAGCACCTGCAGTGTGCCCAGTAATGACTCCTCCTGCAATTCGTATGGAGTTACATGTATCTGTACCATATCTAAGTATGAGTGTCAATTCTTTTTTTATAAGACACGTTGGTCCTACTACTACTGCTGGAACTATCTGGGTATCCTTCTTCCACATTGCCATTGTTTCTGTCTGCAAATCCTGGTATTTTATGACTTTGTCTCTCTCTATGTAAGACATTGTAGTCACTGGGTGCAGCAATTTCAGTGATCAATGCTACATTTCTCTTCTTTTCATGGGCTACTATAGCTGGTTTTCTCACAACTATTTTTTTGAACTGTTGGTAAGGGCTGATCCTATGTGATATAAACTTAATTTTCTATAATGCTTTCTGGCTTATGTTTCCAGTGTTTTTCAGCAACTTCAGTACCATAATGTCCTTCTACGATTAGCATATCACAACCAGCAACAAGTTCTGTTTTACAAAACTTACAGTTGCCTATTTCTCCCACATGTTCAATGGGCTTTGTAAACCAATGTATATGTAGTCCACTATTTTGGGCCACCAATATTAACCTTTCATCTTTTGGTTTAAATTCACCTCTCCTTAACCATTCCTGGATTTGATCCCGATCAACATGAGGTTGTTCTAAGAGCTTTCTATACTTGCAACTATATTTATGCATTTTCCACATTTATTGCCTTCTCATCTGATCCTTTACCTTATATTCTTTCTTGTGTTTTTAAGCACATTCAGTTGCTGCCTGATTTTTTTCTACTTCTGGTTTGATTTACATTCCTGCTTGACACCAATATGCTTCTGCTAAACTAAGCAAAAAGTCATCATAGATTTATTCTCCTCATGTTTCAAAAATTTCACTATGTTTGGGTCTTGTGAGGTCAGCAGATATGTATGCAGTCCCACGATTGCAGATCTACATATATATATATATATATATATATATATATATATATATATATATATATATATAAAACCAATTTCGAATGGGGAATATGTAATGTCGGTATGCACTGATTTTTATAAATCATTTGATGAGCATGTTGGTTTATAGCTTGGACTTTGTTCCTAGTGGTCAATGCTGTTTTCAGTATTAATTTAAGTCTTCTAAAACAGTAGTCTCCAAACTTTTTTGTACCAAGGACCAGTTTCATGTAAGAGAATTTTCCGAGGACAAGCCATCATGCGCACATACAAAAGTGCATAATATTTATTTATTTGATATTTGTTTACTAGGGAGGCCCGACTGGACTAGAAGTCCATTTTCAGCTGAGACCTGGGGAGAAAAGCTCCAAAGTACAATAAAAAAATATTGGAATAGTTACCAAAAAAAGTGTACATTCTGCTTAACAGCATAACATTGCTCTACTATGGTTGGGAGGTACGTAAGCCTAATGACAAGCTTATTGACTTTAAGTTTATAAGAACAATATTTAAAATCTGTCTCTATTATTTGGCTCTGTCCAGCATACCTCTCAACTGTACAGATTTTCCCAGAATGTCCAGATCTTTGCCTCATATTTTTGGTCTGTTTCTCATAAAATTGTTGTTTTCTGGCAAATCATTGAGGTTTGAAGTCAGAAAATAGTGACAGGCAGTTGAGTTTCATACTTCATACCCTTCAGAAAATTCATGTTAATATAAAAAAAGAAGTTATGTACTCACCATAACGTTCCGTCTGAGTAGGTAACTTCATTTGTCAGCAACCTTTGGGTTATGGATCCGATAAGGATCCGAGCCAGCAGCATACCAAGCTAAAGATCCGAACTACAAGCTCCTCCCCCTTACCCATACTACCCTGCAACCTCCTTCCAATCCTCAGATCACGTTTGCCACCTGCACAAAACAACAAAACAAACTAACAACCTGAGAAACCTGACTCAGAGACAAAACAAAACTCGAGCATCCAAACCTCGAGTTCAGCTAAATAACCATTCAGGTTAGGGGGAAGGAGGGAGGGACGGTTGCTGACAAATGAAGTTACCTACTCAGATGGAACATTATGGTGAGCACATAACTTCTTTATCTGAAGTAGTTAACTTCATTTGATCAGCAACCTGTGGGACAGAGTCCCCAGCTACCTGAAATCTTGGGAGGCCTTCAAGGAAGAATATTCCGGAGCACTGCAGAGCCAAAAGCAGCCCTTCCTCTAGACACCAAATCTAGCTTATAATGAGAAATAAAGGTGTGAGAAGACGCCCAGGTAGCCGCTGAACAAATGTCATCCAGGGAAACTCTAGACCAGAATGCAGCAGACATTGCCAGAGAACGTGTAGAATGAGCATGAACTCCCATTGGTTCTGGCAAGCCAGATTCTCTATATGCTATGAGGATACAACTCGAAATCCACCTGGCAAGAGTCACTTTAGAAATCGGTTTCCCTAGAAAAGATTTTGCAAAGGAGACGAAAAGTTGGTCAGATCTACGAAAGACAGCCGTCCTGTGTAAATAAAAACGTAACTGTCTGTGAACATCCAGTAAATGAAGTTTATACTCCTCTTTGTTCTGGTAATTGTGGAAAAAAAGGGCAAATTAATGGATTGATTAATGTTCGTCTCAGAAGAAACTTTGGGAAGAAAAGTGGGATTAGTCCTGAGAGATACCCTGTCCTTGTGAAATACAAGGTATGGAGGTTTGATAGAAAGAGCCTGAAGCTCCAACACTCTCCTGGCTGAGGTAATGGCTACCAAAAAGGCTGTCTTCCATGACAAGAACTTCAGATCAACGGAAGCTGCAGGTTCAAATGGAGGCGCGACTAACGCCTAAAGAACCAAGGTCAGGTCCCATGGTGGGGATGAATTTCTAATAGTAGGTCTCAAAAGAAAAGTACCTTTTAGAAAGGCCTTACAAATTCTGGTAGCAGCGAGAGAACCAAAGTTGTCGCCAATACGGAAATGGGAAATAGCAGCCAGCTGAACCTTTACAGTAGATGAACTGGTCCCCTGTTGAAAAATATGAGACAAGAATTCTAGAACCGCTGTAATAGGAGCGGTAAAGGGATCCAAGTTCTTACGTGAAGCCCAAATGGAAAAACGTTCCATTTACTATTGTAAATCTTCCTGGTAGAGGGTTTATGTGCCGCCACCAGAATGGACTTGACTAGGGAAGAGATACCGGGAGTCCTGGCAACTAAGGGAACTGGATCAGCCAAGCTGAGAGCTTGAGCTCGTCCAGGTTCGTAGGAGCCATTCCCGAGGGGTGAGAGATCAGATCCGGAATGGGATCCAAGATCCAGAGAGGAGCAATGAGATGAGACCGTAGGCAGGGTAACCAGACTTGACGAGGCCAGAATGGGGCTATGAGGATAATCTTGCTCCCCAACCGACGAGCTTTCTGCAAAATTGTTGTCATAAGCGGAAGTGGTGGATATACATAAAGAAGACTGGGTGGCCAAGCATGAACTAGAGCCTCTCTGGGGGCTTCCCCTAAAGAAAGAATTAGAGAGAAAAACTCGCTGCACTTTGTGTTGGAAGACGATGCGAAGAGATCGCAGCAAGGCTGACCCCACTTGAGGAAGATCTGTTCCGCTACGGAGGAATTCAGAGACCACTCGTAAGGAGAGAGGATAGTTCTGCTCAATTTGTCTGCCAAAATGTTGGACTGACCCGGAATGTGCGTTGCTAACAGGAAGCGGTTGGTGGAGATTGCCCATTCCCAAACTCTCATGGCTTCTCGGCAAAGAGGGTAAGACCTGGTTCCTCCCTGTTTGTTGATATACCAGACCACCGGCATATTGTCTGACTGGATCACAATAGTCCCCAGAGGAAAGAAGGCATGAAGGGCCTGCAACGCGAAAAGGACCACCCTCATCTCCAGTACATTTATATGCAGAACGGACTCCATCTGAGTCCACGTGCCTTGGACAGTCCTGCCCGCACAATGACCCCCCACCCTAGGCGGGAGGCGTTCGTGGTCACTGTGGCCTGGGGTAGGCGCATAACAAAAGGTCGTCCTTCCCGAAGGGCTTGGGATTGGAGCCACCACATGAGGGAGTTCCTGAAAACCCTGCTGAGGGGAATCGGCAAGTCCAGCAGATGGTGTAGAATGGACCACTGGACTTGCAAAGTCCACTGTAGAACCTCATGTGCAGACGAGCGTAAGGGATCAAATTAATAGCTGCCGCCATGGACCCCAAAGCTCTCAGGACTAACTCTGCTGGGGGAGCAGGAGACTGAAGAAGAGCTAGTACATGCAGAGTCATGCTGTGAAGTCTGTCTGGCGTTAAGAAAGCCATGACCTGAAGGGAATTTATCCTGGCCCCTATAAAGTCTATAACCTGAACAGGTTGGAGGAACGACTTCTTGACATTTATAGTGATCCCCAACTGGGATGATAAACGGAGGAAGAAGTCCCTGGCTAGAGAGAGTAGATGCCTGGTGGGGGCGGTGAGGAGCCAGTCGTTTAGGTACGGAAAGACCTGTATGCCCTGGAGCCTCAGGTGGGCCGCTACAACTGCCATGACCTTGGTGAACACCCTGGGGGCTGTGGTGAGACCAAAGGGTAGGACCCTGAACTGGTAATGTCTGGCCCCTAGTCGATAGCGGAGAAACCTCCTGGACCCTCTGTCCATGCGAATATGGTAGTAACCATCCTTGAGATCTATGGAGCACATCCAGTCGTCCTTCTGCAAGAGTGGCAGGATGGTTTGAAGCGTGACCATCCGGAATTTCTCCTTGGCAACGAACAGGTTCATTGTGGACAGGTCAAGGATCGGCCTCAAGTCCCCCGTCTTTTTTGGCACCAGAAAGAACCTGGAGTAAACGCCTAATCCGGACTGGTCTGGGGGCACATGCTGGATGGCTCTTTTTTCTAAAAGTTGCGGCCTCCCTTTGAGTGGGTGGAACATCTGGGAGGCGTCTTGAGTAAGGGGGCTTGTTTATGAAGGGGAATGAATAGCCACTGGATATTATCTGAAGCACCCAGCGATCTGTTGTGATGGACTCCCATTGGGCCAGGTGCCTTGAAAAACTCCCGCAGACTGCCTCCAGAGAGGAGCAGTCGGGCAACCCTTCAGGGCTGTTGCGTGGGTTGGTCAGATAAAGGTTCCCGTGACCCAAAGTTCTTCGGTCCCCCTCTGCTCTGGGCCGGCGTCCACCTTGTCCCCCTCGGCCTCTGAGGGAGAAGGGGTCCTGAGCGTACCGGGCTTGCTGAGATTTCCAGAATCACATCTTCTTCCGTCCTCACTGGTTCCTGGAGAAGGACCTTTGAGGAGTAGAGAAGTGGATTCCGACAGCTGACAGCGTTTTCCCGTCTTTCTCGCTCTGGACCAGCATCTCGCGGACGGTCTTCCTCAACAGGGTAGACCCGTTAAAGGGTGCATTCGCAAAGGACGTCTTGAAAGGTTCCGAGAAATCGCAAAGCCGAAGCCAGGCATGATGCCTTAAGGCGATACCGGACCCACTAGCTCTAGCGGCTCATTCCGTGGCATGGGAGAGTAGCCGCATAGACGTACTAGACACTGATTTGAGAGTGGCCATACGAGCCAAGAAAGTTCGTTTATCCTCAGCCGACATAGACTCTGGGGGAGACTCAGCGTACTCTTTAACCAGGTCCCGTTGCAGTCTGATTACATGGGCCAAGTAATTCAGTGCCCTAATAGAAAAGGTAGCTGAAGCAAACATCTGCTTTCCAATACGGTCCATTGCCCAAGACTCCTTGTCAGGGGGATGGACTGAAGAACTGTCCTGAGCTAGTTCCTTTTTGGTGGCCGCCGCCAACACCATGGCATCTACAGGGGAACCCTTGCTCCACGAAGCTTTGTTTGCTGGGGGGCTCAGAATCTTGTCGGGCCTCCTGGGGATCGGCTCTACAGTGTCCGGTTCCTTCCATGCCCTGGTGGTAATCAGGTCGACCAGGGGGTCAGCCGGGGGGGTCAGCCAAGAGGTAGATGGGCCTGTGTCGAATGCCTCCAGGAATACAGACTCGTCCAAGGAAGGTTTTTTGGCGAACCCCCCCTTGGCGGAGCATTTCCATAATGTCTCAGAAGAAGACGTCATCGGGGGGAACCTGGAAGAACCTTCCCCTTCCTCCAAATCGGTATCCTCAGTGAGGGACTCAGGGGAGTCCAAGTGCCTCCTTTTGCACAGGTGTTTGTGAAGAATGTCCTCGGCGGGCTCACCAACAGATTCATGTTCCTCCAGGAGAACTAGCTGGGGCGGCAATGACACAGGATGTCCCTGGGACAGGATGATGGAGGACAAACCGAGCTGTGAGGGAGTGGGAGCAGATCCCGAGGAAAGAGTTAGGGGTCTCGATCCTCTAGAGAGAACCCTCTCCACAACGTCAAATGCCGATGGGGAACCGGCCACTCTAAGACAGGTAGCCGGCACCCTCGGATCCGATGAAGGGATCAGTGTTAGAGCCGAAGCGTTCAGATCCGAGTGGATGGTGTGCTCCGACCGCAAAGGAGCCAAAGATACATTCGCCCCCTCGCATCCGATGCCCAGGTCTCGGCTTCGAGAGCTCGGATCTGAAAAGGGATCTGATAAGCTCAAGGGCATGGCCGGCGACGAGGTAGCAATAACCATCGGCGCCGACTCCCTGACTCCGAGGCTCTTCAGCTCTGAAGACTCCGAAACCCAGTAGTGGATCGGAGAAGGAGCTATCGGGGCAAACAGTGGAGCTGAACTCCCCCCTGGATGGGGGGAGGGGCAGCAACACTCCCATCTGCAGCTGAGTTTGCAGGAAGCGATGCATCATCCGGTCCATATCTGCCTCCGAGAGGCTAAGAGTAGATCTAGAAGAGGCCACCGAAGCCAGCTGGGAGGGCCGACGCGACGACCTCGAAGATGGTTGGGCCTCCTCCTCTGCCTCCAGAGAGAAGCGTGGGGAACGGAGCCGTGGGGAAGGAGGCTTGGTAATCTTTAAGGGAGAAGAGAGAACCTTAGCTGGAGGGGCCGAGGGGTCCAATTCTGCCTGCCGTTTGTGGCTTCTCTCTCTTTCTCTTTCTCTCTCTCCCTTCTCTCTTTTCTGTCTTTTTTTGCCTCTCGCTCTCCCTGAGACGAGGTGGGAGGGTGAGTCCCAGACAGGGGATGAGGGCCAGATGGTTGGGCAACCCCAGCTGTGGCTGTCAATACAGAGGGAGAAGAGGAAGAAGAAGCTGATTCCGCAGGTAGAAGACCCGCCAAAATCAGCCTGTTCTTCCTATCTCGCAAGGCCCGGGGGTTAAAGGCTGAACAGATCTGGCAGCCTGGGGAAAGGTGAGAAACCTCCAAGCAACAAACGCACTGAGTGTGACCATCCACTGGCGACAGCTTATGGCCACACTCAGTGCACTTAGAAAAAGTCGTTTTCTGGCTTTCGGCCATACCCTCACATACACACCTAAAGGGAAAACAGGGGCCTACTAGGGGATAGAGATTACCAAGGATAAGAGGGGGATAGATTAGGTAAGAATAGAACTAATATTTAAAAATATAGAAAAACACTACACGCACATGGCTAACAATTATACTACCCAAATATTTTTAGAAAAATACAAGAATTAGATACACTCACCTGGAGCACGAAAAATCCCGTGCTTGGCAAAGCCTCAGCAAACGAGATCTGGGGATTGGAAGGAGGTTGCAGGGTAGTATGGGTAAGGGGGAGGAGCTTGGAGCTCGGATCTTTAGCTTGGTATGCTGCCGGCTTTGATCCGTATCGGATCCATAACCCACAGGTTGCTGATCAAATTAAGTTTACTACTTCAGATCCCGTATTTCCATCTACATTCTAAGTTTGCAAGAGCAGTACTTAAAAGTGTCCCTATTTTTGGGCCTTTGTATCCCTCGTTATTTTTGGCTTTGTCCAGATTTCTTGATCTAAGAGGTTGAGAGAGATGTCCAGATTTGTTGTGTGAAAGGTTGAGGGGTACGGTCGAGAGTTAGACAAACTTCATTGCTGCTGCCGCCAGGGATCACTCACTCTTTCTCTCTCTCTGACACACATAGTCTCTTTTGCTTTCATGCACACATTCAGTCGCACATGCAGACAGAAACACACATACACTGTCACTTCCTTATTCGTACATGTATTCACTCACACAATGCTCTCACTCTCTTGATCTCTCTCACACACACAGTCACTTCCTCATTCATACATACAATCACTCACATATCGCTCTCACTCTCCAGATCACTCACACACACTCAGTCACTTCCTCATTCATACATACAATCACTCTCACATCTCTCTCACTCTCCTGATCTCTCTCACACACACACAGTCACTTCCGCATTCATACATGTATTCACTCACACATCGCTCTCACCCTGCTGATCTCTCTCTCACACACAGTCACTTTTACTTTCATGCACGCATTCATTTACACATGCAGGCTGAAACACACACACACACACACACACACACACACACACACACACACACACACACACACACACACACACACACTTCTACTTTCATGCATGCATTCACTCACACACACAGACAGAGAAATAAACAACTCATACACACATTCACATTTTCATTTCACTACAGTGCCTAGTACTGGTCCATGGCCTGGTGGTTGGGAACCGGCCGCTGTTCTAAAATATTCCTTACTAAGTTTTATTCACATTTGTTCATGTTTTATTGTAGAGCCTTCATCAATTCCCAAATATCTGTGCACTTCCTCTTGCTCATTTTCTTTTATTTCACATTCTTGTCCAAAACTGATGTTTTTCTTGATGATGCATTTTTTCTGCTTTAAAGGTTACTTTTGCACATTTATGAAGACCAAATGACATTCTTATATCATCTGAAAAAGTTTTGACCACCTGCAGTTGTGCTTTCAGTTCCTCTACAAAAAAGATGAAACATCTTTACGCTTTGTTTTCTGGGAACCAAACTGTAGCAATGACCCAGACAGCTGAATGGGTTAAGGGCAAGGCAAAAGAGCAGCGGTGACAAAAAGTCACTATCTTATCATTTTTAAGCACTCATATCCATGAACGTGGGATACTGTTGAATGCTTTTTGTAGTCTATCCATGCCATTATTAGATTCTTCCCCTTTTTACAGTTCTTCATTATGACTTTAATAACAAATGATTCTTTGTTCTATATGACTTTCTTTTATTACCCTTTTGTTCTACTGCCATGATTGAGTTTTCTTCTAAATGACTATAAACTGCTGGCATCAATTCCAGTGTATAGTATATATGTCGTTGGAAGGCAAGTTATTGGTCTATACTTTTTAGGATAGCTTGTAGGTTCGGTCCTAAGTAGGAGTATTGTTTTTCCTGTTGTTAACCAGGTTGGTATCTGTTTAGGGTGGGCATATAAATAGTTCTTTCTCTTGGCTAAATCTTTATGCAAAGATGTTAATACTTTTAGCCAGAAGTTAGGTACTGCATCTGGGCCTGGGGTTTGCTAATTATGAGTGTTTCTTAACTTTGTTCCAATCTCTCTGATTGTTACTTCATCCCATTTCTTATCCTGTACATTTAAACTTCTTATTCTTTCTTTTACTTCTTCTGTCTACTTAGCATTTTTGTTATGTTTCATAGGATATTCGTAGATATTTCTTCAAAATATATCAATTTCTTCTTTTTTTTGGTGGTGTTTCAGTTCTTTTGCCTTGTTTCCCAATTCTTTATAAAATGTTTTTGGGTCATCAATACATTGTTTATTTTGTATTTTTCCTTTATATTTATCTACATATCTTCTAAGTTTTTCTACCTGTGCTGATATTTTTAGTATATTATCTGCGATAATGCCATGATAGATCCTGATCTGTTATAATATTGCATGTTGATTTTATCACGTCTATCGTTCTGAGTATTTTTGTTGATCGGTTCCTCTTCTATATCCTTCTAACAGTGATATTTCTTGTCTTAATCGTTTTCGTTTTCTCTATTCAATACCTCCATAATGGCATTTGATTTTTCTCCTTCCTATTCCTTACTGCCAAGCGTTGTTGTGGTAAGATTTTATGTATTATTCAATTTACAGCACATTAATATATCCTATTTACTTCTGTAAATATCACATGAATCTCTATGAACAGTCCTAATGACTGTGTTCATTAGTTTTATCAAACTTCTAATTTTTGGGGTTTTATTGAGCTTATGTAGTCTGTTTCTTTCATTGATCTTAATATGCCTGTCCATCTCTATTAAATCAAGCAACTGTTATTTTAGATCATTTTCTTCTAAATTGAGGGCACATTCTTTGTTCTCCATTTCCCTTGGGCATTCTGTAGAAAGTTCCAGAGCATCTTCCAGTGATGTTCTCTTCAGTTTCATCCTGTGTCATCCGTTGCTCTTTCATATGGGAACTCACTAGCCTAGCACTCCTCCACATTGACTGCGTCAGAGTTGCCACAGTTTCCTGTTTCTTCCCTTCCTGTCCAACTCTAACTGAATGTTTGTACTGCTTTCCTGTGGAAGGCTCCAAAGTATCTTCATATGATGACCGATCAGATGCTTCCCGCTCCACTGGTTTATCCTTAATTTGGGTTACCATTGTTCTATCTTGCTGTGATGTTATCGAAGTTAAATTTTGTACACTGAATACTTAATTTTGCAGGTAATCCATAAAAAGAAGTTATGTCTTACCATAACGTTCCATCTGTATTGTTGATCCTCGTTCAGTCATCACATGTGGGTATCGGTTCCGACCTCGGAACCGAGCCGGCCATCTTCAAAGCTCGCGTCAGATACAAACTCTCGAGCCAACACTTTTACCCAGAATTCCCCTCTCCCTGTTACCTCAGATTGAGTTTGCAAGTCAAAAGAAGGTAGAGGCTACCTCTGGTCAAATGACCTAATAGAACCGGATGGAGAAATCCACTAGAAGCCACAGGAGGGGGAAGGAGGGAGGGTCGTAATGACTGAACGAGGATCAACAATACAGATGGAACATTATGCTAAGACATAACTTCTTTATCTGATATTGTTAATCCTCGTTCATTCCTTACATGTGGGACAGAGTCCCCAGCTACCTTTATTCCTGGGAGGTTCTCATGGAAGGACATTCCTGGGCACCATAGAACCAAAAGATGCTCTTCCCCTGGAGGCCAAATCCAATTTGTAATTATTGATGAAGGTATGATGGGTAGCCCAAGTTGCAGCTGCACAAATGTCATGTAAAGAAGCTCTGGCATGGAAGGCAGCAGAAGTTGCCACCGACCTTGTAGAATGAGCCTTTATGGTAGTAGGTAATGGAATATTACGTTGTCTATAAATGAAGGTCACACAGTCTTTCAACCATTTAGCCAATGTGACCTTAGCAACAGCACATCCTAATCTAGGTTCAGAATAGGCCAAAAATAACTGGTCTGATTTAGGAGAGGCCTTAATCCTGTTCAAGTAGAAGCAAATTTGCCTGTGAATATCTAGGGTATGTAGGCAATACTCTCCTTTGTTTGAATAGTTGGGGAAGAAAACTGGCAATTCAATGGTTTGATTAATGGACATTTCAGAGATCACTTTTGGCAGAAAGGAAAGATTAGTTCTCAATGACACTCTATCTCTATGAAAAATCAAATATCGACTCTTGATGCATATGGCTTGAAGCTCAGAAATACGTCTGGCTGAAGTAATGGCGACCAAAAACAAGGTTTTCCATGACAAGTATTTGAGGTCACAAGAAGAAGCTGGTTCGAAAGGTGGCATTGCCAAAGCTTGTAGAACTAATAACAGGTCCCATGGTTGAGTAGGTTATCTAAAAGGGGGTTTTAGATGATTCATACCTTTTATGAAAGTCTTGCATAATTTGTGTGACATAAGAGAGGAGTCTTGGACACCATCATAGAAATTAGATATGGCAGAAGCCAATAGACCGGACTGAAAAAGGGTGGCTAGATACTCCAGTACTATCGACACTGGTGCTGAAAAAGGATCTACCTGTTTTTCTTTCAGCCAAAAAGTAAATCTTTTCCACTTGCTTAGATAAGTAATTCTGGTGGAAGACTTATGAGATGCAATAAGAATGTCACGTACTGGCAAAGAAAGATCATTCTGCCTGGCGATCAAGGGAATTAGAGGAGCCAAGCTGTGAGCTTCAGAGTGTCCAAGTTGGGGTGAATCAGATTCTGCCGATGGGAGATCAACCCCAGGGTTGGATGGAGAATCCATGGTTGATCTAGCAGGTGAGGCCAAAGGAAGGGGAACCAAATCTTACGAGGCCGATATGGTGCAATGAGGATCACTTTGCTCTTTAACCGGTGGGCTTTCTTCAGAAACAGAGGAATGAGGGGGATTGGTGGAAATGCATAAAGTAGACCCGAGGGCCAATCGTGAACTAGAACGTCCCTGGGTGACTGTCCTGGAGGCGGAATCAAGGCAAAATAGTTGCTGCATTTGTAGTTGGTCGGGGACTCAAAGAGGTCGCAGCAAGGAGGACCCCAGAGGTTGAAAATCTCCACCGCTATCAAGGGATTCAGGGACCACTCGTGAGGTTGTAGAATACACCTGCTGATTCTGTCTACTATCACGTTGGAACTCCCAGGAATGTGCGTTGCTAGAAGAAAATGGTTGGTAGCCATCACCCACTGCCATATCCTCATGGCCTCTCGACAGAGTGGGTAAGATTTGGTTCCACCTTGTTTGTTGATGTACCAGACCACCGCCATGTTGTCTGATTGTATCACAATAGTCCCAGACGGCAACAGGGAATGGAATGCTTGCAACACCAGAAGCACCGCCCTCAGCTCTAGAACATTTATATGCAGATGGGCCTCCATTTTGGATCAAGTACCTTGGACTGTCTGTCCCTGACATAGCCCTCCACCACATCAGGGAGGCATCTGTGGTCACTGTAGCCTTGGGCTGTTGGGGGGAGAAGGGCCGAGACCATTGTGACGGGTTGTGGGCCATCCACCAATTTAAATCCTGTTTGCACCCGTGAGTTACCCGAATCTTGGCTGAAAGAGGGTACTGAAAGGGATACCATTGGGTGAGCAGTAGCCATTGTAGAAGCCCCATGTGATACCTGGCCAGAGGGTCAATGGTGATGGAGGCTGCCATGGAACCCAAGAGCTGTAGAGCAGAGTGAGCTGTGGATTTCTCCCTTGAAAGGATTGGGATCAGTTGTTGCTTTATCCTTAGAATTCTGTGCTCTGGAATGGATGCTCTGCAATTATTTGTATTCAAGATGACCGGTATGAATTCTGTGGACTGAGATGGGGTGAGATTGGATTTTTGCCATTTTATTGTTATGCCTAGCCTTTCTGCAGAGAGGAGAGAGTATGTCACGGCTTCTTCCAATAAATATCTGGTGGGGGCGGAGATGAGCCAGTCGTCTAGGTATGGAAACACCTGGAATCCTTGTAGTCACAAGTGAGCTGAGACAACTGCCATGCACTTTGTGAACACTCTGGGGGTTGTAGAGAGTCCGAAGGGCAGTACTCTGAATTGGTAGTGACTGGCTCCTGCATGGAAGCGAAGGAATCTTCTTGATGACCTGTCCACTTTTATGTGGTAGTACGCATCTTGAAGATCTATCAAGCACATCCAATCGTCTTTTTCCAAAAGCGGAAGGATAGACTGTATTGCGACCATCCGGAATTTTTATACTCTTACAAACTTGTTCAATATGCTGAGATCTAAAATTGGTCTCCATTCCCCGGTTTTCTTTGGCACCAAAAATAGTCTTGAGTAGAATCCAGATCCTATCTGGTCTGGAGGGACTATTTGGATGACTCTTTTTCTTAGCAGCTTTGAAATCTCTAACGCTGCTTCTTCCCTTTGACTGGGTGGAACGTCGGGTAAGTTTGTTTGGGGAGCGGGACAAAGATCGAAGGGAATATGATAACCTTTGGTTATTATCCTTTGTACCCAAGAATCGGTGGTGATGATGGTTAGCCAGGCAGAAGGGTACAAAGAGAAATGACCCCCAATCACTTCCAGAGGAAAGCAGTTGGGCCGCTCTTCAGGAGCGCTAGTAGGATTTGCCAGGGAAAGAGTCCCTGGAACCCTGGTTACGTGGACCCCCTCTGCCCCGAAAAGGGCATCTTCCCTGTGAGTTTTCCCCTCTGCCTCTAGGGGAGAACTCGGCCTGTGTGTCACGGAAAGGACCCTGAGACTTTTTGCACCACATCTTCCTACTCTTCTGGTTTCTGGAGAAAGCCCGTTGAGGGGAAGAATAAAGGACACCCACGGCAGAAAGGGGCTTACTGTCCTGTTCACATCTGGCCAGTGTGCTTTTAACCTTGGGTCCAAACAATGAAGTGGCTTTGATGTGAGCAATGAGAAAGGAAGCCTTGAAGGGTTCCGCGAAATTTCACAAGCATATCCAGGCGTGTCATCTAAGAACAATGCCTGAACTCACCGCTCTAGCTGCTCCTTCTGATCCGTGAGATATCAGGCGCATGGAGGAGTTAGATATCGATTCAATGGTGGCTAGCTGAGAGGCCACTTTGTCATGGACCTCATCAGACACGGCACCAGCCAAAGTTTCAGAGAGCTCAGAAATTAAATCTCTTTGAAGCCTGATAAAGTGTGCCATATAGTTCAGGGACTTGATTGCAAAGGTCGCTGATGCAAAAGTACGCTTCCCTATTCTGTCCAGAGCCCGGGACTCTTTGTTGGGCAGATGGACAGTCTGGCTTTCTTCTTCTGCCAGTTCCTTTTTAGTTATGGCCGCCACCACCAAAGCATCTACAGGAAGATCATTGGACCAATGGGAATCAGTAGCAGGAGGGGACAAAATTTTATCTGGCCTCCGGGGAATGGCCTCAACAGTGTCAGGAGCCTTCCATGCACGCTGCACGACGAGCCGGACCAGTTCGTCGGCAGGTGGAGTAACCCAGGAGGTAAAGGGCCAGGTGCGAAAGGCCTGCAGGAACACAGACTCTGAAGACGTCGGGTTTGAGGGTTGCCAGTCACCTCTCTGTTTAAGAATTTCAAGAATATCACCAAATAATACCTCAGAGGGTGAGCGAGGGGACCCTTCCCCATCATCAAAGTCTGTGTCTTCAGTAAGGGACTCCTCTGTGGAGTCCATGTGCTTCCTCTTGCACAACCTTTTTTGATGAACTTCCTCAGAGGGAGAAGCTGGGGAAGACAGCTCAAAATGGGTTTCCTGTGGGAGTATATCCTGAGGCCCTTGCGCCCGGTGTCCGCCAGGAGTGACTTGTGTACATAGAGGTCCAGAGGAGGGTGGGGAGAGTGATAGCACAGAATCGCCAGTCGACGTCAGAGTCTTCTCCATTAGCTGGAAGGCCGGTCCACCTGAAGAGGGGTGAGTGTCCAGGACAGGGGTCACTTCTCTCCTAAGTGGCTCAGCCTGCCGACTCGGAGTCCCTGGATGGCTGTGAAACACCAAATTATGTATGCCACAGCTGAAAGCCTGGGTCGTAGCAAAACTCTCCTGCCACAAAGGCAACTGTGGCTCCTTAGTGAGGTCCATAAAGGGAACCATAGGGGTGGGGGGAGACTGTGCTGTATCAAGGGGCTTCAAAGGCAATGAAGGAGGAGAATAAGTAGGGGTCTTTGGCAAAGGGTGATCACCTCCAGAGGAAGGATAGGTCCTCGGGGGCAAGATACCTTTGGCCAAAAGCACTTGATCCACAAGACGCAACACGTCGTGTTCAGACAGGCTTCTAGTGGATTTCACGGACACGGCTGAGGGGGAGACAGGTCTATCCAAAGATGGAGCAAGCTCGGTGCCCACCTCGCAGGTCTGCACTGAAAACAACGGTGCTGTAAAGGACTGAACTACAGGTGTCTGCACCGAGGAAATCATCGGTGTCGAAGTCATGGTCTGCACCGATGACAAAGTCGGTACCGAAGTGGTTGCCAGCGCTAAGGCAGGAACAGAAAATATTGGTGCCGATAACTGAATTGTCGGTGCTGAGAGGGTAGTCGGTGCAGGGTAAGTTGTTGGAGCTGAAAGGGCAATGGGCATCGAAAAATCCATTGACGTTGTAACAGTCTGCATTGACTGGACAGTCGGTGCCTGTAAAGAAGTCTGAATGGAGGAGCCCCTCGGTACCGATATGGTAAAGGGCACACTAGTCAGTGCCAAAGTCACAGATGGCGCCGATGGCCTCAGTGCCGAAGATCTAGGTACTGAAAGCGCTGGAGCCAAAGGAGTCAAATCCAAAGTGGAAAGCTTAGCTTTCTTGGGTCTCGGTTCGTGGGAGTCCCCAGCAGGGGACGGAGGAAGAGACTTGGCCTTTATATGTTCATCACTCTTTTTCTTATGGGATCTTGGAGGGGTTGAAGCCTCCGACCCAGAAATAGCCTCTGAAAAAGGAGATTTAAGTAGCCCCTTCAATATCAATTTATTTTTTCTCTCAATCAACGTCCTTTTAGAAAAATTCTTACAAATCCTGCAGGGCGGGTCAACTGTTAAATGAGGCACATCCAAGCAATAGACACACAGGGAATGTGCACCTGAAGTAGGTCATTTATGGCCACAATCTAAACATCTTTTAAATCCTGGACTACCTTTTTTATCTGCCATGTTTTTATCTGCCATGTTAGAAAGAAGGAAAAACCAGAAAAAAATACCAGCAATGGTACAAGAATTACCCGAAGGTAAGAAGAAAAGAGGGTTTACCAACGATGGTAAAAAAGAAATTACCTTGCGGTAAAGAGGAGGAAAGGAATTGAAAAGACTCAAGAAAGGATAGTCGCTAAATGCGATAAAGTAAGAGAAAACTATCTAATAACTTTTCTGTGACAAAAAGGTGTTTTAGAATTGAGTATGACGAAAAATATTGTACTTAGCTCAAGAGAAGTAGCTTTACACGACCGAATGACGATGCGGCAAACAAAATCTGAGGTAACAGGGAGAGGGGAATTCTGGGTAAGAGTTTTAGCTCGAGAGTTTGTAGCTGACACGAGCTTGGAAGATGGCCGGCTCGGTTCTGAGGTCGGAACCAATATCCACACGTAAGGAATGAACGAGGATTAACAATATCAGATCCTCAGTTTCTACTTCTTTAACCTTTCCATTATTAATCCTCTTTTCTGCTTTTCATGCTTGTTTTTTTTATTTTTTGTATTGTAAAACTCTCCATGGTCTGATGCCTTTGCCTGTATTTCTCTTTAAATATGTATGGTGCTACTCTTTTTCTATTGATTAGTTTTGCTTTCCCCTTTGCATAAATATTGCACTATATTAAATCTCTTTTTCTTTCCCATGTCCATATTTCTTCTTCAGATGTCTCCTGCTCCTCCTGTTTCTCCTTACTCTGGGGACTCGTTGTTCCATCATGCTGTGATATAAAAAGAAGTTATGTCTTACCATAACGTTACATCTGTGTTGTAGATAGGCAGTGTGACATAATTGAAGAATTATCAAGACCATTATGAACATAGGCAATAGCTGCTAAATGTACAATCTTTGAAGCTGAGGCCCCTGCATGCAAAAGAGTAGTCAGGTATTGTAGGATCTTTTGAACAGGCATAGAGAAAGGGTCTAAGTTCTGATCTTTGGCCCAAATAGAGAACCTAGTCCATTTACTAGAATAAACTTTCCTAGTGGAAGTTTTGTGTGAAGCCAGAAGAATTTCACGAACAGGAGAAGGGATGCCAGGCAGCCTGGCAATCGTTGGAAGTGAAGGAACCAAGCTGTGAGCTTGAGACTGTGCAGGTTCGGATGAATCAGTCCCTGAGGATGACATAACAGGTCTTGGGAATGATCCAGGATCCACGGACTGTGAATCAAATGAGGCCATAGAAACAAGAACCAGACTTGATGGACCAGTAGGGGGCAATGAGGATCACTTTGCTTCTCAACCTCTGAGCTTGAGAAATTTTGGAATGAGGGGAAACGGGGGAAAGGTATACAGAAGACCTGGTGGCCAATCGTGCGTTAGAGTGTCCCTCGGTGGTTCCCTGTGAGGGAGGATCAGAGCAAAGTAGCTCCTGCATTTGTAGTTTGGGGGGGCAAACAGGTCGCAGCAAGGCTTGCCCCAGCTTTGTAAGATCCGATCTGCTGTTACAGGGTTGAAGGACCACTCGTGAGGCATCAGGATGTTCCTGCTCAGATTGTCCACAATAAAGTTGGAACTCCCAGGAATGTGTGTTGCTATAAGGAAGCAGTTGAAAGCTATCACCCAGTGCCAAATCCTCATGACTTCCTGACACAGGGGGTAAGACCTGGTTCCACCTTGCTTGTTGATATACCAGACGACTGACATGTTGTCTGACTGAATTGCAATGGTCCCAGAGGGTAGGGATACATGGAACGCTTGCAATGCTAAGAGAACTGCCCTCAGTTCCAGGACATTTATGTGCAATTGGCCTCCATGGGGGACCAGGTGCCTTGGACAGTCTGTCCCTGGAAATGCCCCCCCCCCACCCTAACAGGGAAGCGTCTGTGGTCACCGTGGCCGTGGGCTGGGGAAGACAGAACGGACGACACCAAAGATTCGTTTGTGGGTTCATCCACCATAACATGTCTTCCTTGCAATGGTTTGAAAGATGTATCATGTGGTCGAGTGGGTAAATTAGCAACGACCATTGTGCAGAAAGGAGCCACTGTAGGACTCTCATGTGCAGGCTCGCCAATGTTACCAATGTAATGGCAGCCCCCTTGGAGCCTAAGAGTTGCAGTACAAGATGTGCTGGTACATAGGTCTGAGGAAGAAGGTCTTGGATTTCGTGTGTTATTTTCGACAGCCTGTGAGGGGGGAGAGAAGCTTGACAGGATGTTGTGTCGAAGACCGCTAAAATGAATTCCAGTGTCTTCGTTGGAGACATTGAGATTTGTCCTTGTTGATTGTAATCCCCAAGCGGAGAGCGAGACCTTGAGTGTACGAAGATTCCTGGTCGGAGTGGTAAGTAGTCAATTGTCTAGATAGGGAAACACCTGAAATCCTTGTAGTTGAAGATGAGCTACAACAATTGCCATACATTTGGTGAACACCCGAGGGGATGTCGAGAGACCGAATGGCAGTGCCCTGTAACGATTGACTCCCAGCCGAAAGCGGAGAAACTTACGGGAGCAGTGATCCATCTTTATGTGGTAGTATGAGTCCATCCTGGACTATAGAACACATCCACTTATCCCTCCCTAGGAAGGGAAGAATGGACTGTATCGTGACCATCCGGAATTTTTGAGGTTTGATAAATCTGTTCAATAGGCCGAGATCCAGGATTGGTCTCCAGTCCCCTGTCTTTTTTGGCACTAAAAAGAACCTCGAGTAAAACCCGGATCCTGTCTGGTCTGGTGGTACTGGTTGGATGACTTTTTTCCTTAGCAGCTTTTCTATTTCTAAGGCTGCTAATTCCTTCTGATTGGGTGGTACATCAGGGATTCATTTGACGGGTCTGGGAGTTAAATCGAATGGTATTTGATAGCCTCTGGATATTATTCTCTGCACCCAAACTTTGGTAGTAATAAGATGCCAGGCTGGTAAATGCAAAAAAAAATTACTCCTGACTGCTTCCAGAGGAAAGCAATCGGGCCGCTGCAAAGGAACGCTGGCAGGGTCTGCCAAAGAAACCTAGCGCCCTGGTTATGCGGACCCCCTCTACCCTGAAAGGGACATCTTCCATATGAGTTGCCCCCTCTGCTCCAGGGGAATTGTTCACCACGAGTGTCATGAAAATCTCCTTGGGATTTCTTGAACCACATTTTTCCTTCCTTCTGGTTCCTGGAGTAGGACCTCTGGGGGTTGGAAAGGCATATGCCCACAGCAGACAAGGTCTTTCCGTCTTTCTCACTACGTTTAAGTGTGTCTCGTACTCTGGGTCCAAAAAGTGCAGATTCGTCGACAGGTGCATTGATGAAGGAAGATGTAAAGGGGTCTGCAAAGTCACACAACCACATCCAAGCATTACGTCTCATGACAACGCCTGATGCAGCAGCTCGAGCTGGCCCCTCAGTGGAGTGAGATATCAAACGGATCGAGGAGTTCGAGATGGATTCAAGGGTAGCTAGCTGCGAGGCAACAGTATCATGCACCTCATCAGGCAGTACCCCACCAAAGAGGAAGACATTTTGGAAATTAGGTCTCTTTGGAGGTGTGAAAAGTGTGCCAGATAGTTCAGCGACCGAATGGCGAGTGTTGCTGAAGCATAGGTCCGTTTCCCTAGTCTGTCCATGGTCCGGGACTCTCTGGAGGATGGACTGTAGAACTTCTGCCAGTTCCCTCTTGGTGACCGCTGCCACGACCATAGAATCAACTGTCAACTGCTAGGACCAGTGGGGCAGGTCTTCAGGTGTAGAAAAAATTTTTGTCTGGCCTCCGAGGGACAGGTTCTATGTTGTCCAGGGCCTTCCAGGCACGCTGCACAATGAGTTAAACAAGGTCATCTGTGGAGTCACCCAGGAAGTAGATGGCCGGGCACAGAAGGCCTGCAGGAACACCAATTCCTCAGAAGGGTTATAGGACTTCCAGTCTCCCTGCTGCTTGAGGATTTTGAAAATGTCTCCGAATGAGATGTCTAGGGGACAGCGTGGGGACCCTTCCCCCTCATCACAGTCAGTGCCTTTGGTGATAGATTCCTCCAGTGAATCAAGGTGCTTCCTCTTGCACCGTTTATTCCGGGGTGGCTCCCCAGTGGGATCCTCTGAGGAGGACTCCGGAGAAGGGGTTCCCTTCAAAGAGGTTTTTTTGTGACTTCCGTGCCCAGGGTCCCGAAATAGAGGGTTGGGAGAGGTGCATGCTAGGGGAGGATTCTGATACTGATTTCACTGGTGCTGACTGCAAGTTCACTACCTGTACAGCAGGCCCACCTGAGGAGGGATGGGAGTCCGGAAGCAGGAGGGACAACCTCAACCAGGGTCACACCTCACCGTGAGGAGCCCACCACCAGGTGAGGAGCTCTGAGAGAACTGGAAGGCGTCGGAAACGTGGACATAGATGGCACCAGCGAGAAAATAGGTGCCAGGCTAGGTACCAAGGTATGGACGGTCCAAGCACTGCTTCGGGAGAGCATTGGTTCTACCGGAGCCGATGCAACAAGGGTGGACGGTGCCGACAGGGGAAACACTGCTGTCGGAACAGAGACAGTATGCACCAGAGTAGAAGTATCTTGTCCTTGACAAGTATTCAAGTTTTTTAGCCGATGGAGCCGAAGAAACTGTCGACACCATGGCTGGGGATGGTGCTGAAGCAGGTACAGTCATCGGAGCCGATGTCGGATCCAAGGATGGTACCAAAGTCAGTGGTGCCGAGGTCGGAACCGAAATAGGGGTGAATATCATGGATGGCACCACGGGAGAAGACACAGAGCCTGGTGCCAAAGAGATCTGCGCCGAGGGTGCCAGCGAAGCACGGAGACGACTCGGTTTCGTAACTGACAAGAGATGCAGGAACTGAGTGACTTAAGTTTGTCCTTATGTTTTTTTGGTCTTTGGAGGGGGTGAGACCTCCGACCCAGATAGAGCCTCCAAAAAAGGTGTCTTGAGTAATCCGTTTTTCCTTATGTTTTTTGGTCTTTGGAGGGGGGTGAGACCTCCGACCGAGATAGAGCCTCCGAGAAAGTTGTCTTGAGTAAACCTTTTAAGATAAGTTTATTTTTACATTCTGCTATTGTACAATTACTAAAACTAGCACAAATGTCACAGTCATCTCTAATATGATTCACGCCCAAAAAGTACACACATCGAGCATGTGTATCCGAGTTAGGCATCTTCCGTCCACACTTGTCACACTGTTTAAACCCAAACTTAGCTTTGTCAGACATAATAAGGCAAGAAGGCTATCGTATAGAAAAAACAAAATAAGGGAGATAATACCAGAGATGGTATTTAAAAAATACAACAAGTAGTAAGGAAGGGCCTGTCAAAGGCAGAAGAGAGGGACAGTACCAAAAATAGTAAAATTTAAATTACCAAGGAAAAGGGTAGGGAATAGAACTAAGTTATATAAACAATTTTGAAGAAAAACTGTCTTAAAAATAGCAATTTTCTACTTAGCTTTGAGAGAGATGGCTAGCACATCTGACTAGGAATGCGGCAAACGAGATCTGGAGTAACTAGGAGAGGGGCATTATGGTAGGTCTTAGCTGAGAGTCTTTGGCTGGCGCGAGCTTGGAAACAGCCGTATCGGTTCCGAGGACGGAACCGAGGTCCTATTTGTAATGAATGAACAAAGATTTACAATATCAGATTTTGTGTTAGAGTCTCTACACTGAATCCTTCACTTTGCTTCTGTTTTAAACTTCTTCTAATTGACTAATTTTCTGTTCTGTGTGCCCGCTTTTTGTTCTTATTTTTTTATTGTGAAATTTTCCATATCTGGATATGCCTTTGCCTGTATTTCTCTTCAAATATATTTGGTGCTGCCTTTTTTGTTTTGATTATTTTGGCTTTCTCCTTTGTATAAATATTGCACCATATCAGAGCTTTCTTTCTTTCCCATGTCCATATTTCTTTTTTATACCTTTCAAAAGTCTCTAGATTTTGTTCTTCATAATTTCACACTTCCTTATTTGCTTCTTTTTCCAAACAGCCCAAAATTTCTTCATCTATATAGTGTTTTTCATGGATCTGTTGTATTAATGAATACAAATTTGCAATTGAAGCTTCTGACAGGTTTTCCTGTGGAAGTATTTTTCTTTCCTCTAATGTCTCTCTTAATGTTTTAGTATATCTTCTGTCGGGAAATTCTGGGCTTCTTGCATAATAGTAACAATACATAATTTCTTTCTTATCCTCAATAGTCCACTCTATAATCTGTATGGCTCTTTTTCTGGCATATCAGTTTTTGTGATTTTTGTGGACTGCCACATCCTTCTACAGCAAGGGGCGGGGGGGGGCATCCTCCACTTGGGGCTGGCCTAACCCCATTGTAGGAATGTTTCCGTATCTTGAGGATTCTACATTGTCATTTTTTCCAGTCCTGGCATAAAATACAGTCTATATTTCAGTGTCGACTTGGTGAGATTTTTGTTAAAAACAGGGTCCACCTTGTGAAGGTGCTCACAAAGACTTGAGGATGAATTCATTTCCAGCAATACTACTCTTCTTTACTTGCCGATGTATGATCTCTCCATTCAGACCCAATACCTGCATTGCACCCCAACATGTACACTGACAGAGTCCCAAATCATGTACCACACATCTTCTGCATCCTAAATGAATGGATTCCCAAAGTCAGTATTAACACCTCTATATCTGCATTCATACAGTCTGTAGTTCCAATCGACTGACATGCACTTTAGCAAAAATTCCAAAATTACAAAGGTTGTGCAACCATGGTGGATGTCATATTAAGCAAGGGGTACAGCAGGGTGTGGGGCTTGCTCCCCATGTCACTCAGGTCTACTATAGAGAGAGAATAGTAAAAGTTTTATTTACAAATTATAGCACGGGTTGAATAGAGCTGTAGGACAGACTTGATTAACATGATAGCTGACTCCCCTTGATTAAGTTTCTTGCTTGCTTGATGTGATATATGCTTAGACTACCCTTTTTTGCATCAGGAATATGCTGCTTCTTTGAACAAGCTCTTGTTCACTATATTTTTGAAACTCTATAGTGTGGCTTCTTGTCTGGTTTCAGATGTTGGTAATTCCATATTGCTGGGGTCAATTTAGAGAAGGCTGTTTTGATAGTGGTGGCTTTGAATCTGACAAGAGATCATAAACATTTGGTAATGTGGATGAACTTTTTAATGGCCTCTTTGACTGTAAGCTTATTAAAAACATATGAACCAAAGATTTTATTAGCATATTATTGGGTTATGCTGTTGAAAAAATTTAGAGGACGGTTATTTCTAGCTTCATGTTTTAGGTTTTCTACTAAACATATGGTAGGTACAGAGTACACAGAAGTGCTTAAACAGCTGATGATGAGTATAGAGTATACAGGTGCACATCAAATGTTGACTGATTACAGGGAATACAGGAGTACCCAAAATGCTGCTGATGAGTACAGTGTATGCAGGTTTTATATAAACAGCAGAGGATGAGTGTAGGGTATACACAAGTATATAAAATGCTGCTGGTGAGTATAGGGTGTGCAGAAGTACATAAACCACTGTAAGTATGGTGAGTGCAGGTGTACTGGCTGATGACAAAACAGAAGCATTGGTAATCGATGAGAGTATGCGGTAGTTTTTATTTTTCTTTTTTTAATTCCCGGTAGGCAACCCTATATGAGCAGTGGACACATTTGCAGGACAAATTACAGTGTATTCTTTTTGCTGCCACCTGGCAGTGATTTCACAGACTGTTACCATTCCTCTCAAATGTCTCTGATTTGAGGAATGTTCCTGTTACTGTTTCATATTTTTGTCCCCTCCCTTGTAAAATCATTGTAATCTTCAATGATTTACCAGAAATATCAGTCAGTCAATATTGTTAGAAAGTAGATTTTCATACTTCTTACTCATCAGGGAGTACAGGTGTATGTAAACTGCTGCTGCTGCTGATAAGCATAGGGAGTGCAGGCATATAAAAAAAAAGGGTGTGCATGTATACAGAAACAGCTGCTGAGGTATATAGCCAGTTTAATGCATAGGCAAACTGGTCACCATTCATCTAGGTGTCCTTTACTGCGTGCCCTAGTATTGTGAGTGACTCAGTCAGAGAAGAGTGAGCATATGCATGTATGTTCTTGAGTGCCATCAGGGATGTATCTGTGACAACCTGCTCTGCAAGGTACAGTTATTCCCATAGCCTATGTATGTAATCGACATGCAACAAACTGTGTAACATGTGGTGGTGAGAGTTATACCCATGATCCAACACTGCCACAGGCATGTTATCTGTATGCATTCACAGGTCCCACTAGCAGGAGCCAGCACAACAGGTGAAACCATACTAGATGTCAGTGTGTCACCTCTAGCCCATGATTTTGACACTCTGCTCAAATGCACAATCCATTAACAAAATCTTACTGTCAGCAATGCTAACAATGGGGACCACACAAACCTACCACAGTTGAGAAAGTGGGGAACAAGATGAACCTCTGGCATCCCCTCTGTTTAGCAGTGAACATCCCATGAATGATAGCCCCTCCCAAGTTACATAGAAGTCACCAACACAGATGGCATCACTAAGATATATGCTTCTGAGGTGCATGTGCCAGACATACGGAAGAGGTATGTAGGTGGCCATCACCATCATGACTCTAACACGTTCCCTTACCTGGCTTTCCATTTGGCATCAGTCAGGGGATGTAGATATGTATACTTTGGAAAGAAATCTCTGTGTAAAACTAGCAGTGAATATGTTTGCTAGTATGTTGGCAGTCTTTTAGGTGTGAATAGGTAGTGCCATTTTAAATAAGTTCAGCGCAGTGTTGGATGTTATTCCTTAGTTTCTTAACATAACTTTTAATTTCCCTTAGTTACAGCTATTAACATGCGTTTATGAGCTATTTTAGTAGATTTAAAAGTGTTATTCAGGTTTTTAGTAATATTTCTCTCCCTCCTTTGTCATCATTCTTTCTGGCTACCACAGTGCTCATTGTCCATCACTGGGTCTACCAGCCTCTTTTACTGCCCCCAAACTAGCTTCATTCTAAACCTGGGGCTGCCACAGAGCCAACCAATATCCCCAGGGGACTGTTTCCTCCAGAATATTTTTTTAATTTAGGAGTTAATCCTTGATATCCTTCCCCCCTTCTGGGTTCCTCTGTCACATCTAGTGGTTACTCCCTTTTATGGACCATGCCTCCCCATACATGAATACCCCCCAGGGGACGAGAACATCTATACCTCTCTGTCTATGCCACAAGCACCCAATCTGCTAATGGGACCCAAGTTACCTAGGGTGGAATTAGGGCTTTCTCCCACTATGCCACAGTGCTGGCCTATGGTTTTAGTAATATTTATGATCCTATCCTTGATATTCGATTTTTGGATCTCATGTTTTATGGGGAGTTTTTTTCCCTTTATTGTAAAGTTTAGTTATGCTGGAGAAGCACCAGAGAGGTCTGTTTTGAATTTCACAATTGTTTTGTTTTTGTAGGGACTACCAGCTGTAGTCATTTATCTAAATGAGCATAGAGCTCCTTCATGAAGTTAACTGCTGCGTCTTCATGAGAGCCAATGCTGCCATGATTGAATTTCAAAACCTCATTATAGAATTTGATATGCTACAAAAAAGTAATATTTTCTGTAATTTGTATATGTTGTATCAAAATACATATATTTCATGTGTTCTGATACACAATAAACATGGTTCAGAGTCTGTTGTCTACTGTCACCTAAAAGATATTAGACATTACAGAGCAAAATGAGAGAAGCATTATTGAGGGGCCCTCTCATGAAAATGTTTCAGGAATATCTTGAATAAAGCTGCTCCAGTGGCATAGTGGGATAAAACCCAAACTACAGACTAGATGACCTAGATTCGATTACTGGTTCGGGCGACTGATGGAGTGGTAGAGAGGGGTGGGCATTTCAGAAAACCACACATTTTATGAGGAACAGGCCAAAAATAAGATGCAAAAATCTGGACAGTCTGCCAAAATCTGGACATTTGAGAAGTATGCTGCTGCTATCAATTCCTGGGTTTCACAGTTCTTTCTCAGCTTTACCATAGAACAACTCTGCCTCTTAATCAGAATGATACTTTCCTTCAGCCACAAGTGGATGACCCTGCTGTGTCCATTTCTTGTTCCTCAGACCACTTATAATTTTCTTCTTGTGTTGCTCTGGTATTATCTTTTCAGCCAACATAGCCCAGAGGTTAGACACATCTTCTGTGGTAATTAAGATCCCTTGGTGAGCATAGAAGAGTCACTTTTGTTGGTCTCTTGAGGAAAGGGTGGAGAATGCTTCTCTGTTCCCTGGGCTGATGTCCCTGGCATGGGTTGGGCTGCGTCTACGGATTTTCCTGTTAAAAATAAGCAGAAAATTCTCCTGTCTCTGTTAATTTAAATTTAAGCAGCAAAGGCTTATTGGGTTTAACTCATTGCTTAGTTCTGGCTCTTAGTGTTTCTTATTCTGAAACTACTTGTAAGAGAAAGGAATTGATCAATTTCTGCAGACTCACAGTGTGATGTTGAAACAGCTTGGGGAAAGTTCAGGTTTTACAGCACATGAGACTAAATCCTCATAAAGTATCCTGGTAATAAGCTCATTAAAATTCTGTCTGGGTAGTACCCAAGCAGAACATGTGGTATTACAGATGATCAGTTATAAATCCTCTCCCTGAAGCATTGTTTATGTATCAGAATTAGTGCCCGGTGATTCCTCATCAGTAAGGAACAATAGTCTATCTTTCCATATGCCTACTATTGGAAGCTAACTTACCTGTTGAGCTCTTACAATGTAAGAGTGTTCTTTTTTTTCTTCCACCATCAGCACTAATGCTTCCTGTACTGCTCACCTAAGGACATCTCCTATAACTGCTGTGTCAGTTTTTCATGCAACCAACAACAAAAGGACCCACCACAGCAACAAACTGAAATGGGTATGCGTGTATAAAGTACCTCAGTGAGTAGTAGCTGCATAAATACATATATACTGCTCGATACCATACATACATACACAAATACACTGCTTCATACCATATCATAAAATGTATCCACTGCATCTGTTTACATCAGCAGTAACCCAAGCAACTGAACATCTATGTTGCAGAAAGTATTTAAAAAATCCACTGGTTTGTCTGCCTGCAAAGTGAAAGACTGAACCACTTAGGTAGGAAAAAAAAAAGAAATGGCACATATGAGCACTACTTCACTACATTTCTAAGTGAAGTGGTAATGCTTTTCTAACAGTATGGGGCTGAAATAAAAGGAACACACAAGGGAAACTGTTAGCACTTCCTAAAGTGCAAACTACCCTTCTCCCAAGGTACTGAAACTTGAGCCATCGCACTAAAAGTTGTCTGAATGTAAACAATATCACCTGACCTACCAGCTTAATCAAAACAATGACAGCTGCGGGGAATCTTGACACACCACCTTTAATGTTGGTTGTGCTCACATAAGGGGAATTACTGGCAACTCAGATGGGTAAGACCAAAAAGAAACAATCTCAATGTTTCTGGAGTTATTGAAATAACTGTGACCATCCTCGTGGTTGAATGTTGGAACGGAGATAGCGGCCTAAGCCATAGCAAAATGGAAAAAAAAAAAAAAAAAGCAAACAGAAAGTAATTTAAAGCTTGTCTAGACCACGATCTCTGAGCCCCAGGCAGAGATGAAGCTAAACTACCGGTAGGTGAGCCACATCATCATTTTAAATTCTTATTGTCCCTTTTCTATATTTCCTTTATTTTTTGCAGATAATACATATTTACAGGTTCGGGAGTTCTCCAAACGCATTTAGGAAGGCAGCTTTAGCTTACAAAAGAGTTTTGCCTAGGAATTATTGCTAATTTTTTGAAAAGGTTAGACTGTTAGGGTATTTTATCTGAAACTTTTATTTTTTTTGGTAATAAGGAAGGCACAGAAAGGAGCACATCTCTGTCTTGCTTGTTTGATTTGCAAAGGAAAGTCCTGTGCAAAAGTGATTTTGTGATATTCCAATTTAGTGAGCCCTTTTGCTTTGCCGTCTGTAATATATCCTGCACATGCTGATAGTTAAGCAACTTAGCATAGACCTTACAAGGATTAGAAGGGTTTTGTGATCTTCGGAGGGCTCTATGAGATCTCTCAATTATAATGTCTTTGGACAGGAGGTTGTTATCCGGCAAGGAGCAAAGTATTTTCTTTAGTGTATCCTGCAGTTGTGCTTGGTCAGTTGTTTCTGGAATTCCTCGTATGAGGATATTGTTCTTTCTACTACGAGCTTTAAGGTCAGTAAGCTTTTGCTGTATTTCTTATAGAACAGTGTCTTTTATTTTAAGTTATTTCTGTAGTTCCTCTATTTTCATTTCATTTACTGATGACTTGGCTTCAGCTTGGTCTAAATGTAAGACGATGTGTTCCAGAGTAGTACCAAAGTTTGATAGCTGGCCTGAGACATTTTGAATGGCAGTTTGTATAGGCATTAGAGCAGATTTTAAGTCATCCACTGTACAAGCCCCTTCAGATTTTGTTTTAGTACTGGGTTTACTTGGTTCTTGTTGCTTTAATGTTCATTGCCTTTTCGATAAGGTTTCTTTTTCAGGTAAAGCTAATTGTGAGAGTTTAGTTTTAGTTGTTTGCATGTCCATTTGCTCCAGGTCATTTGGCATGGTTAGATTTTTAGCCATTTAAGATTTTATCCAACTACTATACTTGCTGCTGATGCTGTTAGGTCTCAAAATGCCATGTGGCTTTGTTGTTTAAATATCCAGGATAAAGAAATGCTATATTTGCAGAGTAAGACTTGGGTATTTTCACTCTGATGGGTCGAAGTAATTAGTTAATTAGTGTTGAATCCCCAATGTGATGATATTTCAGCTTGATGTCATTTGATTGTAAAGTTTTTCTAGTTGAGTTATTCACCAGCTATCCACCATCTTGGAATGCATTACCCATGTTTTTTTTTTTGTCTTGTTCACAGATCTTCACCAAAATTAATAGCATGTATATATATTCCAGACGATGCCAATAACATTGCATAACATCATGACATACACATTTATATGCCCTGCATATCCCTTGAAATTTGGGAAGTGTCTTGCATTATATCAAGCCTGAAACTTGAGCAGTGTCTTGTGTTATATCAAGCCTTTGTAAATGAAAAGTCGCTGTCTTCAAACATTCTGACATAAGAAAATATTTATGGATACATTAATAGATGAATATGAGGTAGATTCATACAGTTCTAGAGGCCAGTGTGAACAGTAAAACATTTGGTAGGCTTCATAAATATGGATAAGCTGCCTGAAGTATCATTATCCCACTTTCAGTATTCTCTGATTGACTCCTCCATAGGGGGCAAATGTGAGGTAAGACCACGGCATACAATTATACTTTCGGTAGCAATTACTTCTAGCACATACATAACTCTAACTATTTGCCTGCAGACTTATGCAAAGCTTTTTAATACATTGCATGTTCAACAGTTTTCCTTTATGATTAATATCTCTTGCATGAACTTCGCAAGGAATACCTGGAAAAATTTAAGCGGTTCTCTAAAGCAAAAGTAAACATGCAATCTATGAGCAAATCTCATGCATGTATACATAGAATCCTTACTGAGTCATTAAAACTCATTGAACATGTATCTCCTTCTTAGATGGAACAAAAGCTTTATAATGTAAGCTTCACTTATTCAGTCATGCAGTTTATATGCCACACAAATAAAATAAAAGCAAGAGCTACAGGATAAAATTAATTTGTGACTTGTATTAATCTAACAGGCTACATTTCACAATTTTAAGAAACTGGGAGAAAGGACATTTGTGTTTTTATTTGCTGATTCATTTACTGACTGAAGAAAGATGGCTTTAGTGAACAGAACCCCAGATAAGCAGTGAAGCAATGGTCATTGTTTTCTATGATTATACTAGAACCTTCACAGAGACTGCGGTGGTGGTGCTGCAGTAGCGTTGCCGCCTCACAGTAAGACGTTGTCCTATTTGATTCTCAGCTAGAACGTCTTCTGTGTGTAGACATGCGTGAATGGGCATACCTTCATTGAAGGTTGTGCATCAAGGCTAGCAACTCGTCACGTAAAAATCTACTGACAATCATTAGCGGACCGGAGTTCTGCTGTGGCGACCCCTAACCGGGAAAAGCCGAAAGACACAAACAAATACTAGAACCTTCACAGTGGTAAACTCTTTGCATGGCAAGTTGATATATGATAAATGCAAAGAAAACTATTACTTCTTAAGAATAGGCATTACAGAAAGTATTACTAGACATCACTGCTCTATGTTCACCCACTCAGTAACTACATGGATTACTGTAAATGAAATATATATCTGTGTGTGTATATATATATATATATATATATATATATATATATATATATATATATATATATATATATATATATATATGACTTAGGTTTACAATGCCAATGTAGTGAGCTCAAAAGCCAGCTCATTATGTTACCAATGACCACAATATAAAGGTTACTGAAATGTTATTACATTAGGAAGTGGCATCTTATTCACTGTATGAAAAGATTTTCTAAAATATCACAAAAATAAGGCAGAGGTGAGCTAGTTGACTAAAATCAGTATCCTTATACTTGCTACTTAAACAGTTAAATAATCACCTTTTTTTGGTGTAAATAGCACATTTAAACTTCTGTAGAGGAATTCTGCTTTCCTTTAATGCTAACTCTTCAATATAGTATATAACATTTACTAAAATGCGTTAGGTTTATACTGTCTAATAAAATTAGGTTGGGTCTGTTTATCATACCTCTTAGTGAATGCCTTTTCATATATAATAATAACCCATGCTTAATTTAAGCATAAAGACTTTAAGTCTTTAGTTATGAAGTGTACTAACTATAAACTGGTTAAATGGAGTGAAGAAGTAGTGTCATGTTTTGAGAGGTTCTCTACATCTTGAGTTTTAGTAGTTTATGCATATATTGATGTTGACTTTGATTGTAATACTATGATTTTCTGTCTATTGTTATACTGGTTTTAAATCAAGTCTTTGTTAGTTGACATAGTCACTATTTTGCTATATTATCTCTCAGTCTTAGTAGTTATGTGGTTAGGCACAGAAGCAGTTCTGAGAGATTTTAGTGCTACATGAACTTCAAAAATGATGTACTCCCATATCTTTATATATATCTATGCTATGAGAAAAGGACTTCCGACTTTGGAAAAAAGTGCAGTGGGGGCAGCAATTGACCTAGGATATGCAGGCAAGGACAATCCCTTCTCCTTCTAGATATGGGAAATACTTTCAGAGAGCCTTGTGAGAAAGAGTTACCTGCTGAGAAACAGGATACAAACAACTGGTCAGTCTTTCTGACATTCTTAGTTTGATTCAAGTAAAACCGGAGTTAGAGATGCACATCTAGAAGGTGTAGCATGTACTTTCCTTTACTAGCAAAATGTGGAAGGAATACAGAGGTTGATAGGCAGGTTGAGTCATGATTCAGAAGCCACCTTAGGAAGAATGGATGGACTGTTTTCAAAGTGACTCTATCTTTATGGAAAACCAATTCAGAAACTTTACAAGAAGTAGTGTAGAGCTCCAGTACTCCTCTTGCAGACGTTACTCCTACCGAGATCACAGCCATATTGTCTGAATCAAAATCACATCCAAGGGAAGAGGATCCTGGTCTGCAACACTAGGAGGACTACTCAAATATCCAAGACAATGATGATAAGATTGGCATCTAGCTGAGATCACTTGCCTTGGACTATCCTCCCACTCTAGTTGGGAGGCATCCGTGGTCACTGTGGCCTAAGGGGGTGGAAGAATTAAGGGACATCCTCGTGGAAGGAGAGGGGAAGTTATCCACCAATAAATGTGCTCCCTATAAAGGCTCATCAAAAAGATTATGTAAGAGACTGGTTGCTGCCTGATCGACAACTGCACTGCTAATGTTCACGGAAGCAGTCTCATTTGAAACCTGGTAAGTGGAGTCAAAGTTATACAAACAGCCATGGAACCCAGGAGTCAGAGAATCAATTTGGCTGATGGCTTTTTGTGTGAGAGAACCTGTTAGTCATGGGAAGGAAGGGATGAGATCCATGGCTGAGGGAGTCTTGCAATGAGAGTTGTCATACCTAAAAAAGATCTGACCTTGTAAACTGCAGATGAGACTTCTGAAGGTTTATTGTAATCCCAAGTTATTTGCACAAGTGGAGCAAGGAGTCTCTGCCAAGGAAGATTGGATCCCTTGCTAGGGAAGTTATGAGCCAGTCATCTAGATAAGGACACACCAGGAATCCATGCAGTCGTGGATGGGCGTGGGGTTGATGGGATAGGCGCATTTGGTAAACACCTGGCAGGCTATGGTGAGTCCAAAAAGCAGAGCTCTGAATTGATAATGACTGTCTTCCAGGCAGAAGTGGAGATACTTCCTGGAGCACCTTTTCATTTTGATGCAATAGTACACATCCTGAAGCTCTAGCAAGCAAATCCAGTCATTTCTCTTCAACAATGAGAGAACAGACTGAATTGTGACCATCTGGAATTTGGTTCAAACAACAAACTTGTTTAACTGACTTAAATCCAAAATTATTGTTATATCCCCACTTTTTAGCACTAAAAAGAACCTTATGTAAAATATAGATCTTCTCCGGTCTGGTGAGACCTCTTGGATTACTCGATTTGGAAGAAGATTATCTTTTTCTGAAGCTGCAAACTCCTTTTATGGGGAATAACATCAGTAATTCTCTTTTGAGGTGGGGAAGAAGAGTAAAAGGGAATGAAATAGTCTGTGGTAAATCTTCTCTGCACCCACTTGTCTTGAGTGATGGCTGCCCAGGCCATGGGATGCTGAAACAAGCACTCCCTGCCTGCCTCTAGAGTAGGACAGTTGGACAACTTTTCAAGAGTGCTGAAAGGGCTTCTCAGAGAATGGACCCAGGAGGCCCTGATTCTGAGGAACACCTCTGCCTCTTGGGAATTGTCCGTTAGAGTTTCCCCTTTTGTCACGGGGATCTCATTCTCCAAAAGTGTCAGTTGAAAACCCCTAAACCTTTAGGAACCACATTCTTTTCTTTACCTTTTGATTTCTACAGGGCGGGTTTGAGAATTTGATCCCCAATTGCAGAAAGGGCTATGCTATCCTGTTTACCTCTGGAAAGGGTCTCTAACTTTTGGACCAAATAAGGTTGAGCCATAAGGGGCATTGATGAAGGACGTCTTGATGTGCTCAGATCATAAAGCTTTATCCACGCATGCCTTCTGATGGAAATACATGTGCTAGCTGCTCTCGACATCACCCACCCCCCTGTGGCATTAGACATAAGGAGCATAGATGTCTTCGACAAGGATAATAAGGTGGCCATCTGAGAATTAAATGTCTTTTTCTGATCTGCAGATAATGTTTCTGGAAGAGGCATGGAGATCTCCTTGACCAAATTCCCTTGAAAATGGGTGAACTGTGACAGGTAGTTAAGCGCCCTAATTGAAAATCTAGAGGAGGTGTAGACTCACTTCCCAAATCTGTCCAGAGTGCAAGATTCTCTGTTCAGCAGGTGGACAGTGGAACATTCATCAGGCAGCTCCTTCTCTGTGGCTGCTCCCACTACCATGGGATCAACTGCAGGAACCTTGATCCATGTGAATAATCTTTCAGAGGAATTAAAAAATCTATCTGGCTTCTTGGAGATGGGCTCAACTATGTTCGGTTCCTTCCACACTCGAGATGAGATAAGGTCCACCATGTCATCCACATGGAGTACCACCCTTGAAGAAGATGGGCCAGAGCCAGAAGACTTAAAGAGCATCAATTCCTTAGAAGAAGGTGCTTGGGAAGACCAAACCCCTTTCTGCAGATGAAGTTCAAGGATCTCCCCAAATGAGACATCCTCGAGAGGTGATCTAGGGGAACTTTTTCCATCATCGAAATCAGCATCTATGATAGGTGATTCCTCAGGGGAATCTAAGTGTCTCCTCTTACACTTGTGTTTCCAAGAAACCTTTTCTGTGGGTTACTCAGGAGAGGCCGCAGAAATGTATAATGTCTCACAAGGGAGAACAGGGTCATTGCTCTCAAGAAATGGATGCCCAGATGAGACAAGAAGACCAGGCTGCGAAAGCTAGGAGATTCTAAGAGGGAGGGTTGTATCCAAATGGGAAAAGGAAGCTCTATCTCTCTTTTGAAAGACTACCCTCTTGAATGTGAATGCTGAATACTGAATGGCTCCAGGAAGCTTATATTTTGGACCTGTAGCCCTAGGAGGAAGCTTGACCCTGGAGGCTGTTCAGCTAGGATCCGAGGCAGTTGCTGCAGCCGAACTGTTGAGCACCAAAGCCGCTAAAAGGAAGGAACACATCCGAGGATCCTGGATCCAATCTCAACCTATCAGAATCAATGACAACATTACAGCTCTGACCTCGACAGAGAACTGGCCTGAGTAAAGGAAACATGAAGTCTCAGCTCCAAGGCAGATCTACCCTGGGCCAGGGTTGGATCCAGAGACTCTGATCTAAGGGGTCAGATTGGAGAGTGATCTATAACCTGGAGATGGGAAGAGGTATCGCTACCAGATCCAGCAGAGGCAGGAGCCAGTAATACCCACAATTGGATGTAGGTCAGTAGGAAATGCCTTATCATTCTGTCCATTTCTGCTTCAGTAGAATTCTAGAGAATCTAAATGACCTGAGTGACGAAGTGCAGGAAGGAAGTTTGGATGAATCTATGCCTCGGAGATACAGGCTTTGATGGGAATCGAGGAAGTGTCATGGAGCCTATGACAATATGATCAGAATGAGGCATTTGATACGAAGATTTAGCCATTTTACGTGTAGTGTTGAAGAGGTGGTTGGATCTGGAGAGCATTTTCTTGCAGATTTTTCCTTCTCTGAAGGTCTGGAGCTATCCTTGGGCTTGAAGAATGGAGAGACAGAGGATGAAGATGAAACCCATGTATTCCCCAAAGTTAAAGGGGTCTTCATTCCAGGGAAAGGCTGGATGAGACCCTTCAGAATCAGCTTGTTATGTCTCTCCACTATTGCCCTCTGGTCAAAAGCCTTACAAATGGAACACGCCACATCCAGATACGAAGGACCAAGACACTAAGCACACTTCTCATGTGCTTTGGAGTAAGGGAATTTGTGTATGCATGACACACATTTCTTAAAACCAGAGTTTTTTTCAGACATGTCAAAAAAAAAAAAAAAAAAACAACCACAAACAGCAATGTCCTAACTATATGGTGAAACTACTAGCTATTATACCTGTCTCTAAAGTAAAAGAATATCTATATAAAAATATATATTAGCAAAGAAGAAAGTCTAAGGGAAGCAAGCTAGGGGAGAAAAACAAGGAAGCTACATCTGTAAAACTATAGCCAAAAGTTTTTAGAGATGATAGATAAAACAACATATCCACCAAAAAAATACACATCAAAAACCTGAAATCACCTCAAAACCCATCAGCACTTGAAAGCTACAAATGAGATTTGAGGTAGCTTCTTCTGTGCATGGAGATTATGGGTAGGGGAAGGGCCTGAGCACTGGATTCAAAGCTTTGAAACAACCAAGTACGTATTCGACATCAGATCCAAGACCCCGGATGTACAGGAATGGATGGAAAAGACAACATCAGATCAAAGTGGTGTAGGATTACCTCATCTGAAGGGATATTTTAGAGCTACACAGTTAAACTTCATATATATATATATATATATATATATATATATATATATAGAAACACAAGTAAAACGTTACAATTCAAAATGATGAAGTGAGGGGGTGGAATTCAAGAAATAAGGATAGAGTCAGATTTTGTATGTAGATCCTTAAGGAGAATGACAAGAGTCATACAGAATATTATATTTATAAGGTAGCAGAAAGTATTCTAATACCTAAGTCAACATAAGAATGGAGAAAGGAGATTTTGACAAAAGGGATGACTGCATGAAGGGGTACAGAGAATATGGAAAAGTGGGCTTGAATTTGATGGAGAAAACTGGTAAAGGAACCAAGGTACTGGGAGAAAATATCTAGAGATGGAAAAGTACTAGAATGGGATGAGGCCAAGAAGACATTTAGACTGCAGGCTACAGACTGCCTTCCCTACCACAGATTAATATCAGAGTATATGCAAAGAGAAAGTGATACATGAATCCTAAGTGAGCAACCTGATCTGGTAGAGTTTTCAGTTGAATCTAGAACTGAAGCTACTGTTAAAAAAATGATAATTAGTAGGCCATAAAAAATACTGTATGATAAGTATAAGATTCAATCAGAGGAGGATAGAAAAGATTAAGAATGCAGACTGGATACGCAATTTACAAGGGAACAATGAAAGGGCATATGAAGGGCTCCCAATTATGCCACAAAGTCTAGAAGGTTTGGGATTTTTGCATGGAACTGTTTGCATAGGCATTTTTATACCCTGAGCAGACTTCAAAGAATTTTTCCTCAAGTAGATGGCAAATAAGTTAAATGGGAACATATTATTTTGGGAATGAGTTGGCAGATTTTAAAACTTCCCTACAGAATACTATATCAAAACTATTGGGGGTAACTACGTAAATGATTCTTTTGAGCTGGGACACAGGATCTGCTTTGCCTAGACATAATAAGGCCTTGCTAAGTTTAATTTTGGTGGCTGCCAAAAAAATAATTACTACAAAATGGAAATCAAAGTCTAAATCAACTGTATAAAAAATGAAAGTGGGATCTTTAGTAAAGAGAATGAGCAAATTACACGGAAATAAATGGAAATTGTGGGGAATAATACATGCAGAATAATGTTCAGGAGGAGGAGTGAGGTTTAAGGGAAAGCAGGAATCACACAACTTATTTAATGCTCGACTGGCAATAGTTATGAAAAAGAATACAGGTGATGTATAATGTATGCAACTGGAAACAAGATAATATGGTTTGTTTTCTTTTATAGTAATTAATGTATGTTTTGTTATGTCTTAAGTAGTAATTTAATAAAGGTGCTAAAACAATCAGAAAGTAACATTATTAGAACTATTTTAAGAACTGTTCTGTAATAACGTTAGATTTAAAACTAAGATGGAATGTTCACAAGATAATGACTAAATACTCATACACCAGAGAAATAAAGAACTGACACTTTTTACTGCTTACAACATATTACAGTAAATGTGCAAATTACTACTGGTGACTTAACTGTCACACTAAGAACGCAAATAAAGGTTACTGTTGATATCAATAGTATTAGAAAGTTAATGAGTTAAGGAAACTGAATCTAGTATTTGATAGACAATATAAATGTTAGGATTCAACAGCAAGAGATCTAAAGTTGTGTTTTCTGACATCTTAAAAGAGAAGGAAGTTTGAAAAAAAATCTATTTTTCAAGTTACATTGCAATATGGGCAACTTTGTGTAAAATTAACAATCATGAATGAAACAAGTGTATAGAAATGGTTAACAGAGTAGTGTATGCAGTCAATGGAAAAGAAACTAGAAAGACAAAACTTGTGAAATGATCATACAATTATGAAGCCATTTCATAAACAGCTCATCTACATGACAGTTAACAAGTTAAAAAAAAGTTATGTACTCACCACAATGTTCCATCTGTGTTGTCCATTATCTTTCTTCCTCAACTGTTGGGTTCAGATCCAGTTCTCGGATCAGACTCTGCTGCTTCTTCCGGATGGTAGAACACTGAAACTCTTAAGCTCTCCCCTTTACCCATAATGCCCTAGTACCTTACATACCTCAGATCTAGTTTGCTGCCCATAGACCTACAGAGTACTACAGAATCAGGAAATAATGGAATATTGGACTGAGTTTCTCAAATATCCTTTGATCTTTCCAGGAGTAAAGCAAAGGAGGGGGTTGGTGGGAGGGAAATTGAGGAAGAATGAAAATGGACAACACAGACGGAATGCTATGGACAGCATATAACTTTTTTTATCTGATGTTGTCATTTTCATTCATTCCTCAACTGTTGGGACAGAATTTCCAGCTACCTAAATCCCAGGAGGACTCTAAGGAAGGATATTCCTGAACACAGCTGAGCCAAAGGCAGCTCTACCTCTAGAGACCAGATCCAGTTTGTAATGAGCAATAATGATATGTGGATTAGCCCAAGTTGCAGCTGCACAAATATCATCTAAGGAAGTTTTAAACAAAAAGGCTGAATAAGTTGCCATAGAACTGGTGGAATGGGCTTTTGGTAGTTCTGGTAACGACAAATTCACTTTTTCAAGAACAAAGGTAATACAATCAGTCAACCATCTGCTAAAGTCACTTTAGACACAGGTCTGCCTAATTTTGAAACAAATAATTATTCGGATTTCCTCAAATCTTTAGTTCTGTGAAGGTAAAAACGCAACTGTCTGTGAACATCCAACAGGTGTAACATATATTCTCCTTTGTTTAAGAAATTTGGAAAGGAAACTGGAAGGTTGATAACCTAATTAATACTAGAGTCTGACACCACCTTAGGAAGAAAGGAAAGATTGGTCCTTAGAGATACTCTGTCCTTGTGAAAAAAAAGAAATAAGGAGGTTTAGAAGTAAGAGCCTGAAGTTCAGACACTCTTCTGGCAGACGTAATAGCAACTAAGAAAATAGTTTTCCAGGTCAAAAATTTTAGTTCATACTTAGCTGATGGTTCAAAGGGAGGTTGGTTTAAGGCCTGAAGAACATTTAAATCCCAAGGAGGAGTAGGATCCTTTACAGGAGGTCTAACTAAATAAGTTCCCCATAGGAAGGCTTTACATAGCTTGGAAAAAGCTAAGGTTGAATTAGTTACTCCTATAGTAAAGTTAGAAATGGTTGCTAATTGTACTGTGACAGCAAAGGAGCTAGCCCCTTCACTGAAAATCGTAGCTAAAAAGTCAAGAACCTTAAAAATCTGTGCTAAAAAGGACCTAAATTATTTTTATGTGCTCAAAAAAACAAATCTTTTCCCTTTACTTTTGTAAACTTTTCTAGTGAAAGCTTTGTGGGATGATACTAGAATGTGGCATAGAGAGGAGGAGAACCTGGGTTGTCTAGTAATTAATGGAAATGGAGAAACTATGCAGTCACTTTGAGGTCTGAAATGTCCGGATGAGTCATTTCTGTTAGGTGCGACATTAGGTCTGGAGTTGGAGCCAGAATCCAAGGTGGATGCAGAAGATGAGGCCAAAGGAAGGGAAACCAGATCTGACGAGGCCAATCAGGGCAATGAGGATAAAAAGAAGCTATGTACTCACCATAATGTTCCATGTGAGTTGTTCATCTCGCCTTCATCCTTACAAATCAGCCGCTTTCACAAGCTCAAGGTTTTCAAATAGCTCGAGGCCAAATCCCTATCCTATGATGCTCTATGCCTCACCTTAGATCTAGTTTGCTGATCCCAATATACACAACATGAGTGTAACTCCAGCCGGAGTAAGAAATCCCATACAAAGACCCACCAGACCTCAAATCTCTTACACGTTCTTCGAGAAGCCTGGAGGGGGTAAGCAGGAGGGAATGTAAGAATGAAGGCGAGATGAACAACTCACATGGAACGTTATGGTGAGTACATAACTTCTTTATGTGAAGTTGTTCAATCTCCCTGTTCATTCTTACAAATGGGTAGCATCCCAAGCACCATTTATCCTGGGTGACTCACGGGAGTATATTACTGAGGACAGTGCAACCAAAGGAAGCCCTGTCCCTGGAGGCCTCATCTATTTTGTAATGTGTAATGAAGGTATGCGGTTTTGACCAAGTGGCAGCTGCACATATTGTATCTAACGGCAGTCTAGCCATGTAAGCTGAAGAGGTAGAAACAGACCTTGTGGAGTCCGCCTTCACTTTATGTTCTAGTGGTTGGTTCACGGAAGAATATGTGAATTTTATACAGTCATGTATAATGTTAACCATTTGGAAAGAGTGAATTTTGACACAGGCTGCTCTTTCTTGGTATCTGAATGAGAGACAAAAAGTTGTTCTGATTTTCTAAATTCTTTTGGTTCTATCCAAATAAAATCTGAGTTGTCTGTGTACATCAAGTTTATGCAACATATACTCCAACTTGTTGGAGTGGTTACTGAAGAAGGCTGGGAGTTCAATTATTTGATTTAAATTAGCCTATGAACAAACCTTTGGAAGGAAGGATCGATTAGTCCAGAGTGACACTCTGTCAGGGTGAAAAATCAGGTATGGCGGTTTAATAGATAAAGCCTGTAGTTCAGACACCCTGCGTGCTGATGTAATGGCCACCAAGATAATGGTTTTCCAAGACAGGAATTTTAGTTGGCAGGAAGATTCAGGGTCAAATGGAGGAAGAATAGTCCTAGATAGAACAAAAATTAGGTTCCAGGGAGTGAAAGGATGTCTAACTGTGGTCTAAGATGTATGGTTCCTTTTAAGAAGGCTCTACATAACCTGTGAGACATGAGATTCGAGCCTTCTGATCCGAGGTGAAAATTTGAAATTGCAGCCAATTGAACACATATGGTACCTGCCGCAACACCTTCATTAAAAAGTTTAGTCAAGAACTCTAATATGCTAGCAATTGGGGTGATGTACGGGTCAATATTATTTTGGGAAGCCCACAAAGCGAACCGCTTCCACTTGCTGACATATAACTTTCTGGTTGAAGCCTTGTGTGAAGATACAAGGATATGCTGTACTTCCGAGGAAAGATTGTGGGACCTGGCAGCAGCAAAGCTGTCAATTTGAGGGAGTGAAGTGAAGGATGAAGAGCCCCTGATGAATGTGTCAGCAGATCTGGAACTGGGTCCAGAATCCAAGGGTCCTCTAGTTGGTAGAGTTGAAGAAAAGGGAACAAAATCTGTCAAGGCCAATAAGGGGCTATCAGAATTACAGACCTTCCCAATGCTTTGGCTTTCTGTAGAAATGCATATAGAAGTCCCAGGGGCCAAACGTGGATGAAAGAATCCCTTGGGTTTTCCCCTGTTGGGGGATTCAGGGCAAAGTAGCTTCTGCATTTGGCATTCATGGGGGATGCAAACAGGTCGCAGCAAGGCTGGCCCCATCTGCGGAAAATCCTTTCTGCTACCTCGTTTTTGAGGGACCACTCATGCGGCATCAGAATAGCTCTTAGTTTGTCAGCGATCACATTGGATTTCCCCGGGATGTGTGCTGCTATCAGAAAGTGCCCAGTGGATACAGCCCACTGCCAGACTCTTAGGGCATCTCGACATAGGGGATAAGACTTGGTTCCTCCTTGCTTGTTAATATACCAGACTACTGACGTGTTGTCGGTCTGAATCTCAATCGTTCCCAAAGGAAGAGAGTCTTGGAAGTACTGCAACACCAAAAGTACTGCTGTCATCTCCAGGACATTGGTGACTCTGTCTCTGACCAGGTGCCTTGGGCTGTTCTTCCCTGAAAAAGCCCCCCCCCCCACCCTACCAGAGAAACGTCCGTGGTCACCGTGACTGATGGCGGGGGAAGAACAAATGGCCAACATACTGTTACATGGTGGCTGGTCAACCACCACTGTAGATCCGTCTTGCATGAATCTGTAATGATTATCAAGAATGACATCGAAAGTTGATGGTAAGATCATTGAGAGAAGAGTAACCATTGAAGTATTCTCATGTGCATGCGCCCTAGAGGAACTGCTATGAGAGTTGCTGCCATAGCACCTAGCAATTTTAAAACTTGAGAGGCTGGTACTTTGTTTTGTGCCAGAATGTCTGATGCCTGTTGCCGAAGTATGACTATTCTTTCCAGGGGCAGTTTTACCATGGTGGTGGTGGTGTCTAAATCTGCTCCGATAAAGGAAATACACTGCGATGGTGACAACGCAGACTTGTCAAAATTTATAGTAATTCCTAACTGGGAACACAGATTTAGGGTGAGGTCCCTGGATTGAACTAGTTGATGCCTGGTGGTGGCAATGAGGAGCCAGTCGTCCAGGTACGGAAACACTCGGAATCCTAGACGCCTCAGGTGAGCCGTAACCACTGCCATGCATTTGGTAAATAATCTGGGGGCAGTTATGAGACCAAAGGGCAGTGCTCAGAACTGATACTGACTGGCTTGCAACCGGAAACGCAGGTGGTCTCTGGATGGTCTGGCCATTTTCATATGATAGTACACATCCTTGAGATCTATACAGCACATTCAATCATCTGTTCCTAGAAACGGAAGAATCGACTGAAGCGTGACCATCCGGAACTTCTCTTTCTTTACAAAAGTGTTGAGTTTGCTGAGGTCCAAGATGGGCCTCCAGTCCCCGGTTTTCTTTGGAACTAAAAAGAATCTTGAGTAGGTTCCGGATCCTATCTGGTCTGCTGGGACTGGCTGGATGACTTTTGTCTAGCAACCTTTGAATCTCTATAGTTGCTTGATCCCTGAGACTGGGTGGAACGTCTGGGATTTTCTTTCGTATGGAGGCTGGTTCTGTGAAAGGAATGACATATCCTCTGGAAATAATGCTTTGTACCCAACAGTCTTTTGTAAATTTTAGCCAGGCGTCTGGATAAAAAGACAAGCGACCCCTGACTGCCTCCAGAGTAGGACAGTCAGGCCTCCTTTCAGGACCGCTGGTAGGGCTTGCCAAAGAACTGATCCCTGTCGCCCTGGTTTTGCAGACCCCCTCTGCCACCTGGGCAGCATCTTCCATTATTGCCCCCTCCTCTGCCCCTGGAGGGGGGTTCACTGCGTGTGTTCTGAAAGGCTTCTTGGGACTTGCGGAACCACATTTTTCTTCCCTTTTGCCCTATGGGGTAAGGTCTAGCAGGGGTGGAAAAACAGACTCCTATGGCAGATAGAGTTTTTCCATCTTGTTAACATCTAGTGAGGATCTCCTTGAATTTAGGCCCGAAGAGGGACAAGCCATCAAATGGGGTATTAACAAAGGAAAACTTGAAGGCTTCTGCAAACGAGCATAAGCGCATCCAGGAATGTCTCCGAAGAGCTACTGTTGAACCCGCTGCCCGACTCGTGCCATCAGCTGTATAAGAAATAAGACGCATGGACGAGTTAACTATAGAATTAAGGGTATTGAGATGGGATGTCACCTTATCAGGAACACCCTCAGCTGCAGTACTCTGTAGATTATCTCCAAGCTCTTTAAGGAGATCTCTCTGAAGTCTGGTAAAGTGTGTCAAATAGTTGAGCGATTGCATAGCAAAAGTCGCTGAACTAAAAATGCGTTTCCCATACCTGTCCATAATCCTGGAATCTCTATTAGGAGGATGGACAGTAGAAGATGTTTCAGACATCTTTTTCTTGGTGGCCGCTGCCACCACCATGGCATCAACTGGCACTCCTTTGGTAAGAAACATTTTGTCTTGTGGAGAGATAATAATTTTGTTGGGGATCCGAGGGACAGGTTCCACAGTATCAGGAGACTCCCACGCCCTTCGAGCACCTAATTCCATTAATTCATCGAAGGGTGGAGTCACCCAGGAGGTGGAGGGTTGAGACCCAAGGCCTTCAGAAGCACCGACTCATCATCAGTAGGGTTAATGGACTACCAGCCACACCTCTGTCTTAGGATCTCTAGGATATCAGCAAAAGAGATATCCTTCGAGGGGGACTGTGGGGACCCTTCTGACTCCTCTAAGTCAGTGTCTGATGTGACAGACTCCTGCGGGGATACTAAATGCCTCCTCTTGCAAAGCTTCTTCCTGGGAACCTCATCAGCGGGAGCTTCTGGTGAGGTCTCAGTAGAACATGGGTCACCCAATGGGGCTACTTGAGACTCAGGGTCTCTACACTTTAAGGGGACCTGTGATGCAGAGGTAGAATGCGGTACTTTCGGGGATGAGGAAGTAGGCCCTGATGAAGTGGGTGTCTTTGAAGACATAACTCTCCTCATGGCATGGAAAGCCCCACTGATCAGATGCAAGGAAGCAGCTGGTTCCGATGAAGATGGCAACCTCCCCGGCGCCGAAACAGTGGGCTCTGAACCAGAGGAAGAAGCCGAGCTCATCCGTCCCACGACTCTCCCCCCTGGAGCTGACCGGAGAGTATGGGCTCCCACACGCCTCGAAAGGCATCCACGTAGTCAGAGTCAACGGAGCCGATGGCACTGGAACAGACCTCGGCTCCAAGGGTTCCACAATCATCAGTTCTACCCCCTCCGTCTTTGAAGGCCCTGCTCGGCTTGCAGGAGGAGCAGACACAGTAGGCAAGTACGTCTTCGGCTCCGAGACTGGTTGGGCCGCAGCCAACAACAATTTGGCTAATGCCGGGTTCTGGAGGAGCCTCTGCACCACTCGGTCCACATCCACATTGGAGAGGCTCCTCGAAGAACGAGTCGAAGGGATGGATGAAGCCACCGACTGCAAAAATTGGTGATTTTAAAACAATGGAGAATGGCTCCAATACCGGGGACCGGCTCTGAAAATCTTGCTCGGTTCCGAGGACTGTGGAACTGGCGACCTCACCTTCTCAGCCAATTTCGGAGCAGAAGACTTCTGCTCCGAAAAAGCTTTCAAAGACTTAGATTCCTTGGAAGATTTGTAAGTCTGGTCAGCTTTATCAAGAGATTCCTAAAATTCAGGTTTCAGCAAACCTCTATCCACTAGCTTTCTCCTACGTTCTAACAAGACCCTGCTGCTGAACCAATGACAAATGGAACAGTCTCCTGAAGATGGACTGCACCCAGACAGTAAACACAACTAACATGTAAATCAGATGATGGAGAACAGACCATTGAGTTAAGACAGTCCATTGAAGGATCCTCGTATTGTACCTTGCCAGTGGTGCAAGAGTGATTGCTGCTGACATGGATCCCAGTGCTTGGAGTATTAAACAAGATGAAAAAGAGCTTTGAATGATCTTTTTGACCTGGGACTGAATTGTCTGAATCTGGGATAGAGGGAGAGAAGCTATTTGACTAACCATATTGAAAACAGGACCAATTAATTCCAAATATGTGTTGGTTCAAGTTGAGATTTGTTGCAATCGACAGAAATCATCAGACAAGAGCACAACTGGAGTAAGTAGCCCCAAGCTTGAATTAGATAATGCCTGGTTGGAATGGTTAGGAGCCAGTCATCCACATATGGAAACACTCAGAATCCCTGCAGTCTCACATGAGCTGCAACTACTACCATACGCTTGGTAAACACCCTGGGGGACTGTGGTGAGACCAAAGGGTAGTGCTCTGAACTGGCAATGACTGGCTCCCAGCCAGAAGCGTAGACATCTCCTGGACCTTCTGTTCATTTTCATGTGACAGTACATATCTTAAAGATCGACTGAGCACATCCAGTTGTCCTTGTGCAGAAAGGGCAGAATGGCCTAAACCGTGACCATCCAGAACTTTGTATACTGAACTGATTGATTTAATTTGCTGACATCCAAGACTGGTCTCCAGTCCCCTTTCTTTTTGGCACTAAAAAGAATCTTGAATAAGTTCCAGACTCTTTTTCTGGTCTGGGGGTCCCCTTGGATGACTCTTTTTTTTCTAGCAGCTTGTTTATTTCTACTGCTGCTCTTTCCCTCTGACTGAGTGGAGCATCAGGTATTTTGTTTGATAATTGGGTGGGGGTGAATGGGAAAATGGTATTGTATAACCTCTAGATATTATCCTTCACAATCATGTATCTTTTGTAATTTCTAGCCAGGCTCTCTGGTGCAGGGATAAATGATCCCTAGCTGACTCCACAGATGGACAAGTCAGGCTTCCTTTCAGAAGCACTGACAGGATCTCTCAGAGAAAAGATCCCAAGATCCCTGGTTATGAGTACCACCTTTGCTGTGAGGATGGTGTCTTCCATTTGAGTCCCCCCCCTGCCCTGGGGGAACTGTCACCACATGTGATCCTGGAAGGGTTCCTTGGATTTTTTGAATCACATTTTCCATCTGCCTTGTTGGTTCCTAGAAAAAGTCCATTGAGGAGTTGAAAAACATATGCCCACAATAGACAGGGTTTTCCCTTCCAGTTCACACCTAGAGAGCATGTATTTTACTTTGGGGTCATATAAGGAAGTTCTATCAAAGGGAGCACTGACAAAAGAAGAATTGAAGGGTTCTGCAATATCACGTAAGTGCATCCAGCCATGTCTTCGATGGAAATGCCTGAACCCGCAGCCCATGTGGTACCTTTAGCTGTGTGGCAAATAAGCCTCATGGATGAATTTGAAACAAACTGTAGGGTAGCCAACTGTGAGGAAACAGTACTCTCCACCTTGGAGGACAACAGCCCAGTGAGGGATTTGGAAAATTCCTTGATCAAATAAATCCCTCTGGAGTCTTGTAAATGTCCCAAAAGATTCAGCAACCTGAGGGAAAAGGTCGCTGTAGCATAGACACACTTCCCAAACTTGTCCAGCACCCTAGACTTTGTGTGTGTGTGTGTGTGTGTGTGTGTGTGTGTGTGTGTGTGTGTGTGTGTGTGTGTGTGTGTGTCGGGGGGGGGGTGAACAAAGGAACTTTGCTCTGCCAGTTCCTTCTTAGTGACAGCCAATACAACCATGGCATCAATGGGTATTCCTTTACTCCAGTGTAGTCTGTCATTAGGTGGTGACAGAATCCTATCTGGTTTCCTAGGGATTGGCTCGTGTCAGGCTCCTTCCATGCCCATCAAGAAAATAAATCAATGAGATCATCGGTGGGCAGAGTCACCCAGGAGGTAGACAGGCCAGTATTAAAAGTCTCCTCAGACAAAGGGTAGCTGGGGGGGGGGGTCCAACCATCTTCTCTGTTTTATTATATCAAGGATGTCTCCAAATGAGACATCTTCTGGTGGTGACCATGGGGACCCTTCACTTTATTCAAAGTCCTTATACCCCGTGACTGACTCTTGTGGAGAGTCCAAGTGCTTCCTCTTGCACTTCTTCTTCCTAGGAACCTCCTCAGTGGGGTATTCTGGGAAGGTATTGGAAGAAACTGCAATACCCTGCTGGGAAGCCTGGAGATCTCGCACTGGCTGTCCCTGTAGTAAATAATGATGAAGCACTAAGAACAGAAACATCAGGGCAGAAGGTTAAGGATCTGAGGGGGTTAGATTCATCCATCCTGTTGGAGCAGAGAATACCCTCTTCACCACCTCGAAGGCCATTTGCCCAGAGAGAGAGAAGACCCTGGCACCGAGAAGGCAAGCTTCTCGACAACTGTCCTTCTCCCCACTCTGAAAGCAGGAATCCGGAGACGAGCTATCTAGCGCTGAGGCTCCATGGGGCAGAGACAGCTCCAACAACTTTGGAGTTGACTCCAACACCTCAGATCTGACAGGGAAGCTTTGGTTCAGAGAGTCATCTGGATCAGAAGAAATTTGAATCAGAGCACTCAGAGTAAGCTCTGAATCCGAAGATAATGTCATCTTCGGATCCAAGCTAAATGGACATCAGAAGAGGAGGTTGAAGGGGGCTGTAGTTGATGGATGGGCTTCCTGACCTGAGGGGGTAGCAGCCGGCAAAACACCCATCTGAATCTACGCTGAAATGAACTTCCACATTATTCTTTCTATATCTTCCTCGGTCAGACTTCTGAAAGAACGAGTCGAGGCAAGAGAAGGTGACTTGGACCAGTGTCTTTCCCAAAAGGGTGAAGGCACCCTAGAAAGTACAGGATCAATGGAAGAAGAGTATCTGGTCCTGGGGAGAACTATAGGTCTCAAGGCATCGGATCCAATGGCTTTTTTGTTGGATCCCAGATAGTCGGATCTATCACTTTTTAATTCCTCGGATGAGAGGGAGAAGAAATTGGGACCTTTTCTGACCCAGTTTAGGTCTTTTTCTAGACTGCTCCGAAGCCAGAGTTGAAGAGATGAAAGGCTTCTGAGATGAAAACTTTGTTTCTTTAGCTTTACCTTTGGGGGACTGAGCCCCATATATTGCTTCTCTAAAGGAAAATGGCAATAATCCTTTTAATATTAGTTTATATTTCCTCTCAACTAGAGCCTTAGAGTTATGGCAGATCGAACAAACCTCTTGTGTTGTGGCCTTAGGCAATAAACCCATAGTGTGTGGGCATCTGACAGCAGCAGCTTGTGCACAGACTTGTCACACTTTTTAAATCCAGAGGGGTCTTTTTCCACCATTATAGCAGAGAAGGCAGAAAAAATATCAACTATGATGCTAAGGACTACACAAGAGTGCAGAAGGTAAAAGATTGAAAGAGAAATCAATGAGATACAGTACGACAGACAGAGACAAGAAGAAATTATCATCAATGATAACTGAAGAGATATGAAAACGTATGAGAGTAAGGGATGAGTAATATGAGAAAATATTAGAAAATATAACATTTTAAAAGATGTAAATTGAAGAAAACTTATCATTTATCTGTAAAAGCTTGAGAGCTAGGCTGACCACATCTTTTCACAAAAGGCGTCAAACAAAATCTTAGGTAGCTTGGAGTTGTTGCATTATGGGTAAGGGAGAAACTCAAGAGCTTTTTGGTTACCACAAGCTTTAGTAATGGCCAAATCAGATCCATCCAACATGAAAATTGGAGACTGCTGCTAGTTGGACTCTAATAGTAGAAGAACCTGCACCTTCATGAAAAAGTTTCACTAGAAATTTCAGGATAGAATGTATGGGTGCAGAAAAGGGGTCTTTCTGGTTATCACTCACCCATATTACGAACCTATTCCACTTACTCTTGTATAATCTTTGTATAGAGGTTTTATGGGAGAACAACAAGATACGTTTTACCGGACAGCAAAGAAGAGGAAACCTGACAATCAAGGGAATTGGAGCAGCCAAGCTATCAGCTTGAGGTTTTGGAGGCTGAGATGTCCCATTCTCAACGGATGCATCAGCAGATCTGGAGCTGGTTCCAAAATCCATGGTTCTTCCAAAAGATGAGGCTGTAGGAAAGGAAACCAGATCTGACGAGGCCAATAGGTTGCAATCAGGATTGTCATGTTCTCCAACAAACTTGCTTTCTGGAATAACTTGGGAATCAAAGGAATTGAAGAGAAAGCATAACGGAGTCCTGGAGGCCAATCGTGAACAAATGCATCCTTTGGTGACTCCCCACAGGAGGGATTAGGGCAAAGTAGTTGCTGCATTTGGCACTGGTGGGTAAAACAAAAACGAAAAGCGAACTAAACAAACTAATAAAACAAAAAACCAAGACGAACAGGAGCTACGTAGGATAGAACTGTTTAATAATGTTAGCGCTTTCGGAAACAGACTGTGCTTTTCCTTCTTCATACAAACAAAAACCAAGTTCAAATGCTTTTAAATGTAATAATCTACGTGTCAATTAATTACGTAAAATGAAGCTCAAAATTTAAAGTAAAAGAATACATTAGTTTAAAATCTTCAAAAGAGTTAAAACCAAGTAGAGCTGAATAAAACTTGCCTAAGCAACCCTTAGTTTACCATTAATCATCACAAACTACATGAATATGTGTTGACTAAAAAGTCTAAAGTGACAATCAACTCATAAATGTTATTATTATTAATAAGTTAACCAAAAAAGTTTTTTTATATAATATTTAAGTAAACACAAAATAACTATTCTACTCTTTTGAAGATTTTAAACTAATGTATTCTTTTACTTTAAATTTTGAGTTCTATCCTACATAGCTCCTGTTCGTCTTGGTTTTTTGTTTTACTGGTGGGTAAAACAAAAAGATCTCAGCAAGGCTGGCCCCATTTCTGGAAAATCACTTTCGCTACATTCTGATTGAGGGACCACTCGTGCGGCCATAATATGGGCCTGCTCAATTTGTCTGCAATCACGTTGGATTTCCCAAGGATGTGTGTTGTCATCAGAAAACAGTTGGAGGACGGTGCCCATTGGGAAACCCTTGTAGCTTCTTGACAAAGGGGGTAAGATCTGGTTCCTCCTTGTTTGTTTATGTACCAGACTACTGACATATTGTCTGACTGAAATGCTATTGTTCCTAGAGGGAGAGTCTTCTGAAATGCTTGCAATGCCAAGAGCACTGCTCTCATCTCTAGGATGTTTATGTGCAAGTGAGACTTGTGTTCCTGCCAAGTGCCTTGGACTGTCTCTCCCAGATAATGCCCCATCACCCTGTCTGGGAAGCATCCGTGGTCACTGTGGCCTGGGGTTGAGGGGGAATAAAAGGACAGCCTTGAGATACTGAAGGAGAGTGAATCCACCACTTGAGATCCTTTTTGCAAGAATTGGTTATGAGAATCTTGTGCAACATTGGTAATGTCAGGATTGACCACTGTGTGGAAAGTAACCATCGAGGTATTCTCATATGTTGGCAAGCTAGAGGAATAAGTACAATAGATGCTGCCATCTTCCCCAGAATTTGTAGCACTTGTTTTGCACTGGCTTGAGTTTTCTTGATTAACAGTCTCACATGTAAACGAAGATCATGCACTCTGTCGTGAGGGAGTCTTGCTATCAGCGTGGTTGTATCTATCTCTGTTCCTACAAAATTTAACTTTTGAGATGGCACTAGAGCAGATTTGTCATGATTTCTGGTAATGCCTAGGGAAGAACAAAGCTGGAGTGTATAGCCCTGGCTTGCAGCAGTAGATGCCTGGTCAGGGCCATTATGAGCCAGTTGCCCAGATACGGAAACACCCAGAATCCTCGGAATCTCAGGTGAGCTGGCACTATTGCCATGCATTTGGTGAACACTCTGGGGCTGTAGTGAGATCAAAGGGCAGAGCTCGAAACTGGAAGTGACTGGCTCTTAGCCGGAAGTGCAAGAACCTTCTGGATCGTCTTTTCATTAGGATGTGGTAGTATGCATCTTGAAGGTCTATAGAGCACATCCAATTGTCTTTTTCCAGGAATGGATGTATCAACTGCAGTATCACCATCCGGAGCTTGTTTTTCTTCACCGATTTGTTTAGTTTGCTGAGATGCAAGATTGGTCTCCATCCCTTGTTTTCTTTGAAACTAAAAAGAATATTGAGTAAGTTCTGGATCCTCTATCGTCTGTGGGGACTTCTTGGATGACTCTTTTTCTTAGCAACCTTTGAATTTAACCTGTAGAAAAGGCACCGAAGAAGGACAACTAACACTCGAAGATGAAATAAAACAAATTAATTAATCCAGCAATAGGCACAAATCCAAAATAACAACTACATTAACGCTCAACATTCTCACTGCGTTTTTGTCTTAAGAAAGACTTCATCAGATGTACCCCATTAAAAAACACATTACTTAAATAACCTAATTAATTAAATAAATTAAATAGCCACCAATCAGATACAGCTCCAAATAAACCAATAAAAGGAAAAATGTCACATCAGTCAGCATGTTAATACCCATATACCTAAACCACTAAAAAATACTGGAAAAGTGTATGTGTGAATGTGTATATATATATGTGTATATATATATATATATATATATATATATATATATATATATATATATATATATAAAATGTACATGGAAATACATATATATTAAAACATAAAACTTCAGAATTATTCACTTACTATATATATAAAACATGATGTGACAATTATATATGTACATATAAAAAAATACTCTTAAAATGAGTTTGTTCAACATACTAAAATAGCATGTCCTAAATCTCCATCTAGTGGACAAAAAAATAATAGTTGTCAGAGCCTTGCAGCTCTGAGCTTTACAACAGGAGCTATTGATACAGTTTCATTATACCAGGAAATTTGTTGGCCTCAAGTACAATCTGCCAGTATAATTCCCTGTATTCACTATTAAGTTCCCATGGCCCCCCTCTTTTTATCCAGGGGCACCACTTCCAATACAAAAAATGCAAAAGTAGCTGTTTGACATGTCATACTATGTTTGTATAACGCACATAATGCTATATAAATTACCCCACTAAAATCACAGGTTGCATGCCCTTTTCATACAATATTCCTAGTCCTTGCAACCAAATAAATGTTTTCACCATTAACCACATGCAGCCACTGGGAACAGAAACCACATTTATAGGTAACCCTCCTAACTCGGCCATATAAATTAATAACTTCATCCTTCTTTTCAATTAAATTCTTAATATTAGGACCTTTTCTAAAAATGCATTTAAAAGGTTTGTCAAAAATATTCAAATCAGACATACTGGCAAATTTAGACCATTCTTTTTCCATAATATTCTTAATTACCCCTGCACCCCCATTATAATTAGTCACAAATGCCATCTGTACAAGTCTCACCAGACCTCGCAGTGGCCACATCATCCTTCCCCAATAAGAGGGCAAACCTATTTGACCTGCCTTTAATGACCTCCTCCCAAACCTCCCGCAGAAGTTGACACACTCGATTATATATATATATATATATATATATCTCTCTCTCTCTCTCTATATATATATATATATATATATATATATATATATATATCTCTCTCTCTCTCTCTCTATATATATATATATATATATATATATATATATATATATATATACCCGCAGTGGTGGTGCTGCGGTAGCGTTGTCGCCTCACAGTAAGACGCTGTCCGGTTCGATTCTCAGCTAGAGTGTCTTCTGCATAGAGACATACGTGAATGGGCGTACCTTCGTTGAGTGTTGTGCGTCAGGGCTGGTAACTCGGCACGTAAAAATCAACTACCAACCATTAGTGGACCGGGGTTCCGCTGTGGCGACCCCTAACCGGGAAAAGCTGAAAGACACAAATAAATTATATACATATATATATATATATATATATATATATATATATATATATATATATATATATATATGTGCACACATACATACATACACACATACATATTTTTCCAGTATTTTTTCAGTGGGATTAGCATTTCTTTTACTTTGGGCCCAAAGAAAGATGAGCCATCAAAGGAAGCATTAACAAAGGAAGACTTACAGTGCTCAGTGAAGTCGCAAAGGTGCATTGAGGCCTGCCTCCTAATGGAGATGCCTGAACCCGCCTCCATACTCACTCCATCTGCTGCATATGAAATAAGTCTCATGGATGAGTTGACCACCGAGTTGTTGACATCTGCCACCCCATCAGCTACAGCTCCCTGGAGGGGAGTCTTATAGTTCTTCCAGCTGGTCCCTCTGAAGTCTGGTGAAATGAGTGAGATAGTTCAGTGATCGTAATGTAAAAGCTGCTGATGAGAAGACGCACTTCCCATACCTATCCATGGTCCTGGAATCCTTACTAGTAGTATGGATAGAGGAACTAGTCTTGGAAAGTTCTTTTTTGTGGCAGCTGCTACTCCTTTGGTAAGAAACGCTTGGTCCTTAGGCATTGTACATATATGGCCTCCTAGGAGTGGGTTCTATGGAATATGGGGTTTCCCAGGCCTTCCCAGAAATTAACTGAATAAGCTTGGTTGAAGGGTGAGATCCGAAGGCCATCAGGTATACGGACTCCTCAGCTGAAGGGATTGAGGACTACCAGTCACCTCTCTGTTTCGGAGTCCAGATGCTTCCTCTTGCATGAAGTCTTCCGAGGGAATTCTTCAGTGTGGTATTCTGGGGAAGTTTTGGAAGATGGGGGAATCCCCTGGGGGATGTCCTGAGGCCTGAGATCTCTGTGGTCCTGTGGATGGGGGTGAGAATGTAAAGGCACCTGCGCCGACAAGGGAGGAAGATCCAATGAGTTCTGTGCCTGAGGGGCAGTCATCACCCACCTCATAACTTTGAAAGCAGTCCGCCCCTGCTCCAAAGAACTCCCCGGACCGGACAACACAGATGTTGGGGTCAAAAGAGCTAGCAGAGCAGAAGACAGAAACTCCGAAGATGAGGTGGGGGCCAAACCCATCTGTGCTGAGGCCCCAAGAGACAGGGTCAAATCCAAGGAGATCCGAGCCAGTGAGTGTCAGCTCCCAGAGGACTCCTGCTCTGACTGGGTGGAGATGCTCGGGGCAGACACCGGATCTGAGGAGCCAACAGGCCTCAGACCCGATACAGACACCAGCTGGATATTATAATCTTCCAGCTCCAAAACCAAAGGACAGATCAAAGGAGGAGTAGGCACCAAAGGGAAAAGATTAGTCTGATCCGATTCCTTTGGGTTCGGATCCAGAAGAAGCTTGGCTAAGACAGGTGTATTTAGAAGCCTCTACAACACCCAATCCGCATCTTCGTCTGAGAGGCTCCTACTGGACCTGGTAAACAGTGTTGAGGATCTGGATCTGGTTAAGAATGGTGAAGGGAGCCAAGACATAATTGGCTCCAAGGATGGAGATTGGCTCCAATAGCGGTACTCAGCTGACGATGGGTTTTTCGGAGCTGATGAATCAGTACAGGATTTCGGAGTCGAAAATATTGTCTGCTGCTATAAGTTCCTGCTCCGGAGGTTGCTGTCTGCTCCGTAGGTGCTGTCAGGGCAGACACCTTTAGCTGCTTGGCCTTCGGCTTTGACAAGGACTTCAGAGCCAGAAAAGACTGGTTTCCTGCCCTCTCAGATTTATCCGATTTTGGAAAGGAGGGATCGACTGAAATAGCCTCAGAAAATGTTTTTTTTTTAACCCCTTCAAAATCATTTTTTTTTTCATTCCATAAGTGCCCTCTGGTTAAAAGCGTGACATATGGAACAGGACTCTTGCAAATGAAGAGGCCCCAAACAGTATATGCAGAAAGTGTGCGAGTCACTGAGGGGCATCTTTTTACTGCACTTTTCACATTTTTTGATCCCTGTAGGCTTGCCTTCTTTTTGAAAAAGAACGAATGCCCTCCAGACAAAACCAATAACAAAAAAACAGGAGTGCAAATGACTCGGAGAGAAACCACGAACTTGCTTCAAGCCAAATAACTGATTTTTATTACTATTCCACCGCCTGAACACATAAAACATTAACGCTTATTATACCATGATCCCCCCAAAACGTGCACGCTGATTGGCCAGCGTGCCCGTTGTAAATCGAGTTATACTAATGGAAAAAGGTCCGGTCGCCCGGACTTTTTTCCATTAGTATAACTTCGTTTTAAACACTGCCTCGCTATGTTAAATGGGTTTAACATAGCGAGACAGCTTTAAAATAAGCAACGGACTCCGTTGCTTATTTTAAAGCTGTCTCGCTATGTTAAACCCATTTAACATAGCGAGCAATGTTAAAAGCAACGGAGAAAGCAAGATCTCCGTTGCTTTTTAGTGTCTCGCTATGTTAAATGAGTTTAACATAGCGAGGCAGTTTTAAAATAAGCAACGGAGATGTCCGTTGCTTATTTTAAAACTGTCTTGCTATGTTAAACTCATTTAACATAGCGAGACTAAAAAGCAACGGAGATCTTGCTTTCTCCGTTTTGCTCAACTCTGATGTACTGCGCAGGCGCAGTACATCAGAACTGCCGCGGATGCCAGACATCTGCGGAAGGGCAGTAAACAGGCATTATACTATGCCATTATTTAAGAAAAGTAACAGTTTCTTTTCTTAAATAATGTCATATAATAGCAATAACCACTTCTGGGTGGGTAATGCTAAATTTACCCACGGTTGGCTTTGTTTGGTCCCTCGGGCTTCGCCCTCGGGACCAAACCACGCCAACCGTGGGTAAATTTAGCATTACCCACACCCAGGCGTGGGTTATTGCTATAATATTACACCATGCGTTTTCGTCCTCATTCAATGGACTTCATCAGATGCTCCATATAATTCCATTTATACAGTTTCTAAAACCAAACGAACCAATAAAATACCATCACTTGATTTAAAAAAAACAAGTAATCTCTCATTTGGGCTCATGAATATTAATCACATATACCTCCTTTAAACTCATAAATGTTGCCTTGTTTTTTTATATAAAATATTATTATAAATATATTTTATTGAATAAAATCATCATTTTCCACCACATTTACCTTAAAAAAAACTTTTGTACATCTGTGACATAGGAGAATGGATATTTTACTATAAAAGAATTTATTTGATTCATTATTTTTGAAACTTAAATTCTTTTTTTTTTTTTTTCTCAAAAATTGTTTTATTAATTATATGAATAGCAAGACAATTAAAAGATTATACATAACAAGAAGGCATAAATGAACATATAACAATTCATCTAGTGATAACAACCTTCATGAGATTTTGATAAGTTATTTAGAAATAAAGCATACACCATATGTACACTATATACAAGTTAGGCAACCTGAGGAAAAAAAAAAAATATTTAACATTAACTATTTAATATGTTTAGAACCTTTTCTAACACAACCTTTCTAATAGCTTTTTTTTGGACTTCCACCTAAGTATCTTTGAGCATCAATAAATTTAAAAGCCATTTTCTGGAAAGTAACCCATTTTAATTTAGAACGATCAATCCAATTTTGTATTATATAAAGTTTTAGTAATGAGCAAATAAAAATGATAACATGAATATCAACTTTTGAAAGATGAATCAATGGAATATGCAGAATAGCAAATTCCCACGTCAACGTGGATTTTTGATATCCCATTTTCTGCAGTCTGACTTTCAAAGATGTCCACAATCTGTGAGAAAAATGACAATACCATAGAATATGAAGGAGGTCTGCTTGGGGATGAGAACAGCATGAACACGAAGGGGACTTATTTGGGTTAAATTTGTTTAATTTGATTGGGGTAAAGTAGGCATCATTATTAATCATTAATTGTGTGTATGCTAATTTTTAAAAGGGATAAATTCCTTAGTGTGTCTAATAGCCAGGACTTTCTGAGATTCTGACAATTGGGAATTATAATTCAACCAAACATTAGATAAAAGACAGTTGTGGTCCATCATTAAAGAATTAATTAATTTATATGAGTTTGAGAGCATTTTATCAGATGATGAAAGTATTTTAATAATCGTGTTAAGGTTTTTCAATTGTGAGTCTATGGGGACCAGAGATACAAATTTGTTTTAATTATTGCTCTTAGTTGTGTAAGAATTGGTGAGTAATTCCAGTTTACTTTCAATAACTTATGCCAGTCAGATAAAGGCAAGTCAAGATATTTCAAAACATCTCCTACTTTTAGATTTTTAATTAAAGGATAGTTTGTTAAGTTCAAAAGTTTATTGTCCAATAATATATTTGGGTTTAGATGAATTGGCTGAACATGGTGCGAGATCTTTTCTAGTTTACACATTTTGAGTAAGGTTTGGAAATCTCTAATCTTTTGTTTAAATACTGTAGATATATTTTTAATAAATAAACTATCCAGAGAGATAAAGGGAATAGCTTCAGGATTTAAATTATTAGAAATGACATAATTATACCATAATTTTATCCATAAAGAGTGATTTGGATAAGAAGTGTTATTGAATTTAGAGATAGTAAGAAGTTTATTGGATGAGACAATCAAATAATAGAGATAAAGATTAGGTAAACCCAAACCTCCCTTGTCCTTCGAAAATGCCAATCTAGAATAGGAAATTCTAACAGATTTAGGGAACCATATGAATTTTGCCAAAGCTTTATTTACAGACTCAAAAATTTTTTGAAATTATCTGATCAGATGATGAGAATTGGTAAAGAAATTTAGGCAGAATATTCATTTTAATAATGGCCACCCTTGAAAGAAATGAAAGGTTTAGATGCTTCCATCTGTCCATATCAGACAATATAGAGTTCCATAATTTATTAATATTATTTTGAAAGGAAGATTTATTATTGTGTTCTAAATTGATTCCTAAATATTTTATATTATAAGTAAACTGAAAATGATCGTCTGGAAACAAAAAAGATTTGTGTGCTAAATGATTTAAGGGAAAAATATGAGTCTTTGTAGAATTTAAAAGATAGTTGGAAACCAAAGAAAAATAATCAATAGAATTCATTATCTTTCTGTAATCAGATAATGGAGTTTGAAAGTAGATTACTAAATCATCCGCAAAAGCAGAGAAATGAATATTAGTATTAAGAATTCTAGGGATGTTATGAAAAGTATTTTGAGTAATAAACAATAGCAAAGGTTCTAAGTAAATGTTGAAAAGAAAAGGGGACAATGGACAACCCTGTCTTGTTCCTTTAGTGATCTTTATCGGAGCAGAAAATTGACCATTAATGTATAGTCTAGTAAACATATTCTTGTATAAAACTTTTAAAAATTTATAAAGAATAAGGGAATATTAAAACATAACATAGTTTGAAATAGAAAGTTCCAACATACTCTGTCAAAGGCATTTGATGCATCTATAATCAAAGCATATATAGGGTTTGGATTTTTCTTAATGAGATGAAGTATAGTCTCTAAAGATAGAGTATTATCCCAAGCATGTCTCTGAGACATAAAACCTGATTGATCTGACGAGATAATTGAGGGTAAAATCCGTTTCAATCTGTTAGCCAGAATAGATGACAGAATCTTAATATCCACGTTAATTAAAGAAATGGGTCTATAATTTACTGGGTCAGATTTATCTTTATTATTTTTAGAATTAGAATGGTTTTGGATGTGTTCCAATGAATATCTGAGATATCATTAACTCTTATATGATTGTAAACTTTAAATAGAAAGGGAAGAACTACCAATTTGAAAGTTTTGAAAAATTCTGGAGTAAAACCATCAGGTCCCGGAGATTTACCCAATTTAAGATTATCTATTGAATCCGAGATTTCTTGTACCGATATAGGGGTAGAAAGTAGTTTGTGCTGATTATCATTAAGTTTAGAGAACTGCAAAGAGTCTAAAAAGAGTTTTGAGTGATTATCTTTAACAGAATTAGAAGAACCTGAATATAACTCAGTGTAAAGAGAGGTGAAAAGTTGAATAATCTCTTCATCAGTATTATATAATCTGTTATTATAAGATAAAGATGTAATATTTGGATTTCTGAAGTTAACTTTAATAATTCTCGCTAACAATTTAGATGGAACCTGGGCCCACTCTGAATATGAAGCAAGTAGCTTTTGTTCAGCTAAGGAGAGGTTATTTTGGTGAAGCAGAATTAAATCTTTCTGACAATCAAAAATGTGTTTTTCTAAAGTAGCATCATAGTTCAGACTAAGATGATTTTCCAACGAAGAAATTCTTGATTTTAAGAATTCCTCTTTCTTAAAGTATTGTTTTTTGAAAAAGCAGCTTTACTAATAAATAAACCTCTTAATCTTGCTTTACATGCAGCCCATTGTATGTCATAAGGAATGTCTGATGATTCAAGACTATTCACCATTTCATTTAGGATTTCTGAAGCTTGTTTGCAAATATCTTCATTTGACAATAAGTTATTATTTAAGGTCCACTTATTAAACATAGTTTTATTTTTGATATTGGGTTTTATGTTCAATTTTAGTGAAATTCTTGAGTGATCCGAAAAGAATCTGGGTTCTGTAGTAAAGTCCACAATATATTTTGAAATATAATCTGAAATTAGAAAGAAGTCTAATCTGGACCACGAATGATAGCACTTAGAATAATAAGTATATATATCATTCTTGTTTATATGTTTAACAGTGCGGAGGGGATCTATTAAATTATATTCTGTCATCAAATCATTTATAGCCAGAGTAGATTGAAGATTATAGGTGACAGTGGAGCGGGAACGATCAATTACAGGGTTTATAACTGCATTCCAGTCACCACCCTCTATAATATGATGATCCTTATAGGATGCAAGAATATTGTAAATTTTTAAAATGAACAAATGTTGTGAATTACATGGGCCATATAGATTTAAAATTAATAAGGGTTTGTCCAAACCAGCAATAGAAGTGGTAAATAAGCACCACCTCCCCTCATCATCAAATTTCTCATCAATAATATTCCCAATGAATTAAACTTAAATTCTTAATGAACAGTGCCACCTTCTGTTCCACCTAAATATTACATATAACAAACTTTCTTTCACAACTTAGCAGACCTTAATTTTAAAAGTGGTAATATAGACAGGTAATCATTTAAGCCTGGTGTTTTAAATGTTTCTAAGGTTACTTGCCACCATAATTCCTTATACCCTATTTTCTCTTCCCATGGGCCACCCCTCATATCATTTTTAATTTGTTCCAGTACAAAAAAATAAATTGATAACCCTCACACACCTTAGAATGCTTAAATAATGCATTTGTTTCTTTCCCTTTCATTATGTCATAAGTGTGTTCGTAAATTCTCCTTTTTAAAGTTCTCTCTGTTTTGCCCACGTAAAAGGAATTACATTTCTGAAAGATGGCAAGATATATTAACCCCTTAGACTCACAATTATAATCCTTTACTAACTACCCATCTTTCCCTACTTTCTAAAAAAAATGTTTTCCTCATTTATATGTTCACATTGGTTACACCGTCCACATTTGTAAGTACCTAGTTTCCTTCCATTTCTTCCACCATAGTTTATTTTATTATTTCTATTCTTATTTTCTAGGATATCCTTTATACTACTTGAATTTCTAAAGACCACTTTGGAAGTTATCCTAGATATACCTTCCAAATCTGTGAAGGAAATAAACCTATTCCATTCTTTGTGAAAAATTGCTTTTATATTATTATTTATTGCATTATATTCTAAAACAAGTGCCTGTTGATATTCCCCATTACCATTTATCCCTTTATTTTCACTTACATTATTTTCATCCAATTTAATCCCCTTGATTGGTTTAAATTTATCAGTTCTCCCTTTTTCCACCTCAGAACTAATGTTTTTAACATAATCCTTAGGGTACCCCCTTTCTGTAAACATCTTCTCTAATAAATTACACTCATTCCAAAAGTCACTATCCATACTAGTCATACGTGACCCCCTAACAAATTGTCCTTTCACTATGTTCTTCTTACAATGTGTAGGATGTGCACTATTATAGTGAAGGAAAGAATTACAAAAAGTTGATTTCCTATGAACCCTAGTTTCCAAGGAATTGTTTACCTTGTATATTTCTAGGTCTAGATATTGTAAACTTTCATAAGATATTTTATAAGTAAACTTAAGGAAATTTGTGGTCTTACTAATATACTCCATAAATTCTTCAAATTTTTGATTACCCCCGTCCAAAAAATCACTATATCGTCTAAAAATCTACGATATAGCATCTAACTTCTTTTTGAGACATACTGAGTAAAACTAGCACTAGTTAGCAACAATGAACAACACACTAACTACGTAAGCTACGTAAGAAGAAATTTAGTGAAAAAAAGATAAAGCTCTCTCTCTCTCTCTTTTTTTTTACGTAAACACAAGGGGGGGGGGTGAGTCCTCTAACTTAAACGGACTTGGTTAACTGCTCTCTAACTAAAATGAGCCGTAACAAGGAGGGAGACAACTAATAAATACTATCTACGAATAGAAGGAAGGGAAAGGTAAGATAAATGGATACCCTGTAACTAAAACGGGTCTAAGTTAGACATCCTCTAACTTATAACGGATGCTAACCAAAAGGGGAAAACTAACTAGGAAACAACTAATTAGGGAAGGCACTAAAAACTAGAGAAGAAATGTAAACTATAAATAAACTAGAAGTATGAAGAACATTTTTAAGACAAAGTTACGAAAGATTTGTAAATAATAGCCAAAAAGTTAGCGCAGAGCTTGCTTGACTATCCTTCTCGCAGCACAGCAAACAAGATCTGAGGAAGCTGGAGAACTGCATTGTGGGTAGGGAAGGATGCCCACGAGCTTTGCCGAAGTCCTCGAGTTTTTGCAAAGGCTGAGGAAGATGCAACACATCGGATTCGACCCATCAGTGAGAATAAAGGCGAGACTGACAACAACATATCGTCCCTTAAACAGCCATTCTGATTTGACGGACTGTTCTTGGTTTTGGGAGGGTCCATAATTCTTTATGGAAACCATTACCATTTCCTCTTAAACATCTGCTCACTTGCATTTTGTTGAGACTGTTTGTTTTTTTTCCCCCCCAAAACTGGATGAGGAGTTAGAGAATCCTTTAGAAAATTTGGAAAAGGAGGGCTGAAAAATCTTAAGAGAGTCTCTGTATCAGCTTACCCCTTTCATCACACTTTTTGATCACCTCTGGAATAGACAGGCCAAAAAACTAAATAAGGAGACTTTAAAATCTCATTTTTAATATAATCTGGGAGGTTCTGAGAATGCAGCCAGGCAAACCTCCTCAAAATACTACCAGTGGCCACTGGCCTGGAAGAAATATCAACTGAGTCATACATACACTTAGCAAACAATGAGTAGTGACTTTCACAATAGAAGTAAATAAATTAATTAAAGCAGATTTTTCCTCACAAGAAGAAATTACAGACAAAACATTCCTACTTTCACAATTAATCAGAACAAACCTTAACATATGAACCCGACAATTCAAAACCCAAAAAATCAAAGTTGCAGAAACATTTACTTTTTTCCCCATACTTATCAATAATCTGCCCATCCTTATCAGAAAAAGCAAGATTGAAATTAATTAAATGTTAGCAGCAGAAGGATTAACTACAGCTACAGCTGTGGAGTCAAGTATGGGAACATTGTACAAAAACTTAGACTGAGGAACTTTATACATCCTTATCACCTCTTTTTGGGGCAGATGGTAGACTATAAGAAAAATTGCACGCAGTGACACACAAATCTCCAAAGCTGACAGAACTGGAGGACTGGGCGAAGGATCTGGAAATTCCTTCTGTAACAGCTTATGGTATTTTCTGGGGGATGGAAAATCTGGAAATAGTGTAAGAGAAACAGAAACTCCCACATGGAGATTCAGAAACTGAGCTCTCCTCTGAGTGCAACTTAGAAATCTGAGTTGAAAACCCTGTATTTGTCCCTTCATCTTCCTATCCAGATTCAGAATCTTAAATCTCTTCAAGAAAGAGGTTTCCCTCTTTCATTTAACAAGAGCTACTTATTAAAAGGATGAATAACCTGATTTAAATCCCAAGCCAGGCCAGGTAAACTACTCCTCTCTAAGGAAATTTAAGGAGGAGTAGATACATGTTTAGTTTTCTGTTTCTCTTTGACAAGACAAAGGAGGACAACTATGTCATTGATGGCAGAAGCTTCCCCAGGGATGGGTACAACATTCTGTTTGAACAGGGAAGCCTTCCCTGTTTCCTCTCCCAGTACCGAAAAGACTGGCTCTCCCTTGCCAACTGAGGATGTGGCTAACCCCTGGTCCATAGTGACTGTAGGTTCTACACAACAGAGATCCAGGGTAAAACATCTAATTACCACAGCAAAGCCACACACCTGTGGCTGAGGCAAACTGCTAGCCTGCTGTTTTGGCAAAGGATGTTTGCTTAACTTTCCTTTTACATCTGGCTGTGGGACCAAGAGTTTGTTCCATGGCCAAGCCAATAATTGTGCCTCTTTCAAGCCAGTAAAACTTTAAAGTCATATTTTTCACATAAAAGCACTTTAAAACACTTTGCAAGCCACAAAAAAAAAACAATTTCAAGCTGATAGGAAAAGAGCACTCTCATTTAAAAGTACAATTCAGTATCATGACAGTCCGTTAAAACACAAACTCTGAGCTTTAAAATTTAAAATACAAACTCTGAGCTTTAAAATAAGTTTCCTGAAAAGGAAAGTGTTATAAAATAGACTATTTTTTAAATGGAAGTTTTTTCCCCCCAAAGGGAAGTTATCTGCCCAGCAAAGGAACAGCACAAGCCAACCGTCAATCCCCAAAAGCCTCAAAGGAGCATACTATTCAGCAGCAGGAACTCCTTGAAGGACTTGGCGCCCAAATCTGTCTTTTCAAGCTGGCTGTCTGTTACATCCTAGGCAGGATATAAGCCATATAGCTAACGCTACTGCAGCAGTGATCAATATGATGAACAACACAAGTTTTACTTAGGAAAAACAAAGAAAACCTTAGTTGTAATTACTTTTCTCCACAAAAGTAAAAAGTCACACTGCCAGTAAAAAGGGACTAAAAGTCATATGGCAGTCCATAAAAACAGTACTCTTCGACAACAGGAAATTGCTGATGGGCTTGACGCCCAAATCAATGATTTTATTTATATATGCTTGAGCTGATTAAAAGACTGAGCGTGAGGAAAGGTGTCTTTAAGCTCTGGAAGCTGGTCAGCTATTACATCCTGGGCAGGATAACACATGCATCTAAGACTGTTGCAGCAGCTATCAAATGACGAACACCAAGTATGATTTATTAGCAAGAAGCTATTATTCTTTATAGAAAGGAAAATGTCCAGCACATTAAAAAAAGATAAATGTATGCCTCAAAAAAAAAAAAAAAAAAAAAAACATATTAGAGACACAAGTGCCATTTAAGATGCAGAAAGATGAAAATCTGTTTTTAAACAAGCACTTAACATTTGAAGAAACAAAAATATTTGAACTGAGGATATAATTGGAAAATAACAGATTCACACAGTGAAACATAAGGACAAGTTTCAGATCACAAACGAAAAAAGAAAAATACTCAAAGTTAAAAATTAGAAAGATGGCTAAAACTGTTGGACAGTGATAATGCATTTGGTAAAATCTAAGAAAAGATTAAGATTAGAAAAATACAAACTCAAAAGTGCATCTGGTGCCAAACAGGTTAGAATATTCCTTTTAAAAACTGTGTATACAGAAAAGAAAAGTTGCTTGACTAATACATTACTTGAATTGCTCATGGAAAAGATACAAGGTAATAAGGACTGGTATGGGATGACTAAACAGATATGCAAAAAAAAAAAAAAAAAAACTGAAAAACAGCGATAAGGAAAGAAATGTTTCCAAATATTTCATGCTGTGACAGCTGTATAATTAAGACTAAACATTTACAAGAAATGTTTAATGTTCTAAAAGAAATATTTTATACAGGTATTTTTGGGAATATCAGGAATAAATTCAAAAGAAATGCTAATTGTCTTAAAATAAATCTCAGACAGTATTACTAATAATAAAACAGGACCTAAAAGTATATCTTGTGATATTGCCCAAGTCTGCAACAATTTTAATCAGAAACAACTGTAAAAAATATTACAACAGTATGGAACACGAGGAAAAACTAATTCATTTTAGAGAAAGATTATAAAAAAACTGGCTAGAATTCTATTCCCAGCCCTCAGTGACACCTCTCTTTTACCTCTCTCTTCCCCAGGCTCTTTACTACTACTCCACATTTCCTTATTCTGTACCATTCTCTACACAACTTATAACTTATTTTAGTATAGTAACCAACTGTACAATTTCACCTTGGTATTTACCTCACCCAGTCGCTTCAGCACTCTTTATTACAACTTCCTCTGTCCCTTCCTGTGCCTCATTCTCTTCAACTGTGACTATACTTCATTCCTTCTGAGTGTACATTATTGCCAATTAAAAACTGTACTCTGTTTAACTTTATTCTGTTTGGAATATAAAAAAGAAGTTATGTTCTTACCATAATGTTCCATGTTTGTTGTTCTTCATCTCACCTTCTTTCTTTCTGTTTGGGTTCAGAGCCAAACTTGGCCACATACTATAGCTCGAAAAGTCTTAACTGACTCGAGGCTAACCCCTATCCCAACATGCCTAGCGGTAGCTACCCAGATCTCGTTTGTGATAACCAACCACTAGACAAAGCAGGTAAAACAATAATCAATTTACCAAAAAGTTACCATAGCAGATAATCCTCTTGTAACAGGAAGGAGGCATAACAAGGGAGTGGACAAAGACTATATCTAAGCAGCTGGAGTGACAGCAGAAACTCAGCCAGTGTAACAAAAAAAAAAAAAAAAAAAAAAAAAAAAAAAGGAAAGGAGGGAAGGACGCAAGAAGGAAGGCGAGATGAAGGACAGCAAACATGGAACGTTATGGTAAGAACATAACTTCTTTGTGTTATGTTTTCCCTATCTTGCCTTCCTTCTTTCTGTTTGGCACAGTGTCCCCAGCACCTAAATCCTGGGTGGCTCACTGGAAAAGACTCTTCAGGACTGTGAAATCAAAGGATGCCCTGTTCCGAGAGGCCACACCCACTTTGTAATGAATAATGAAGGTATGGGGGTTAGCCCATGTTGCTGCCACACAGAGAGAATCTAGAGGTAGTCTAGCTTGAAAAGCAATAGAGGCAGCCAAAGACCTAGTCGAGTGTCCTCTAATCTTTCCTGGGATTTTCAGGTTTCGTGACTCATAAATATATGTGATGGTGTTCGAAAGCCACTTTGGCAAGTTTACTTTAGAAACCTGAGAAACTTGCTTCTTCTCTGAAAAGGATATAAATAGTTGGTCAGATTTTCTAATGTCCTTGGTTCTATGTAAATAAAAGCAAACTGCCTATGAACATCCAACTGATGGAGCTTATACTCTGCCTTGTTGCCATAATTGGGGAAGACAACTGGAAGTTCAATGGACTGATTCAGATTGTACTCTGAACATATGTCTGGCAAAAAGAAAGGATTAGTTCTGAGAGACACTCTTTTTTTGTAGAAAATTAAATAAGGAGGGCGAATGGAAAGTGCCTGTAACTCTGAAACCCGCCTGGCTGATGTAATGGAATCAAGAAAAGGGTTTTCCACAACAAAAACTTTAGAGGACAAGAAGAAGTTGGCTCAAAGGGGGGAAGAATTAGAGCTGCTAAAACTAAATTTAAATCCCACGGAGGGGGGGTACCCTTATTGGGGGTTTCAGTAGGGCAGGACTTTGTAAGAAGGCCTTGCAAAGTTTATGGGACATGACATTAGAACCTAAGTGTCCTACGTGAAAATTGGAAATGGCAGCCAGTTGCACCTGAATCATAGCTGCAACTGCTTCTCGTTCAAAGGTTTCAGCCAAAAAATCAAGAATTTTTGAAATAGGTGCAGTAAATGGATCAATCTCATTCTTTTTTGCCCAATAAGAGAACCTCTTCCATTTACTAGCATAACGTTTCCTGGTAGTGGGTTTGTGAGAAGAAACCAAAATGTGTTGAACTGGATTCACTTCAGAAGCTCGAAATACTGAAATCTCGAATTTCAGTATATCGAGCTCAAGAAGTGGAATCCACAAAACAAAAAAAACTAAAAACCGTGAAATTCAAAACCTCGAATACCAGAAGTTTTGAATTTTGCAGTTTTACTACACACACACCATCCACCACACAAACACACACAATCACTCTACTACATGAAAGAAGGGGGGCAAGCCCCTCTGCACCGCCCATGTGGGGGGCTGCGCCCCCCACACACCCCTACTTAAATATTCTCACTCTTGAGGTCGCACTACATACAAACACACACAAAACACCACCACACAAGCTACTTTCTGTTCGCATACACACATCACAGCAACAAAACACACTGACACACACCACAGCCCCTACCCAAACCCCTTAACACACACACACTTACCTGAATACATAACCATAGCAGAAATTTAGAAGGGCGAAATTCAAAACCTCCGGTATTTGAGGTTTTGAATTTCACGCTTCTAAACTTTCGCTATTATGTGGTTTCGGCTTATTGAGCTCAAAATACAGAAATTCAAGATTTCAGTATTTTGAGCTTCTGAACGGAACCCGTTGAACTGCAGGAGAGATTTCTGGAAGCCTGGCTCGGACTGGAAGTGGAGAAACCAAGCTGTCAGCTTGAGAGTTTGTATGGAGGGGTGGGGAGCACCTGACTGATGTGTCAGGACGTCTGGAACTGGGTACAGAATCCAAGGCTCCTCTTGCAGGTGATGCCAAAGGAACGGAAACCATATTTGACGAGGCCAGTAAGGGGCAATAAGGATCAATTTGCAGCCCAACAGTTTTCCTTTCTGAAGAACTTTGGGAATTAGACGAAATGGGGGGAAGGAATAAAGCAGTCCCGGGGGCCAATCGTGAACAAGTGCATCCCCCCCATCTGCGAAAAATCAGATCCGCAATTTCCTGTTTCAAGGACCACTCGTGAGGCATAAGAATTGCCTTGCTGAGCTTGTCTGCTATCACGTTGGATTTGACCGGGATGTGCGTCGCAATCAGAAAACTTTGGGAAGACATCGCCCACTGCCATACTCTTAGAGCCTCCCGACACAAGGGGTAAGACCTGGTTCTGCCCTGTTTGTTAATATACCACACAACTGACATATTGTCCGTCTGTATTGCTATAGTCCCTGAAGGAAGAGAGTCTTGAAGTGCTTGCAGTGCCCTCATCTCCAGGACGTTGATGTGCAAATGGTACTCGTGTGGTTTCCAAGTCCCTTGAACAGTCTGTCCCAGAAAATGCATCCCCACCCCCATTTGGGAAGCATCCGCAGTCACTGTGGCTACCGGATGGGTGATCAGGAATGGTCTGCCTAGGGTGACCTGGGGGGAGTAGAGCCACCACTGCAGATCCCTTCTGCAGGACTCTGTTATTGAAATCAGGTGTGACATTGGTAGATTCTGGAATGACCACTGAGTGAAAAGGAGCCACTGCAGAATTCTCATATGGAAGTGTGCCACAGGGACCACAGTAATTACTGCCGCCATGGAGCCCAAGACCTTCAGTATGTACCGTGCCTGAATTCTCTTTTTTTGTCATGAGTACTGAGACTTGTTGATGAATGGTAGAGACCCTTTCTTGAGGAAGTCTCACTATCATGTCTCTTGTATTTAATTTTGCCCCTATAAATGTAATACGCTGACAAAGCAACAAGGCAAATTTTTCGTAATTTATGGTGATGCCTAGCTGTGCACATGTGTGAACTGTGTGGTCCCACGCTTTTATCAAGTGATGCTCCGTGGTGGCAGTAAGCAGCCAGTCGTCTAGATACAGAAACACCTGGAATCCTAGACACCTCAGGTGAGCCGTAACTACTGCCATGCATTTGGTGAACACCCTGGGGGCTGTGGTGATACCAAAGGGCAGAGCTCTGAACTGATAATGACTGGCCCCCAGCCGGAAGCGCAGATATCGCCTGTCCATTTTTATATGGTAGTATGCAGCCTGTAGATCGACAGAGCGCATCCAATTGTCCTGACCCAAAAAGGGGAGAATGGACTGCAGTGTCACCATCCGGAACTTTGCTTTCTTGACTGATTTGTTTAGTCTGCTGAGATCCAAAATGGACTTCCAGTCCCCTGTCTTTTTTGGAACTAAAAAGAACCTTGAGTAGGTTCCGGATTCGATTTGGTCTGCGGGGACTTGCTGGATGGCTCTTTTTTGTAGCAACCTTCATACTTCTAGGTTTGCCTGATCCCGAAGACTGGGTGGAACATCTGAGATCGATCATTGTGCTCTTTTGGGGAGTGTTTGGGAGAAGGGAATTTTGTAACCCCCTGGATATTATGGACCATACCCATACATCTTCTGTTATCGTCTGCCAGGCTTTTGGGTACAGTGATAATCTGCCCCCGACTGCCTCCAGAGGTGGACAGGCGGGCAACCCATTTGCAGCGAGACCGGCATCTCCTGCTATTATTTCCCCCTCTGCCCCTGAGGGAATTTTCTCCATGTGTGTCAGGTGAAGCTTCCTGGGATTTCCGGAACCTCATCTTACCACTCTTCTGACATTTGGGGTAAGGTCTCGAGAGAGTGGAAAAACGTACTCCCACGGCACAGAGAGTTTTGTCATCTTGTTCACACCTGTTAAGAGTCTCTTTTACCTGAGGCCCGAACAAGGAAGAGCCATCAACGGGGGTGTTTGTAAAGGAGGACTTGAAGGGCTCTGCAAATTGACATAGGCGCATCCAGGAGTGTCTCTGCAGAGCAACTCCTGTGCTTGCAGCCCTACTTGCTCCATCTGCTGTGTAAGAAATCAGGTGCATGAAGGAGTTAACGACTGAGGTCAAGGTCGCAAGCTGGTTAGCCGTCTTGTTCGTTGCTCCCTCAGTTGTAAGATACTGAAGGGTATCTCCTAACTCCTCGAGGAGATCCTTTTGAAGTCTCTTAAATTGTGATAAGTAGTTCGGCGACCTGAGTGTAAAAGCCACTGATAAAAACATACGCTTCCCGTACCTGTCCATCGTCCGGGACGCCTTGTTAGGCAGATGGACAGAAGATGAAATTTCTGCAAGTTCCTTCTTGGTGGCTGCTGCCACCACCATAGCATCAACAGGCATGCCTTTCGAAAGAAATGGTTTGTCTTCAGGGGCAGTTATAAATTTACTGGGCCTCCGTGGAACTGGTTCCATGGTTTCTGGAGAGCTCCCGTGGGGACCCTTCTGATTCCTCCAAGTCTGTGTCTAAGGTGACGGACTCAAGGGAGTCTGAATGCTTCCTCTAGCATTTTGTCTTCTGAGGAATCTCTTCTGAGGCATGCTCAGGGGAGGTTTTGGAAGAATTGGGGTCACCCAATGGGGCGTCCTGGGGCATAGGTTCCCTACACTTGGGGTGGATGGGGAGGTTCCGAGGAAGACACTAGTACAGAAGGGGAAGGAGTCAATGTGGCCGAGGTTGGAGCGGTCTCGGCAGACAACACACTCATCACCTCGAAGGCACCGCGGTCGCGGACAGAGAGAGACTCCGGCTCCAAAGAACCTGGAGACCTCCTCCGAACCAAAGGCAATGGCTATGAGGCCGATGTATTTGCCGAGCTCACCTGCGTCCAAAGCACCGAGAAGAAGAGTGGGGTCGGACAAGGGTCCAATGCCACTCCCCCCCCCGGAGCCGATGAGTGAGCATCGGCCCCCAGATCCCTCGACAGACCGAGGTATCGAGGAGATCGGAACGGTGGTCGGAAACAATAAACCTAGGGTCATCGGAACTGACAGTTCCACCACCATGACTTCAATGCACTCCGGCTTTGGACTAGATGCAGTTGGAGGAGAAATTGATGAAATGGGCTGGGCTCGACAATAATTTAGCAAATACTGGTGTCTTGAGCAGCCTCATCCCCACCTTCTCCACGTCATCATCCCAAAGGCTCCTGGATGACCAAGAGGAGTGTGCAGAAGACCGGTGACTACCTGCCACAGATTATAAAATGGGAGACTGTGGAACAGATCTCTCCAGCTCCAAGGAAGAGGACCTAGATCTTTTATGAGTCTGGGATGGCTCCAAGACTGCTGATGGAGCTACCGGAAAGAGAGTCTTATCAGAGCCAACTGTTCACTCCAAAGGCTTGGAAGACTTGTCTTTAGATTTGGTCGGCACCGAAGACAGAGCCGACAAAGATGCAGGTTTGTCGTACTGTTTTTTTCAGGCTGAGTTTCTCCAGATGCAGCTTCAAAAGGGGTTTTTGATAAACCTTGTAGAATAAGCTTGTTTCGTCTCTCCTGCAGGACTTGTGCACTAAAGCCATGACAAATGGAACATGAGACCTGCAGGTGAACAGCCCCTAAACAGTACACACAACTCGTGTGCCCATCCATAAGGAACATTTTTTGGCAACACGAGTCACATTTTTTAAACCCTGATGGTTTATGATCCTTGGACATGGTAATACACAAGTTAGCCTAAAAAATTACAGTAACTGACAAAAAACACAACTTTTTTTAAAAAAACACAAGAGAAGGAAAGAGGAGGTAGCCTCTAAGTTAAATGGCTACTTCCCCTATGGAAAGAAGAGCCTCCAACTAAAACGGGTTCTCCGAAAGTAGAAAGGAGGGAGAGAAAAAGGGGAAAGCTCTCTAACTTAAATGGGCAGCCGACAGGGATCACAAAGGCAAGGCAGGCCCATGAAAATGACGGCCACAACAAAAGCAACAACAAACAGCTGAGGTTTAAGGGGGGGGGGGTAGTAGAATATAGGAAAAATTAGATTAACACTACCAGTATACCAAAAACTATCTGAAAACAGTCACAATATTCAAAAATTAGCACAAGAAAAAAAACACTTAGCCTGAGCCAGCAGAAGACAATCTTGATGCTGCAAACGGCAAACAGGATCTGGGTAGCCACCGCTAGGCATGTTGGGATAGGGGTTAGCCTCGAACCAGTAAAGACTTTTTGAGCTATAGTATGTGGCCGAGTCGGAGTCAAGTTCGACTCTGAACCCAAACAGAAAGAAGGAAGGCAAGATAGGGACAACATAACATCATATTTTTCTTTCAAATATTTGTAATATAAAGATGTTTCTCAATTATATTTATGCAATTGCCCAGTTGGACTTTCACTGTCAACAAAGGTGGAGGTGTCTCAATATACATCAATAACAAGCATACCCCTAGGGCGGTCAAACAGAATGATGTGCTGCAGTTCTTCAATATGTAGATCACCATACACAAAATCCCATACCATATCCTAGCAAGCTATAGGTCACCCTCCATGTCCCAAGAAGCTCACAATGTATACCTGCAGACACCAACAATCCACACTTACACCCTACACATAACCCCTCTACAGACTGGGAATCCTACAGCCTCAAATCTATAGGTACAGAGATTCCTGGACTTCGTAAATACAAACAGCTTTGATCAAATATTGAATAGGCCCATTAGCGACTCCAAGCCTCCAACAATATTGAACCTCCTGCTTATAAATATGGGAAAACACTGCACTCCATCCTCCCCCATGTCTCGTCCTTGCTAGTAAGGTCCGACCATAAATTCTTCCCCTTCGAAATCAAAATCAACTTTGTAATCCCACTAAAACCAGTTCAGTTTTGAACTACTCCAAGGCAAATTACCGTTAATAAATGACAGTTTGTCAAAATTCAATGCCCCCAAACACTGAGAACATACCAGCCTATACTGAATTACTCTCAAACCTTTGTACAACCATGTCAATGGCTGCATGGAGGCTACTGTATCTACCAGAAGTAAGCCAAGGACTAGCCCCTAAAACAAACCACCCTAGTGGCATCCCAAATTAAACAAGATATACAACAAAAAGAAAAATATATATATATATATATGACAAAAATCCAGGAAGGGTAATTCCCATAAAGACAAAACCTCCCTTATCAAAGTAAACAGACAAATAAGGGGCCATATTAGGTCAAGTAACACCAACTTTGAGGTTAAGCTAGCCTTCCAGGCAAAAGATAACCAACCATAAGGCCTCTACACCTACATCAGAAAACTCAAGGGCAGCACACGGCAATGTGCTGAACTGGTGGTTAATGGCGCCACATTCAACAAGCCTGGTGATATTAGCAAACCGGTTAGCAGACAAATTCATTTCCAACTTTACCCCACTTTCACCCCCAACCATCCCTCCAAAAATACCCTCAAACATAACCCCTCCAACTATAACTAGGGAGCATGTACTGGCTGCACTCACTAAAGCCAAGAGCATGGCCTCAATGGACACTGATAACATCCCAGGATGCCTCCTGAATAGTTTAAAATATGACTTATCAGGACCCCCTGGACTCATTATTTAAATTTTGTCTTAAAACAGGCTTTGTGTCACATGAATGGAAGACTGCAACTGTTATCCCCCACCATCAGAAAGGACGTACAAAAGACCCTGGAAACTAAAAATCTATCAGTCTGACTAGTCTTAATTGCAAATCCATGGAATGAATTATAATGTAAATTATCAGCAAGGACATAGGGGACTCCAGACACTGGATCGATCCCTGTTTGGCTTTGTCAAAGGAAGGACTACCAAATATACTGGACTTCTTTGAAAAGGCCGCTAAAGCAATGGATGAGGGGAAAACAATACATACTGCCTACCTGGATCTGGCTAAGGCATTTGATACAAAACTCCTCTTGAGCATTGCTAACAAACTTGTGGAACTAGCTATAAACCCCTTTTATAACACATTGGATAGCTAGCTGGCTCACTGATAGGATCCAGAAGGTTAGAATCGGTGAGGCCACTTATACAAAGGAGCTGATCATCAGTGAAGTCGCCAGGGCTCTGTGCTAGGCCCACTCCTCTATGGCATCTACTTTATATCATAATTTGGTAGGTGTTAGTTTTAAGAGTTTCAAAATATTTACAAGATTCAAATATGCTTGAAATGAAGAACTGTTATTTTATTATTCTGAAATATATGTGGTTTGAATTGATTATGTGGTTAATTAATTAGGATTAACTTAATTATGTAAGATAACTGTTTTTGTTATTTGATTTGACTATTGTTATGGTCACACCTATGCTCTGATGAAGTCCATATCTTGGATGAAAGCAGTAAGCACAGATTTTTTTTTTTTTTTTTTTTTTTGGTATTCTGTTTATTAAATTTCCCATTGAGTCTATTCAGTCATTTGCTTTGCAGTATTCCTTTCTGGAAAAGCATTTCTTGCGGTGTTGTATGTAGTATATTTATTAGTTATACATTTTAACAACAGTCTAGTACCGGACAGTCTGAAGTTATATGGGGAGGGAAAGTTATACAGCATTTAGAAAAGACAAAAATGGTTGTAGAACAGTTATCATAAATATCATTAAATTGGAAACAGACTGTCCTACAAATGTGACTACAAAAGAGTTGCTTTTTGAGAAGCTATTCCCTTTTGTATTGATGTTCTTAAATAAAGTTTGGATAGGGGAATTAATTTGTTACTTACGTAAAGCATAAGGTAATGTATGGTTCATTTATGAAATGCCAATTTTCAGAAAGTTGACGTTTCAAAAGAATGCAAAAACAAAACAAACAAAAAAAAATGCCCAAAAACCAGAAGGGAGAAAAACTCCAAAAATCTTGCTTTGCGCAGGGGACAAATCTCCCTTGCAAGCCCAACACACTTTGAACTTATATATAACAACTTGAAGAAGAGAGAAATCTCTCTAAAAAGTGAATCAGATTCATGGCGCACAATAAGAAATAACACTGGCAATGATTTCCTATAGAGAAAAGCATTTGGCCTTATGCAGTTTGACTTTTTTTTTCTGAGGGCTACTATACTTGGGGAATTTCTCCTCGAACTTGTGTAGGGAAGCCATAACGTATGAAGTGAGTAAAATAATTTCTAGATGTCTGTAACTAGGCTAAGTAAAGCAAGGTCTTCTAAATATACAAAATATTAGTCTGAAAAAGACATAAGCATTTTAAGTAAGTAAAAGAAAAAAAAAGAATGTTTCTTATTTCTCAGACTTTTCACATCATGTGGCAATTTGAGGACAGTTAGGGGAAGATGATGGACACTTTTAGAGTGAAAATTGGTTTTGGAGAATGAAAGGACGTTTTCTGAATCATAAACTAAAGAAACTGATAGTTAATTGCGGACACACCATGTTAACATGAGAAAGTAGCATATTAACTGCACACAATAGTTATTTCATTTTAAAGTTCAGAACAGAGTGCGAAAGATATGAAATAAAATGCAGTCAAAGAATAGAATGAATTGACAGAGCACCATAATGAGACATTAGAAAATAATAACGAAAGAATATATGAAATAGAATATCATTTAAAAGAAATAAACAAAAATAAAGATTTGGAAATGGAAACAGAAGTACTCCGAGCAAAACAGAAAAGAGGACCTCTATTTTTAAGACTGTTAATGTAGAGAGAAGAATGACATCAATGTGGTAAAACGGCTGGGGTAATAGCTTTAAAACAAAAAAGGGACCATGTATCCATAAAAAACTATGCACCCAAGTATGAGTGTTAGAAGTACTATGTGTAAAGGAGTGACAATATGTGATACGGGAGATTCAGAAAAAGAAATTTCCTTGAAAGCACAGAATGATACTGTGATGGACAGGGCCTATGATCTCAAGATCTGCACTGCTGCTTCCAAATAATATGTCAATTGTTGTTGTTGTGTCTTTCTGCTTTTCCCGGTTAGGGGTCGCCACAGCAGAACTCCGGTCCACTAATGATTGGCAGTAGATTTTTATGTGCCGAGTTGCCGGCCCTGACGCACAAACTTCAATGAACGTACGCCCATTCACACATGTCTCCACATAGAAGACACTCTAGCTGAGGATCGAACAGGACAACGTCTTACTGTGAGGCGACAAAGCTACCACAGCACCACTGGGTCTATGATCTCAAGATCTGCACTGCTGCTTCCAAATAATATGTCAATTGTGTGTTCTTAAAATCACCACTGTTTAATTTGCAAAGGTCAACTGACCTTATGTGTCTGCAGTAAATGTGCACTGCTACTGCCTTGAGTAACAGCTAACATTTGCAATACCCATATAAGCTCTACACTGACCAGCTGCAAAGCAGAAATATAATCCATGATTCCACAGGCTCTAACCCATTTTGCTTCCGGCCCACTGCTTTCTAATGCTACTTTAACAACAGCACCTAAAAACTTGTCAGGTGTGTATAGCCATGTGCAAACATACCCAGACACACACACATACACACACGTGCACTCTGTGTTTTCTAGGAGGGGTTAATGGTAATTGTCCAGTACCAACACCCCTTCCTTGTCTTTATAGTAATGCTGCTACTAGCTAGACCATTCTAGCACAGTGCAAACATAATTACTGTTTATCCTTAAAATCAGCCAACTGTTAAATACTGATAAGGTAGTGACAGCTTGAGTAGTAATTCTGTGAAAGGTAGAATCCAGTACTTGAGTTTATATCAATTCAATAAGTATACCTTTTAAGTTCACAAAAAAAAAAACAGTCACAAACATTTAAAGCTGAAAAATATAACTTTTCACTTGAAACAAAATGTAACAATGCACTTCGCATATTCAAACACACAAGTAGCCATACAGTTGCACAAGGAAATGAAAAGTAAATATGTTTACAGAGATGGCAGACAGAAAAAAATACATGTACACATCACTACCACACACGCATCACTACCACATATACTGGACTTTCTATCCACCCCTGACTTGCACATCCAAACAGTAGTTGCTCATTTTCTCAGGAAATGGATCTTCAGCATGAACTCCATCCAGGAAAGCAATCTATCTGTGCACACTTCATAAGAAAGGCAGAAACTGAACAACTTATTTCTCTGCTTAAGAGTCGAGTGCTGTATTTCCCATTTTCTTCAGTCTGAATGCAAGGTTTCCACAATCGTACATTTCTTGGGGGGGGGGTCCAAATAAAGTAATTCTCTTCTTGACTCGAAGCTGCATTTCAAGGAGCAGTAAACTTTAAGGATTCTAATGTCTCCAGTAACATTTCATTTTTTCTTCAGTCTAAATGTAAGATATCCTGTTTATATAGCTGCATGTGTCTAGAAGTGGAATGCTAATTCTGTTGACTTAACTACCACTTCACAGAGCAGTAAGCTTTAAGCTCTATCCAGTATGCACATTTGAGAAGCCAGTCACTGTTTAAAAGCTTTGCTGCTGTTTCACTGATAGGAACTGAATATATTTTTACAGGTCACATTTACGTGCTGGAAGACATAAAAAGTCTTTAATGAAAAAAAAATTATGTCTAATTCAATTTTAAACAGCTCTCTCTATGTTTTTCGGAAAGATAACTGCAAGCTTCACTAATCCTGTCACGTGTCCACTGAAAACAATTAGATTTGTTTTAGCACAGTACCAATTATTTACAGATGTTATAAAAGTTTTGAAAAATGATGGTGCCCCTGGAAAAGATGTGATGGGATATAATTTTCATATGGTTTTAGGAAATACCAAATAGCTCTTTTGAAGACTTGAATTAATGATTACACAAAGGCTTTACAGACAAAAATAAGAAGTTATGTCTTACCATAACGATCCATGTGAATTGTTCATCTCGCCTTTGTTTTTACACACGGGTTCGGAGCCGATCCTCGGCTCCGAGTCGGCCGCATCACTAGCTCGCATCTTCGAGAAAGCTCGAGGCACAGTAATATCCCATGATCCTCCGGTGCTAACCCTCAGATCTAGTTTGCTATACCAGAAGAATCCCTCTTAGAAATGTGTCTAAAACACTTATAAACAGATACTACAAAGTCTCTGGAACCCTACTGCCAGGTAGAGGATAAAAGATGCCATTACTGATGTTAATAACATGCCAACCATACCTAGAAAAGGCTGAAAAGGCATCTAATTGAAAACCGTTCTCCCAGACCATAGGACGGGGGATGGAGGGGGGGGGGATGTAAGAACAAAGGCGAGATGAACAATTCACATGGATCGTTATGGTAAGACATAACTTCTTAATGTGAAATTGTTCAATCTCGCCGTTTGTTCTTACACACGGGTAGCGTCCCTAGCTCCTTTTTCCCGGGTGGCTCAAGGGAGAACATTCCTGAGTACAGTGGAACCAAACGTCGCCCTGTCCCTGGAGCTCTTGTCTAGCTTGTAGTGGGCGATAAAGGTATGTGGTTTTGCCCAAGTTGCCGCTGCACAAATGGTATCTACGGGCAAACGAGCGGTATGGGCTGAAGAGGTAGCAATTGCCCTTGTAGAATGAGCTCTGGGTTTGAAAGGGAGTTGCTGTTTGGATTCAGCATAAACGAAATTTATGCAATCTGAGAGCCATTTGGATAAGGTAACCTTCGTTACTGCCTGTCCTTTTCTTTGGTCAGCATATGAGACAAATAGTTGATCTGACTTTCTGTACTCTTTTGTCCTATGTAAGTAAAATCTTAGTTGTCTGTGAACGTCCAACTTGTGCAATGTGTATTCCAGCTTATTGGAATGATTTTTAAAGAAGGTAGGTAGTTCGATAGATTGATTGATGTTCTGAATCGAACAAACCTTCGGAAGGATGGACGGATTGGTGCGCAAGGTTACTCTATCCGGATGAAAAATCATGCGGGTCGGATAGATAGAGCCTGTAACTCTGAAACTCTTCTGGCGGAAGTGATGGCAACCAGGAAAAGTGTTTTCCACAAAAGAAATTTTAACGGAGTTGTGGTTGCTGGTTCAAAAGGGGGCAACATGACTTGTGACAGCATGAGATTAAGATTCCAAGGTGCTATTGGATTACGAAAGGGGGGACGGAGGTGAAAAGTACCTTTCATGAAGGCTTTGCAAAGCCTGTGTGACATAAGAGAACCATCCTCATGGCCAATATGAAAATTGGATATAGCGGCCAGTTGAACCCTTATAGTGGATGTTGATGCTCCTTCTTGAAAAAGTGAGGTGAGGAAATCTAGTATCTTGTGTACTGGGGCCCCGAATGGATCTATACCTTGTTTGGAGGCCCAGTGCGCAAAACGGTTCCATTTGCTGATGTACAATTTTCTTGTAGATGATTTGTGAGAAGATACAATAATTTGTTGTACTGCAGGAGATAGTAACTCCGAGCTGGCTAAGATGGGAAGCGGAGCAGCCAAGCTGTCAGTTTGAGGGACTTGAGGAAGGTGTGAGGAACTCCTGACAAAACAGGTCTGGCTCCGAGTCCAGTATCCATGGTTCCTCCACTTGATGGGATTGAAGGAAAGGAAACCAGATTTGTCAAGGCCAGAATGGGGCTATCAGTATTATGGTCCTGTCCAGACGTTTGGCTTTGTGCAAAAACCTGGGAATTAGTGGAACAGGAGGAAAAGCGTAAAGGAGACCCGGGGGCCAATCGTATACCAGTGCATCCCTGGGGACACCCCCTGGGGGGGGGTAACAGGGCAAAGTAGCTTCTGCATTTGGCATTCAAAGGGGATGCAAACAGGTCGCAGCAAGGCTGGCCCCATCTGCGGAAGATCTCTTCCGCCACTTGAGGTTTGAGGGACCACTCGTGAGGGAACAGGATGGCTCTGCTCAACCTGTCCGCAATTACGTTGGAAGTCCCCGGGATGTGCGTTGCTATCAGAAAGCGTCCAGTGGACTTTGCCCATTGCCAAATTCTGAGGGCCTCTCTGCATAACGGGTAAGATCTGGTTCCCCCTTGCTTGTTTATGTACCAGACCACTGACATGTTGTCTGTCTGAAATGTCACTGTTCCCCGAGGTAAGGACTTGTGAAAGTGTTGCAACGCTAGAAACACTGCCCTCAGCTCTAGAACATTGATGTGCAGATTGTACTCCAAGTTGGACCATTGACCTTGGACTGTTTGTCCCTGAAAGAATCCCCCCCACCCTATCAGGGAAGCGTCCGTGGTTAGAGTTGCTACCGGACTGGGTAATACAAAGGGTCGTCCTAGTGTTAGCTCTTGACTGTGTATCCACCACAAGAGATCCTTCTTGCAAGAATTCGTGATCAAGATTTCGTGAGATAGTGGAAGTTGTAGATACGACCACTGGGTGAATAGCATCCATTGAAGGATCCTCATGTGCATCCTGCCTAAAGGAACTACAAGAAGGGAGGCTGCCATCAAGCCTAGCACTCTTAATGCTTGTTGTGCAGGGACTCTCTTGTTGTGAAGAAGGAGCGAAATTTGATGCCTGAGGTCTGATACTCTTGATGGGGGGAGAGTAACTTGAGCCAGGGAAGTGTCTAGCTGTGCTCCTATAAATAAGATACGCTGTGACGGCGATAATACAGATTTTCCAAAATTCACCGTTATGCCTAGTGAAGAGCAAAGACTGATGGTGTAGTCCCTGGCTTGTAGAAGACGACACTTGGTGGTGGCGGAAAAAAGAAGTTATGTTCTTACCATAACATTCCATGTGGAGTGTTCATCTCGCCTTTGTTCTTACACACGGGTTCGGAGCCGATACTCGGCTCCGAGTCGGCCGCATAGCAAAGCTCTGCATCTTAGAGAAGCTCGAGACCAGGCTATATCCCACAATCCTCCCTGCCATTACTCAGATCTAGTTTGCAAGCAAACCAGACTAACAATAACCCTGATGTGCTAAGGCTACATACTGCCACAAAAAATTCAGAGACACCATCTCACTGACAAATTAACTAAGGGTAACGAAATATACCCGGAAGAGGTAAAGACATGTGGACCAGACTCTAGTCCTACTCGTTCTTCCAAACACGTGAGGGAGGGAAAGGGGGAAATGTAAGAACAAAGGCGAGATGAACACTCCACATGGAACGTTATGGTAAGAACATAACTTCTTTATGTGAGAGTGTTCAATCTCGCCGTTTGTTCTTACACACGGGTAGCGTCCCTAGCTCTGTCACCCTGAGTGACTCATGGAAGAACGTTCCTGAGCACATTGGAACCAAAAGATGTCCTGTCTTTGGAGGCTTTGTCAACCCTATAATGAGCGATGAAAGTATGTGGTTTAGACCACGTGGCTGCTGCACAAATCGTGTCCAAAGGCAGGCGAGCTGCATGAGCCAAAGAAGTGGAGACGGACCTAGTAGAATGGCCTTTTGGTTTGGTGGGCAAGGCCTGATTTGACTTAGAATACACAAAGGCTATACAATCAGTAAGCCATTTAGAAAGCGTAACTTTTGTAACTGCCATGCCCTTTTTATTGTCTGCAAATGCAACAAAAAGTTGATCTGTTTTTCTGTAGTCTTTAGTCCTGTCTAAATAAAATCTGAGCTGTCTGTGGACATCTAACTTGTGCAGCATATATTCCAACTTGCTGGTATGGTTCTTGAAGAAAGTAGGGAGTTCAATGGACTGATTAATATTTATGACAGAACATACCTTAGGAAGGAAGGACGGATTTGTTCGTAAAGAAACTCTATCTGGGTGAAAAATTAAGTAAGGCGGTTTAATTGACAGTGCTTGCAGCTCTGACACTCCGAGCTGAAGTAACCGCTACAAGAAAAAGAGTCTTCCACGACAGAAACTTCAGGAGGCAAGAAGAGGCTGGTTTGAAGGGTGGCAACATTAGTTGTGACAACAACAAATTTAAATTCCATGGGAATAAAGGGTCTCTGACGGCGGTCGAAGATGGAAGGAACCTTTCATAAAAGCCTTACAAAGCCTGTGGGACATAATAGAAGAACCGTCCTCACCAACATGGAAGTTGGATATGGCCAACTGCACTCTTAGTGTGGAAGTAGAGGCTCCTTCGTGGAAAAGGATGGAAAGAAATTCTAGAACTTTATGTAAAGGAGCAACCAGGGGGTCCAAGTGCTGACTAGATGCCCAGTACACAAAGCGTTTCCATTTACTCTTGTAGAGTTTTGTGGTGGAAGCCTTATGAGAGGCAACCAAAATGCGCTGAACTGCCGGAGAAAGTAGATCAGACCTGGCTAGGCGGGGAAGTGGAGCAGCCAAGCTGCTAGTTTGAGGGATAGAAGAGACGGGTGAGGAACTCCCGACGAATGTGTCAGTAGATCTGGTACTGGGTCCAGGATCCACGGTTCCTCTGTTTGATGGGCTCGAAGAAAGGGGAACCATATCTGTCGAGGCCAGAATGGGGCTATGAGTATAATTGTCCTTTCCAGGTTCATGGCTTTCTGAAGAAATTTGGGAATCAAGGGGGTAGGTGGGAATGCATATAGGAGACCCGGGGGCCAATCGTGTATCAGTGCGTCCTGGGGACATCCCCTGGAGGGGGTAGAAGGGCAAAATAGCTTCTGCATTTGGTATTCATCGGGGAGGCGAATAGATCGCAGCAAGGCTGGCCCCATTTGCGGAAAATTCTTTCCGCCACTTGTAGATTGAGGGACCACTCGTGAGGTAACAGGATGGCTCTGCTCAACCTGTCCGCAATGACGTTGGATGACCCCGGGATGTGCGTTGCTATCAGAAAGCGACCCGTGGACTCTGCCCATTGCCAAATTCTCATGGCCTCTCTGCATAATGGGTAAGATCTGGTTCCCCCTTGTTTGTTTATGTACCAGACTACAGACATGTCTGTCTGAACTGCTACTGTTCCTAAAGGTAGGAGGGTTTGAAAGTGTTGCAACGCCAAGAACACCGCCCTCATTTCCAGAACATTTATGTGCAGGTTGTACTCCATGTTGGGCCATTCCCCTTGGACTGTTCTTCCCTGAAAAAGTCCCCCCCACCCTATCAGGGAAGCGTCCGTGGTTATAGTGGCCGTCGGATTCGGTAGAACAAATGGACGACCCATAGTGAGATCATGGCTGGACATCCACCATGAGAGGTCTTGCTTGCAAGAATCTGTTATCAGAATCTCGTGCGTTAGGGGTAACTGCTGGAACGACCACTGCATGAACAGCAGCCATTAGAGGAGCCTCATGTGCAGTCTTCCCATGGGAATCGCAATCAGGGACGCTGCCATGAGTCCCAAAACCTTCAACACCAATTTGGCCAGGGCTTTCCTGCATTGCAGCAGAAGAAGAACCTGTTCCTTGAGGGATGAAGCCCTTACTTGAGGGAGCTTTACCAATGTTAAGCGCGTATCTAGGTCCGCTCCGATGAATGAAATATGCTGTGAGGGCAGTAAGACAGATTTTTTGAAGTTTATGGAAATCCCTAGTTGGGAACAAAGGTTGACTGTATAGTTTCTTGCTTGTATGAGGAGACGCTCGGTGGTGGCGGTGAGGAGCCAGTCGTCCAGATAGGGAAACACCCGGAATCCTAGACATCTCAAGTGAGACGCTACCACTGCCATGCATTTGGTGAATACCCTGGGGGCTGAGGTGAGCCCAAAGGGCAGGGCTCGAAATTGAAAATGACAGGCTCCCAGCCGGAAGCGCAGGTGATCTCTGGACGTTCTGGCCATCTTGATGTGGTAGTACGCGTCCTTGAAATCTATCGAGCACATCCAGTCGTCCTTCTGCAAAAATGGAAGGATCGATTGAAGCGTGACCATCCGGAACTTTTCCTTCTTCACGAAGGTATTGAGATTGCTGAGATCCAAAATGGGTCTCCAGTCCCTGTCTTTTGAACTAAAAGAACCTTGAGTAAGTTCCGGATCCTTTTTGGTCCGCCGGGACTGGCTGAATGACTCTTTTTTTGAGCAGCTTTGAAATTTCTATTGCTGCTTGGCCTCACAGACGGGGTGGCACATCTGGAGACCTTCTTTGTTGGGGTGGAGTTGACATAAGGGGTATTTTGTATCCTCTGGTTACAATGCTTTTTACCCAGGAGTCTGAGGTGAGAGTTTGCCAGGCCTGTGGGTATAAAGCCAAGCGACCCCCGACTGCCTCCAGAGCAGGACAGTCGGGCCCCCATTCAGGAGTGCTGGAAAGGCTTACCAGGGATAGTATCCCAGTCGCCTTGGTTCTGTGGACCCCCTCTGCCGCCAGGGCGGCATCTTCCATGTCTGCCCCCCCCTCTGCCTCTGGGGGGGGGGTTCACTCTGTGTGGCCTGGAAAGATCCCTGAGTTCTACGGAACCACATTTTTCCGCCTCGTTGCCCTTTGGGGTACAGTCTGGATGGAACGGAAAAACGGACTCCAACAGCAGACAGAGTCTTTCCTTCCTGCTCACACCGAGTTAATGTCTCTTTCACTTTGGGCCCAAAAAGAGTGGCACCATCAAAGAGGGCGTTGGCAAAAGAAGACTTGAAGGCTTCCGCAAAAGAGCACAGCCGCATCCAGGATTGTCTTCGTAGAGCAATCGCTGAAGCTGCGGCCCTACTCGACCCTTCAGCCGCATACGAGATGAGCCTCATGGACGAGTTCACTACGGAGGTAAGGGTGTTAAGTTGTGCTGTTACCTTATCTGAAACAGCAGCATCTGTGTTACCCTGGAGGGTATCTCTCAGCTCCTTAATGAGATCCCTCTGTAGTCGTGTAAAATGTGTCAAATAGTTTAGCGAGCATGGAAAAAGTCGCTGAACTAAAAAGCGCTTCCGTATCTGTCCATAGTCCTAGAATCCTTATTAGGAGGATGAACAGAAGAGGAAGACTCCGACATCTCCTTTTTAGTGGCTGCGGCCACCACCATAGCGTCAACCGGGACTCCTTTGGTGAGATAAGTCTTGTCCTGGGGAGCGGTAATAAATTTACTTGGTTTTCGAGGGACCGGTTCCACTGTGTCCGGTGTCTCCCACGCCCTTCGAGCAATCAAATCCATTAACTCATCGAAGGGCGGAGTAACCCAGGAGGTAGAAGGTTGAGCACCAAATGCCTTCAGCAACACCGACTCGTCCTCAGTGGGGGCTAGGGACTGCCAATCACCCCTCTGTTTTAATATCCCCAAGATGTCCGCAAATGAGACATCCTCGGAGGGGGATTTTGGGGACCCCTCTGACTCAACCAAGTCAGTGTCAGAAGTTAGAGATTCCTGTGGGGAATCTAAGTGCCTACTCTTGCACAATCTTTTCCTCGGAACCTCATTGGAGGGAGATTCCGGTGAGGCCTCCGAGGAACAGGGGGCATCCTCTAGGGATGGCTGAGGCAATGGTGCTCCACGCTTTGGATGTGTCGTGGGAACAGAAACAGAGAGCGGCTCCTTAAGGGAGGGAGAAGACGCGTCCGATGAAGTGGTTGTCTGTGTAGACAAAACCTTCCTCATAAGGTCAAAAACCCCTGAACCTCGGGTCGAGGACTCCCCCGGTTCCGAAGAACATGGAAGAATCCGAGACACGGGGCCCATGGGTCTCGACCCTGAGGACGGAGCCGAACCGATCTGAGCCGAGGCCCCGAGAAGGAGAGTCGGAACCGAAAGGTCGGTACGACTCTCGGTCCCGGAACCAAGGAGTGATCGTCAACTCCGCGACTCACCTATAGGTTCCGATGGAGTTGAGGTAAATGGTGTCGATCGTGCAATGGACGGTTTCGGCACAGAGGGCTCCACTATCATCGGCTCATCCTCTTCCGGCTCCAAAGACTGGATGGGTCTCGAAGGAGGGCCTGTTGGAGATAAGGGAAGGCCTTCTAGTTTCGACACCAACTGGGAGGAAACTGCAATTAATTTGAAAAGGGCCGTGTTCTCCATAAGTTTCTGCACGACACGATCCACATCAGTATCAGATAATGGTCTGGAAGATCGGGTCGAAGGGGCTGAAGATGGCACCGACCGAAGAATAGACGGTGGCGGTAGTTCCGACACCGGTTCCAAGACCTGGGGCTCAGTGAGAGACAAACGTTCGACGCTCGGCCCCGAAGTCTGTGGAACCGGCGAACGAACTCTAGAAGATGTACTCGGAGCCGATGACATGGGCTCCGACATCTTCGACCCCTTCGAGGACTTAGAAGTCTGGTCAGACTTGTCCAAGGCCTCCTGGAAGGCAGGCTTAAGAAGTCCCCTGTCAATAAGTTTCCTGCGTCTATCTGTCATGACCCTCCCACTGAAGGAATGGCAAATAGAGCAATCCTCTTGCAAGTGGAGAGGGCCAAGACAGTAGACGCAGGAAGTGTGGTTGTCAGTGATGGACATTTTCTGTCCACACTGACACCTTTTAAAACCAGACTTGGCTTTTTCAGACATGTTAATTAGAAGAGAGAATTTAACACTAGCTAATATCAGGAAGAATTAAGCTATAGGTTAAAGAAGGGTAGGCCCCAAAAGGGAAACCTATAAAAAAACTAACTAACTACAAAATACACAGACACACACACACTATAGGATAGAAATAAAATATCAAAAAACTATAGAAATATAAGAACTTTGACAAAAAAAAGAAGCTATCTTATCTGTCTAACAGTTTTCTCTGGTCGAGCTCTCAGAACGATGTGACCTGTTGCAGCGGCAAACTAGATCTGAGTAATGGCAGGGAGGATTGTGGGATATAGCCTGGTCTTGAGCTTCTCTAAGATGCAGAGCTTTGCTATGCGGCCAACTCGGAGCCGAGGATCGGCTCCGAACCCGTGTGTAAGAACAAACGGCGAGATTGAACACTCTCTCATGGAGCCAGTCGTCTAGATAAGGAAACACCCGGAATCCGTTTCGTCTCAAGTGAGACGCTACTACTGCCATGCATTTGGTGAACACCCTGGGGGCTGAGGTGAGACCAAAGGGCAGAGCGTGAAACTGGAAATGACTGGCTCCCAGCCGGAAGCGCAAGTGATCTCTGGACGCCCTGGCCATTTTGATATGGTAGTATGCGTCTTTGAGATCTATAGAGCACATCCAGTCGCCCTTTTGCAGAAAAGGGAGGATTGACTGAAGCGTGACCATCTGGAACTTTTCCTTTTTCACAAAGGTATTTAACTTGCTGAGGTCTAAAATTGGCCTCCAGTCCCCTGTTTTCTTTGGAACTAAAAAGAACCTTGAGTAAGTTCCAGAACCTATTTGGTCCGCTGGGACTGGTTGGATGACTCTGTTTACGAGCAACCTTCCTATCTCTATGGTTGCTTGGGCTTGCAGACTGGGTGGAGCATCTGGGAGTTTTTTGGAGTTTGGTGGTATTTTTATGAAGGGGATGTTGTAGCCTCCGGTAACTATGCTTTTTACCCAGTAATCTGATGTAAGATTTAGCCAGGCCTCTGGGTATAAAGCCAAGCGACCCCCGACTGCCTCCAGAGTAGGACAGCTGGGCCTGCACTCAGGAGTGCTGGAAGGGTTTTCCAGGGAAGGTCTCTCTGTCATCCTGATTTTGCGGACCCCCTCTGCCGGCTGGGCGGTGTCTTCCGTTTCTTCCCCCTCCTCTGCCTCTGGAGGGGGCGTCACTTTGGGTGTGTTGAAAAGATCCCTGAGTCTTTCGGAACCACATCTTTCCTCCTCGTTGCCCTTTAGGGTAGGGTCTAGATGGAACAGAAAAACAGACCCCTACGGCAGACAGGGTCTTCCCTTCTTGTTCACACCTCGTGAGAGTCTCCTTTACTTTGGGCCCAAACAAGGAGGCACCATCGAAGGGGGCGTTGGCAAAGGAAGACTTAAAGGCTTCCGCAAAGGAGCATAAGCGCAACCAGGATTGTCTTCTCAGGGCAATCGCTGAAGCTGCCGCTCTACTCGATCCTTCGGCTGCATATGAAATCAGCCTCATGGACGAGTTGACTATGGAATTTAGGGTGTTAAGTTGAGCTGTCACTTTCTCGGCGACAGCAGCATATGTGTGTCCCTGGAGAGTATCTCCTAATTCCTTAATGAGATCTCTCTGTAAACGTGTGAAATGCGTAAGGTAGTTGAGCGATCGGATGGAAAAAGTCGCCAAACTAAATATGCGCTTCCCATATCTGTCCATTGTCCTAGAATCCTTATTAGGAGGATGGACAGAGGAAGATGATTCAGACATCTCTTTCTTAGTGGCCACCGCCACCACCATAGTGTCTACGGGAACTCCTTTTGTAAGACAGGCTTTATCTTGGGGAGCTGTCATGTATTTGTTGGGTTTACGAGGGACTGGTTCCACAGTATCAGGTGTTTCCCAAGCCCTCCGAGTTATTAGATCCATGAGATCGTCAAAGGGTAGAGTCACCCAGGCGGTAGAAGGTTAAGTCCCAAATGCCTTCAGTAAGACCGATTCATCCGCAGAAGGGGTAAGGGTTTGCCAGTCCCCTCTTTGCTTCAGGATTTCCAAAATGTCTGCAAACGAGACATCCTCAGAAGTGGACCGTGGGGACCCTTCTGTTTCATCTAAATCGGTATCAGATGTAAGAGATTCCTGTGGGGAATCTATGTGCCTCCTCTTGCACAGTCGTTTCCTTGGAACATCCTCAGCGGGAGCGTCTGGGGATGCATCTGAGGAACCAGAGTCTCCCTGTGGGGACTTCTGAGGCATTGGGTCTCGACGCTTGGTAGGTACCGAAGGCACAGAAGCAGAACGCGGACCTTTTGGGGAAGGAGATGAAGATACCGATGAAGTATGTGTCTGATCAGACAAGACCTTCCTCATGATGTCAAAGGCACCGGTGCCCCGACCCGAAGATCCGACCCGATCCGAAGAAGGAGGTCGTTTCTCCGGAATCGGAACCACGGGCTCCGACACCGAGGACGGATCCGAACTGATCTGAGCCGAGGCACCGAGAGGAAGATTCGGAACTGAAATCTCGGTTCGACTATCCCCCCCCGGAACCCAGGAAAGATGTTCAGCTCCGAGACTCTCCGGCTGGTTCCGAAGGAGTCGAGGTCAACGGAGCCGATAGCACTACTGGAGGCTTCGGCACCGAGGGCTCTACAATCATCGGTTCTTCGACTCCTAACACCGATGACTCGACGGGTCTCAGAGGAGGAAGTGTAGAGGGAACTGGAATAGCTTCGAGTTTCGAAACCAGCTGGGACGAAACCTCGATTAATTTTGACAAAGCCGAGTTCTCCATAAGCTACTGTACCACTCGGTCCACATCGGAGTCGGAAAGTGGCCTCGAAGAACGGGTCGAAGGGATCGAAGCCGTCACCGAGCGAAGGATAGTAGACGGTGGTACCTCTGATACCGGCTCCAAGACCTGAGCCTCGTGCAGAGATAAGGTCTCGATACCCGGCACCGAAGTCATAGGAGCCGGTGTCCGAATCTGAAAAGAGGTGCTCGGAGCCGATGACTTGGGCTCCGACACTCTTGAAGACTTCGACCCCTTCGAAGACTTCGAAACCTGTTCAGCCTTGTCCAGGGCCTCCTGAAACTCAGGTTTAATCAAACCTCTGTCAACCAACTTCCTGCGTCTTTCCAGCATGACCCTCCCACTAAAGGAATGACAGATGGAACAGTCTTCCTGCAAGTGGAGAGGGCCAAGACAGTAGACGCAGGATGAATGGTTGTCAGTAATGGACATCTTCTGTCCGCACTGACACCTTTTAAAACCACTTTTGGTCTTTTCTGACATTTTTAACAGAAAAAAGACAGCACTCTTAAGAAAAATTTCTACACTACAATATAAGTGATATATACATAAATGTAAACTGTAAAACACACCACAGCACACTAAGATATATATTTATATGAAAAATAGAAAAAGTTAAAGGCAAAAAATTATTATCTTTTTAAATACTGTAAATTCTTACAAAAAAAAAAAAGACAGCCTAAGGCCCTTACTAAGAATTTTAAGGTAACAAACTACCTAAACTAGTCAAACAACCACTATATAATAAAGCTATCAAACGCTATAAAGAAAGAGTATAAGAAAAATAAAAAATTATTAGTATATAACAAGAAAAATATAGTAAAATTTCTACTGGCCCGAGCCTCTCGATGCGATCTGCTGCTAGCGGCAAACTAGATCTGAGGGTTAGCACCGGAGGATCATGGGATATTACTGTGCCTCGAGCTTTCTCGAAGATGCGAGCTAGTGATGCGGCCGACTCGGAGCCGAGGATCGGCTCCGAACCCGTGTGTAAGAACAAACGGCGAGATTGAACAATTTCACATAGATATGTTAGTCTTTGATCATATTTACCTGGAAAAAGGAAGGAAAGAAATATTAACTGAATGCCAATTCTTCTGTGCAGTACAGACAAAAACATTATGAAAGCAATGCAGTTAAAAATTATGAAGGCAGCTAAGGCTGTATTAGAGGAAGATATATATGGGGCTCCCAGACGGGATTTAAAAACATACCTAGGCTGGCACACATTGCTTTATGCAGGTACTGCTCTTAGCTCAATGAGGCCCAAAACTAGTTACCAATAAACAAGGTGAAAACTCACAGCTTTGGTCACAGGTAATTAGTGATCTTGCTTGTGCTTGGAACAGGATCCTGTGGTGAAAGACAGAAATTTGCAGTTGCATCTAGGGAGTCAAACAAAAATAAAAAAAACTAGCCATACAATATATGTTCCTCAGTGTGTGCACATACCCTAAGAAGCAAGAATATAGGAAAAATGGCACACTACTTTAAAGGGGCCACTGCACTGCTTAAATTTGTTAACCATAAAAAGGGGTAGTAATTTAAGTACAGAACAGCAGGAAAAAAATGGCCAGCAAGCAGAGACTGTGGGTCTCTTAGACCTGTCAATATGACCTCACCAGAGTGCTGCAACATCTGCTGAGGTGGTGTCCAGGCAAATATTCACACATACATCTTCATTATCCACTTTCACACACAAGCACACTCCCCAGCCTACTGTAATTTACTTCCCCTCCCCCAACATCTTGCAAGCACAGCACAAACTGTATCTCAGAACATCATGCACACATTTTCCTGTGGAAAACACTACATCCTGTGTCTCTCTCACCTGTGCAAGTGATGATAAATGTACATTGCACTCTACATTGTGTTACTTAAGTAGCCTGTGTATAGGACATAGTATGGCCAGTCTATTCATGGGTGAAAACAGCTTGGTAGCAGGTTTGCATGCATCAGCTTTATAGTTGGGTATGCATTGCATACTGTGCCTGCTTTCATCTGGAATGGCCCTTGCCTGTTGCTGGCTTCTCCAATATCCCCTCATCATGTTCATCCTCTGCTGTCTGGTGTGGTGGGATAGATTCCTCCTTCATGAGTACTCCCTGTTGCAGCTTTTAACTCAATATTGTTATGTAGCATAGCACACAGACAGAGAGAATATTTTGAAACATGTGGCAGGGTCAGACTGCTGGCCATCACTAGATAAATCTAGGCAGTGAAAGTAAACCATCACTAGGCTAAACACATGTTCCATGATGACCTGGGTCTGTAACAGTGCATTGCTGTAGCCAATGTTTGTCATGGCCTGCAGATTTCATATGGATGTCATCACCCATATATTCAGCAGTGTCAGTAAAATTCCCCTTGTAAAAACCACTCCTCACAAACCACTGATATAGGCTTCACGCATGCCTTACGTGAGAGACACGGGTGTTAACTGGGCGTCCTGCAGACACATTGTAGATTTTACCCTGTGCATTACAGGCCACCTGACAGTTGATGAAGTGTTAACCTTTATAGTTAATGTACCTTCTTCCCAGGTCACCAGGTGTGGTATTTATTTCAATGTGGGTGCACTCCATCATCCACAGTACCTCAGGGAAAATGAAAGTCCCATATGGTGTTGGCTCTTTATAATGGTTAAGGTGTTTACCTTACAGACACAAGGTGCAGGGTTTGATTCTCACATGGAATAATTGGCTAGGCATAAAATGGCCCACAAGGACACTTAGCCTAGTACTAATCTATGAACAAGGAACCTACATATGGTCTCTCACATGCTGCATCATGGCATTGAGGAACTGGTGGAATATCCTTAAAGTAGAAGTCAAGGATACTCCTATCATGACCCATGATGGTCGCTAAATGGTCCCTGTGGCTGGTTCTCAAAGGCAAATATAACCTGGTACATACAGGAATAAGTACTGCACACCTTTCAATGGCCTGCAGATTTGGGTGACACAGCTCTACCAGCTCTTGTAGGATGACTCTATCTACACAGTAGTGGTCCACAATTTCAGTGTCAGGAATGGTCTAAAATGTTAGGCATTTATGGATGACACAGCACTGTCAAGGGTGATGATGACGATGTGCGACCTCTCCAACAGGAGAGTGTACTGGCATCAAGTACAGCTTGTGGCATATACAGGTTTGTGAATGCTGCAGCTACCCCAAATATCACCCAGTTATTCCCTTCCTGTAACTCAGGATTTTATGGAGGTCAGTTACTCCAGAGCTAACCCATTCAGTCACAGATTTTACACATTTCTGAATCACTGTGCTATATTGTTTACCCTCATTTACATATGCAGAGTCCCTCATTCTAATACTGTTGCTCATTACGATGTCATCATACCACCGTATGCATATAGCGAGAGCAGCTGAGATGCCCCACTGTTCATGCTCACTGTGTTTATGAAAGGCAAACATACTACATACACATGGCCACTCATCTTGCACAATTTCCAACTCACAAATATTTTCCTTTCTTTACATTGCTGTCCATCAGTTGTGATGTTAACTGTATTTACAGTCAAACTGCCCAATATTTATGCTATGATTTTATATAAAAAGTTTAACCTATGTGACTCTCAAGCCTGCTGCAATGATTGTGCCCCATTGCAAATAGTCAGCTCTACAAATAAGTATATACCTCATTTGTATTTTGTATATATTTGTATAACATTTGTTTTTCATTGCACATATTAATTATTTTATCTCATTTATCTGACTTTTTCTTTCTGGGCCTCTGCTGAAAATGGGGAATACTGCCCAGTTAGAATTTTCCCAGTAATAATGCCAGTAAATATATAGATAAAAGGGTGTATTTTAAATAAAAAAATAACTGAAAGAAGAGCTTATCTCAGGCAGGAAGAAGTAATTCCTCAGCAGTGGGTATCACTCTTGAAGAATACACAGGATGCTGTAAAAATGTGGAAGGTATATGTGTGGAATTCAAATAATCAGTTTTATTTTTATTTTACAGGGAATTTTTAAGTTATGCATGGTATGTTTATTCTTTGCCAGGAACACTGGAGACAAAACTGTTGAGGATTACTTTTACTGTATATGGGATTCTCTCCTAAATCTGGTTAGGTGAGATTCAATTTATACTGGTTTACAAACAGGAAGTCTATGTCTTTTGAACCCAGAAGTTTTCCTTGTGTTTCTATGCTTATTTTTTATTCTTCAATCTGTAGTGAAAAGAAAGAAATGTTTTGGGTACTTTTCCGTTAAACCCCTACCACTTTGCGCTGCTGTGTTTGGCCCCTATTTTGCAAGTCTGGAAACCCTAATTCAACAGTTTAGTAAAGGAAAAAAGTGATACCTGTATATTAGTAGTAAAACTGAGTTTTATTTTGACAGAAAAGTGCTGTGTATTGTATTGCACCATCGTCGGTTACAGTTATTAATTTGAGCTGACTGAATGGAGTAATTATAAAAAGCACAGCATTTCTGTTTGCAGAAATAAGCTTATTGTAAGAAATAAATGTAAAACGTTAATTTGTATGTGTATTTGAACAGCCTGGGTTGTTTACATTTAGCCTTGGCTTTGTTCACAGAATGAGGGATATTACTTGGAATAGTGAGCTCTGTATTGCGTCTTTACAATTAAATTGTGGACATTTATTGACTATGTTGGGTCGAAATTTTCTGTCTCTCTTAGCCTAGCAACAAGTTCTGCCCTTAAGTGTTTTTAGTGCATATACTGCGTAACTCTTTCTGAACACTATCACGTAAAACTGTAAATGCGAAGCAACTGTAAATGAGTTTCAAAAAGAACTCCTAGTGGCGGAGGTGCTGTATTTTATTGTGAAACGTCCGCTTCTAATACCGCTCCAACTTTGCGATATCTAATTGATACAAGGGGGGGGGGCCTATTCTGCTGGGACACACTGCAAATAAAACATGCTGCTGATAACAATTTGGGCACAACCAATCTGTAATGTAATTCCAGTTTTCAAAATAACAGGTTAAGTGTAAGACAGCTTGAATAGCGGCAAAACACAGCAGCGCGAAGTGGTAGGGGTTTAACGGAAAAGTACCATGTTCTGTCTATAGATCTTAAGGTGGAAGTATGGAAACAAATTAGATTTTTGTAAAATAAAATTAATACAGTACTTTAAGACACTTTAATAATTGAGCATTCTAAGAAGTGAAGGCTCTGAAAGTTCAGTGGGAATACTGTAAAGGACAGGAAGAAATGGTATAAAGAATTAATAAGTATTACTTTCTCCACAATTAGACAAACCGAGTAAAACATTTTAAACACTTAGATGATAGAACAAATGATAAAACAAAGTAATAAAATCTTATGTGCTGGTTATCTTAAAGAAAAACTTCATGTAAAATCACAGATTAAATAATACAAATAACTAATTATGTAATAGAGCAGTGGAGTTATGGACAATATGGAACATGTATTTTTAGGATGGGGTAGGCAGCCCCGTACCGTAGAGTGGAAGGATCATGGGAGAAGTGAAAAGATGCTTTGCTTTAATAAACTTTCGAATAAAATGCAAACACTTCATTTAGGTTTTTAAGGGAATATGAAAACAGTACACAAAGAATATCCAGACATAATCATTATGTCATATACATGGGAATATGGTTTGGGAGATGTCAATGGAAAGCAGGTGATGGAATATAAAAAAACTACAATTTGCTGAAGAAATGGGTGGTATAAGTGAAGGAGAAGAGTATACATACTATGATCTATCTGTTTTTACTTTTCCTTTTAAAGTACTGTTTTCTTATTAATTTATTTCAAAGTTTATTTACTATTTTTTGTTTTTGTTACTGTTTTAAACAGTTAAATTATCTTTAATGAGATTAATATATGTGAATTTTGAACTGATATATTATTGTCAATAAGTTACGATGAAACATGGTTTAAAGTACCCCATGTTTTTATTATTATTATTATTATTATTATTATTATTATTATTATTATTATTATTATTTTAGCAAATGCCAAGGTATCATTTACATCATCTTAGTTAACAACAACTCAGACAAATGACATCCCATCTGAAGTACAGCAGAGAAGAGATTAATTAAGGTCAGTTGGTATTAACTCAGCCTAATACAGACTGTTTAGAAGTGTGCTGATTGGGTTTGGCTGATACAGATGTCCCAGTATAAGTTGGAATCTTCCCAAAAATGGAGACTGGTCTGCTTATCAGTGGAACCATGTCATCCTGTATCCCATGCGCAACCCCTGCAGACCCCAGCAAATTTATGTGTATTACATGAAGAGGGCAGTAACAGTAAGCCTGAGATTGTTTCCTAATTAAGCAAGAACAAGTGAGTTATTCTGACTTATGGTTACTTTAATTTCAGAAGAAAGCTACTTAGCTCAATTGGATATGCCTAAACACAAGCGCTGGAGAAACCGGGCAAAGGAGGATAGCAGTTAGTGGCTGACACTGGCTAGAAAATCCTGAGGAAGAGAGAGGCAGCCTTGGCTCACTACAACAGCAGCATTAAAAGCCTGGCAAGCTCTGATCTGCAAGAGTACACCTCTTGGCTGGAAGGTTGCACATGCATGGGAGTGTGCATGAACCTCCCGAAGAAAACCAAATGGAGTTCACAAGGCTGCTGCGGCCAGCGTCCTCAATGGCCATGGCAGGTCCAGTAGAGCCAGTAAACATGGAAAGTGACTGCTGGCAACTGATGATCAGCTGCGAGTAGGTAAAAAAAAAAGCAGTAACAGTCCATGTTTGTCCTGGTCACACACTACTAAAGGACTTAAAAAGTATATTAGTAGCCAATGGTATTACGTAATCTGGTTTCAAGCAAGACCCTGTCTTCTGGATAGAATATCAGAACAGTGTACATGTAGTCAGTATTCTAGGTAGGTAAAGTTTTATATTACTGCTTTCCTGTTAAAGAAAGAAATTCCAGCAGTCTAAGGGATGACTGTAGCCATCACTCAAATTATATAGTTCAGTATCAAGTGCTGGCAGTATTAATATGGCACACAGTAGCGTCTCAAAAAAGAAGTTATGTACTTACTACAGTGTTCCATGTGAGTTGTTCTTCTTGCCTTCATTATTACTGATGGGTTCGGAGCCGATCCTCGCGGCTCCGAGTCATCCAATTTGCAAAGCTCGAGGTCTCTAACAGCTTGAGGCCAAAGCCTTATCCCACAATACACCTCTACTTTCCCCAGATCTTGTTTGCTGCCAACTAGCATAAAACCCTACCCCAGATTTCAAGGAAATCATACAGACCACTTGTGAGAGGAAACTCCTCAGGAGAACCAAAACCAAGATAGAACCTCTCGAACTTCCAGACACTGGATGGGGGTAGGTTGGGGGGGGGGGGCCGTAATAATGAAAGCGAGAAGAACAACTCACTTGGAACGTTATGGTAAGTACATAACTTCTTTATGTGAAGTTGTTCAATCTCGCCTTCATTCTTACTGATGGGTAGCATCCCCAGCACCACAATCTTGGGTGGCTCACTGGAATACCTGCTTAAGGACAGCAGACCCAAATGAAGCTCTGTCCCTAGAGGCCTTATTTACTTTGTAGTGAGATATAAAGGTATGTGGCTTTGACCAGGTGGCAGCTGCACAAATTGAGTCAAGAAATAGCCTGGTCAAAAAGGCTACAGAAGTAGAAACCGCTCTTGTAGAATGAGCTTTGACTTTGTCATGTAATGCAATGCCTGCTTCACAGTAAATAAAGGATATACAATCAGAAAGCCATTTAGAAAAGGTAGATTTGGATACCAGTGCACCTTTTTTAGAATCTGAGAAGGAGACAAACAGCAGATCAGCCCTTCTATGGTCTTTTGTCCTGTCCAAATAGAAACTAAGTTGTCTATGGATGTCAAGTTTGTGAAGTATATATTCCAAATGATTTGAGTGATTGGGAAAGAAAACAGGTATTTCAATCGTCTGATTAAGTGTGAATTCGGAACAAACTTTTGGTAAGAACGACGGCTTCATCCTGAGGGAAACCCTATCTTTGTGAAGTATCAAGTAAGGCTGCTTAACAGAAACGGCTTGCAACTCCGAAATTCTGCGTGCTGATGTAATGGCCACAACGAAAATGGTCTTCCAAGAAAGATATTTCAGTTCACAATAAGAAGCAGGTTCAAAGGGCAGGAGAATAATCTTGGACAGGACTAGGTTCAAATTCCATGGAGCAGTAGATCTGATCGGTGGTTTTAAGTGCATCGTACCCTTCAAAAACGTCTTAGTCAACCTGTTAGACATAATACCATTTTCAGATGTACCTATATGAAAATTAGAAATAGCAGCCAGTTGCACTCAAATGGTTGCTGCTGCAGCTCCTTCATCGAACAGTTTTGTCAGAAATTCCAAAATATCTGAAATGGAAGCCAGAAAAGGGTCAATGTTATTTTGCTGAGCCCAGATGGAAAACCTTTTCCACTTACTGAGATAACGTTTCCTGGTTGAAGATTTGTGTGAAGACAAGAGAATATGTTGAGCCTCTTCTGATAAATTCTGGAACCTGGCTATTCTAGGAATTGGAGCAGCCAAGCTATCAGTATGATGGACTGGAGAAAAGGGCGAACAGCTCCCGACGAGTGGGTCAACAGATCCGGCACTGGGTCCAGGATCCAAGGCTCCCCCAGTAGATGAGGCTTCAGAAAGGGGAACCAAATTTAACGAGGCCAAAATGGGGTTATTAAGATATGTTTCCTGCCCAGAAAGCTTTCTGTAAGACTTTGGGAATCAGGAAAAATGGAGGGAAAGCATAAAGGAGTCCCGGAGGCCAATCGTGGACGAGTGCGTCTCTCGGGGGTTGTCCCTGTTGAGGGATCAGGGCAAAGTAGTTGCTGCACTTGATGTTTGTGGGGGTAGCAAAAAGGTTGCAGCAAGGCTGGCCCCATCTGCGGAAAATCATTTCCGCTACTTCGTTCTTGAGAGACCACTCATGAGGCAACAGAATAGCTCTGCTGAGTCTGTCCGCTATCACGTTAGAATTCCCTGGGATGTGCGTTGCTATCAGAAAACGCTGGGTGGACTCTGCCCATTTCCATAGTCTTAGAGCCTCTCGACATAGGGGATAAGATTTGGTTCCGCCTTGTTTGTTTATGTACCAGACTACGGACATGTTGTCTGACTGGATCGCAATCATGCCTAGAGGAAGAGAGTCTTGAAAGGACTGCAACTCTAAAAGAACCGCTCTCATCTCTAGGACGTTTATGTGCAAATGAGCCTCGTGAGCCTGCCATGTACCTTGGGCTGTCCGTCCCTGATAATGCCCCACCCACGATCAGGGAGGCGTCCGTGGTCACTGTTGCAACTGGAGCCGGGAGGACAAATAGACGTCCCATAGTCACGCTCTCGGACATTAGCCACCACCGAAGATAATCCTTGCAAGAGTTGGTTATCAGAACTGGGTGATTCATCTGTAAGTCCTGAAATGTCCACTGTGTGAATAGCAGCCACTGAAAAATGCACATGTGAGATCTCGCTAGGGGTATTGCAATAATCTCTGCTGCTATAGTGTCAAGCAACTTGAGAATCTGCGATGCTGGTGCTTTTTGTCTTGACAGGAGATTCACAATTTGTTGCAGTAGGGTAAGCACTCTTTCTGGAGGGAGCTTTAGAGACATGCTGACCGTGTCTAAGTCTGCTCCTATAAACACTGTACGCTGCGATGGCAATAAAGCAGACTTTTCTGAATTTATCGTAATGCCCAGTTGGAAACATAGATCTAAGGTAGTGTCCCTTGCCCGAATAAGTTGATGCCTGGTGGGAGCGGTGAGGAGCCAGTCGTCCAAATAAAAAAACACCCGGATTCCTAAATGTCTCCAGTGAGCCATGACCACTGTCATGCATTTAGTGAACACTCTGGGGGGCTGTAGTAAGACCAAAGGGCAGAGCTCGAAACTGGAAGTGACTGGCTCTCACCCTGAAGTGCAGATGATCCCTGGATTGCCTGCCTATTTTGATATGGTAGTACGCATCCTGAATATCTATAGAGCACATCCAACTGTCCCTCCCTAAGAACGGGAGTATGGACTGAAGAGTGACCATCCGGAACTTCGTCTTTACCACATATTTGTTGAGTCTGCAGAGGTCCAAAATAGGTCTCCAGTCCCCTGTCTTCTTTGGCACCAAAAAGAATCTTGAGTAAGTTCCGGATCCTTGCTGCTCTACTGGGACTGGCTGGATGACTCTTTTTTGCAATAGTTTTTGGATCTCTACGGATGCCACATCCCATAGATGGGGTAGAACATCAGGGATTCCTTTTGTTGGTCTAGGTTGTGAAAGAAAGGGGATGAAATATCCTCTGGATATAATGTTTTGTACCCATCGGTCTTCTGAGATTTTTAGACAGGTGCCTAGGTACAAAGACAAACGTCCCCAGATTGCCTCCAGAGCAGGACAGTCAGGCCTCCTTTCAGGAGCGCTGATAGGGTTTCCCAGTGAACTGATCCCTGTCACCTTGGTTCTGCGGACCCCCTCTGCCGCGTGGGTGTTGTCTTCCACCATTGCCTCCTCCTCTGCTCCTGGAGGAAGCTTCACCTTGTGAGTTCGGAAAGGCTCCTTGGGTCTTACGGAACCACATTTTCCCTCCCCGTTGACCTTTAGGATAAGGTCTAGTAGGGGTAGAAAAACAGACTCTTACGGCAGATAGAGTCTTACCGTCTTGCTCACATCTGGTGAGGGTCTCTAACTTTTGGTCCAAACAAGGAAAAACCATCAAAGGGGGCATTCACAAACGACGACTTAAAAGGATCTGCAAAAGAACATAAGCGCATCCAGGAATGTCTTTGCAGAGCAATTCCTGTACCCACTGCCCTACTCATTCTATCAGCTGCATAAGACATGAGGCGCATGGAAGAGTTTATGATGGAATTGAGGGTAGCAAGCTGAGACGTCACTTTGTCCACCACTGAATTGGCTACTACGCCCTGGAGAGTATCTCCAAGCTCCTTCAGGAGATCTCTCTGAAGCCTTGTGAAGTGGGTTAGGTAGTTCAGTGACCGAAGGGCAAAGGTCGTAGAACTGAACATGTGCTTACCGTATCTGTCCATGATCCTAGATTCTCTAGTAGGAGGATGGACAGACGTAGAAGTCTCCGACATCTCTTTCTTAGTGGCTGTACCCACCACCATGGCATCAACAGGTATAGGTTTGGATAAGAAAGACATATCTTGAGTTGCTGAAATGTATTTGTTGGGCCTCCAAGGGACAGGCTCCATAGAATCCGGTGACTCCCATGCCCTTCGAGACAAAAGATCCATCAACTCATCGAAGGGCGGTGACACCCAGGAGGTGGAGTGTCGAGACCCGAAAGCCTTCAGGAGCATCGGTTTATCCTCGGTAGGGTTCAGGGGCTTCCAGTCACCCCTCTGTTCAAGGATCTCAAGGATAGCCCCAACGGAGATATCCTCAGAGGGGGACCCTTCTGATTCTCCAAATCAGTGTCTGACGTGATGGATTTCTGGGGGGAATCTAAATGTCTCTGCTTACATAACCTCTTCCGAGTGACCTCCTCAGTGGGAACTTCTGGGGAGGTCACGGTAGAGGAGGGTTTCCCCAAAGGGGCGTCCTGAGGCTCTGGGTCCTACGGTGGATCTGCGGTAATGGAGAAGATTTAGGCGCTTTCCGGGAGAAGGTGGCCATATCAGAGGTTATGGCAGTCCAGGGGGACAAAGCCCTCCTCATGGCATCAAAGGCACCGCGGCTCTGATGTGAGGATGCACCCGGGTCCAAAGACACTGAAGACACCTCCCGCACCAGAACCGCCGGCTCTGAGCCAGAGGTAGGAGCCGAATTCATCCGCGTTGAAGCCCCACGAGGGAAATTCAGAACTGACGTATCAGTTCGACTCCCCCCCCACCAGCACCGACAGGAGAGTGTCAGCTCCCAGATTCTGCCACCGAAGCAGAGAACATCAGGGTTGTCGGTACCGACAGGTCAGAAGTGAGTGTCGGTACCGACGGTTCCAGAAACGACTGAATAGCCTCCTCCGGCTCGGATTTCTCGATTCGAGTCGGAGGAGGAGCAGAAACAACAGGAGAGGACTTTATCGGTTCCGAAGCTACTTGAGTCGAAGCCGACAGAATTTCAGCTAGCGCTGGAGCCTGTACAAGTCTCTGTACCCCTCGATCCATGTCCGAATCAGAGAGTCTGGAAACCCGAGAGGAAACCACCAATGGAGCCGGTGAACCCAGAATCGGAGATCTCAAGGTAGGAGATACCGGTTCCAAGACTGGGGACCAGCTCCTCCCCACTACCTGTACGGTCAGTTCCGATGACAATGGAGCCGAGACAGGAGTTTTGGATGATTTCCGAACCGAAGAGCCCTACGGACCCGAACTAGTTGAAGAAGCTGGTGAAGAAGGTTTTGGTTTTCCCGGAGCAGAATCCAAGTCTGATTGAAAAGCAGACTTAAACAATCCACGCTCCACTAACTTACGTTTCCTTTCAGCCAAAACTCTAGCGCTGAAACCATGGCAAATGGAGCAAACGTCCTGGAGATGGACCTCTCCAAAGCAATATACACAGGTGGAGTGGCCATCAGTTATAGACATCTTCTGATTGCATTTAGGGCATCTTTTGAACCCTGATTTTGCCTTCTCAGACATAATAACAATGATACAGTACATCAGTAAAGAAAAACAATATACTGTTAGCAAATGAAACTAAGCCTAACCGGCTACAAGAACAAAAAGGCAGCTTACTGTATAGGATTCCTAAAAGTCTCTAGCAAACACAGAATAAGCCAAACAGGCTAAAGATAAATAACAGAAAACAGTCCAAAAATGGCTAAGAGCCTAACCGGATAACAAAAAATTGCAGAAAACTGCAAAAGCCTAACTCAGCTAAAGGATAGGGCGAATAAGCCTAATGGCTAAACACAGACAGAAAAAAGGGCCAACACCCAACAAATGAGAAGAGATGGTTTTATGACCAAAAAAGAGATGATCTGTTGTTGTTGTTGTCTTTCGGCTTTTCCCGGTTAGGGGTCACCACGGCGGAACTCCAGTCCGCTAATGATTGGCAGTAGATTTTCACAAACGCCGAGGTACCAGCTCGACGTTCAACCTTCAGCGAAGGCACGCCCATTTACGCATGTCTTTCAAACGCCCACCCAACCACGGGGAGGACATGCAGACTCCACACAGAAGGCACTCCCCGCACTCCAGCCGAGAATCGAACTAGAGAACCTCTTGCCGTGAGGCAACAATGCTACCGCTGCACCACTGTGGAAGAAAAAAAGAGATAATCTGTAAAAACAGATAAACTGTCCTAACCACAAGCTTATGTAAAGTCTAATTAAATATAGGATTATTTTGAAAATCTTGCACAAAAGAGTGAACTTATCTCTCCCAACGGCCTGAACTATAGAGAAACACACGATCAGTTGCAGCAGCAAACTAGATCTGGGAAAAGTAGAGGTGCATTGTGGGATAGGGCTTCGGTCTCGAGCTGTTAGAGACCTCAAGCTTTGCAAATTGGCCGACTCGGAGCCGAGGATCGGCTCCGAACTCATCAGTAAGAATGAAGGTGAGATTACACAACTTCACATTAAGAGTTTTACATTGCTTGAAACAGAACTGTGAAAAAATGTTGGACATGCTGAAAATAATTTTTAAGAGATTATAAAATGCTAGATTAGTGCTGAGAAAAAATGTTTTGGCTAAGACTTGTACAACTCTGAAGAGGATGTACATCAGGTTGAATTTATAACTTGAGAAGAAAAACAGCAGATATGGAGACCAAGAATGAAGCAATAAGGGAGACCAGAATGAAGTAAATCAGATTAAGAATTTTCATTAATGAAAATCATGGCTAGCTGACAGGAAATGATTATCAGTGGGTCGAGCAACCACCTTGAGGTCGCGATGAAAACATCAGATAAGAAGGAAGCCATAGCCATTATAAATGGAATCAAACTAATAAATTTCACTACTGAAAGATATGGACAGCTGAAAGGTAATGATTAGAGGTAAGCGCAAAACAGAGTGAGCAGTTTTTGGTCCCACCCAGAGATTTATCCAAAGGGAAACAACCAAGAAAGGAGTACTTAGACAGTAGCCACTTTGCACTCTGCCTACTCATGTATTTCCAACCGGAAGTAGCAGCAATCAGTCTGGTAACACAGTTTTAGGCTAAACAAAATGCACAGCAGTTTGAAAACAGCAAAAGCACCAGTACTTACCCAGAATAACATGTAGTTAAACTGTAAGACTACCAAAAGAATATGCACAATTTTAAAACAACACCATTTCCTTCTGTGTAATTAATAGCAAGATAATTTCAGTTGTTCCACATGTAACATGGATTGCAGTCCAACACCAGGTAGAAGCAACTCTGCCTGAAACAATGTACAAACTGCAGTTGTGCTACTCAGCAGCACACAAGTTCACATTACTGACAAAAACTGTAAATTACATTAGTGTATCAGACTAAAAGACAAACTGTCAGTGAAAGCATACCTTTCATATTTCTGCTATATGGTTGGCAGTGAAGTTTACATAACAAGCAGACACAGATAAAAAGGCATAAACGTTCTGATGACCAAGATTAACATGCATTACAAAAATAGCTGCCAATGTAATGAAAAGTAAACAGAAGCATACCTCTCAACCTACAGACATTGAAAAGAGCAACAAAGCCCCATGAAAAGTCATCAAGCCAAAAATCTGGCATCTAATTAGCATAACATGTGAATACCAAATAGTCCATAACTCTTCCTGCTTCTGGTAGTAATGTGGGATATTACTCAGAAATACGTGTTTAAAAAAAACAAGATAGTGACAAAAATTATGGAAAAATATAAGCACAACCTGTAGACTTTAGTAAACTGCATCATAAAGTTCTATCATACAAGGTCAGTAATTTCTACTTCTGAAAAGGGGAGATGTAAGCTGTGCGCCCTCTTTCTTTAAATTACTGGTATCACTAGTATGTTGGTCACATAGTATGGTTTTCTGTGTGCCAGACAGCTTCAAAAATCACATATGATGAGAGGACTCAGAAAACTGTGTGATGAGGCAAATTAAGACTGAAAATAGGGACATACCTCCAAAAATAGGTACACCATGTGCAGGTACAAATCAAGCCTGAAAATAGGAACGTTCCTCCAAAACAGAGACAGTCTGCAGAAGACTGCTCACCTACACTTTGCTTTGGAATAAGTTCAGTGCAAAAAGGAAATTGCTTGGCTGTGGGCTGCCTCCATCTGGCAATGAAGCTTTAGTCACTTGTTCAATGTTTGATTATATCACTCTGACTATTGTGTTACCCTGTGCATGTCAAAAAGTGTTGCGGTATATATCTGTGGCTTCTAAAAAGTTACGTATTTAACACTCTCTTCTGCCAGACTCTTACAATCTATTACAGGCATGTCTGACACCAAGGAAGGCACCTCCATTTGTATGAGCCTTATCAGTGGAACCTTTATTGACTTCCAAGTTCTACAGCAAGATATCTTTTTTGAGAAGAAGTCACCAAAAGTCTGTTATCTTTGATCACAGATACCACTTTTGAAGTGATGCCTTCTGCTTGAATTAGTAATTTTTGGGGTGCAGAAGGTTTGATTTGTTTCTCTTTAAGAATCTCTGTCTTTTGCCATACCCTTCTGGAAATCTCATTTTCAATTTACCTTCCCCAAGGTTTCCACAAGAAGGGATGGTGTTTTAGATTTGGAGGGCCTTCCATCGTCTATTCAGATTCAACCTGCACTTTAGGATGTTTATCAAAGACTCATTTTTACTTTTTCTTTGAGTATACATACCTTCAGAGCTTTTAATCAACTGCTTATAGAGGCAGCCTTTTATTTCTCACAAAGATCAAATTCTTGTATGGCGTATGCCGCAACAAAGCACAAGCTGGCAATAAGACTTCTCTATATCTAGTTGCCTATCACAAGAAACTTTGCTTAGATTACTTACTAATCAATAAAAGTGCCCAAAACTGGCATAAACAATAAAAAATAATAGCATTCCAAACATGTTTACAAGCACAGTTATTGCAAAATCAATTCCTTGTAATTGAGACCAGATGATCAGACAAACTTAATGTTTCTTTTGGGCAGAAATGAGAAAATGAATAATTAAGTCCTGAGCAAGGATTCCTCTGACCCCTAAGAGTTGAAAGAAGATTTGAAGATATTTCAACCAAATGTTGGGTTTAAGTATCACATCATAAGTCTGTCAATGTTGTTAAGTATGAGAACAGCAGCAGCTTAAGGCAAGTCATTAGCACACTTGGCATAACTGAGCAAGTCAGGCAAACTTGCGCATTATAGGCTTCCCTGCTGTTTCTTTGGCTATCAACAAGGATTATGATAAAAAGGGGTGCATCTCACTTATAATCATCTTTTCGAGCAGCTCAGAGTATTTCTTTTTTTTTTTTTTGACAAAATCAACCCTGCATATTGGGATTCATGTCAATCTAGTAACAGTGGTTCCTTTGACTGCTGATAGTTGAAAATAATCTGCCAAAATGCCTTCTGGCAAACTTCTAAAATGCATTTTGCAGAAAGGCATTCCTACCTGCACTCCCCAATGTGGGGGGCAAGCCCCAATCACACCTTGATATTATATATATTTCGACATCCCACAACAGTGGAGAAAAGAGAGAGCTCCACTGTCACAGAAATTTATTTCTGCACAATTTTTCAAATCTATCAGCAGTCAAAGAAACAGCTGTCAGCAAACTGATTGTGTCCTATATACTGAACAAGGAAATAGGGAAGCAATGTTCAAAAGATTCTGCATACAGTCAAAAAATATATAAACATGTTATACCAGTTTTATATTCTCGCTTTTCAGACTGAATTTCTTCTTCACCAAAAGGCTTAACTGACATATAACCCAAGTCAGTATTCATATTAGGATAAAGTTTACTTTCTCCTTTAATTCCTTCATCAGTATGTTCTTGCTGCCTTGCAGTCAAATCCTTAAAAAAAAAAAAACTCACAATAAACAAGACAGAAAACAATCTAAACTTAACTAGGTAATTCACTTCTGCATATACATAATGGTAAAAAAATATACATATTTTGTGTATGTATATATATATATATATATATATATATATATATATATATATATATATATATATATATATATATATATATATATATATATATATATAGGGTCTATATTACATGATCGAATGATTAGGTGATCGAACACCTAAACATCGACCACATAATATTGAAAGCAAAAAACAGCGAATGGCCAATTTAACGTAGGGAAAGATTTCCCTTGGCCATTCGCTGGATTTTGCCATTTTCTCCACTGTGGAGTAATCTAGGAGTTGGTATATTTAGTTGGGGGGTGAAGCCCCCAACTTAGTTTGGCTGTAAAGTTAATTTTTTTTTTCCTTTGTGGCTGACAGTAACGTTTTCCAGCAGCATTCACTATTTTGCAGTTTGATATTACGTGGTCGATGTTTTGGTGTTCAATCATCTAATCATTCGATCATGTAATATAGACTATATATATATATATACATATATATATATATATATATATATACATATATATATATATATATATATATATATATATATATATATATATATATATATATATATATATATATATATATATATATATATATATATATATATATATATATATATATAAATTCCTGAGCTCCGGTTTGACATTCTTTATGAAAAACAGAGGTTGTCTATAGATAAGCATCCTGAATTAATTAACATCATGCATTAACTTTAATTTGTATCTAGGACTACACTACACAGCAAGCTACCATCAATTCACCCATGTTGCTTGCTACTTAACACATTTAGTCATGCCTTATACCTCATTTATTTATTTAGTTAGTTATTGTTAACTGGGGTAGAGCACTGATCTCAATTAACCAATATCAATCTTAGGCTGGATGCTACCATCATGTGGGAGTAAGCAACACATCATTTAGTCACACTGTTGTAAAGATTTTTGTTCAGTCAAAGAAAATAAGTGCAAATCAGTTAGCATACTGTTCTCAATCTCTGCAATAAGAAAATACATTCATAATCCCCAAATTATCTACTACTTTGAAATTGCTATCATATACCCTGTTTAGTTCCTAACAGATGTATTTTTGGATGTTCATGTTATATGTTCATGGTCAACCACTGATAATTGAGCTATTCATGATCTCTGGCAGTATCATGCAATGGTCATTATATTGTTACACATGCAGAACTCACAATGTAGCAAATTAGGTTGGAAAAATTAAAAGTATGTGCACACTGCATTCTGTCAATTCAACTTTCATGTCATAATGAATTGCATGTAAATATCAAATGTGGGACAGAAAAACAACACTGTGCAAACCATTGCAAGCACCAAACACAAAGGAGAGAATCCCTAAATGTTACTGTGATGTGTACACCTCTTGCACACTCTTATACAAGTGGTAACCTTTTCAAATTCAGAGTCAGCCCTAACATAGTGTGGCATGGTGCTCTAGTATGAAGACGTGCAACACCGTGTAGGGTTGGCTCCAAAGCTGTGCTGTATGCTAAACAGTCAGTCCACGGCACAGGCATATACTGCCTCCAGGAAGGCCTCTACATGCCAAGCAATTTACAAAATCGCTCAGAAATGTAAATCACAGAAGTGAACACGACCAAAAGGCCATGTTTATTTCTGTAATTTAAAGTAGCATGGGGATCTTGGTAGGGGGAAGCACTAGACACCAAGGATAATACGCTTTTGCCATAACTGTACTTTCAGCACTACGAGGATCAGGGATGGGGAAAGCACTAGCTACCAGGGAGTGCTCTAAACTCTTGTACCTTAATGGCACTTAAACAAGTATGGGGATTGGGAGTGGGATGAACTGGACACCAGGGATATGACTTGCAAAAGGAGATACAGAGGAAGGGCAGACAACTCGGGAACAGAGACAAGGACTGGTGTGTGTGTGTGTGTGTGTGTGTGTGTGTGTGTGTGTGTGTGTGTGTGTGTATGTGGGAGACTGACTTGGGGGGGGATTCCAATGCCTACATGATACAGCTTCAGCAGTTAACTGTCACAATGCAGTAGTAACTGCAATTCAAAGACATGTAAGTGAGTTGATAATGAGGTCTTTCCTCACTGCAGCTAACATGTCTCTGAATCACAAAATACTGCACGATGGGAGCAGGGTGGCTCATTTTAGGCCCTTCAATTAATCCCTGGGATATAAATGAAGGCAAAGGCACCATTCCATTCTGGCTTGGTATTTGTTTTTTTCCTGAAAAGCTATGCAACTCTGTAATTTACATTCATATTTATACATCTTTTACCTATCCACGGTATTCCAGTCTGTTACCTAGTTACATTATGTCAGTGTTCAGTGCATTTTGAGCTTAAAAATTTTCTTCCAACAGTAAACAGCCAGAACATTTCTTTGCAATACTTGAGAAACATGGCTGTGAATAGCAGTGAACTGCTTAGAGAATATTAATGCAAAACAATATCAATGTATAAGTCAAAGTGCTCAGTGACATTTTAACAGCTCAGATGAAAAGGTTATGAGAGTGTACCTAAAGAAACAAAAAATAAAGCAACAGAATGAAATTCAGAGTGTTCAGCAACACTTTGCACTTTAAAAGTGAAGGCTGTAACAATGAACGTATGTATATGGTAAGTGCTTACCGTAATGTTGGATCTTGATTATCCATGATCATCCACTTCAATGTGTGGGACTGGCAGCTGTTAGGCATCTGATAAGCAAACAGAATTCCTTTTCCTTTCACAGCTCAAGTTCTTCCCTGCCTCCCACAATGCACCACCTCTGCTTCCACACCTCAAATCAATACGTCTCATAACATCAGTGCTCAACAAACCCTTACTACCAGAACATAAACTAAACATACTAAAAATGACTAGTCTGTAAAGACCTCAGTAAGTCTGAAAAGTCTGTACAGACAAGGAATAATAATACTTTGGTGGGGGATAGAGGGTGGGTCAGTTGAAGAAGATGGGCATAAATAATCAAAATATAATGACATGGCAAATACATAACTATCACGATGGATTTTGTAGTTCATCCATTTCCATGTGTGGGACAGACTCAGGCTAAATATCCTGAGTGGCATAACAGGAGAATACCACAGAGTATTGTGACCCAAAAGGAGGACCCTGACCTAGATACAATATCTAACTTATAATGTCTTGAAAAGTTGTGCAATGAAGCCCGTGCTGCTGCTGCACAAGTATCACCTAGAAAAGAATTTCATTAAAAAGCGGATGACATGGCTATTGATCTGGTGGAGTGTGTTTTTTGTCTTGGAAGGAAGTGTTTTATTAGTACAATTGTATGCAAAGGAAATACTGTCAGACAGCTTTCTGGATAGAGTAACCCTGGATATATTTTGGCCCATTTTTGCTGGAGCAAATGTTATAAACAGCTGATGGTGCTTTCTCTTTTGTTTTGCTCGCTACAAATAAAATCTTAATTGTCTATGCACATAAAAACAATGAAGATATTTTGGCGATATTTTACTTTAGACACACCAGAATGTATGCAAGCTCCTCCCTCAAGCGACACTGGCTAAAATTTTAATTACAATATCATACCTCTTATTCATCAAGATGTAAATGCTTATTTGAAGCAAGTTGTTCTCATGAAAATGAGATTTTAAAAAGGCAGCATAACATCCATCAAGGGGCTTCCACTCCCTCCACCACAGGACTCCACAGCACTTAAAGTTGTGTATTGTATGGGGTGCAGTAGCTCCTATACTGAATGTGTTTAGCCCTTATTCACTGACATACATTAATTCAGCAATGCCCAACATTAAGAGTTTCTGATTTTTTGCTTACTTTGACCCATTTACATCTTTTACTCTTCATAAAATAAAATGATAAATAATATTTAAAAAAATGTCCCAACCACCAAGCTTAACTGACAGCCAGAAATGGATATCAGTCAACTCCACTCCGTCCACACCTGTGCAAACAAGGATGATGAGTCCTAAAGTAAAACAGCCCAGATATTTCCCCTGTTTGAGTACTGATGCAAACATACAGAAGGTGAATAGGTTGATTAATGTTGGCTTCTGAGTGTATTATAGGCAAGAAGGATGGATTAGTTCAAAGATGAACTTCATCTTTGTAGAAGACAAAGTGAGGAGGCTGAAAGGAAAGGACTTGTAGTTCAGGAAACTGTTCTGACTTGAGTTGCAGCCACTATGAAGACATATTGCGGAAAAGAAATTTCACATCAACTGAACTTGTTGGCTTGAAGAGGGGACAGGTTAGCTTCTCTCACACCAAGTTAAAATCCAAAGGAAGCATGAGATGTTAAAGAGGAGGTGGGGTGATCCCTTTTAAGAAAGCCTTACACACCTTCTGGAATGATAATGACTGAAGGCTGAAACAGTGGCGGAAGTTAGAAATAGCTGCAGAGTGTACTTCAGTACTGGAGACGCTAGTGCCTGCATCAAACAGAGAAGAGAGGAGATAAACAGTAAAACTGAGGGAATAGAAGCTTAACTGACAAAGGGTGTAAACCCTTTTACGTTACACACAAAAACATCTTTTCCAGTTTTTCCCAGTAAAGCTTATGAGTAGAGGATATTTGGGAGGCAGTAAAGATTTCTTCCATTTTTGACAAGTATAAAGGGTCCCAGGCTATCAAGGGAAATGGAGAAACCATGATGTTAAATGTAGAAATTGTATGTCTGGGTGAAGCCTTCTGGACAGATGGGGCAGGAGATCCATTTGGGGATCTAGAAGCAGAGGCTTCTTCTAGAGGTGAAACCAGAGGAAGGGAAATAAGAAGTTATGTACCTACCATAACGTTCCATGTTAGTTGTCTTCATCTTCCTTCTTGCTGGTTGGGATCAGAGCCGATCCTCGGCTCCGACTCGGCCATCTTCTATAGCTCGAGAGCTGTTTACTGGCTCGAGGCTACCCCTTATCCCATGATGCCTAGCGCTAGCTACCCAGATCTCGTTTGAAATAGCTAACCCCAGACATAGCCAGAGAACCAACCTAACCAAACAAACAGGTTGGGCATACCTGTCATACTCTCTAAGTCAGTAGAGGAAACAAACCAGAGAACACTCAGCCAGTGAAACCAAAACTCCTCTCGATCCAATAGGACAGGGGAACGGAGGGTGGGACGTAAGAAGGAAGGCGAGACGAAGACAACTAACATGGAACGTTATGGTAGGTACGTAACATTGTCTATCTCGCCTTCGTTCTTGCTGGTTGGGACAGCGTCCCTAGCACCTACAATCCTGGGCAGCTCATTGGAACAGACTCTTCAGAACAGGGGAACCAAAGTCAGCTCTGCTCCTGGAGACCATATCTAGCTTATAATGAGAAATAAAGGTATGAGGATTTGCCCACGTAGCAGCTGCACAGATAGAATCCATGGGCAACCTAGATTGGAAGGCTACAGAGGTGGCTAAAGCCCTAGTAGAATGACCTTTTGGTTTGATAGGCAACTCTTTGTTTCTCAATTGATAAATGAAAGTGATAATGTGAGACAACCACCTGGATAAGGTCACTTTGGAAACTGGGAGACCTTGTTTGCCTAGAGCAGGAGTGTCCAACCCGCGGCCCGCGGGCCGCATGCGGCCCTCAGAGCTCTTCCATGCGGCCCGCGACCCTTAAATTTAAATTTAAATTTAATTTACCTTTTTTTCCGTGTGTTTACACGTCACAGACTTTGCTGTTGTGCGCATGCGCCAACTTTCATTTTTTCACGTTTTTTCATACTAGCGTCGTTCCGCTGGTATGCGCATGCGCGAAAACACCGTTCGGCCGTTTTTTATAGTTCTGTAAAGCTGAAGGAAGGAGCGAGAGTACACTAACATTGCAAAAAGGTAAGGTAAATAATTTTGTGAGTTTAATAAGATCTTTTTAACTTGTTTGGAATACGTAAAAGGGTGATCTCTAGTCTAAATGGCAATAAAGTAGACTGAGGGTATGGGGGCTTGTAAAAAATGCTGTTTTTACTTAAAGGCATCAACACACTCAAATGGGCACGTTTCTGGATATTTATTCATTGTAATCATGGTGGTGGTGTGGCTGTGGTGATAGTTGATATAATTATGAGGCTCTGGATGGAGAACCTTGATCTTGTTGGGCTGTGGGAATGATCCACACATAAATGCATGTTTTATTGCACTATCCAGATATGATTTATGTTTTCTTGTTTAAAGGAGTTTGTTTTACTTCATATAAAATTAAGAAGTTTGTAGGATAACAATTGTAAGGGCATAAATATGTACTTTGCTTTTGCAATGGAGGTTAGTTAAGGGGAACAGTAGTTGACTCATGCAGTAGTTGATGTTTTGTGCTCTGGGGCTCTTGGAAAGTTTGTCTAGGTTCCACAGTGCTCTACTGGACCACATGCCTAGTAACTAAGAAATAAACTCAATTATACTGGTGCACAGTGCAGCACCTTATCAGGAGATATTTTTAAAGTTTTTGTTCTGTTCAGCACTTGAGAGAGACAGAGAGAGAAAGAGAGGAGTGCATACATTATTAACCTGTTCTGACTGCTACATGTCACCATTATTTCTGAAACTGCTGACATGTTAGTAAAGAAATACAAAGTCTCATTTTCAACTAGTTACATTTAAATAAATGATTGCCCCTATTATTTTGTGGGTTGTGTGACTTGCATTAAGTGAAAACCACACTGCCAAAACAAAGAACACTGCATGTGTTCAAAATCACAGTGTCACAGATACAGGACACAAATTGTGCAGAGCCATAGCAGTGGTATCCTGCAAGACTATGCTGTTTGGTTATGCTGATTTATTCACAGATCTAGGATTCTTGCCAAGACAATATCACATGCAAATAAAACCTGAGGTAGTGGCAGTAAGTCAAGCACTGAAAAAGTACCTGTCATATTCAGGAGTAAAGTGGAACATGAATTAAACAGAATAGAAAGCCTAGGTATCATTAAAAGCAATTAGAGTCAATAAAATGAGAGAATATTATACTCATTAAAAAGATGATACACATTTTACAGCTCTACAAGATCTGAACAGATTAAGTTTGAAAGATCACTACCTAATAATGCTTACAACTGAAGAAGCAATATGAAAATGACAAATGCAAATGTTTTTTTTCAGTATCAGATGCAAATTAGACATTTCTGGCAAATAATGCTGAATGATCAACTCTCTATTATGGCTTAATTATTGGCTGTGTTGTTTTGTTTTTAAATGTTTTATCATTAATTAATTAATTAAGTAATAGTATGATTTCTCTGGGAACATATTTAAATAACTGAACAAGAGTTTTGTGTTAATGCTTTGAGAAAGGACTTTTCACTTGAAAGCTTTACTCGTGAAGTGGTTTGAAGCTTTTATTTGTATTTTTGCTTTGTGATTGTGGTCTTGATCTTCGGTTTGTCTGTTCAGTTTGGTTTGTTATTTTTTTAATAACATTGACTGTCATTGCTATGTGGACCTTCCAACAGCTGTCTTTGGGCACCTGGGTGTAACACAGATATGAGCCTCACAGACACTGCACCAGTTGCATTTATTAATTTAATTTATTTATTTATTTAACACAGCAGGTGGGTCGACTTTGTATTATATTAGTCTGCATAAACCTGTGGGTCTTGTTTTTTTTTTGCTCTTCAGTTTGCCCCCAGACCATTTTTGTTCACTCAATGCGGCCCTTGCAACCGAAAAGGTTGGACACCCCTGGCCTAGAGGGTAGGAAAGGAATAGTTGGTCCGACTTCCTTATATCCTTAGTCCTATGCAAGTAAAAAAGCAATTGTCTATGAACGTCCAATTGGTGCAATTTGTATTCTGCCTTGTTGGAGTGGTTAGGGAAAAACACAGGAAGGTCTATAGATTGGCTGAAATTTTTTTCTGAGGAGACTTTCGGAAGGAATGAGGGATTAGTCCTTAGAGCAACCCTGTCCTTATGAAAAACCAAGTATGGAGGACGAACACATAGTGCCTGAAGTTCAGAGACACGTCTGGCTGAAGTAATAGCTACTAGAAAGAGTGTTTTCCAAGATAGAAACTTAATGGAGCAGGACGCCGCAGGTTCAAAGGGGGGCATAATTAAGGAGGTTAGTACCAAATTAAGGTCCCAAGGAGGAGGGGGATCTCTCACTGGAGGTCTCAGGAGAGTAGTCCCTCTTAAAAAGGCTTTACAGAGCTTATGAGACATATTGTTTGAATTAGACAACGCAACATGAAAGTTAGAAATGGCCGCCAATTGGACCCTGACTGTAGCAGAAGCGGACCCAGAATGAAAATGTTGTGCTAGGAACTCCAAAATTTCGTGGACTGGAGCTGAAAAAGGATCTACGTTCCTAGCCTCTGCCCAACAAGAAAAACGTTTCCATTTGCTAGCATAATTCTTTCTAGTTGTGGACTTGTGAGAGGAGACAATAATTTCACGCACGGCAGGGGAAGTGGAAGTGGAGCAACCAAGCTGTGATCTGGATTGTTTGGAGGGATTGATGCAGCCCGCCTGATTTATGAATCAGTAGGTCTGGAATAGGATCCAGAGTCCAGGGCTGATCGAGAAGGTAATGGTGCAGGAACGGAAACCATATCTGTCGAGGCCAGTAGGGGGCAATGAGGATCATTTTGCAACCCAACGATATTGCTTTCTGTATGAGTTTTGGTATCGGGGGAAACACAGGGAAGGCATAAAGAAGTCCCTGAGGCCAATTGTGGACTAGAGCGTCTCTGGGAGTGTGACCTGGAAGTGGAAGAAGGGAGAAGTAGCTGCAGCATTTGCTGTTGAAGGGGGTGGCAAAAAGATCGCAACAAGGCTGCCCTCATTTGCGGAAGATCAGATCTGCAACTACCTGATTCAGAGACCACTCGTGAGGCATGAGAATAGCTCTGCTGAGCCTGTCCGCTATGATGTTGGAACTCCCAGGGATGTGCGTCGTCGCAATCAGAAAACGTTGGGAGGAAATCGCCCACTGCCAGAGTCTAGTGCTTCTCAACATAGGGGTTAGGACCTGGTTCCGACCTACTTGTTGATGTACCAGACCACTGACATGTTGTCCGTTTGAATTGCAATGGTCACAGAAGGGAGAGTGTCCTGAAGAACTTGCAACACTAGGAGCACAGCTCTCATTTCTAGGACGTTTATATGCAGATGGTACTCGTGCGGCTGCCAAGTGCCTTGGACTGTCTTGCCCTGATAATGCCCCTCCGACCCTATCAGGGAGGCGTCTGTGGTCACTGTGGCAACCGGAGGGGGCTGAATGAAGGGTCTGCCCTGAGTCACTAGCGGGGAGACCATCCACCAGGAAAGGTGCCTTTTGCATGCTTCTGTAATCATGATCATGTGAGACATGAGCAGCTGTTGGAAAGATCACTGTGTGAACAGAAGCCACTGAAGGATCCTCATGTGAAAGTAGCCCAGTGGGATTAGAAGAATTGCTTCTGCCATGGAACCCAGAGTTTGAAGGACGAATCTGACTTGGATCCTTTTGCTCTGCATTAGAATTTGTACTTGCTGGCGAATTGCAGACACCATTTCTGGCGGTAGCCTTGCGGACATGTTCCTTGTGTCTAAGTCTGCTCCTATATAGGTGATAGATTGGCAGGGCAACAAGGCAGATTTTTCGAAGTTTATTGTAATGCCTAGCTAGGAGCAGATTGTGACTGTGTAGTCCCTGGCTTGCAGAAGTTGAAGCCTGGTAGTAGCAGTGAGGAGCCAGTCTTTTAGATATGGAAACACCTGGAATCCTCGACGTCTCAGGTGAGCCGTAACCACTGCCATACATTTGTTGAACACCCTGGGGGCTGTGGTGAGAACAAAGGGCAAAGCTCTGAACTGGTAATGACCAGCTTCCAGCCGGAAGCGAAGGAATCTCCTGGAGCACCTGTCCATTTTGATGTGGTAGTACGCATCCTGAAGATCTATAGAGCACATCCAATTGTCTTGACCCAGAAAGGCTAGAATGGACTGTAGCGTGACCATCCGAAACTTTGAACAGATTTGTTTCATCTGCTGAGATCCAGAATCGATCTCCAGTCCCCTGTCTTTTTTTTTTTCCTTGAGTAAGTTCCGGATCCGTGATGGTCTGCCGGGACTTCCTGGATGACTCTTTTTTATAGCAGTTTTGAAACTTCTATGACTGCTTGGTCCCTCAGATTGGGTGGAACATCTGGAAGGGATATGCTTGACGATAAGGGGGGTTGAAAGAAGGGAATTTTGTAACCTCCGGATATAACTGACCGTGCCCATTTGTCTTGCGTTAAATTTTGCCAGGCTTTTGGGAACAGTGAAAGTCTTCCCCCGACTGCCTCCAGAGGCGGGCAGCCGGGCAACCCTTCAAGGATGCTGAAAGGGCTTCTCAGAGAAGGATTCTCTGCTGCCCTGGTTCTGCGCACCCCCTCTGCCACGAGGGTGGCGCCTGTTGTTGTTGTTTTCCCCTCTGCCCCTGGAGGAAAAATCGCTACGTGTGTCAGGCGAGGCTCCCTGGGATTTTCGGAACCACATTTTACCACTCATCTGACCCTTGGGAATATGGTCTGGAAGGAGTGGAAAAACGGACTCCCATGGCAGAGAGAGACTTGCCTTCTTGCTCACACCTAGTCAAAGTGTCTTTCACTTGTGGTTCAAAAAGAAAGGAACCATCAAAGGGGGTGTTGGTGAATGACACTCTAAAGGGTTCCGCAAAGTTACACAGCCGCATCCATGCATGTCTCCTAAGGGCCACGCCCGTACCTGCGGCTCTACTCGCACCATCGGCTGCATAGGAAATGAGCCTCATGGAGGAGTTGACTACAGAATTAAGGGTCGCCAGCTGGGAAGCCACTTTAGCTTGAGCCCCCTCAGCTGATGGATCTTGAAGGGTATCTCCGAGCTCTTTAAGGAGATCCCTCTGAAGCCAGGTAAAATGGCATAAGTAGTTCAGTGACCTCATAGAAAAGGTCGCTGAAGCAAACATTTGCTTCCCTTATCTGTCCATAGTCCTAGACTCCTTGTTAGGAGGATGGACAGATGAAGAGGTTTCCGCTAACTCTTTTTTGGTGGCTGCTGCTACCACCTTGGCATCAACAGGAACATCATTGGTAAGGAACTGCTTATCATGGGGTGCTGTGATGAACTTGCCAGATCTCCTCGGAGTTGGTTCCACTGTATCCGGGGCTGACCAAGCTTTTCGAGCCACCACGGACATAAGTGGATCGAAAGGTGGAGAAACCCAGGAGGTGGAAGGTCCGGAACCGAACGCATCCAGGAATATAGACTCATCCTCGGTAGGGGCTAGGGGATTCCTCAAGCAAGAAGAAACCAGTCTGGTGGACCCTGGCCATAAGCAAACTTTACAATAAAAGGAGGAGTCTTATACAAAAAAAGGCCAAATCTCAAGTAGAAAATTCATCCCTGATCAGCATTAGTAAGAAATTGAGGGCCCTCATCAAGTCAACTAAAGCTAATTTTGAAAAGAAAGTTGCCAAGGATAACCATAAGGCCTTCTATGGCTACGTCAAAAACCTAAATGGCAACGCTCAGGTCTGTTCTGAGCTAGTACAAAATGGAACAAAATACACTAACCCTTCTGACATTGCCAACATCTTGGCTGACAGGTTCAGTGCAAATCCCCCCACCACCACCACCACCTACAGGGCCTATTACCATTCCAGAGGATTGTGTAAGTCCAATTATTACTGATATGTTGGTTAATAAGGCTCTATCTAAAGCTAAAAGCACTGCCTCCATGGGACCAGATGGTGTCTCAGGCTGTGTTATACACGAGCTCCAAAAGGAATTAACCCCGCATCTTAATACCCTGTTCAGTCTCAGCCTCTCCAAAGGATATGTGCCCATAGTATGGCGCACGGCAACGGTGGTCCTGCTACACAAGGGTGGGGTCACAACTGACCCTGGGAACTACCGATCAATAAGCCTGACCAGTCTGATCTGTAAGGCTTGGTTGACTTTTTCGAAACAGTCACCAAAGCCATTGATGAGGGAAAGGCAGTCCATACAGCCTACCTCGATCTGGCGAAGGCCTTCGATACAATACCCCACTCGGGTATCATTGAAAAACTCATCAGCTTAAATGTTAACCCATACATCACAAGATGGGTTGCAAACTGGCTGAGTGACAGAACCCACAGGGTCAGAGTTGCTGGCGCCATGTCAGACTCAAAGCCTGTCACAAGTGGTGTACCACAGGGCTCAGTCCTGGGCCCACTCTTGTTTGGCATCTACTTTTCCAAGTACAAGCAAACACAGGAGGGTTATGGCTGACAAAGTTTGCAGATGACTGCAAACTGGGCCATAGTAGAAAACACATCTGACACAGATATCCTTCAGAAGGGTCTCACAGAAACGGATAACTGGTGCCAGTGCCATGGCCTAAAGTTAAATGCCACCAAATGCATAGTCATACCCTTCGGAAAACAAGGTTACCCCTAGCTACCAAATAGGTGGCAATCCACTGAGCACAGAAGAAGTTATCAGGGACCTGGGGACCCAGGTTGATAGTAGTCTGTCATTCGACACCCATGTAGCTAAAGTAGTTAGGAAGACCTTCTACATTGCCCACCTTATCATGAAGGGATTCTCATCTAGATCAAGGGAGGTCATAGTCTCCCTATACTCATCACTCATCAGACCAATGATTGAGTACAATGCCCCATTCGGAATGTATCTGACCCGACACTTGCAGCAGCTGGAGAGGCCACAAAGTTCCTCACCAAAAGGATAAAGGGTCTCAAACATCTGTCCTATGCTGCCCGACTGAAAGAACTCCAGCTCTATTCAGTCGCACCGCTTGCTCAGAGGTGACCTTTGCCTAACATACAAGGCCATGTCAAACCCAGATTTGATGAATATGCTTCACCTCAAAAATCTAGATCCGTCAGAGCCACAAGGCGGAGACTTAAACCTCGACACGCTATTAATAGGACGTGCTGGAGGGATAGATTCATCACCCAAAGACTCCTATGCTGTGGAATAAAATCGGTATATATGAGGCAGAGCACTCGCTGGCCTTGTTCAAGAGAAATCTTGACCAATGGATGGGAGATCGCAGATATACCCCAGGGATTACCTCAGTGTCACTGCTCAACAGAGGCACAGCAAAATAATGGGTATAGTTCCCCATACTAAAGGGGTGGCGTAAGCCACAAAACTATGGGCTAGGCTTGTAAATGCCCTCGGGCAGATAGCCTAGTATGAACCTATGAACCTATAAGGCTATGGAGCGAATCATTATGGAACTCATAAATGGAGAGATTGGGAACCTCCAGTCGCTGGACCCCACACAGTTCGGCTTCGTCAAAGGCAGATCATGCCTCCTGAACCTGGTGGAGTTCTTTGAGACAGTTACTCAGGCTATAGATAAGGGAAAGGAGGTACACACGGCTTACCTTGACTTTGCTAAAGCATTTGACATCATTCCCCATTCAGGTATTATTGATAAGCTCACCAGCCTGGGCATAAACTCTTACGTCACAAGATGGATCGCAAACTGGCTCTCAAACAGATCCCATAAAGTAAGAGTAGCGGGATCTATGTCCAAATCCAGACCAGTAACGAGTGGTGTGCCTCAGGGCTCTGTCCTGGGGTCCCTCCTGTTTGGCATATACTTCTCAGAAGTACAGGCAAGCACGGAAGGGCTGTGGCTGACTAAGTTTGCGGACGGCTGCAAACTGGGTGCTATAATAGAGTCTCCGGCCGACATGAAGATCCTCCAGAAGGGCCTAAATGAGACTGATGCATGGTGTCAAAAACATGGTCTGAAGCTAAATGCAAAAAAATGCGTAGTAATCCCCTTTGCAAAAAACAGAGTATCCGCAAACTACAACATAGGAGGTAATCCCCTGAAATCTGAAGAAGAAATAAGGGATCTAGGGACCCAAGTTGATAGTCAGCTTTCCTTTGATAACCATGTTGCCAAAGTGGTTAGAAAATCTTTCTATGTGACCCATCTGATCACGAAAGGGTTCGCATCAAGATCTAAGGATGCAATGGTGCCCCTCTACTCTTCCCTCATCAGACCCATTATTGAGTACAATGCACCAATTGGAATGTACCTGGCTAGACATCTCCAGCAGCTGGAGAGACCACGGAGGTACCTAACCAAGAGGATTACTGGCCTCAAACAGTAGCCCTATGCAGCACGACTGAAAAAGCTAAGACCGTTCTCTGTTGCATACCGCTTTCTCAGAGGCAATCTCTGTCTAACGTACAGAGCCATGTCCAACCCAGAATTGTTGAACATGCTCCATCTTAGCAAAACCAAATCTACTCGCGCTACACGCGCTAGGGATATAAACCTCAACACAACAATGAATAGAACATGCTGGAGGGACAGATTCCCTTCGCAGAGACTTCCCTTACTATGGAACAGGGTCCGATCTACATAAGACAGAACCCCTCACTATCACTCTTCAAGAGGGACCTTGATGAGTGGATGGGTAACAGAAAGTTCACACAGGGGATCACACCAACAGCACTACTAGATTGGGGCCAAGGGTACTAGCTGCTAGTACAAGGGTATAGGGAACTACTAAAGGGGCGGTGAATACCGCACAATGTGGCTGGGCTAATATATGCCTTCGGGCAGATAGCCCAGTACCAACCTATGAACCTATTCCAGTTCCCCCTCTGCTTAAGCATTTCGAGGATGTCTGAAAAGGAAACATCTTCAGAGGGGGATCTCAGGGACCCTTCCGAATCATCCAAGTCTGTATCAGAAGTGACAGACTCAGGGGAGTCAATGTGTTTCCTCTTGCACTTCTTCTTACGAGGGGGCTCCACTGAATGATCAGGGGAGGCCTCGGACGAAGAGGAAACACCCAATGGGGTGCCCTGGAGCACCGGTTCCCCAAGCTTGGGGTCTGGAGGAGGAGCAGAGGTTGGCACAGGCACTGCAGGGGACGTTGCCGATGGGGCTGATAGTGGAGATGACTCAGTGGCCAGCACACTCCTCATGACATCGAAGGCATCCCTGCCACGATGCAGAGAAAGCTCCAGTTCAGAGTAAATCGGAATCTTTCTCCGTACCAAGGGAGACGGCTCCAAGGCTGATGTATGAGCCAAGCTCACCTGCGCTGATGCTCCGAGAGGGAGAATGGGGTCGGATAAGGGTCCAATGCCACTCGCCCCCTCAGAGCCGATGAGGGAGCCCCGGCGCCCAGATCCCTTGACGGACGGCACCATCAAGGGAATCGGAGCCAACGATGGAACCGGAGATAGAGTTATCAGAGCCGACGGTTCCACTACTTGAACCCCAACAAACTCCGGCTCCGAGCTCAATGGAGTCAGAGGAGGAACATCGATAGAAGTGGTCAGAGCCAACACCTGTTGAGGAGGGCTGGACAACATCTTGGCAAGTGCCTGCGACTTTAGCAACCTACTGACCACTCTCTCCACGTCGTGATCCGAGAGCCTAGAGGATCGAGAGGAGTGAGAAGATCTGTGACTGCGCTCGCTCTGAATCAGGGGAGACCAAGGAGCCGAATGTATCGATTCCAAAGAAGGGGACCTCAGCCTCTTGTGGCTCCGCGAAGGCTCCGAAGGTTCTGATGGAGCCGATGGGGAGATAGTCTTATCGGTTCCAGCCGGAACTGAAGTAGCAGGTAGAGTCTGAATCAAAGACGGCTCCGAACTTGGAGCCGACAATTTGGTTGATTTAGGGGATTTCACAGGCTGAGTCTTAACCGGTGAATCCTGGGGCTTTAAAAGGCCCCTAAGAATAAGCTTATTCTTAGACTCCTGCAAAACTCTTGGACTAAATGCATGGCAGATAGAACAAGAGTCCTGCAGGTGCACAGCGCCTAAACAATAGACGCAAGAAGTGTGCCCATCTGTCAGAGACATTTTCTGACAGCATGAGTCACACTTCTTGAACCCAGACACATTGGATTCTTTGGACATCCTGTAACAAAAAATACAACAATAGCTAACCAATCAAAATACAGTCTACAGAAAAACAAAGTATACTACAGACTAAGCTAAAGTTTTTTTTTTTGTTTGTTTTTTTTTTTTTTTATAGGAAAGCCTCTAACTCAAACAGCTAGCCTATAAAGAAGGTAGAAGGAAAAGCCTCTAACTTAAACGGCTAACCTGACAGGAAAAGAATAAGGAGGGGGGACGGGGAGAACTCTCTAATTAAATGAGTTCTAAAGGGAAGGAAAGGAAGCTACAAATACACACTTAGCTAACACAACAAATATAAGACTAAAAACTAACAATAACCCCTAAGGAAAAGACTATTTCTAGTAAAAAAGTTGCATAAAGAAACTTTATACGAGCCTGAGCCAGAAAAACGACACCTCGCAGCTGAAGCGGCAAACGATATCTGGGTAGCTAGTGCTAGGCATCATGGGATAAGGGGTAGGCTCGAGCCAGTAAACAGCTCTCGAGCTATAGATGATGGCCGAGCCGGAGCCAAGGATCGGCTCCGATCCCAACCAGCAAGAACGAAGGCAAGATAGACAACTTAACATCCATAGTTATCATGAACAGACAGGAGCTATGAAGATAATTGTTGCTCAGCACAATCTTTCTGTAGAAACCTGGTAATAAGGGGAAGTAGAAGAACACCATAAAGGCCAGTGGTAACTAAGGAACCGGAACACCCCCCCGGAGTCTGTTCCTAAGGACAATGAAGCTGCTGCATTTGCTGTTGTTTGGGGATGTAAACAGTTGCAAGACTTTCCCCAAAAATGGAAAGTCATCAGTGCCACTCTTTTCAGTCGAAGGACCACTTGTGAGGTGTCAAAATACATCTGAAAAGCCTGTCTGATACACAGCTGATTTAACCAGGGATGTCTGCTGTTAAAAGAAAGCAATGTGAGGGCATCACCCATTTCCACATTCTGATAGCCTCTCAACAATGGTGGTAAAATCTGCTGCCACCATGTTAGCAGACAAACCACACCACTGTCATGATGACTGTGAACTGCTATGACACCTTGGGGAAGGAGGTCCTGGACTGCCCACAAAACAAGGGGGACTGATCTCATCTCCAGAACACTGATGTGCATATTAACCTTTTGCTATGACCACATTTCTTCGACTGTCTGTCTTTCACAATTCTCCCCTCCCACCCCATGGCAGATGCAGCCATGATAATTTTGGCCACTAGTAGGGGGTAGAAAGGACAGTTGTGTAAGAACTTACCATAACAGTAGATATCTAAATTAAAGCTGCAGTATTGCTTACTCATAGGAAGTATATTTGACAGGATACTTCCTACGAGTAAGCAAGTATCCTGTCAAGGACACTGTACATCCAGCCAGTTTACCAACGCATGGGCTCCTTCCACTCACACATTATGTCCAAACTAAGACCTATACATGAGACTATTTGCTTGTACATAAGGGATGTACAGGTATGAAGTTCCTCAGGGCTTCTTTGCCTTGGGAAAAGGTGTCTGAGGCTAAAGGTTGAAATAAAAATGACTCAGGTAAGTAGGAAAAGAGAATAGAAAAAGAAAGAAGGCATCACCAGCATCGCAGCTACAGTTTATTGAATGTCTTACTACCTGTATAAAAAAACTCAGAATAAGCTGCAATGCAGTTTTATTGTCAGAGTCAGGATTATCAGAAATTACTTTACTCATGTTACCAAAAACAGACAAAAGATACCTGATGGTAGTTTATGGTGCAGAAAGAAAGACTTTGTAGGGGTATACTTTCTTCCCATCCTTATCTATAGTTCTACTGTTACCATTTGGCAGAGCATTTGTAGATGGAAGGAGCTTAGAGGCAAAGTCAGATTCCATGGAATCACAGCGCAAGGAAGGATTCTTGTGCAAATATTTATGGAATCTTAGCTTTTATAAAATCTATCAAGTCTTTTAAGTGTTGGTGGTTGTAACTCAGGTATCAGGGATGAAGACAAGAATGAGTATTGTAAAGAATAAGCACAGAAAGAATACCTGAAGGCTTTAGGACACCCATGTGTAGTAAACTCTCAGTTAACCGCCACCCATGGGTTTTTGTAGATGCTGGATAATAAGAAGTTATGTACCTACCATAACGTTCCATGTTAGTTGTCTTCTCTCGCCTTCTTTCTTGTTGGATGGGTTCGGAGCCGATCCTCGGCTCCGACTCGGTCACTTACTAAAGCTCGAGAGCTAATTTTACCAGCTCGAGGCAACCCTATATCCCATGATGCAAGGCAAAGACTACCCAGATCTCGTTTGGTAGCTAAGGAAATTATGCAATACATTCCTCCAACTGGAGAGGAGGAGGAAGAGGTAATAATACTAAAAATGACAATAATAATAATAATAATAATAATCCCCCGAAAAGGATCAACCTAATCTAATGACACCAGAAAGCTGATTAGCTAGAAAAATGGATTAAGCCTCTTAAGGGAAGAGGCACAATCTTCTCGGTCTGACCAGGCTAGGGGGATGGTGGGCGGGACGCAAGAAAGAAGGCGAGAGAATGCAACTAACATGGAACGTTATGGTAGGTACATAACTTCTTAATGTTAAGTTGTCAATCTCGCCTTCATTCTTGCTGGATGGGACCGCGTCCCTAGCACCTCTATCCTGGGTGGCTCAATGGAACAGACTCTTGAGAACGGTGGAACCAAAATTCGCTCTGTCTCTGGAGGCCAAGTCTAATTTGTAATGTGAAACAAAGGTATGAGGAGAGGACCATGTGGCTGCTGCACAAATAGTGTCTTTTGGAAGTCTAGCCTGAAAAGCTGTAGATGTAGCTAGAGCTCTGGTAGAATGGGCTTGGCCTAGAAATCAACTATTTGCCTCTGAGCTGATAAATGCAAGTAATCACAGAAGACAGCCATCTAGATAGAGTTACCTTGGATACTGGAAGGCCTTTCCTGTTCTCTGCATAGGATAAAAACAGTTGATCAGATTTCCTAAAATGTTTGGTTCTGTCCAGATAATATCTGAGTTGGCGGTGAACATCAAGATAATGTAGTTTTTGTTCCGCTCTATTAGAATAATTTGGGGAAAAAACTGGAAGATCAATGGATTGATTTAAGTTCGTCTGCGATGCCACTTTGGGTAAGAAAGACGGATTAGTCCTTAGAGAAACTCTGTCTTTGTGGAAGAATAAGTAGGGAGGACGAATGCAGAGGGCATGCAGCTCAGATACTCTCCTGGCAGAAGTAATGGCGACTAGAAAGAGTGTCTTCCAAGAAAGAAATTTCAATGAACAGGCAGCCGCAGGTTCGAAAGGGGGAAGAATCAAGGATGTTAAAATTAAATTTAGATCCTACTGTGGTGGGGGGGTCTCTAATCGGAGGTTTAAGTAAAAAAATACCTCTAAGGAATGCCTTGCAAAGTTTATGTGACATAATGTTGTAGTCCAAGTAGCCTATATGAAAATTTGAAATGGCTGCCAGCTGAACTTTTACTGTGGAGGAAGAAGATCCTGAATGAAAAATCTCGGCTAGGAAGTCCAAGACCGAATGAATCGGAGCAGTATAGGGGTCTATATTCCTAGCTTTTGCCCAGAAGGAGAAACGTTGCCATTTACTAGTGTAAATCCTTCTGGTGGAAGATTTAAGGGAAGCTACTATGATATCCCGGACGGGATTAGAAATCAAAGGAAGCCTGGCTAGGGATGGAAGTGGAGCAACCAAGCAGTGAGGTTGAGAGAAGGTATGGATTGGTGCAGCTGCCCCGACTGGTGGGTCAGAAGATCTGGAACCGGGTCCAGATGCCATGGCTGTACCAAAAGATAACGATGTAGGAACGGAAACCATATCTGTTGAGGCCAATAAGGGGCAATGAGAATCAACTTGGCTCTCAAGGCGGTTGCTTTCTGAATTACTTGTGGTATCAGAGGAAAGGGAGGAAAGGCATTAAAAAGTCCCCGGGGGGCAATCTTGGGTTAGAGCGTCTCTGGGGGGATGGCCTGGAAGGGGGAAGAGAGAGAAGAAGTCGGGGCATTTGCTGTTTTGAGGTGTAGCAAAAAGGTCGCAGCAAGGAAGGCCCCACTTCTGAAAAATCTCTTCCGTCACTGATTGTTTGAGAGACCACTCATGAGGCATGAGAATAGCTCTGCTCAACCTGTCCGCTATGATGTTGGATTTCCCGGGGATATGCGTTGCTATCAGAAACCGCTGAGAAGAGATTGCCCACTGCCAAAGTCTGAGAGCCTCTCGACACAGTGGATATGACTTGGTTCCGCCCTGCTTGTTGATATACCACACTATGGACATATTGTCCGTTTGGACTGCAATAGTTCCCAGGGGAAGAGAGTCGTTGAGGGCTTGCAACGTTAAAAGCACTGCTCTCATCTCCAGGACATTTATGTGCAGATGGCATTCGAAAGGTTGCCAAGTGCCATGGACCATCCTGCCCTGATAATGCCCCCCCCCACCCGATCAGGGAGGCGTCTGATGTAACCGTGGCGACCGGGGCGGGAGTAACAAAGGGTCTGCCCTGATGGACTTGAGGGGACAATATCCACCAGGTCAGATGCCTTTTGCAAATTGGAGTTATTATGATCCTGTGACACATGGGAAGTTGTTGAAAGGACCATTGGGCGAACAGCATCCATTGTAGAAGACGCATGTAAAAGCAGGCAAGAGGAAGAAGTGTTATGACGGCCGCCATAAGACCCAATACTTTCAGAGCAAATCTGGCCTGAATTTTGTTGCTGAGAAGAATCACCTGGACGTGATTTTGAATGTCCAAGATCCTTTGGTCTGTTAACTTTGCTGACTGTTGTACGGTGTCCAATTTGGCGCCTATAAAAGTAATAGATTGACAAGGCGACAAGGCAGATTTTTCGAAATTTATAGAAATTCCTAGCCCTCTGCAAATGTGAATGGTGTAATCTCTGGCTTGGAGAAGTTGATGCCTGGTGGTGGCAGTGAGGAGCCAGTCGTCTAGATATGGAAACACCTGGAATCCTTGACGTCTCAGGTGAGCCGTAACCGCTGCCATACATTTGGTGAACACTCTGGGGGCTGTAGTGAGTCCAAATGGCAGGGCTCTGAATTGGAAGTGACTGGTCCCCAGCCCGGCGGAGAAACCTTCTGGAGCGCCTGTGAATTTTTATGTGATAGTACGCATCCTGAAGATCTACCGAGCACATCCAATTGTCCTTGCCCAGAAAGGGTAGAATGGACTGCAGCGTGACCATCCGGAATCTTGTTTTCTTTACAAACTTGTTTAGTTTGCTGAGATCTAATATTGGTCTCCAGTCCCCTGTCTTTTTTGGTACTAAAAAGAACCTTGAGTAGATACCGGATCCTATTTGGTCTGCTGGGACTGGCTGGATGGCTCTTTTTGCTAGCAGTTTTGAAATCTCTGGTACTGCTAGATCCCTTAGACCGGGTGGAATGTCTGGAAGGGTTCCCTTTTGCTGAACTGGGGATTGAATAAAGGGAATTTTGTAACCCTCGGATATGATCGACTGTACCCATTTGTCTTGAGAAAGGGAAAGCCAGGCTTTGGGGTACAGCGATAATCTTCCCCCGACTGCCTCCGAAGGTGGACAATCGGGCAACATCTCAGGGATGCTGGAAGGGTTTGTCAGAGAGAGGCTCCCTGCTACTCTGATTCTGCGGACCCCGTCTGCCTCTAGGGCGGCGTCTGTTGTTGTTACCCCCTCTGCCTCTGGGGGTAAACTGACCTCGTGCGTCAGGCGTGACTCCTTGAAATTTGCGGAACCACATTTTCCCTCCCTTCTGACCTTTTGGGTAAGGTCTTGAAGGAGTGGAGAAACGGACTCCTACGGCAGAAAGAGTCTTGCCATCTTGTTCGCATCTAGTCACGGTGTCTTTCACTTGAGGTCCGAACAAAGTCGAGCCATCAAAGGGAGAGTTTGTAAAGGACGCTTTGAAGGGATCTGCAAAATTACAAAGCCGCATCCAGGATTGACGCCTTAAAGCCACTCCTGTGCCTGCGGCCCTACTCGCTCCATCGGCTGCATATGAAATGAGCTGCATGGAGGAGTTAACAATGGAGTTTAGGATTCCTAGCTGTGAGTTAATCTTATCCTGAGACCCAGCAGCTGACGGATCCTGTAAAACTTCTCCCAACTCTTTAAGAACATCTCTTTGAAGGCGGGTGAAGTGACACAAGTAGTTCAGCGATCGCATGGCAAAGGTCGCTGAAGAAAAAATCCGCTTGCCGTACCTATCCATAGTCCTAGAATCCTTGTTAGGAGGATGGACAGGTACTGAAGGATCAGCTAGTTCCTTCTTGGTGGCTGCAGCCACCACCATGGCATCAACCGGGACACCTTTTGTCAAATATTGCCTATCAGGTGGGGCCGTAATGAATTTAGAAGGCCTCTGAGGAATAGGTTCCACCGAATCTGGGGCCATCCATGCCTTCCGAGCAACCACGTCCATAAGAGGGTCGAAAGACGGAGACACCCAGGAGGTGGAGGGTCGAGACCCGAATGCCTCCAGGTATACTGACTCGTCCTCGGAAGGATTAAGGGAAGCCCAGTTCCCCCTCTGCTTAAGGAGTTCAAGAATGTCTGAGAAAGAGACATCCTCAGAGGGGGACCTTGGGGATCCCTCCGACTCATCCAAGTCAGTATCGGCTGTAATAGACTCGGGGGAGTCTAGATGTTTCCTCTTACATGTCCTCTTACGCGGAGGTTCACCTGACGGATCAGGAGAAGCCTCGGAAGAGGAAGATATTCCCAATGGGGAAACCTGAGGCGTTGGATCTCTGGGTCCGAGAGCAAGAGAGTGGGAAGAGACGTCAGCAGGCACTGTAGTGGGAGGAGCTGATGGAACTGACCGTTGACTACGCCCAGGGGCTAGTACACTCCTCATCACCTCGATGGCTCCCCTGTCAGAGAGGCCAGAAGGCTCCCGCTCCGAAGAGATAGGAACTCCAGGCCTCACCGACAGGGACGGCTCCGAGGCCGATGTCGGGGCTGAGCTCACCAACGCCGAAGCTCCGAGAGGGAGAACGGGGTCGGACAAGGGTCCGATGCCACTCGCCCCCTCGGAGCCGACGAGAGAGACCAGACGCCCGGATCCCTCCAATGAAGGCCTCAAGGAGGAAATCGGAGCAGAGGACGATGGAGCCGAAAGGGGGGGGGGTGGTATCGGCTCCGAAGTCACAACAGTCACGGCTCCGAGGAGCTCCGGCTCCGAGCTCTGTAAGAGAGTCGAAGGAGGAATGTTAGGTGGATGTGTGATAGCTACCGTCTGTTGAGATGGGCTATTGAGCATTTGGGCCAATGCCTGAGACTTTAATAGTCTACTCACCACTCTCTCAAGGTCGTGATCGGACAGCCTGGACGACCGAGAAGAACGGCTCCAATGGCTCCGCTCCGAGAGCAGGGGTGATCTCGGAGCCGAACGTATCGATTCCTGTGAGGGGGATCGTGATCTCTTTTTTGAGATAGGTGGAGCCGAAGGAGCCGAGGATACGTCGGCTCCAGCCGGAGCCGACACTGAGTGCCCAGATTTAGCAGCATCGGCGCCGGATGGAGCCGATACTGTAACTTTTAATATAGAAGGATCGGCTCCTGCCGGAGCCGATCTCGACACTGAAGGAGAACCAGCAGCCGATGGCTTCAGACTTGAAGCCGAAGGCTTAACTGGTTTCGAGGGCTTCCCCGGAGCCGACTTAGTCGGGGAGCTCTCAGGCTTTAATAAGCCCCTCAATATTAATTTATTTCTGCGCTCCTGCAGGACTCTTGGGCTGAAGGCATGACAGATAGCACAGGAGTCCTGCAGGTGCAGAGGTCCCAGGCAGTAAACACAAGAAGTGGGACCGTCTGTCAGAGACATCTTCTGACAGCACGAGTCACACTTCTTGAAGCCTAAGACCTTTGTGTCCTTCGACATAGCTGTGTCGAGGAAACACTAAGTAACAAAAAGAAACACAGACACACACACAAAAAACACCCAATCCAATAATAAAAAATTTTAAACAGGGATACAAACACACTCAAACACACACAGAATCCCTGACAGAAAAAATTAGGAAAGGGGGAGGTTTAAGGCCTAACTTAGGGGAAGGGATAAATAACCAGAAAAATAGGGAACACTAACGGGAATAGGGTTAAATTAATCGTTAAAGGTTCACACAACAACTAAGGTGACTAAATCTAAAGGGATGAGACTAAAAGTCTGAATTTGAAGAAACTTACATGGAGCTGGTAAAAAAGGCACCTCGTAAGCGAAAGCGGCAAACGAGATATGGGTAGTCTTCGCCTTGCATCATGGGATATAGGGTTGCCTCGAGCTGGTAAAATTAGCTCTCGAGCTTTAGTAAGTGGCCGAGTCGGAGCCGAGGATCGGCTCTGAACCCATCCAGCAAGAATGAAGGCGAGATTGACAACTTAACATCTGTAGTTTCTGGTTTCTTGAGAGTTACTATTAAAAATAGGCCTGACTAATACTGTACCTTATACTATTATTTTGGTTTGACTTGTTCTCAGGTTGGGGAAAGAGGGACTTTATTCCCATCTTCCTTTTTAAAACTTTAAAAACATAAGGTATGTTTCTGCGGGGGGGGGGGGGGGGTGAGTGCACCACATGAAAATTGTACTGAATTTCTTTGACTTTTTTTTTTTGCCAGTTGCTTGAGAGTGCCGGTTAACAGAGTTTACTGTATTATAGGTCATAATCTCTTTTTTGCACATCAGAAATCTGTTATCCTTCCCAGTAGAGGTGCTGCATTATTTTCAAAACAGTGTCACCAAAAGATATTTTTTTCCAAAAGAAAGTCAGAAGAAAGAGTGCATTCCATCTTCTGACTCAAATTTGGGGTCTCGATTTGGGATAAATAAGGTAAGGATTTCAGATATTAATCTGAAGGCTCCTCATCTTCTGAGGAAGCATCCTTCCTCCTTTTCTGGGGGCAGAAGAAAGAGTAGAAAATAATGGGGGAAGCTTCTGAGACAAGGGCTTTAAAAAGCCTTTGAGAAAAAACATGTACCTCTGCTATTATAAATCAAAGGGAGAAGGAATAATAGGACAGAAGACATGCTTGGTCTTCTTCTTTCTGTATTTAGAAGTATCAGCACACAAAAGACAAGGAGCACCAGACTCCTGATATACCTGTGTAACGGTACCAAGGATGCCCTCTCCAATGAGTATCTCTGGAATGATATCTGGTCCCTCTAAAATAACTAGCATGGGTTACCCCATTGCAGCCTTGCTGGATGTTTAATCAGTTGGGTGGTAAGGGCCTGAAAGCTGTATCTTGTCTGCCTACGAAGCAGTCTTGACAGTGGGAGCGAGGAGTGAAGTCGAATAGCCCACGGGCTCATTGTGTGCATCAAAAGAGATATCTTACTCCAACAGTAGAGCAGAAACCTTGGATTGTTTAGGCTTCTTATTTTCTTACACTGTTGCTGAGGAATGTCAGTGAGAAATGACTCACAGGTGACCCTTCCTCACACTAGTTCCTAAAGCCTCCAGTTTTCAAGGCAGATCTTTTAGAGATGTTCAGCAACTTCTTGTTGTCTTGTAGACAAAAGATTTACAAAGCACTCCTAACATTTTATTCTGGAACTAAACAAGGTATAATAAATACTTAAGTCTGACTATCCTTATAGGGGATCTAAAGACAACAATTGATTTTCCTTCTCTTAGCCAAAATTAAATCAAACCATTTTAATAAAAAATTAAGTGAAACAGAAAGGGTCCCTAACGGGCATACTTATCTACCCACAAAAAATAGAAACTGTAAGAGGCTGTACGGCTGACAGACTGAGGAGAGAAGCACAGTCTTTCTTGAAAGACTGACAGAAAGTTCTGAGGAACTTCACACCCATATGTCTCTTATGTACCAGCATGTTGTCTAGTGAATAGGTCATAGGTTATACAAACGGCATGAGAGGAAGAAGCCAAAGCTTTAGTACACTGTTAGGATGTATAGCATACTTGGCAGGATACTTCTCATTAGTAAACAATACTACAATAGTGACTGAAGGAAGGACATCAAAGGGTATCCCACAGACCGCAAGTGAGCTCTGCATACTCTGGACAGGCAAACTAATTTCTTCATGGCTTCATCTAATTCCACCTACTGTACCCTCAAAGTCCACTGAAGTACTTTCATGTAGGGTCTTGCATGAGGTAAATACTAATGGCAGCTGCCATCAGTCCAAGAACTTTGAAAACCATGTGTGTGGGTGGGAGCTGAATGGGCCAGAAGGCAAGAAATCACTGAATGTAGATAAAGCATCTTATCCTTTCTTTGTTTTTTTTAATATCTTTATTAAATTATCACTTAAGACACAGACAGACATACAATAATAGAAAATAAAACAAATGGAACTATCATCTGTCATATTCATGCATATACATTATATGTATGTTTTCTTTCCTTTTTAAGAATTATTCACTCCATCATTACATAAATTGTTCAATTCCTGACTTCCCTGAAATCTCACTCCACCTTCTGAACAGTATTCTGCATGTATTGTTCCCGCAAATTCCATTTATTTCTATTTAATTTGCTCCTTCCCTTTTCCAAAGATCTCGTCTCTAGTTCTTTTATCTTCTTTACAATATTCAGTGATTCAGTTATATAAGGTTTAGATTTCAATTTTCTAGTCATTACTTTTTTAGCAGCCATTAGCAATAAACTTCTTGAGACCTTACTATGTATAGGCAAATTAGATCTCCTGTGAACCAGCTCAAAAGATTCAGTTCCTTTGCTTCCCTAAAATTTCAGAAAGAGTATTCTCTACAGAAATTTTAAAAGCTACTAACTCCCTATATTTCAAAAAATGTTCCCAGTTAGCTCTCGTGTTTCCATCACATCTCCATCATTTCTTATCTACCCGAGGAAAAAATACTCTGAAGTTTGCTTGGCATATAGAAATACATATGTAAACGCGTCCAAGCAAAAATCTTTTATCTTTTGGACTTTGCTGCATATTTGGGAGTCAAACAGATGTCCTTACTTTGCTCCTTTGTAAACTGCCTTTCCAGTATCTCTTCTCAATCTTTTCCAACTTCATCTAGTTGATTCTCATAGTTATCATAAACTATTTCCTACACCCTACTAATTATAAAGACGTTCTGTACTTACCATAACGTTCTATCTGTGTTGTCCATTTTCATTCATTCTTCATTCTTCATTCTTCCTCAATATATGGGGTCCACATCCGATACTCGGATCCGACTCAGTCATTATTCTAGCTCGAGGCCACCAACAAACTCTCAAGCTCCTTCCCTACCCACACTGCACCACCCCTAATATCCCTCAGATTTTATTTCCAGATTGACATGAAGACCATAAAGAACTGTCATAATTAGAGTTCAGCACATGGGACATATGGTGCCCCAAGAATTTCATTCCTCCAGAATTCACTTGTGATAAATGGACAGGGATGGAGGGTGGGGAGTTGAGGAAGAATGGACAACACAGATGGAATGTTATGGTAAGTACATAACGTCTTTATCTGATGATGTCAATTTTCCTTCTTCCTCAGCGTACGGGACACAGTCCCCAGCTATCTAAATTCCTGGGCGGATTTTAATGAAGGATATACTTGAGTATGGTTAAGGTAAATGTCTCTCTTTCTCTCAAGACCAGCTCCAATTTGTAATGAATGATAAAGGTATTTGGATTTAATCAAGTAGTTGTCCCATAATCATAGTGGAAGTGGACATAGGTTTAGTTGAAAGTGCCTGTATTGGTTTGTTAAGCAGAAATTCAATTTAGTGGAGCGAAACAAAATACAATCTGTCAATTGCTTGGTAAAAGTTACATTTGTGACCAATCTGCCCCTTTTGTGATGTGTCAAGGAAGCCAAGAATTGATATGTCTTCCTACCTTGTTAGTTCTGTGCAGGTAGAAATGCCATTATCTATAAACATCTAGTAACTGCAGCACATACTCTCTTTTATTTGGAAAGTCTGGGAAAAAATAATGGCAGGTTAATTTGGTTGGTTAATGCTGGATTTTGACACAGCCCTCAGTAGGGAGGAAGAATCGGTATGTGAAGTGTCCCTATCCATGTGGAAAACAAAGATGGGAGCTTAGAATATAATGCTTGAAGTTCTGACACTATCCAATGGAAGTAAATGCAACTAAAAGAATAGAGTTCCAGGTAAAGAATTTTAGATTACATCTGGCTGCAGTTTGAAAACAAGATTGTGTCAAAGTTTGTTGTAACATCTTTATATCCCATGGTGGTATAGGATCTTTGTAAGGAGGTCTAAGTAGAAGAAAAAACATTAAAAAATGCTTTGCAAAGTGTAGAGGAAGCCAAAGAAGAATTCTGAAAATCTACATAGAAATCCGAGAAAGGTTGTGAGTTGAAGTTAGACATTCGATAAACTAGCACCCTCCTAAAATAAACTGGCCAGAAGTTCAAGGATGTATTGGAGCTGTGAAACCTGATACTGCTCTACTCAAAAAAGAAAAAATCTTCTCCATAAATTTCTGTAGGGATTCCTCATATAGAGTGGTTATGTGTAGGTAACAGAATGGAACAGACGGGCGAAAAAGAAAGCATAGGTTCCCTATCAATATAATGAGAAAAAACACGTAGTCAGTTTTAGGCTGGAGAAGTATAGATGAATCATGCCTGTCAGATGGGACAGAAGTTATGAAGACAGATCTAAAATCGAAGGTGAGTACAGAAAAAAAAAGTCAAAGGAAGGAGAACCATCTTTGTCGAGGTCAGTAAGATACAGTGAGGATGGCTTGTTCTTCAATGTGGCTGCCTTCTGAAGTAATGTTTACTAAGATGCACTAAGTGCCTATCATATTTTATATTCTTCCACCTTGTTGTTGTACATGTTTAGTTTGCATAAACTGTTTCTTCCATTTAAATATGCAATTTCATTTGCCTCATGTCTGTACTAGTGGGCGCAGAATGAAAAATTCTCCTTATGATAAGTGAATGAATAAACAAATAAATAAATAAACCATGTCTGTCACTTTGTTGCTGAGACACAATCTGTGAGAAAATAAGATGAACCTGCTTAAGCTGACAGCTATCACGCTGAACTTCCTCAGAAAATGGGCTACAGTTACAAAGCAGTTGGAAGAAAATTGCCCATTGCCACACCTTCAGTATATGCAAGTTGGCCTCCTCAGGGGACTAAATGCCTTGGACTGTATTTCCCAGGAACTGTCCACTCCCTCCAGTCTGGGAAGCATCCCTGGTCACTGTGCCTTGGGCAGAGAAAGAAGTGACAGGCTGGCACAGTTATTTTGACTACATCCGCCCAGAAAGATAACCTTTGCTTAACTGAGTTATTGCTGTCTTTAGCAACAAAGGTTGAGAGAGCGTTTATCACTGTGTTTGTAGCACCTATTCTTGGTGAGGAAGTAGGATATTGCCACTGACATTGACCCCAGAACTTGCAGAATCAATCCTGCTGATATTCTGGTACTACCAAATATTTTCTAAGCTATTGTTTGTACTCTGTAAAGGGGTAGAGATGCTAGGATAGACACCATGTTGAAAAATTGTTCCTATAAACTCTTAATGTGTAGGTCGGTTAGAATTGTGACTTGTTATTGCTGGATATTCCAAACTGTAGACAAGCCTACCACACATAATCTCAAATTTAATTTACACCAGTAAAAGCTCTGTCTAAGCAGTAATGAACCCTTCGTCCCAAAAGGGAAACGTGTGGGATCCTTGCAAAGTTAAGTGAGATGCCAGTACTGTGATACATTTGGTGAACACACTGAGGGCTGTGGTTAGGCAAAGGCTGGATTCTAAACTGGTAATGACTGGTCCCAGTCTAAACTGTAACTATTTCCTGCATCATCTATTCAATGCATGCGACAATACTAATCCTGAAGGTCAATCTATCTCATCTACGACTAATCCTGAAGGTTAATCAATCTCATCCATGTCTTGCTCAGACAGGGAAAACTGGACTGAACCATGACTAATTAGGACTTAGTGTGCCAAACAGAATTGCTTAACACACCGAGACTTAAAATCGATCACCAATCTTGAGTCAGTTATGGATTTTATTTGTTTAGAAGGAACTTTCGGATGACTCTAAGCTGCTTCTTGGGTAACAGGGATGGAAGGGAAAAGGGAATGATATAATCTCAGCAAAAGACTCTTTGCAAGGACGCGTCCTTCATTATGATTACCCATGCTTCCTGGCGTACAGATAAGAAATTCCTGACTGTCTGCAGAGGAGGGCAATGAGGTCTCCTTTCAGAAGTGCTGGCAGGGTCTAACACAAGAAGTATCTCTAGACTCTCAGAGTCCTCTGCCACTGGGGAGGTCAGCTATTATCATTCCCTCCTGTGCCTCGGGGCGAACTATCTTTGTTTGTATTCTGTAAGGGACCATGAGACTTCCTGTAAGACATAATTAGACCTCACGATTGATTACTGGGAAAAAACATTGAAGGGATGGAAAAAGGGGTGCCCACAGCAGATAGGGTCTTTATGTCCTTACCTGTGGGGCCAAACCTAAAAGAACTGTCAAAGGTAGCAATGACGAAAGATGACTTGAAAGACAGCACAAAATCACGAGGCACATCCAGGCATGTCTCCTGATGGAAATGCCTGAACCCGCAGCCCTAGAGACGCCTTCTGCAATATGCAAGATAAACCTCATGGACAGATAGGATATTCCCCATAGGCTACCCTGAGAGAGACTAATGAGGATAAGCGTCAGCAATTTTGGTTCTAGAAAGCAAATTACATAGCCTTTTCATCAAATCTGTCTGTAGCCTCTTAAAAGGTACTTTAGGACTGAATGGCTTTGTAGGTTGCCGAAGCGATCTGGAGCCACTGGTGAACGTAAACTTTATTGCAAGTTAAAAACTTTCGCAGATACTGCTTCATCAGGCAAAACCAATTAAGAAATGAGAACAAATATATACATACACAATTAATGCAATAATTATATAATTAAAACAATTAAAACGCAAAGAAACAGTCATTTAGTTTTGTTATGCAAGTCTCCTAGCACTGGTCTCAAACTGAAAGCATCATTTAATCCCAGTGGATATTGTGCTCTAAAAGTGTAAAATCCACCTACTCTCCTCTCTTTTAGTTAAATTTATAAGAGCACCCCCTTTTCAGCTATCACATGTAAAATCATAAATTTAAAAGTATGTGTGTAATCTGTATTACGTAAGTGCTTATATAAAGCATTACTATCCACTTTTCTCCTGCTCTCAGATAAATGACTACAAATCCTTTCCTTAAATGTCTGATTAGTTTTACCTACATACTAGGCATTACATCTGCAGCAGTTAGCCATGCATATTAAATTCTCTGCAATACAACTGCTGTAGGCTTGTAACATAGAAACACTTCAATGTAATGGATGTAAAAAGGTTTGGCCCTCTTCAAGGGAAATCTTGATGAGTGGATGGGAAATAGAAAATTCACCCCGGGGATCAATCCACTGGCTCTGCTTGACAGAGGCACTGGGATCTAAGGTCTGGTAGCATGATGCCAGGGTAATCCTATGGACTAGGCTTGTAGAGTCTCCACGGCCATTAGCCTAATACAGACCTATGAACCTAAATAAACTTACAAAAGTTACAGTGATTACACATAAAGGTGCCCATTCGGTTAGATTTACAATAAGTTACCTTAGTTTGTTCCTTGTAACATAATTTGTTTTTTAATGCTGTGTTTCTCTTATAACTAAAATCGGGCCTGCTTCAAAGACATTTTTTTAACTCACATACTTGGGACAAAATCAGCCAATGTTTCTTGATAACATTCTTAATCTTAACAGTGTTACAGTCATATGTTAAAATACACCTACAGTTATTTTTTGATTTTTTTTCTTGTTTTTGTTATTAGTATTGTCATTTCGATATTCTGAAAAAATAAGTATCAAAGTAGTTTCTCTGTTATCTAAAATATCCTTCCTGGCATTTTCCAACATGTCCGTCTGGTAACCTCTTTTACTAAAATCCTTTACCATTTCATCTAGTTGAATTTTCATGTTGTCTTCTTGTGTATTCAGCCTGGCCAGCCAGATTTTTTAACTATATTACCAAACATAAATGGAGGATGCATACCATCATGTAATAGATATGTACACCTCAACATCTTTTATCTATAATGTTGTTTCTAGTTGCCCTTAATATTCTTTCTTAGTTTAATGTCTAAAAGGTCAATTTTTCTGTAATGTACATAATTCTTGAATCTTAAAAATAACGTGGTTGCATGCAAATAAGAAATAAAGTCATCCAACTTATGTAGCGGTCCGTCTCAAATCAGGAATAGGCCATCTTCCTGTAAAAATTATTTTTAGACTCAGAAAGCACAAAATCTTTTCCCATGAGTTCATGACAATGTTGGTGTAAGTGTTGGCCATGGGAGTGCCCATGACCATGCCATTAACTTATCTATACAGTTGTTTTTGAAACATAAACACATTATTGGTTAATACAGTCTTCAACAATTCACATATTAAATTCACAGCTATGTTAAGAGGTGGTTGACATAATATTAATATATATTTCCTAACCATCTCAATCCCTTCATTATTAGGAATAGACTTGAACAGGGAATCGATATCTAAAGTAACCGTGCAGCAAGTAATAATATCATTATTCATATTCCAACCAAAAATCTACTGTAAAAATTCACTGCTATCTTTAATAATAGTGGTGGATGTGATTAAAACAACTTTCAGCTGATCTTCTAGAAATTTACAATAGACTCCGTTACCCATCCCCTAGCTGATACAACTGGACGTAGGGGTGGATTATTTATGGATTTGTGTTACTTTGGTATCCCATAAATAACTGGAATTATGAAAGCACCATTGTGCAAATAATCAAAAAATGTCTTTGGAGATCTGTCCATCATGAAATAACTGTAGAATCTCAGAATTAGCTCATTAATAATACTAGCAACTATATTCTTATTAATGGATAAATAGTCAGTAGAATTAAGCATAGTTAACATAGTGTTAACATAATATAATGTATCCAGATGTATAACTCTAGGTATATTGGCTGTAGCTTTTAGGTTGTACAAGTTGTTAGGATCAAAAAATAGGTCCTGGGTAACATGTAAAAGAAAAGTGACGTAAATGGGGAAACCCCCTCCCTACCCCGTTACTTAGAACCACAGCTTTCAAGGAAGGAAAGTAAAAGGTCAGGACCGAACCAAAAAAACTCTTAGATCTGGTGTTTCAGATGCACTCTGGTCTGAGGGTACCTAAAAAGAAATGGTCAGGTATATCTAAAGAGTGAATTTAGTTACCTTTCTTTTAAACCAATTCCAAATCTCTTGGGGGGGGGTACCACTGGCTGGGTAGGAAAAGGGGGCAAATTAGACTTAGCAGACGCACTCACAAATTTATGAGACTGCGGAATTGGTAAGATACTCAATTAGACTTAGACGCACTCGCAGATCCATAAGAGGGCGGAATTGGTAAGATCCCCATCTTTATTGGGGACGTAGAAAATTTCACATCATCCTATCTACATTCCGAAAAAAAAATTGAGCAGGAAGGGAAAATTGGAAGGAAAGGAACCACAGGAACCAAGCGCATCAGATCAGAGTAGGACTTAGGATCCATAGAAGGTTCTAAAGGTTTTTGCATCCCAAGAGTCTGAATGTGAAATCTTTCGAATTCTGTGGAATAAAATTTGTCTGTTAGATCCAAAGTCTTAGGATCCAATGAAGAAGTAACAGCAAACCTATCAGATCCTTGGAGGACCAAGTGTCTGAAGAAGAGCTACGGCTTTGAATTCAAAGTCTTTTTTAGGTTTTCCTCTGGAGTTAAAATTCGTCTGTCAGAGCCAAAGGCGTAGGATGTGAAGGGGGTTCTAAAGGCTTTGGATCGGAACAGCTTGGATCTGAAATCTTTCAACTTCTCTGGAATAAGACTTGTGTCTGCTGGATCCAAGACTTAGGAAGAAGAAACAACCAAACCCTGTCAGATCCAAGGAAAAATTAGGAACCACAAAGGACCGTAGGGACTTTGGATTTGAAAAACTTCCTTGTTTCTTTGGAGTCAAACTTCTGTCCATCAGATCCGAAAGCTTAAATCCAAAAATGCTTTTGATCCAAAGAGCGTGGATCCAAAATCATTCCATGTCACGATAAGAAGACATATGTCTGTGAAATCTGAAGGCTTAGGATATAATGCAGAAGTAACAGCAGACCTGTGGGATCAGAGGACAACTTAGGATCCAAAAAGAGCCCTAGGGGACTTTGGATTCATAATTATTGTCTGAAGTTAAAAAATTTGTTCTGTCGGATCCGAAAAAACTTAGGATCCAATGACAGGAGTCAAACTTGTCAGATTCAAGGAGGATTTACGATCCAGGAGATCTCATTGATGTTGGATCTGAGGTGGCTGGATCTGAACTCTTTAAGATTATCTCTCTCACTTCTTCTTCTTTTTTTTTTATTTTGGTTTATAATGAAGATGAATCCAAAGAATCTGAATACCTGGACCTTCTGAAAGGGTCCTTGAATATCGAACTCCAGCAATGTTCTGAGAAAAAGGTAGTCAGCAGCAAACCTTTCAATATTAATTTATTTCTTCTTTTGTTAAAGTTCTGAAGAACTGTGTGGTTGGATCTGATGAAAGTCGGATCAGACATAGCTTCTGATGTAGTTTTTGTTCTTTCTTTTCAATTCTGAAGAAGCAGAGACTAGAGAAACCAACTAACTAGACCTTTTGACAGATATTTACATTTTGTATGGGGGGGTTGAGCCCCAGCAATGGTTTGGGGAAAAAAGAAGATGGCATTAAAGCCTTTAACATCAGTTTATTATTTCCTGTCCACAGAAACTTGTGATAAAAACTGCAATCCTAAACAATATATCCAAGGTTGTAGCAATGGAATTTAAAGAACTACAATAAATGTTGTATATAAAAGAAATAGCAATAGTAATAAAACACTGACATTAAAACGGAAAAATACAGCTGTAAAATAAAGTGTCACAATAATGGACAAAAACGGTTGGTAAAAGACAAAAAAGCTTTGGGATTTTACTCCATTTCAGATTTTCTGCATTAATAGTACAGTTCAAAAGGAAAAGGGAAGGAGATTTTTCCTAGAAGTAAAGAAGAAAAGTCAATAAACTCAACTTCAGATTAAAATTGAAGAAACAGTAATTTCTTAAAGTTAGAAAAAAAATAAGAAACTTATCTTTCACAGAAAACTCTAGAGCTCAAGGTGACCACGTCTGAACACTAAAGCAGCAAACAAGCACTGGAGGAATATAAGGGGTGGTGCATTATGGGTAGGGAAGGAGCTCGAGAGTTTGTTGGTGGCCACGAGCTAGAATATCGGCTGAGTTGGATCCGAGTATTGGATCCAAACCCCATACATTGAGGAAGAATGAAAACTGGCAACATCAGATCCCCCTTTTAACTATAGCTTTGTTCCACACCTGAAAAAAATGTATCAGAGCTGGTCTTTCTCTTAGCACTTCCCTGTCCTTTTCTCTTTGACTATACTCTGATATCAACTCCTGGTAGGACAGTCTCTAACAAGCAGTCCAAACTTCTGCTTGGCTTCATCCCACTGTAAATACCTTTGCCTCTCTGGCTATTTGCTCACAATACATTGGTTCCTTTTCCAATTTTCTCCAGTAAATTCCATCCTTCTTGTCTATTTTCTACACCCTACTTGCAGTCATCCTTATTAGTAAAATATTTCTACATTCCCTTGTTGGCTTTGTTCTTAGAATACTTTCTGCAACTTCATCAATATAATATGCTGTAAATTTGTTGTTATTCTCCTTACGGATATGTGACCAAAACCCTCCCCTCTCCTTATTTCTCAAAATTCCCATTTCATCATCATCCCTTTCCACTTTGACTTACAGCATCCTGCTTGCATTGTGTAAATGATCCTTAACTGCATTGCTCTAAAGTATCCATTCAAAAAAAGTAATCCTAAACAACCTTGTTCTACAAGGAGGTTCAACACATTTCACTTTATTCTGGCCACCTTAACCTCCCAAATAAATTCCTTCAACTGTTTATTAAGTACAGTGCACAAATTCCCATCTAGATGATATAAATATGCCTGACCTGTATATAAAACTAAAGCGACTAAAACATTTTCACTGCTTGTGTCTTACTAAACATATCCATAATTAAGCACTTTCAGTTTCTCAGTTTTTCAGTTATAATTTGTTTATTTTCTTCCCACATATCCTTAACTGCTAGAACAGAATTTTTAATCCATACACCTAAATACTTCATTTTATCAAGTTCCCATAAACATGGGTATTTCTGAAGCAATATACCAATATATAGGTGGGCAGACAGTTTACTGTGATAGTCTTTGTTTTACTAACACTGACTTTATATCCTGAAAAGACATGAAACCGTCTCAAAATCTTCCACAGAACTGAAATGGCCTTTTCTGAATTTGAGTATAAATATCAACTTCAAATAACATTATCTCTTCCTGATTACCACACCAGTTATACCCTTGAATTTGTCATGCCCTTATTTTATTTGCCAATGGCTCTAAATATAAAGCAAATAAAGAAATGAAAAAGAGGACACCCCTGCTTGCTTCCTCTTTTCAAACACAGCTTGCCTGAGAGGAATCTTCCAACCTTAATTCTTGCCTCCGGCCCTTCATATATCTTCCTAATTAACCCTATTATTCTTTCAGGAATGCAAATGTTTTCATTGCCCTACTAATTAAATCTCAACTGACTTTGTCAAATGCTTTCTCTGCAAAAAAGTCCAGTAACAAAAGCAGTAATTTCTTACATTCTGCTACCAAATGTCTATTAATATTGTCAGATATCTGAATCCCCTCTACAAAACCATATTAGTCTATGTCTATTAATTCTGGCAAGGTCTCTGCCATTATCTTAGCTAGTACAGACACAAATACTTAATATTCATGGTTGACAACTGAAATGGGTACGCATGAAACTGTCTGTGAAGGGTCTTAATCCTGTTTGGGTAATACAGTACAGCAATCCACCACAGCTTTTTATTTTCCAAGATGCTGATTCACCCCTCCCCTTTTTAAAATAATGTTAAACAAAACCTTCCAGATTTCAAATAATTTTTCCCTCCAAACATCCACAAGAATACCATCTGTTCCTGGAGACTTCCCTGTTGATTGATTACATATCACTGTTTTTGTCTCATCTCTTCTTGTCTTAGCTACTAATTGTTCATTCCTCTAACACTGGCATAATTAAGTCTTCCATAAATATTTCATTTTGTGCCTTTTCTTGGTTTCCACATTCGTCTGCTTTATACACATTTTCAGAAAATTTCTGACATATTTTAATACTTCTATAGGATTTCTGGTTATTTTTCTTATAATAGTTTCCCCAAGTTTGGCGACAACCCTTCCTATTTTCTGTTGCCTAAATTGTTGGGCTTACAGTTTTTGTGTACTGGAGTTGTCAAAAATATTTGCTTAACAGCAACCTCATCCATATTATAAAAATACTCCCTTATTTTTCTCTTTAGTGCTCTGCAGACGCTCCTCTTCTTGTTCTGTCAGTTTCCCCTTATTCTGAAGTACTTTCACCTTTGTCAAAACTTCTGAATAATTCCTACCTATTATTTCTTTCTCATATCTGTCAACCTCTATTTCATTTTATCCCATTCACTAGCTGAGTTTTGGTTAAAATTTATATCTCCTGAATCACTTCCACTGCACAGTCCTTAAATTCCTCTGTTCTTAACAAGCAAGTAGGAAAGTATGCCTTCATTGCCTGCAACGTTATCTTAGTTTTTAATGGTTCATTATCTGAAATAGCTACTGGCTATATATCAAAGCTTTCAACTAATAGAAATGCTCCTGTGACTAATAATTTCTATCCACTGTAGCCCAGTTATTGCACCTTGGTGAATAGTATATACATTCTGTCTGATTTCTTTCTACTGAATTCAAATTTTCCATACCAAATATTCTCATATATATATATATATATATATATATATATATATATGCCCCCCCCCCCCAGAAAGCTATCTTCTTTTGTTATCATGTCCCTTCTAGGTTCCCTTTCCTCACTATTACAAATTACGTCCCAGTTCCCACTAAAATAATATACCCTGCTAAAAGCTGGCTACTTCTCCCAAAAATATTTTAAGCTCCATAATAGAAGTTTTGGCGGAATATGTCAATATTTGCCAATGTAATCTGCCGCCCTTGTCAGTATCACCTTGCTACCACAAATCTACCATTATAGTCTTTGTTTTCCTGTTCTATCACTATTGGAGCCCATCTATCACATTATCACCCCCTTTTCCTTTCTCTCTGATAGTCTGCTGAATATCCATCTTGAATTCCTATATTTATCAAATTCATATGCTCATTTCTATCCAAATGAGTCTCCTGCAACATTGCTTTTTGCACCTTATATTTTCCAAATATAATTCACTACTCATTGCTTTTTGTCTATAACTGTAAGGTAATTTACATTCTATGATAATATGGACAAAGTAAACTTTATGAGAGAAATGTATTACTCCCACCTATTATGCACAGCAGTTCTTTGAATGTGTATTCCAACATTTGGGTTAGATGTGCCCACTAATGTTTAGCAGGCTGATCTCTTAATCAGTTGCTTCTCATTTCCATTTGATCCTATGTCATATTTTCAAGACTTTTTGCTTCAATGAAAACACCCAAACAAACAAAAATAAATACATAAATTTCCAGAACCAACATCTCCTTTTAACTTGGAACAGATTTATAAAACTATGTACATTTGCAACAAATGACATTTACCCTCCAGACAGGAGCAGCTGCCTCAAATCAATGGCTGCACTGACAGGTCCTACATAATCTAAAATTAAGGATACCCATGATAAAGTGCATATTACAGCTCGTCTTCCCAGTTTCATCAATTGCTATATGTTTTTGCTATCTCTATTCCCCTCCCAAATGTGAAAAACAGCTTGCATGGTTTCAGTACAATTAGACTATTTAGCCCTAAGTAAAAGTTCACTGGTTGCCTTTAAAAAATGCAATGTTACATGCATTCATTTTTTAAAACTGCTAGGGAGGCTAAAATTTCTCATTCTATTCCCACAGTTTCAAACTTTATTTTTCACTGAACTGCTTGCCACAGTGCCATTAAATGTTACATTTCTCTAAATACAGTGGTCAGATTTCTCAAGATTAACTACTTGTATCTGCAGACAGCTCCTCTTCAAGTAAAAACAGTCAGCAAAGAAAAAGAAAACAACTTTGCAGATGCATGAAAGATTTTTGTTTTGCATATTTCATTCAGAACAAAATGTACAAACGTCTCCTAGCAAAGTGTTTGCACTTGCAGGCTTCTTGCCTCCTGTTGAGATTATCTTCTAATGAAAAAAGCCAATAACTTTGACATGCAAGCAAGCTACCATGATTCATGTCTATCATCATTTTTAATCACTTTTATTTTTCAAGCCTATTTGCTTAAAAAAAACTTTGTCTACAGCTTAAACTGCAGATACTGATCTAGATACCCATCCTTGTTAAAACGGGGTAAAATAATATCTGAATTCTAGATATATCAGTACACCTTTATACTTCATCCCCATCCCAGCAGCCTATGACCACATTTATTTTAAGTTGCTTCTGACCACTCTTTCTTACTTTGTTAAAGTATAAAGCCTGTGTATATTGCAACTAAAAATTAACTTGATTGCATTAACATCTTTCTTATATATAGTAGTCAATAAGACTCCCCTACCCCACTTTTAAAATTCCCATCCACATTTAAAATACATCTAACTGCAGACTATGCAAAACTGCATGATAATATGACATGCAAGCTACATTAACATTTTTATACAAAATAAGAACAAAACTCCTTCAGTTACATTTATGTCTTCATTCCCTTCAGTGTCCTTCTAAACATTAATAACAAAGTGGGGAATATGCTTTACAGTTTACCCATAAGTTGAACAGAAGTAAAAAATTAGCCTTTCACAACCATGTTTTCTTGCAAAGCACTATTTCTAATTTTCGTTCTTATATTCAGTGGGATTAATGCTGTATAGTCTCCCTTTATTCACTAATTTCAGCTATGCTGGTCATCTTTTTGATCGCCTCCATCTCCCATCACCAATCTTTGGTTCACGTTCAATGTGTCACTGATTCTTCTATACAGCTCCTGTGCTTTTTCTGTCTTTCAAGCATTTTCTTGTGGAATAATGGAAAAGATTTCACTTGCAAAGTCTCTCTGTGTACTCTGTTAGTAATAGAATCATGAAAAGCAGAGTCCACGTCTTGCTGGCTCATCTTTTGTTGGATAAATGATTCTATTTCCTCCTTAGCCTGTATTGCATCAACAATGACTATGATTCTCCAGGAAATTATATTTTTAAGACAACCAACTTTCAACATTCCGATTGTTGCGATAAACCTGGTTCTCTTCTGCCTGGTGTACAATGAATAATCATTTTCCAGAAACAATCTGTTGTCTCGAAGTTTTAATACTTTCCTTTCTGTCACACTTTTGTCAAGATCAACTCTTATTACTGGTATGATTGCATGCTTACTAATATGGGTCATAGCTACTTTCTCATAGTCATTTCTGGAGCATACACAATGTGCCCTTTCAAGTAACAAATCCTGCTGTGAATCACCAGGCCAGTTGATTATTTTTGCTTTCATAAAATAAATGCAGTCTGTTTATTCTAGTTTCTCTAGTACAACAAGTCTCAGGTTTTCTCTGCTTCCTCTGTATTCTGGCGCTTCTATTTTTGAAACAGCTCTTCTTGAGAAGAATTCCAGCCTTTTCTTCACTTCAAGCTCTGATTTTTGTAGTTTTATCAGTTCATCCGAATATCTAGTAAAGCTTCTTCTATTTTTCCAACATTGTGTTATTTGAGTTGACATATTTAATTATCTCTGAGTACATCAGATTTACCTTTTCCTCTAAATTGCTAGAAGCCGTCTCATGTACCAACGCTGAACCTTAAACTGATTTTTGATGAATTGTTGCAGAATTTTTCCCAGCTGGCACTTCTCTTCTCCTTTTTAGCTGGTTTTCTTTCATGTTCTCCAAATTTCTTCCTTGCTGGTATCCAGACAATATAATTACTAGCCAGTCACTGAATTTTACCTAAACTTTCGGTTTCAATGGCCCTTTTTTCAGTTTCTATTTTCACACTTTAAGAGTTGAAAACAATTTGCAGCCATCACGGAAGCCTCTTTTTTCCAAACTTTTTCCTTTTTCCAAGATGTGATCCAGTTATGGCCTGAACAAACATTGTAACTAAAGAAAGAGATTATGTTTTACTCTCTTTTGAGGAAGAAGGATTCAAATTGGGCAAAAGTATTATTTCCATATGAATTGAGAAGACAATGCTTATGAGGATACATAATTCATATCTGAAAACAGTGTTTGCTTCTCTGACTGAAAAAAAATGTAGTCTCCTTGTATGTACCCCTCTCTTAAGAGATTAGGAATGCACCCCTCTAATGTTAGCTTGGGATGAAAGTGAAAGAAAAAATAGCCACAGGTATTTCTAGTTGTTACTGACATACCTACACACAGTATGCCTCCTCACCAAGCTATCCTCCAAACAACTACAATTGCTACATACTCCTTTGATGTCAGACTGTGTCAAAAGTGAGTGAACAAATGTCCAATTAGGAAGTGAAGAAAGTGACAAGTAATGATCACAGTAACACAGTATAACTTGCTGCTCCTAATCAGTACACTGCCCATAAATGAAAATTATGCACTTGCTATAATGATGGATCCTTTTTATCCTTGTCTGTCTGATAAGACTGATGGGACTTGAGTTATTTGTTGGATCTGATCCAGCCATTTGTTAGTACTCTCTACCTTGAGCTTCTAACTTCCCCCTCCCATAATGCTCTGTATGCCATCCTGTCCTTGGACTGAGTTTGGTAACATAAAATATTTCAAAACTATCTGAATGCAGAATCTAGATGGGGGATGAAGGGAGGCAGGGATGGCACAGTAGAATGACAAGGATAAAAAGGATCCATCATTATGGTAGATACATAACTTTTATATCATATTTCATCCATCCATCTGATCCAAATGTTGGGACAGAATCCCAGACTACCATCTTTCTTGGGAAGTATCATGACAGGATATCTTTCGGGACAGAAGGCTCAAAGGATGCTCTAGATCTAGAAATTATATCCAGTTTGTAATGATTGGTGAAGGTGTGCAAGGTAGACCATGTAGCTGCTGTACAAATTCCCTGTACTGTAGAATTTTTGAGAAAGGTAGCAGAAACAGCCACTGACCTCATAAACTGAGCTTTGGGTTTAACTGGAAGTACTTGTTTCTTAGTCATGTAAATGTGTTATACAATCCAACAACCATTTGGGCAAGGTTTGTTTGGAAATGTTTTGGCTGATCTAGTGACCAAAGGAAATGGAAAGTTATGAATCCTTTCTGATGGCTTTAGTTCTGTACAAATAGAATATGATTTGACTATGGACATCCAGGATGTGAAGCAAGTATTCTCCTTGGTTGGAGTGATTCAGGCAAAATACTAGTAGATGAATGGTTTGATTCAGATTAGTCTCTGAAGCCACCTGGGGAATAAAGGAAGGACTGGTTCTTAAGGCTACTCTGTTATTATGAAATATCAAGAATGGAACCCATGAGGATAGAATTTATACCTCCAAAATTCTTCTAGCAGACGTAACAGCTATCATGAAAAGGGTTTTCCAAGACAAAAGGATATGCTCAGTGGAAGATGCCAGCTCGAAGGAAGACTAAGTTAAGGCCTCTAAAACCAGGGTCAAATGCCATGGAGGGGTAGGGTCCTTTATTGAAGGCTGTAACATGAAAATCCTTTGAAATAGACCTTACATAGCGTATGAGGGGCCAAGGACTTATTTTGAAAACCTAGATGGAAGTTAGATAGAAACTAACTGGACATTGATAATGGAGAAGCTAGACCACTGTCATATGGGGTAGCTAAAAATGCAAAATCTAGAAAACTGGAGCAGAAACGGGGTCTAAATTATGTGAAGAGGACCCAAACTGAGAAAACTGCTCTCTTGATTTTATACACTCACTGTTTTGGGGAAGCAAACAAAATGTGGACCGCAGATTGTAAAAGACAGGGATTTGCGGCCATTACAGTAATTTGAGATAATATGGTACGAGTCTGTGAATGAGAAGATCCAAATAAGGCTGCACAGATGGCTGAGAAAGAGGGTCCAGTTTCAGGTCCAGGGTCAAGTAATGTGCCTTCAGAAGAAGCTTCAAAAGGGGAAAATATACTTGCCTGGGTCACAGGGGAGCAATGAGTATCATGGTGGATCTGCATCATGCTACTTTCTGAAGGAATTTGGGAATGAGGAGGATAGGTGAGAAGGTATTTGATAAGCCAGAGAGCCAGTGACAGACTGGACTGTCTCGCAGGGCAAACTCCTTTGGGGTAAAAGGGTGAAGTAGCTGCTGCAGTTGTGCTGGGTAGGGGTGGCAAAGAAACTGTAGCAGGGGGGGTGCCCCAGTGGCTGAATATCTGTTCAGCCACTGTGGGACTGAGAGACAACTCCTGAAATATCAAAATACATCTGATTAGCCTGCCAAAAGAAAACAGTTGTTTTCCCCAGAATGTGCATTGCTACCAGAAAGCACTGAAAATCTGATGCCCACAGGCAAACCCTCATTGCCTTTCTGCTCAATGGATACGATTTAGTTCCTCCCTGTTTGTTGATATACCACACGGATGACATGCTGCCTGTCTGTCTGTAACGATACCCCCTGAAAAAAAAAGGTCCTGAAATCCCTGCAGTGCAAGAAGAAACACTCTCATCTCCAAGACACAGATAAGACGATTAGCTTCTGCCTGAGTCTATATACCATGGACTATCCTTCCCTCAAAATCAATCCCACCTCAGACAGGAGGCATTCATGGTGACTACTGCTGCTGCGGGAGATAAAAGAAAAGGACAGTCTAAGAGAAGATTTGGGTGGGTCAGTCACCAAGATAAATTCATTTTGTATGTCAGAGTCATACAAATTGGTAAGGACAGAGCTCTAAAAGCTGTGAGCATATGGTAGAAAGCAACCACTGAGAATTCTCATATGTATGCGGACGTGAAAACCTGCTGTTAAGGAAGCCACCATAAGCCTCAACCCTTTCAGAATTTGAGCGGCTAGGGAAGACTTTTATTGTAAGACCTGAAGTATGATGATCTTAAGACTTCAACGTAAGAGCTATCACGAAAAGAAACCACAAGGCATTCTATAACTATGTCAAAAATCTAAATGGCAATGCTCAGATCTGCTCTGAGCTAAAACAGAATGACATTAATTTTACTGATCCCAAGGATATTGCCAATATCCTGGCAGATTGATTCAGTGCCAACTTCACCCCCCTCTCACCCCCTAAATGGCCCATCTCAATACCGAAAGATTGCCAAATTCCGGTAATAACGGCCACACAGGTAAAAAAACGCACTCTCCAAAGCTAAGAATACAGCATCCATGGGACCAGATGACATCCCGGGCTGTGTACTACATGAACTACAATTTGAACTGGCACCTCACCTAAGTGTCATGTTTAATCATAGCCTCACCTCAAGTTTCGTGCCCACTGAGTGGCAAAGAGCTACAGTTATCCCACTCCACAAGGGGGGTTCCACCTTGGATCCTGGAAACTACCGTCCCATCAGTCTGACAATCCTTATCTGCAAGGCCATGGAGCGTATTATCATGGAACTTATAAACAAAGACATTGGCAACCTTCAAACACTGGACCCTACCCAGTTTGGGTTTGTGAAGGGCCGATCTTGTCTCCTGAACCTGACTGACTTCTTTGAATTAGTCTCCAGAGCCATGGGCAAGGGTAAGGTGGTCCACACAGCCTATCTAGACCTTGCCAAGGACTTTGACACCATCCCCCACTCTGGAATCATAGATAAATTTACTAAGCTGGGCATTAATCCCTACGTCACCCAATGGGTTGCTAACTGGCTTACTGATAGAACCCACACTGTAAAAGTAGCCGACTCCAAATCCAGCTCCAGACAAGTGACAAGTGGAGTACCTCAAGGTTCAGTCCTGGGACCACTCTTGTTTGGCATCTACTTCTCTGAAGTACAGGCCAACACTAAGGGACTCTGGCTAACAAAGTCCGCAGATGACTGCAAGCTGGGAGCTATTATTGAATCCCCAAATTATGTGGATACTCTACAAAAGGGCCTTACAGAAACAGATGCTTGGTGCCAGAGCCATGGGCTCAAGCTCAATGCCAAGAAATGTCTAGTTATCCCCTTTGGGGAAAAAACATGTATCCATGAATTGCCATGTAGGTGGCAGTACACTAAACACCGAAAGTGTGATAAGAGACTTAGGGACACAGGTGGACAGTGGTCTCACTTTCGATAACCACATTGCCACAACAGTCAGGAAATCATTCTATGTGGCACACCTCATCAATAAGGGCTTTTCATCCAGAAAAAAGGAGGTCATTGTCTCACTGTACTCATCCCTCATTAGACCCATTATAGAATACAATGCCCCGTTTGGTATGTACCTCTCAAGATAGCTGCAACAACTGGAATGGCCGCAGAAATACCTCACTAAAAGAATCACAGGCCTAAAGCAGATGCCCTACGCTGACCGCCTTAAAAAACTCCAGCTATACTCTGTCGCATATCGTCTACTCAGAGGCGATCTCTGCTTAACATACAAGGCCATGTCAAACCCAGAACTGTTGGACATGCGACACTTAAAGAAATCCCAATCCCTCAGAGCCACATGCTCCAGGGATCTAAACCTTGTCATCATAATAAACAAAACATGGAGGGATAGGTTCCTGACCCAGAGACTCCCCAGACTTTGGAATAGATTGCCCATACATGTCAAGCAGAGTTCCTCTTTGGCCCTCTTCAAAAGGAACCTTGACAATTGGATGGGAGAAAGGAAATTTACCCCGGGGATCACGTCAGTCGCCCTGCTAGACAGGGGTCCAGGGAAGTAAATAGTGTGGGAAGAAATAGCCAGGGAATTGTTATGGCTAGGCTTGTATAGCCCCTAGGGCTGATAGCCTAGTACCAACCTATGAACCTATGAACCCTCTCTAGAGGATGACTGCTGATACAGATTGTTGCATGTAAGCAGTAATCAATGAGTGCTATGGTCTGTGTACAGTGGAGACATAACTTTTTAAGACTGAGAGATATGCCTAAAGATAGGTAGAGCTGTAAAAAGTAATTTCTGGCTTCTAGTAAGGACTCCAAGGTCACTGCAATGAGAAGCTAGTTGTCCACATATAAATAAACAATGAATACCTCTGAGCCACATGTGGGCTAAGACCACAGCCGTGCACTTAGTGAACACCCAGAGCTATATATTGGTACTGACTGACTAGTAGCCAGATGCTAAGATACCTCTTGGAATCCTTGGTAATTTCTATAGAGAGATAAGCACCCCAGAAGTCAATGGAACCTATCCAATTGCAAGGGAGGATTGTTTGCATTATGATTACCCTGAATGGAGTCCTTTAATGAACTGGTTTAAGCTGCTGAAGTCCAGAATCAGGTCAAGGTCGTTGCTCTTTTTGGAAAATAAAAATAATTTTGAATACGTTTCTGACCAAGTCTGAGCTGGTGAGACCTCTTAGATGGCACACTATGAAGGAAAAAGAGTGACTTCTTTCTTTGACAGAAAGTACTGGTGGGATGGATTATCTTGAAGCTTCACATTTTGAGGGAGAGATGGAAGGGAAAACGGAATGCAATAGCATCTGGCCATTATGTGCCTTACTCACTTGTCTTGTGAGATGGCCAGCCACGCACTTGAGTGAAGAAGCAAATGCCCACAGACCTCCATCACAGATGAGCAGTCGGGCAAGCCTTCACAGCTACTGATTCTGCCTTTCCAAGAAGGGACTTCAAAAGCTCTGATTCTATGGAACTCCTTGATTTCTAGGTTTGTGTTCACTGGAGAGACAATCAAAGGCCTGAAGTAGGGGGGTTTCTGAACCACTGACATTTGAAGCCCTTCTGATTCCTATTAAAGGATCGTTAAGGGCTTTCAAATCTAACTTCCAAGGCAGATGTCGTGCTTTCTTCACACTTAAGATAACTTTTTTCACCACTGGATGAAAGAAGATGGTGTCTTCATAGGGGACATTGGTGAAATATGCTTTAAAGTTATCTGCCAAATCATATAAGCAGAGCCAGGCATGACAGCGCATAGTAGGGCTAATCAAGGCTGCTCTTACTGCTCAATCAGCTGCATTATGTAGTAGTTGCATGGAGAGGTTTGTGATATTCAGCACTGTTCCAAGGGTGGCCTGCAACTGTTTCTGGGAAACTGCTGTGGAAGCTTCTTTAAAGTATCTATATCCCAGTTTGCTAAGTCCACTTGAAAGCAACCCATGTGTGTTAAGTAATTAAATGCTCTCAAGGCAAATGTGCTGAGGCATGGGCTCACTTCCCCATTCTATCATCCTAGACTCTTTCGATTAGAAGGATGGATATCATGGTATTCTTCAGACAGTTCCTTCCTGAAGGGAGCTGCACTGATCACAGAGTCGACCAGACCCTTTGCCCAGAAATGCCTATCTTCAGGAGGACATAAAACTTTGCTTCTGCCATGTGAGGTTCCTATCATATATCATACCCTCCTAGCAACCAATTCCACAAGACTGTCAAATGGAAGGACAAAGAGGTAGATGGAGCAAAACTATGTACCTCAAAAATCACTTTCTCATCCTAAAAGAGTGGTAGGCTAGACCAAGCTCCCCTCTATCTCATTAGTTGAAGGATCTTGACAAGAGTAGCTTCTTCAGAAGGGGACTGAGGGGGAACAATCTCGATATTTCAAGTCCATGTCTGAGGTGACGGACTCTGTAGGGAAGCCCATGTGTCTCCTTTTGCATGTCCTCTTCCTGGAGATCTTCAACTGTAACTGATCTAAATCACTGGAAGAATCTATTAACATCATGACTGTATCTTTGAGGACATTTGGTCTGCTCTGTCCAAGGGAACCATGAAATGAGGGGTTAGAAACAACTGGTTGGGCACCAGAGGGCATTGCCAGTGCCTAGAGAATCCCTGCAGAATGTCTCAGTGAAGAAGCATTATCCTCTCCATGGCTTTGAATGCAGATTCAGAATTCATCGGATCCTGGGAATCAAACTCCAGAGTTGAGCAGACCCCTACCAAAGCAGAAATTACTAGAGGTTACAAGTTGAGAAGCCAGATGAGTCCAAGCCAAAAACTAGAGCCAACAGCTCAAATGCCAAAGACTCAGACACAAGAAATGGTCCTACACGAGTTGAGACCAAGTACGGTATGGAAGACCAAAAGTCAAGCTTCCAGAGCTTAGACTGACCAGACCATAAGGGTCTCAGAATGTGTAGGAAGAATAGGCATCTGAGCCAAATGTAGTGGCATCGGGGCTGATATTATAGGGTCTGGGAGGCAATACAGCTTCAAAGCCACTGCACAGAGACAGGCACAGAGAAAGGAGCTGATAACAGGGAGGGAGGACTAATCAGATCCTCCCTGGGTACAGTGGGCGGAGGAATGATGTCCAGATCAATTTGAGTCTTAAGAAAGACCCTCACCATGAGTTCCCATTCCACCTCAGTGGTAATTCTGACTGCTCTGAATAGCTTAATGGAAGCAGCTGCAGGAAGCCTTGAAATAATAAATTTAAAACAGCTCCCTTTCCTATGAGTGCTTGTTCAGAGCTAAAAGAGGGGACTTGTCCCTGATAATGATAGTATCTTGAGATGCAACTGTTACAGTAAAACTAGGAGGCAATGACAGCCCCCTTATCCTAGCTTCTGGGAACTTTATGATCTCAGTAGGAAGTTGGATCCTGACCTTTTCTTAGGTCTTAAGGTCCGGGGACAAAAAATGTTTTACAATAAATAGAAGTTATGTTCTTACCATAACGTTCCATGTTAGTTGTCTTCTTCTCGCCTTCTTCTTGCTGGATGGGTTCGGAGCCGACCTCGGCTCCGACTCGGCCACTCTAAAGCTCGAGAGTTGGTTCCACCGGCTCGAGGCTCCCCTTATATCCCACAATGCTAGGCGATAGTTACCTCAGATCTCGTTTGTAAGCTAACCCCAGCTTATAACAGAAACAGTATAACTGTAAAAAACAGAATCCACCTCTAACAACAGGAAGAAGAAGGGTGACCTACATCCTGAAACAAGAAATATGCATAATAGCATATAGCTAAGAAAGAGGTGGTAGAAAGAGAGGTCACGATCACAACTCCTCTAGGTCTGTCCAGGCCAGGGGGAAGGAGGGTGGGACGCAAGAAGAAGGCGAGAAGAAGACAACTAACATGGAACGTTATGGTAAGAACATAACTTCTATATGTTAAGTTGTCTATCTCGCCTTCATTCTTGCTGGATGGGACCGCGTCCCTAGCACCTTGTCCCGGGTGGCCTAACGGAACAGACTCCTGAGAACAGTGGAACCAAAATTAGCTCTATGCCTAGAAGCTAAATCCAACTTATAATGGGAAACAAAAGTGTGAGGAGTAGCCCAAGTAGCCGCTGCACAAATGGTGTCAATAGGCAGTCTGTCTTGGAAGGCTAAAGAAGTAGCCAAAGCTCTGGTGGAATGTGCTTTAGGCTTATTAGGCAGTTTTTGGTGTCTAATCTCATAAACAAGGGTAATCAGAGATGTTAGCCATCTGGATAAAGATACCTTTGAAACTGGAAGTCCCTTTCTGCTTTCCGCATAGGAGACAAACAGCTGATCAGATTTTCTGAATTGTTTCGTCCTGTCCAAGTAGTACCTTAATTGACGATGAACATCCAAACAGTGTAATTTTTGTTCAGACCTATTTGAATACTCCGGGAAAAAGACAGGGAGGTCAATGCATTGGTTTAGATTTGATGCTGAAACCACCTTAGGCAAAAAGGACGGGTTAGTTCGTAAGGAAACTCTGTCCTTATGGAACACAAGGTAAGGAGAACGACAACTGAGTGCTTGAAGTTCTGAAATTCTTCTAGCTGATGTGATAGCCACCAGAAAGAGAGTTTTCCATGATAATAACTTTAAGGAACATGAAGCTGCAGGTTCGAAAGGGGAAAGAATCAAAGAAGCAAGAACTAAATTTAGGTCCCAAGGAGAAGGAGGATTTCTTACAGGAGGTCTGAGAAGAAAAACTCCTTTCAAAAAGGCTTTGCAGAGTTTGTGGGACATTAGGGCAGATTCAGAAATACCCACATGGAAATTAGAAATAGCTGCCAATTGAACCTTAAGAGTAGATGGAGATGAACCTGCATGGAAGAGTTCAGCAAGAAAATCAAGGACTAGCTGGATGGAAGCGGCGAAAGGATCTATGTCCTTTCCTTGTGCCCAATATGAAAAGCGTTTCCACTTACTCAAATAAATCTTTCGAGTGGAAGATTTATGGGAAGCTATCAAAATATCTCTAACAGAGTGAGATAATTGAGGAAGCCTGGCTACGGTTGGAAGTGGAGGAACCAAGCAGTGAGGTTCAGAGAGGGAGGGAGCGATGAAACTGACCCGACTGATGGATCAAAAGATCTGGAACTAGGTCCAGATTCCACGGTCGCTCCAAAAGAAATCGATGCAGAAAGGGGAACCACACTTGCGAGGCCAGTAAGGAGCAATGAGGATCAATGAGGCCTTCTGAGCGATAGCTTTCTGTATTACTTGAGAGATCAGTGGGAAAGGAGGAAATGCATACAGAAGTCCCGGGCCAAACTTGGACTAGCGTCCCTGCTGGGTTGGCCTGGAAAAGGGAATAGAGTGAAGTATTGTCTGCACTTGCTGTTTTGGGGAGTAGCAAAAAGATCGCAGCAAGGCTGACCCCACTTGAGAAAAATCTCTCTCACTACAGAGTCTTTCAGAGACCACTCGTGAGGCATGAGAATAGCTCTGCTCAACTTGTCCGCAATGTGATTGGACTTCCCGGCGATGTGCGTTGCTATCAGAAAACGCTGAGAAGAAATCGCCCATTGCCACAGTCTGAGTGCTTCTCGACACAGGGGGTATGATCTGGTTCCGCCTTGTTTGTTGATGTACCACACTACAGACATATTGTCTGTCTGGATTGCAATCGTTCCCAAGGGAAGAGAGTCTTGAAGGGCTTGCAACGCTAAAAGCACTGCTCTCATCTCCAGAACATTTATGTGCAAGTGGCATTCGTTTGGTTGCCATGTGCCCTGGACTGTCCTGCCCTGATAATGCCCCCCCCCACCCGATCAGGGAGGCATCCGTTGTCAGAGTAGCAACCGGAGGAGGCGGAACAAATGGTCTCCCCAACAGGAGCTGGGGGGAAGACATCCACCACATGAGATGCTTTTTGCATGCTTGCGTGATCATAATGGTGTGAGACATTGGAAGTTCCTGGTATGACCATTGAGAAAAAAGCATCCACTGAAGGATCCGCATGTGGTATCTGGCCAATGGAAGGAGAGGTATGGTCGCTGCCATGATTCCCAACACCTTTAGAACTAACCTGGCTTTGGCTCTGTTGTTGTTGAGAAGTAGTGATACCAATTTTTGAATGTCTGATATCCTTTGGTTCGTTAGTGTTGCAGACATGTTTACAGTATCTAAGTTTGCGCCTATGTAGGTAATAGTACGACAAGGCGACAACACAGACTTTTCGCAATTTATTGAGATACCCAGTTTTTGACAGACGCGAAAAGTGTAATCTCTGGCCATCAGAAGGAGATGCTTGGTGGGAGCTGTGAGGAGCCAGTCGTCCAAGTATGGAAACACCTGGAATCCTTGTCGTCTCAGGTGAGAAGCTACCACTGCCATGCATTTGGTAAACACCCGGGGGGCAGTGGTGAGACCAAAGGGCAGGGCCCTGAATTGAAAATGACTGGTTCCCAGCCTGAAGCGGAGGAATCTTCTGGAGCGTCTGTTCATTTTTATGTGATAGTACGCGTCCTGAAGGTCTATAGAGCACATCCAGTTTCCTTTTCCCAATAGGGGAAGAATGGATTGCAGCGTGACCATCCGAAATCTTGTTTTCTTGACCGATCTGTTCAAGATACTGAGATCCAAAATTGGTCTCCAGTCTCCTGTTTTCTTTGGAACTAAAAAGAACCTTGAGTAGATTCCGGATCCTAGTTGGTCTGCTGGCACTGGCTGAATAGCTCTTTTTGCAAGCAGTTTTGAAATTTCCAAAGCTGCTATATCCCTTTGAGCGGGTGGAACATCTGGAAGGGATTTTTTTGACTGATTTGGAGAACGAAGAAAGGGAATAGAATAACCTTCGGAAATGATGGACTGTACCCATTTGTCTTGTGTCAAGGATAGCCAGGCTTCTGGGTACAGTGACAATCTTCCCCCGACTGCCTCCGAAGATGGGCAGTCGGGCAACACCTCAGGGATGCTGAAAGGGCTTATCGGAGGACGTTTCTCGATTGCCCTGGTTCTGCGGACCCCTCTGCCTCTAGGGCGACGTCTACCATTGTTGTTCCCCTCTGCCTCTGGCGGGAACCGACTCTGTCGCCAGGCGAAGTCCCTTGAGATTGTTTACGGAACCACATCTTTCCCCTTCTGGCCTTTGGGGTAAGGCCTAGAAGGAGTAGAAAACGGACTCCGACGGCAGAAAGGGTCTTGCCATCAGTCTCGCACCTAGTCAGGGTTTCTTTCACTTGTGGACCAAACAGAGATGATCCATCAAAAGGGGAGTTCGTGAAAGACGTCTTGAAAGGTTCCGCAAAATTGCATAGCCGCATCCAGGCGTGCCTACGCAAGGCTACCCTGTTCCTCTTGGCTCTGCTCGCTCCATCGGCCGCATAAGAGAGGAGGCATGGAGGAGTTGGAAATAGAATTAAGGATAGCTAGCTGCGTGTTCATTTTCTTGGAACCCCGTAGCTGTAGGTTCCTTCAGCATTTCACTCGCCTCTTTGATCAAGTCCATTTGAAGACGAGTGAAATGGCACAAGTAATTCAGCGAACGCATAGTAAATGTCGCTGAGGAGAACATCCGCTTCCCGTACCTATCCATGGACCTAGATTCCTTGTTAGGTGGATGGACAGGCACTGAAGGATCAGCCAGTTCCTTCTTTGTGGCGGCAGCTACCACCATAGCATCCACAGAGACTCCTTTTGATAAAAATTCCTTGTCTGATGGAGCTGTGATGAATTTGGAGGGCCTCCTGGGAGTGGGGTCCACTGAATCAGGAGCCGTCCATGCCTTTTTAGCAACCACCTGCATGAGGGGGTCGAAGACAGGGGACACCCAGGAGGTGGAAGGACGAGAGCCAAAAGCCTCAAGATACACAGATTCGTCCTCCGAAGGGTTGAGGGCTGGCCAATTTCCCCTCTGTTTAAGGATCTCCAGAATGTCTGCAAATGAGACATCTTCAGAAGGGGAACGGGGGGAACCCTCAGAATCATCCAGATCTGTGTCCGAAGTGATAGACTCAGGTGAGTCAATGTGCTTCCTCTTGCACTTCCTCTTCCGAGGGGGCTCTTCTGCCAAATCAGGAGAGGCCTCGGAAGAGGATGAAATCCCCAAAGGGAGCTCTTGAGGAGTTGGCTCTCTGCGGTCCGGGATGAGGGAGTGAGTCGACTTACCCTGAGGCAGCATAGAGGGAGGGGCTGACGGAGCCGACTGTGGAGTAGAGCCAGGCTCTAACACACTCCGCATGACCTCGAAAGCACCCCGTCAGGCAGAGCCAGAGGTCCCGCTCCGAGGAGCTAAGGACCCCCTCGGCACCGACAGTGATGGCTCGAGGTCGATGTCGGAGCCGAACTCACCAGCGCCAAAGCACCGAGAGGGAGAGGGGGGTCGGACAAGGGTCCGATGCCACTCACCCCCTCGGAGCCGACGAGGGAAGTCCGGCGCCGAGATTCCTCCATGGAAGAAAAGGAGCGACGACGGAGCCGAAGACAATTGTCTCGGCCCGAGGTGACCACAGTCTCGGTTCCGACGACCCGGCTCCGAACTCAAGAGAGTCGAAGGAGGAAAGAGTTGATGGACGGGCAGGCACCGACTGATGAGTCGGGCTCTGAAGCATCTGGGCTAGTGCCTCAGACTTGAGTAGTCGACTCACCACCCTCTGAAGGTCATGATCGGACAGCCTCGATGACCTAGAGGAATGAGACCTTTGGCTCCGTTCAGACAGCAGGGGAGATCCTGGAGCCGAATGAACGGAGCCAAGAGAAGGTGACCTAGACCTCTTTCTGGTTGTCTGCTCCGAAGATCTTGTCGGAGCCGACACGGGTACCTCGATAACCTCGGCTCCAGCCGGAGCCGAGGAAGCCACAGAAACTGTGGACTGAGTCTTATCGGCTCCAGCCGGAGCCGATAAAGGCAAAGGTTGAACAACCTGAGGTCTCGGCTCAGAAGCCGGAGCCGAAGACCTCGATGCCTTGGAGGGCTTCCCTGTTGAGACAGACAGGGAATCCTTAGGCTTCAACAAGCCTCTCAATATAAGCTTGTTTTTTCTTTCCTGCAGGACCCTGGGGCTGAAGCCATGGCAGACAGCACAGGAGTCCTGCAGGTGCAAAGGCCCCAGACAATAGACACAAGAAGTGTGAGCGTCTGTCAGAGACATTTTCTGACAGCACGCATCACACTTCTTGAATCCGGAGACCTTTGCTTCTTTAGACATAGCCTAACTGGTGAACACAAACACACACTCAAACACACCAGTTAAACCCTGTCAAAATTACAAACTTTAGTAAAAATACTAAAAATAAAATACAATAAACAGTAGTACACTACACAAACACTCCCTAGGGAGGGAAGGCCTAAGGCCCAAGGGAAGAACTAAAAGTTCTTTTAACAAGAAACGGGAAAAAATTAGGTTCGGGGATAGAGTTCAAAGAACTACACTAATTTAAGAATAATTAAACTAAAAAAGGGGTAAAAAGAGTAACTTTTTATAGAAAAAGCTAAAACTCACCAGGAACCGGTAGAATAACCAACCTCGAAGCTGTAGCGGCAAACGAGATCTGAGGTAACTATCGCCTAGCATTGTGGGATATAAGGGGAGCCTCGAGCCGGTGGAACCAACTCTCGAGCTTTAGAGTGGCCGAGTCGGAGCCGAGGTCGGCTCCGAACCCATCCAGCAAGAATGAAGGCGAGATAGACAACTTAACATCTAAGGGCAGCAACTCACAACAGCTTTGGATCCAAAGTGTTTGCAAATTTCACAATCTACATCAAAATGTTCCAAACACAACCAACAATACACAAATTGTGTGGCTTGGGGAGTGCGGGAATTTTGTGTTTGCACTTGACACTTCTTAAAACTCATCTCTGCATTTCTTCTCTAACATACCTAGTTTCACACACGCACCACTCATTATCACAAAAGAAAATCTGAATTAGCAGATGCAGAAAAGTTGAAAGAACTCACTAACTAGATAACACTTTTCTGTAAGCCAAGACAAAAACGCTAGATGTCATCCTAAGCATTTAGATGAGTTGAGGTTAAAAGGGAATTGAGATAAAATTCAACTAACTGATGAAGGATAAGATAAGCAAGCACACATAACATCTAGTAGAGAGAGAATACCAAGTTATAACAAGCTGAAATATGCAAAAGTGCAACACAGCTGTGCAGCTTCAGGATTTCCCATTTCCAACAATGGCAGTAAACAAGATCTGAGGACAGGCTGGCATGCTTAGCATTTTGGGAGGGTAAAGGAGTATAAGGGATCTCTAGCAAATGACTAGATTGGAACTTACAAACAGCTTTGGTCCCATCAACTGGATCAGATGGATGGATGAAACAGCATACAAAACACCCTTAGCAAACATTAAGGTATGGCTGTTAAGAAAGTTGAAAAAAAAATAATGACTACATCATCCCAGCCCTCACATAAGCGATAGAAACCTAATAAGCACACCTCTGAGCAGGGCTGGTTTTAGACAAGATGAACCCAGGGCAATGGATGAAGATGGAGACACCCTACCTGGCCTCTGTCAAAAATCCTCTAATCCAGCTGAGGACATGAGAGCTGTCATACGCCCCCTGCAGATCTCACTGTTCTGTGATGCATTTTTGCCTTATTTCTAAAAGAAAATTTTCTGTTAACTGTTTCACTACTGCTAGCTAGAAGTGTGCCCGCAGAAATTATTCTTAATCAAAGACACACGCACACACAGATGCATACACACACTGACACTTCCTCTTCCAACCCAAATTTATCATGACAGACACACACACACACACACACACACACACACACACACACACACACACACACAGAGCATGCTTAACTAAAGGCAAAAAGAAGGAAGAGGAAGAATGCCAGTTCACATATGGCATGATTTTAAGGAGTACATATAAACCAGACAACCTGACTAAAGCCAGCACAGAGATAAGGAAACACAAATATTCCATACAGAATGAATTGTAGCCAACAACTCTTACCAGAAAGACAAGTATTGTAATATGGCAACACTACTCATTGCTCTACTGTGCCTGTGATCAACTGTTTTCACAGACATCCTGCAAGGGACCACCAAAAATAGAAACATTGTGTACAGCACTGAGGTTTGACTGTGATGGTTAACTTGCCACTTCTAACACTTCTCCACACTACAACACCTCTCCACGTGCAGACGCGCGCGCGCACACACACACACACACACACACACACACACACACACACACACACACACACACACGCATGTGGGCACAAGCCATAGCAATGATCATTTTATACCAACTTCAGCAAATACACTGTGTGACACCATTCCTGCCACACCAGATCTGTAATGAAACAGCAGCAAGCCTAAGTCATTTTCATCAACAGACTACCTCTGTACCTATCAATTACAGCATCTTTACTGACTATGTGCACCTCAGATGTCTAACATATAAAAAATGCTCACATAAATTATTTACTTTAAATATATATTTGCTTTACACAAATGTACAGGAACATTGCAAGGCTAGATTAATGACGTTTTAACTTGATCATGACAGAAAGGTCAGTCATTGTCATCCACAAACAGTCCCTATACCAGGCAATAATACCCACATTGTGCAGCCCCTCCACTGGCATACAGGGATAAAGCCCCAACTCTCGCTCAGGTGACCCAAATTTAATTAGCAGCTCAGGCATCTAACAGAGTGGCAGGGATGGATGGGTGTTACAATCCCTGGTGGATGGGTGTTTCCATGGGCATTACCTGTGAAGATCCCTAGTGGAGATTGGTGATATAATGCAGGAGGTGTGTACCAAAGGGAGGGAATAGAAAGAGTTAAAGGTTAACCTACTATAGAAGTGGTGTAATAATCTACATGCCCCTCTTGCACACCACTTATATGTATCAGAAGGGACCAAAAGAGAAGGAGGGAGGAAGTGTGGGGTAAAGAAGAAAATGAAAACCCTCCCCAGCGGATTTGAACAGCCAGACCTCCAGGATGCCCTTAATTTCTATAGTGGCTCCAGCTCTACAGAGTAGGTCTGGGGAGTTAAGAAGATGACTGGTAGACCTGAAGATGGACAAGGGACACTAGGTAGGAAGCCATAGGATGATGCTGGTGGAAGAAAAAAAAATCTCCCCCCAAACATTATAGCCACAGCTTTGACTGGGTACACCTCAGATATCTGAATTTAGGGACAAAAAGGCAGTCTAATCCTTCAAGTCAGATAAGTAATAATTTAAGCTGAGAAAATTACAGTAGATTTCTTTTGCATGGTCCAAGCTTGTAACTCAGAGCATACATGTTAGGGTGTTGATGAGATTTTTTTTTCATTCTTTTGCAGTTGATGTTTGTAGTGTCAGTCTAATCAAGTTTAAATCAACTTCAGTAGAGCCATAGATATATAAACTTTCATCTGCAAACAAATGCAAGGTAAAAAGTAAAGACAAGGATGTGAATTGTCATATAAAATTTACAGAATCCATTCCCAAATACAGCTGCACCTCTAACCATGTTTCATGTAGTCCAACACACACAATCCCACTCCCCCACCAAATGCTGACCACATCTCTTTTATTATTGTTTTTTTCTCACTCATTTTAATCAGAAAATTATAATATAATTCATAGTGTGAGTAAAACTCCACATTAATAATGCTTGCTTCTTTTTCCATAACTAAGTCATGCAATCCTGAAGAAAAACATCCCAACAATTTCACAAATCGTAACTTCAGACTTCAGACGGATGAAAACCGATAGTGCACTAATGTCATGTTCGAAAAGCAGTTTCCTCTGATCATACTAAAAAGAACCCCACTCAACACTCCTGATAATATCAACAAATGCAGCACAGATAAGTCTACCCTGTTGCATAATGTAATCCATTAACTTAAAACTAAACAGCTCAGGTAGAAAGACAAAAACAATGCAATTAAAATATCAAAAATGGAACAGTTTAGTTGTCTTTTAAAGACAAAGTTGATCACTTTTATCTCATACAGCTTAAGAAAATGAACTTGCTTTAAGCTGCATAACAGAAAATGGGGCTTAACTCAGCTAATAAAAGTTATCTAAACACTTTGGTTTCTAGACTTTTTTTTAATTTATTGAAATCCATTAATTTGCTAACTTTCTACCTTATACATATTCCAAAATCCAAAAAGCCTTGATAGTAAAGCATGTAGTGTAGTATGCATACATAGTTCACTGCATGAAAAGTGCAGTTGGCTTGTAGAACAGTGCAGGAAAAGGGGGTCTCAGTTTAAGTCTCAAAAAGGCAGTGTCAGCTACAACCGGGTGCTCTACTTCTTACTACTATACGCAAGGATAACTAGCTCAAGTCTATCATCAATAAGTAGCCACTCCCAAGGCACAGAGGGATAAAAGTATGAATGGCTCAGATGACTGATGGATCAGCAGGGAGGGATGGGCATGTCCATCTTTGGTGGGATGGTGCTTGTCGATGGCCCTCCCTAAGGGGAGGCATGGTCCACAGAAGGGAGTTGCCCTAAAACATTGTTGATGAGTGGGGGGTTGGAGGAAGTTCGTTGGGCATATAAAAGAAGCATATGGATTGAAGCAAAGATGGCCCAGCCCAAGGGAGTCCCTCAAAATCTGTGGCTGGCCCAAGAAATTCCAGAAGTAAGTGTTGGGGACGAGACTAGCTGGTAGACCCAGCATGGACATAGGGCACTTGAGGGCCAGACTGGTAGGAATGATGTGCAAAGGGGGGATCCGCAAAAAATTACTAAAAAAAAAAAAGGTCTTTATTCAATAAAAACAAAATTCCTTAATTACACACTTATGTGTGTTTTATATACACAGAAAACTCCACTGGTTGCAAAGCTTAAAACAAATACTCTTCTCAGTCTGACTGTTTATTTATTTTATTTATTTATTTATTTTACATTTGTTAACCGGGCTAGTCTGGCTGGATTTCATGTCCATTTTCAGCAGAGGCCCGAGGAGAAAAGCTCCACTATCAGACTATAACACTACAGTTTAAAAAGTCACTAATAAACTAACAATAAAAATAATGTTATAAGGCAAAATACAAACGCATATACAGTTTTCCTGGACTAGTCTGACTAGATGACATATCAAATTTCAGCCAAGGGCTGAGGAGAAAAGCTCCAGTATCATAAAATAAAATTTACAGTTAAAAAATATAACTAGTCAAGACAACAAATCAGGCATTGGCAAAAAGCAGGAGACAGTTAATGTACAGTGTTAACTATGCAGGCTGGTAGTGTAACAGGTATTATGTAGTTAGAGATAAGGAAAAAGCAGAAATGAAGTAAACAGAATGTGGAAAAAGTACAGTTTCTGTTTGGTACAAGTATTATGGGCATAGTAAAGCTGAGGAGTAGCCAGTAGGAAAAAGAGAGGGGGAACAAAGGTAGTGATGAATGCAAAAGGTAGAAGGAATATAGGAAGTCAACTAAAAGAAGCAAGAGAAAGAAAAACAGATGGTCTGAGGGGAAGTCAAACAGAATTTTGAACTAAAGAGTGATGGTACAAAAGAGGGGACTGTAGAAGTCAGTCAGAATTTTGAACAAAAGAGTGAAGGTACACAGGAGGGGACTAGAGAGGGTAATAAATTTGCTGAGCTCAGTCGGGATTGGAGCATGGGCATAGCCAGTGAATTAGTAAGTGATTTCTCATCTGTTTTTTGAAAAGGTGACATGAGCCTAGGGAGGTCAGTTCTGTGGGAAGTTTATTCCAATATGAACCGATAGTGTTTGCAAATAAGGAATCACCTGATTTATTATGAGATTTCAGAGTAGTAACTAGAAGCTTGTTGGCTGATCTAAGTGTAGTGAGATTTTTATAAGGTGTGATGAGGTTATTCAGTATGGGTGCGTTGGAGGGGTAATGTAGAATTTTAAAAGTGATGATTAGTTGTTGTAGGAGTATTAGGTTTGGAAGTTCAAGCCAGTTAAGTTTCTTTAAGTTAAGACAGTGATGAGTATGGAATGGAGAGCCAGTGGCAAATCTGGCAATACTGTGATAGGCTATATTCAGTTTCTGAAGATTAGCTTTAGATATGTAGATAAAAGAAGGAGAGGCATACATTAATGTAGAAATGAGGTGAGTTTGGGCGAGAGACACTCGGGATGTGGCAGTAAGAAAGGGCTTAAGTCTGTAAAGGGCACCAATCTTTTTATTGACTGTCTTGATAGTTAAATCAATGTGATAGTCAAAATTTAGCTGATTGTCTATGGTGACGCCTAGCAGTTTTGTGGAATAGTCAGGTTTGATGACAGTGCCATTACAGGACACAATGGAAAAAGTGATTGGGGTGGATTTAAGGGTTGGGGTGAAAAGTAGTAGTTTGTTTTTTTTGGGATTTAGGAGGAGACAGATATGTTGAAACCATTTTTCTGCTGTAGTGAAGACCAATTGGGTAGCGGAGTGGAGTTCTACTGGGGATGAAGCAGAGCAGATGAGAGTGGAATCATCTGCATACTGTATACAAGTGGATGTGGGGAGGGAAGTGGGCAGGTTATTTATGAAAATAGAGAAAAGTAGGGGACCTAAGATGGATCCTTGTAGTAACTGGGAGTTGAGAGGATAGATGGCTGTCCCAGAGGACTGCTTGTTTTCTATTAGTCAAGTATGAGTCAAACCACTGTAATGCTTGTGAATCAAGTGAGAGGGATTTTAAGGTATCGAGGAGAAGTTGATGGTTGACCATATCGAATGCTAGTGTCAGTGAAGGAGAGAAGGGCAGTTGAAGTACTGTGGTAGGGCCTAAAACCATGTTGTGAGTCTACAAGCAAGTTGTTATTCAAGAGATAATGTAGGAGTTGATGGTGTATACAGCGTTCCATTATTTTGGATAGAGGCGATAGAAGGGCAATAGGCCGAAAATTGGAGAGTTCGTTAGAGTTACCTCCTTTATGGAGGGGAATAATATGGGAGATTTTCCAACAGGATGGGATTTTGGATTCAGTTATAGTTCTGTTTATTAAGATGGAGACTGGGTAGGCTATTTCGGTTGCAGCTAGTTGCAGATATTCAGCTGGAAGCTTGTCGGCAGAAGGGGTGCACGGTTTGAGTTTAGATAGTAGTTTACGTATATAGGTTGTGGAGACGGTATTAAACTTTAGCATGTGGGTGCTGTTTTGAGTGGGGGTAATTTGGAGTGATGGGGGGGGGGGTCATGGTGCTTGCCAGTGAGGTAACTGTTTGAGAGAAGAAGTTGTTGAAAGTGTTGGCTATTATGTTAGGTTGGGTCTGTGCTAGGCTAGTTGGGGTAGGTGTTTTGGTGTTGCCTGGATGGAGTAGTTTGTTTATTCCTGACCAAAATTGTTTTGGGTTTTGGTTTTGGTTTTGTTGATATTGAAAGTGGTAGTTTTTTTTTATCCAGATAGGTAAGTTTCTTTGTTTTGTTTCTTAGATGTTTGAAGTTTTGATGGTCAGTAGGGTTTTTTGTGGACCTCCATTTAGTCCATAGTTTATTTCTAGCTCGCATAGTTTGTTTAGTTGTTTTCGAGAGCCATGGGGCTGCTTTGGAACTGACTCTAATTAAGCGGGATGGGGCATGCTGGTTTAGAATTTGTAGGAAGGTATTGTTGAAATGGGTTACTGCTTCAACTATTGGGAGGTATTTTAGAGTTGACCAGTTATATTCCTTGAGTTCATTTTGAAAGGATGCTAGGTTGAAATCTGTTTTGTTGTATTTGGTACGATAAGTAGTTAGCTTGGGATTGTTGATTTTTTGTTTAGTGATAAAGGTAAGGAGGTGGTCGCTGATATTGTCAGGGAGTATTCCTGTTTTATAGGAGAGGGGATTGTTGTTGGTCAGTATCCAGTCTAGAATGGTTTGTTTGTGGGTGGATTTATGTATTCTAGTAGGGGAGTTAATGGTTTGATGAAAGTTAAAGAGATTAAGGTGAATGGTGGGTTTGGGAGATATGCAGGAGTTCCAGTCAATATTGAAGTCGCCTAAGATTATGGTTTCCTGGGGAAAGCTACAGGAGACCCAGCTTAGGATATTTTCTAGAGTGTTGATGTTCTTGCCTGGAGGGATGTAGGAACATATTATATTTATAGCTTTGGATTTATTAACTTGGAGTTTGGAACAAAGTATTTCAGAATTTGCTGGGGAGGGGGGCAAGGAGTCAATTAAGGCTACCTGAAGTTGGGATTTGTATAGGAGGGCCACTCCCCCGCCCTTTTTATTAAGATGATCTTGCCTTAAGGTGCTATAGCCTGGGGGAGTGAATTTGTTGTCTTTGGTACTGGGTTTAAGCCAGGTTTCAGTGAGACAGAGAATATCAAAGGCGTAGAAATCAATTAAGGCATGGAGTTGTGTGACTTTGTTGTTGATGCTACGAATATTTAGGTGAGCAATAGAGAGGGAGTCAGTGGAGAAGGGTGAGCCAGAACAGTTAGCAGTTTGGTTTGAAGGGGTGTGGTTGAGGAGGGTATTGGGACCGGGGTTGGGGTGGATGTCCCCATGTATCAGTAACAGTGTTTGTGGGACTTGAAAGACTTTTATGTATTTGATGGGTATTAGATAGAACCGTTTGGAGGTTGTGAAACTGTAATGGTGTACTTTATGGTAGAGAGGGGGAAGGTAGGGACAGGTTGATAGTATATTAATATGTGTTTGGTCAGGTAGAGGAAGTGTAGCTGTAGTGTGTTTGGCTAACACAGGAGGTTGGCTAAGCCTAAGATATTCGTAGGAGGTAAGAGTGTAGTAGTAAAGCAGGATGTTAAGGAGAAGAAGTGGAAAGATTGAGTTAAGGGTTAAAGGCATGTTTTTATTGAGTATGAGGCTAGTAAGTATAGGACTGCACGGTATGTAATAATAGGGGGAGGTGAGGTAGTTATATAAGATTGTGGAGAGAGGGTGTGGTTGTAGGACTAGGAGTAAGGTGTTGATAGGTTAGATGTACAGGAAATTGTGATAGGTAGTTAGCTAAATTGGGGTGTGTCTAAGTAAGTATAAAGGTAGGGCCCCTGGGGGTGGGTGGGAATTGGGGGTAGGGTGGGGAGCGGAGTGAGCGTAGCGAACAGAGCAGGGAAGAACAAGACGACCAGTTGCAGAAAACAATCAGGCAAGAAGAGAGAAACAGGTGTAAAGGTAAGGGTGAGCTCAACAGTAGAGAGTTAGAGGAGAGTGTATGGTAAGTGGGGGGTATGTGAAATAGTACTGGGTAAGGTAGAGGAGTTAGTCGTGAGAGAAATAGCAAGTGGCAGTGGTAAACTATGGAACTGGAAAGGACAATACGAATTGCAGTGGAATACTCCGAAAAATATGATAGTAGGATTCGTGGTATGAAGGGCGCCACCTAGTGGCCAGGTTAGGAAAGGATATCAGACAGAGCAAGTAGGGGGTTTACCAAGAATAAAGAACAAGAGACGGGGTAGAGAGAGAGGTTCTTAAGGACAAAGGCAAATAGAGGAGGGAAGGAGAAGGGATCAAAAGGCCAAACTAGAGGGGGGGGGGCTGCTGGTTAACCTGGCAGGGGAGCAAAAATATGTCCTGGTGAGTAAAGCTAAGCAGTACAATGATAGGACATACTTTCCAAAAAATTCTGGGAGGACAGTCTTTGTTAAGAGGACGTCTAATCCTATTCAGGATACTGGTGCTTAAAAGATGTCCACAGGGCCTCTTAGGTTAGGGAAGGACAGGAACCCGGGTGTACAATCTGATAATTGTTAAAGGTAGAGAGAGAAAAAAGAAAAAACAAACAAAGGAAAAATAAGTTGTTAATCAATCATGTGTGTACAACATACCTAGCACATATGCTTTAAATCCAAGAAACAGGACAGTACAGAGATTTACCCTTGGGCACACTGTATAAAGCAGAGTAGCTAGACTGCTAAAGACACACAGTAGGGCTCCCAAGGAACAAACCTTACAACAGTTACTAGCTAGAAAAACATTTAGGCAAACAGCATCAATCCTAATGTTTGGATACGTTCAAATTCTCAACATGAGCATCAAGCAGTCATCAGTTTCTACAAAAAATATGGCTAAACATAACATTAAAAAAGCCAAGGATCTAAGGTCAAATGTTACAGGATCCCAAGGGGGATATGAGTTATATATAATGTTGCTTCAAAGTGAGTAGGTCAAATATATGTAATAGAAGTGCAGCACAGTTACTAGGCATTTTGTCGAGAGCAATTAAATTATCAGCAGTGTGCGATACATTTCCGTAGTTTAAACACTTTAGCAATTAGAAATTCTTAATACGCTACAACTCTCCATGAACGCCAGTAATATGTTGTGGGAGACCACGTGGAGGCTTGCCTAGGTAAGGGACGCTGCCAAAAGTCGCAGCAAGGGGAAATACTAGATATAGTGAAGGTTATAAGGGGTATATAATGGTATATACAGTTGCAAGCAGTGTAACAAATGAAGACTACCGCTGTGGTAGGCACAATTTAGGAACATATGATAGTCCGTTAATCTATCACAATACTACTAAAACCCCTTAGCGTCAGGACGCTTAGGTTACAGGAGTAGGTCTAGGTCGCTAGGCAGAAAACTAAGAAAAAGGGAAAAAAAGCCTGCCGAGCGAAACCGCTGCTAGGTAAGCTTTGTAAAAAGGCGCTGAAGGCACTTTACGATCCAACAAAAACAGGCTTACAGTGAGCGGTAAGAAGAACGCTACCACTGGGCTGTCTGACTAAATGTATTGTTGTGACCCAAATACAAGTATCAATCAGTAGTATGAAAGTTACAAAAATAACAGATTAGATCCTCTAAAGACATAGTCCATATGCAATTGTAGTCTATAGTCCGGTTCCAAATATGCGCCTATTGAGCGTCTTTAAAAAAAAACCTAGCAATCTTTTGGTCTTTCAGACCTCTTATATGTACTGCTTTCCAACTCATGACCTACCCTGATTTGCAGCTCAGGAAGGAATTTGGGAAAGAAAGGGGCAAGCCAGTATTTTGTAATTGGCTGTAAATGATAACTGAAAGTCAGTATTTTCTAGAAAATACCATACAGTTGAGAGATATGTTCACGTTTCTTTACTTTAAAAAAATGCATAAATGTCAAACCATAACGCCAATAAATCCACCAATGCATATAGGTACTTCTGACACATTACATGTTGGGATGCCTTGTGGGTCAGTGATTAATAAGCTAGGGTGAGTCATTGTGGTGTCAAATAGAGCATAAATGGGCATTTATCACAGTTAATTAGCTTTAGCCTGGTACATAACAAAGCTAGACAGAAATACAAAAAGCACTGCAAGTTGCTGTAGTAAAAGGAATTGCAATTCCTACCTTCTGTCATGATAGCATACAAAGTGAAGAAAGGAAACAAAATGCAATCTGTGCTTAATTCAGTGCACGTCCTGCAAAGACTGTGATCTAATGAGAGGGTAGCGATAAATATGATTATAGCATATTAAGGGTAACCTCATTTTGTTTTACCTGTAAAATTATGCAAAACGGTAGTACTTGCAGCCTGCCTATCAATAGCTCCAAAACAAATACATTCAAGTATGCAGGATACGATTATATGCTAACAGCCCAACAATGGTTTGCATCTACTAAAGATTCCTCACTCTAGGTAACCATGCTACTAAGTGACCATCCCAAACCTATCTGCAAGAGATAATTTAAACTGAAGCACATCTATTTTAGCAAAATAATTTAGAGTCACTGCAGGTGGCACCACCTACATTACATGTCTTACCCCAGCTCCTTGTAGATATATTAAAGTAATGACAAATAAAAAACATGGATTAAAAAAAAATGCAAAGCTTTAGGATTTTAAAAGGTTACTGTCTTCTTTGTGGCACAAATGTCCTCCCCAAATGTTATCCCCATAGCTAAGAAAGGGAAAATTGTTTTGTCTCCACAACAATCTATCTTCTTACCTTCAACAAATATAATATCCTTCTCTGTGCCACGCTGTCCACAGTCACCATACATCAAAGTCCATACCACTGGTTTCTCTCTGCAAGCATCCACAGAATATGTCAAAATAACTATCACATATTCTGCAATAAAATGGTTTCACCATGCACAGTGAGATATCCTCAATAACTATGCATCCTATTAATTTTCAAACAGTAAGCACTACTTTTCATTTTTGTATGTATATATATATATATATATATATATATATATATATATATATATATATATAATCGAAACCACACAACACCGACAACACACAACACAAAACCAACACATTCACCACAAACATAAAATAAATCCACACATACAAAATAAAACACACAACCACACCACAAAACACACCACAAACAAACCCACAACCACACACAACACACAACCATTCACACCCAAACACCCACACACACCACACTCCTACTACCATTTACCGTCCCACCTAACACTACCTACCCTTACCCCCTCTAACCCCTAACAACCACTCCCTAACCCCTACTCACTCCCTACTGCCTCGCCTCTCCCCCTCCCTTAACCCTAACCCTAACCCCCTACCCCTCCTCCCCCCTAACTCTCACCCCTAACCTAACTAATAACCCCACCCTAACCTCCCCTATAACAACCCACTTAACCTCCCCCCTACCGCTTCCTAACCTAACCCACTTAACCAAACCCCTCCCCCACCACAGACCAATCTCCACACACCCTGCGCCTCAGACACCCTAACCGCCGTCACTACACATACTCACTACACTTTCTTCATGTCCCAATGTCGGTTGTCGTTGTGTTCCGTGTCATCCGTTGTTCAGGTCGGGTTTTCTGCTGCCTCGCGCGATTGCGCCGGTCTTCTCAGCTTTTTGATCTTCTGGAGCTCGGATTCGACTATGTGTCTTCTCAGGTGTCGACGAAGTCAGGTAGAACCATATATATATATATATATATATATATCTTTGTGTGTGTGTGTGTGTATATATATATATATATATATATATGTATGTATCTATATATATATATATATATATATATATATATATATATATATATATCTATGGGTCCCCTTTGAAATCTCAAAATACTGAAAGATCGACTTTCCGTATCTCAAGATGAAAATAACGAAAGTGCAGTTATTCAAAATGAGAAGTTATGTACCTACCATAACGTTCCATGTTAGTTGTCTTCTCTCGCCTTCTTTCTTGCTGGATGGGTTCGGAGCCGATCCTCGGCTCCGACTCGGCCACTTACTAAAGCTCGAGAGCTTATTTTACCGGCTCGAGGCAACCCTATATCCCATGATGCTAGGCGATAACTCCCCAGATCTCGTTTGGAAGCTGAAAAAACCTAGCATAGGCCAATAAAACAACAATCCTCCAACTGGAAGGAGGAGGAAGAGGGATAAAAACCTCCAAAGATAATTATTTACACTATATATATCCTAGGACACCTAGATAGTGAACAAAGGAATAAAAGGACCCTTCAATGAAGGGAAGATCTTCTCGGTCTGTCCAGGCTAGGGGGATGGTGGGTGGGATGCAAGAAAGAAGGCGAGAGAAGACAACTAACATGGAACGTTATGGTAGGTACATAACTTCTCAATGTTAAGTTGTCAATCTCGCCTTCATTCTTGCTGGATGGGACCGCGTCCCTAGCACCTTCATCCTGGGTGGCTCATTGGAACAGACTCTTAAGAATGGTGGAACCAAATGTTGCTCTGTCCCTGGAGGCCATGTCCAATTTGTAATGCGAAACAAAGGTATGAGGAGAGGCCCATGTGTCTGCCGCACAGATAGTGTCTATTGGTAGTCTAGCTTGAAAAGCTGTAGATGTAGCTAGTGCTCTAGTTGACTGGGCTTTTGGCTTAGAAGTTAATTCCCTGCCTCTGAGTTGATAAATAGATGTAATCATAGAAGACAGCCACCTAGATAGGGTTACCTTGAAAACAGGAAGGCCTTTCTTATTTTCTGCGTATGATAAAAACAGTTGATCGGACTTCCTTATGGTTCTATCCAAATAGTATCGGAGCTGGCGGTGAACATCTAGATAATGTAGCTTTTGCTCCGCTCTATTAGTATAGTTTGGGAAAAAAACTGGGAGATCAATTGATTGATTTAAATTTGTTTGCGAAGCCACCTTGGGTAAGAAGGATGGATTAGTCCTTAGAGAAACTATGTCTTTATGGAAGATTAAGTAGGGAGGACGAATGCAGAGGGCGTGAAGCTCTGATACTCTCCTAGCAGAAGTAATGGCGACTAGGAAAAGTGTCTTCCAGGAAAGAAATTTCAATGAACAGGAGACCGCAGGTTCAAAGGGGGGGGAGAATTAAGGATGTTAAGACTAAATTAAGATCCCACTGAGGTGGAGGGTCTTTGATTGGAGGCTTAAGTAAATATACACCTTTAAGGAAGGCTTTGCAAAGCTTATTGGACATGATGTTGTGGTCCGATAAGCCTCTATGAAAATTCGATATGGCTGCCAACTGAACCTTTACTGTAGAGGCAGAAGACCCTGAATGAAAAATTTCAACTAGGAAGTCTAAGACCGAATGAATTGGGGCAGTAAAGGGATCTATATTCCTTGCCTTTGCCCAGAAGGAGAAACGTTTCCATTTACTAGTGTAAATCCTTCTGGTGGAAGATTTAAGGGAAGCTACTATGATATCCCGGACGGGATTAGAAATCATAGGAAGCCTGGCTAAGGACAGAAGTGGAGCAACCAAGCAGTGAGGTTGAGAGAATGTAGGGATTGGTGCAGCTGCCCCGACTGATGGGTCAACAGATCTGGAGCTGGGTCCAGATGCCAAGGCTGTACCAAAAGATAATGATGTAGGAACGGAAACCATATCTGTCGAGGCCAATAAGGGGCAATGAGAATCAACTTGGCTCTCAAGGCGGTTGCTTTCTGAATTACTTGTGGAATTAGAGGAAAGGGTGGAAAGGCATAGAGAAGTCCCTGAGGCCAATCTTGGACTAGAGCGTCTCTGAGGGGATGGCCTGGAAGGGGGAAGAGGGTGAAGAAGTCGGGGCATTTGCTGTTTTGGGATGTAGCAAAAAGATCGCAGCAAGGAAGACCCCACTTCTGAAAAATCTCTTCCGCTACCGATTGTTTGAGAGACCACTCGTGTGGCATGAGTATGGCTCTGCTCAACCTGTCCGTTATGAAGTTGGACTTCCCGGGGATATGTGTTGCTATCAGAAACCGCTGAGAGGAGATCGCCCATTGCCAAAGTCTGAGTGCCTCTCGACACAGGGGATAGGACTTGGTTCCGCCTTGCTTGTTGATATACCACACTACGGACATATTGTCCGTTTGAATTGCAATAGTTCCTAGGGGAAGAGAGTCGTGGAGGGCTTGCAACGTTAAAAGCACTGCTCTCATCTCTAGGACATTTATGTGCAGGTGGCGCTCGAAAGGTTGCCAAGTGCCATGGACCATACTGCCCTGAAAATGCCCCCCCCCCCGATCAGGGAGGCGTCCGATGTCACCGTGGCGACCGGGGGAGGAGGAACAAAGGGTCTGCCCTGATGGACTTGAGGGGACAATATCCACCAGGGCAGATGACTTTTGCAAGTTTGAGTTATCATGATCTTGTGGTGCATGGGTAGTTGCTGAAAAGACCATTGGGAGAACAGCATCCACTGTAGAAGACGCATGTGACATCGTGCAAGGGGAAGAAGTGTTATGGCGGCCGCCATAAGACCCAATACTTTCAGGACATACCTGGCCTGAATTTTGTCGCTCTGAAGAAGAACATGGACATGGTTTTGAATATCTAAGACTCTTTGGTCTGTTAACTTTGCTGAAAGTTGTACGGTGTTCAAGTTGGCGTCTATAAAGGTAATAGACTGACAAGGCGACAAGGCAGACTTTTTGAAATTTATAGAGATTCCTAGCCCTCTGCAAATGTGAATGGTGTAAGCTCTGGCTTGGAGAAGTTGATGCCTGGTGGTGGCAGTGAGGAGCCAGTCGTCTAGATATGGAAACACCTGGAATCCTTGCCATCTCAGGTGAGCCGTAACCGCTGCCATACATTTGGTGAACACTCTGGGGGCCGTAGTGAGACCAAAGGGCAGGGCTCTGAATTGGTAGTGACTGGCCCCCAGCCGAAAGCGGAGAAACCTTCTGGAGCACCTATGAATTTTGATGTGATAGTACGCATCCTGAAGGTCCACGGAGCACATCCAATTGTCCTTGCCCAGAAAGGGCAGAATGGAGTGTAGCATGACCATCCGGAATCTTGTTCTCTTTACAAACTTGTTCAGTTTGCTGAGATCTAATATTGGTCTCCAGTCCCCTGCCTTTTTCGGTACCAAAAAGAACCTTGAGTAGATTCTGGATCCTAGTTGGTCTGCTGGGACTGGCTGGATCTTCTTTTTGCTAGCAGTTTTGATATTTCTGATACTGCTAGTTCCCTTAGACCGGGTGGAACGTCTGGAAGGGTTCCCTTTTGCTGAATTGGGGTTTGGATAAAGGGAATTTTGTAACCCTCGGATATGATCGACTGTACCTATTTGTCTTGAGTAAGGGAAAGCCAGGCTACTGGGTACAGCGACAATCTTCCCCCGTCTGCCTCCGAAGGTGGACAATCGGGCAACATCTCAGGGATGCTGGAAGGGTTTGTCAGAGAGAGGCTCCCTGCTACCCTGGTTTTGCGGACCCCCTCTGCCCCTAGGGCGGCGTCTGTTGTTGTTACCCCCTCTGCCTCTGGGGGTGAACTGACCTCTTGCGTCAGACGTGACTCCTTGAGATTTGCGGAACCACATTTTCCCACCCTTCTGACCCTTAGGGTATGGTCTTGAAGGGGTGGAGAAACTGACTCCTATGGCAGAAAGAGTCTTGCCATCTTGCTCTCATCTGGTCAAGGTGTCTTTCACTTGTGGTCCGAACAAAGCCGAACCATCAAAAGGGGAATTTGTGAAGGACGCCTTGAAAGGGTCCGCGAAATTACACAGCCGCATCCAGGCATGACGCCTTAAGGCCACTCCTGTGCCTGCAGCCCTACTCGCTCCATCGGTTGCATATGAAATCAGATGCATGGAGGAGTTAACAATCGAGTTCAGGGTTCCAAGCTGTGAGTTTATTTTATCCTGGGACCCAGCAGCTGATGGATCCTGTAAGACTTCTCCCAACTCTTTGAGAATATCTCTCTGAAGGCGGGTGAAGTGACACAGGTAATTCAGCGACTGCATGGCAAAGGTCGCTGAAGAAAACATCCGCTTACCGTACCTATCCATGGTCCTAGAATCCTTATTAGGAGGATGGATAGGTACTGAAGGATCAGCTAGTTCCTTCTTGGTGGCTGCAGCCACCACCATGGCATCCGCCGGTACACCTTTTGTTAGGAATTGCTTGTCAACTGGTGCTGTAATGAATTTAGATGGCCTCCGAGGGGTGGGTTCCACCGAATCCGGGGCCGACCACGCCTTCCGAGCCACTACTTCCATAAGGGGGTCGAAAGGCGGAGACACCCAGGAGGTGGAGGGTCGAGAACCGAACGCCTCCAGGTACACCGACTCGTCCTCAGAAGGATTAAGGGAAGACCAGTTCCCCCTCTGCTTCAGGATTTCTAGGATGTCTGAGAAAGAGACATCCTCAGAGGGGAACTTTGGGGATCCCTCCGACTCATCCAAGTCGGTGTCAGATGTAATAGACTCAGGGGAGTCCACATGCTTCCTCTTACATGTCCTCTAAGTGGAGGCTCCGCTGACAGGTCAGGAGAAGCCTCGGAAGAGGAAGAAATTCCCAGTGGGGAAACCTGAGGCGTTGGATCTCTGGGTCCGGGAGCAAGAGAGTGAGAAGAGACATCAGCAGGCACTGTAGTGGGAGGAGCTGATGGAGCTGACCGTTGACTAAGCCCTGGGGCTAGTACGCTCCTCATCACCTCGAAGGCTCCCCTATCAGAAAGGCCAGAGGGCCGCCGCTCCGAAGAGGTAGGAACCCCAGGCCGCACCGACAGGGAAGGCTCCGAGGCCGATATCGGGGCCGAACTCACCAGCGCCGACGCTCCGAGAGGGAGAACGGGGTCGGACAATGGTCCGATGCCACTCGCCCCCTCAGAGCCGACAAGGGAGATCAGGCGCCCGGATCCGTCCAACGAAGGTATCAAAGAGGAGATCGGAGGGGAAGACAAAGGAGCTGAAGGGGGAGGTATCGGCTCCAACGCCACAACGGTCACAGCTCCGAGGAGCTCCGGCTCCGAACTCTGAGGGAGAGTCGAAGGAGGAAAAATAGGTGGAGTCGTAATAGCCACCATCTGATGAGACGGGCTAGAGATCATCTGGGCCAATGCCTGAGACTTTAACAGCCTACTTACCACTCTCTCAAGGTCGTGATCTGAAAGTCTGGACGACCGAGAAGATCGGCTCCGATGACTCCGCTCCCGAGAGCAGGGTAGACCTCGGAGCCAAATGGATAGACTCCAATGAAGGGGATCTTGACCTCTTCTTAGATGGAGCCGAAGACACGCTGGCTCCAGCCGGAGCCGACAGAGAAAGCATGGGCTCAGAGGTATCGGCACCGAGTGGTGCCGAGACCGGAACTTGTGACTCAAAGGGATCGGCTCCAGCCGGAGCCGATCTAGGCACAGACAAGGAGCCAGTAGCCGAAGGCTTAGTACTTGGAGCCGACAGTTTTGCAGGTTTCGAGGGCCTCCCCGACGCAGACTTAGTCGGGGAGCCCTCGGGCTTTAACAAGCCCCTCAGTATCAGTTTATTCCTGCGCTCCTGCAGGACTCCTGGACTGAATGCATGACATACTGAACAAGAGTCCTGCAGGTGCAGGGGTCCCAGGCAGTAAACACAAGAAGTGTGACCGTCTGACAGAGACATTTTCTGACAGCATGAATCACACTTCTTAAAGCCTGAGACCTTAGCTTCTTTAGGTTCCTTCGACATAACAGTGTCAAGGGTTCACAAATGTAACAGAAAAACACTCACACACTCGCACTCTTGAAAATTATAAATTAACAATAAAATGTTAATAGGGATACTGACACACCCAAACACTCCACAGGATCCCTAAGAAAAATTAGGAAAGGGGCAGGCTTAAGGCCTAACCTAAGAGTGGAGGGAGAGGGATATAAGGGATAAAAAGGGAAGGTATATAAAAAAGTAATAGAGTTAAGGGTGGTTACTAACTATTGAAAGAAATAACTAGGTGAAAAATTAACTCAAAAAGGGTGACTGAACACTCTATATATAAGACTTACCAGGAGCCGGTAAAAAAACGCACCTCGCAAGCGAAAGCGGCAAACGAGATCTGGGGAGTTATCGCCTAGCATCATGGGATATAGGGTTGCCTCGACCCGGTAAAATAAGCTCTCGAGCTTTAGTAAGTGGCCGAGTCGGAGCCGAGGATCGGCTCTGAACCCATCCAGCAAGAATGAAGGCGAGATTGACAATTTAACATCTGTATTTTAACGAATGTTAGTTTACCGAATCTGCAGTTGTTGTGGTGTGGTGTGCTTTGTCTTTAAGGTGTAGTGTGGTCTGAGATTTAGACATGGCGGACGATGTGTGGTTGTGCATGGAGGTTCAGGTAGGTTTTAACTGTTTAAGGGTTTTGGGTACGGATTTATTATGTTTTAGTTGTTTTGTGAGTAGGTTGGGGTAAATAGGTGAGAGTGTGTATGTGTTAGTGTTGAAGGTGGTGAGTTTTGTAAATAAGTATAAGATGCAGTAGGTTTTTTTGTGTTTTTTGTGGTAGTGCAACCTCATAGTTGGTATATATAAGTAGTGGGGGTGTGGGGGTGCAAGGGGGCTTGCCCCCTGCTTATACATAGGTTATGTGGATTTTGTTGGTGTGTGTATTTTGTTGCTTTGTTATAGTGTAGGCAGAGAAGTGTTGTTTGTGACTTTGTGGTGGAGGGTATATTAAAAAACTGAACACTGCTAGCTGAAATTCAGTATTATGAACTTTCAGTAAAGTGACATTTGTTTTTTTATAATTTTTCGTTATAGTGCGTGTTTGGTATTTCTGGCTCAAGATACTGAAAGTCAGTCTTTCAATATTTCTAGATTTGAAAGTAGACCCATACACACACACACAGACGCACACACACGACACACGCACGCACACACACACACACACACACACACACACACACACACACACACACACACACACACACACACACACACACACACACACACATATCTATGGGAGTGCTTTCAATAAGCAAAACATCTCCCTACTAAATGATGGCACTCAAAATGACAACATTGTGGGGGACAAAAAAACAAAAATATTGGAGATCTTGAACATCGCTCTTCTCCTAACTTATTTTTTTGTTAACAAAGGCAAATCCTCCTGCAGTCCCCAGTGTGGGAGGGCAAGCCCCCAAACTTAATATAAATCAACTCTGTGATCACCATACCTCAGAGAAAAGGGAATATTCCAGGAAATGGCCATCTTGGACTTGGTATATAGAAATCCATTTTTTCTTAGTGTTTCGGGACTTACTTTAGCCGATCCCAACATTTCAAATGGTTACTTTGTGAAACTCCCAATTGTCGACACCTCTTTTGTCAAACATACTTAAAATCCACGGTGGTGGTGCTGCGGTAGTGTTGTCGCCTCACTGTAAGACGCTGACCGGTTCGACTCTCAGCTAGAGCGTCTTCTGTGTGAAGACATGTGTGAATGGGCGTACCTTCGTTGAAGGTTGTGCGTTAGGGCTGGCAACTCAGCATGTAAAAATCAACTGCCAATCATTAGCGGACCGGAGTTCCGCTGTGGCGACCCCTAACCGGGAAAAGCCGAAAGACACAACAACAACTTTGGTCAACAAAACAGATGGTCGACAGATGTGCAAGACTAACAATCCCTGGGGCTGAGGAATATGCCCTTTCCCCAAGGACTGTGTGCCATCTGAGTTAGTATATATACTTATCATGGGCTGCGGGGGTGTAAAAAAACAACAGATTTCATTTGCATGTTCCAAGGTTGTACAATGGAGCATACATGTAAGGCTGCTGATGTTTTTTTTTCAACCTTTTGTGGTTGATATTTATAGTGTCAATATACTGAAATTTACAGTGACTTCAGTACATTTATTTACATATACATATGTATAGATCTACTAACTTACATGGACAGACCCAAATCTCTACATTTCAAGCTGTCAACCAGAAGAGGTCGACAATGTGAATGTCGACACACTTGTACGCATGCACCAAGCAACAATCTCAGTGCATGTAAAACAATTAAAAAAAATGGAGTAAAACATTGTTTTCTGTAGAAGGGCAAGCCCTCTACACCCCCACACCCCCTACTAATTAGATATACTAACTCTGAAATCGTACAGTGTCAGGGGAAAGGCATATTTCCTAACCCAGAGAATTGCATGATTTCACACACCTGTCGACCATCAGTGTAGTCGACCAAATTTTGTCGGTTGCATAGATGTTTACCAAACAGGGATTCAGCACTATTCAGACCCCCCATAAACATATATATAATACACATGCACGTACACACACACACACACACACACACACACACACACACACACACACACACACACACACACACACACACACACACACACACCAATATGCAAGTCTTAATATGTTACGTTAAGTAAGCAGTGATACACACCATTTATACTGTGCACTAATCTGTCAGAATAATTAATGTAGTCTTGCTAACTGCAGTGGTCTGGCTGCAAATGTGACATGCAAAGATAGGACAACTGAAAAACTGGTCCTATCCTTCCTCTGTTGCTAGCAGTTTTATCACTTCAGTTTAATTTGTAGCATCTGTATTTTTGACTGAAAAGGCCAAATTCTGCTTAAAAAAATATTACCAGTGCTAGATTTGCCGAAATGTAGTGACCATTTCTGTTGAACACAAACCTAGCAGTTCACTGTACACAAAGTTACTTATATGCAAGAAGTCATCCATGTGCAAATCCATGTTTATTTTTCTCCTGCCACATTGCATGTGATTGTGAGACAAGTTTCACAGCTGTAACCTTATCCACTGAGTAGTGTCATTATCTAGGTACTGATTCATATATTATGTATCTCTGAAGCATTAGCTGAATGTAATGTCTTTCTTAACCTCTCTATGCTTAAATGGAAGTTAAGTACTCAACATAACTCTGGATCTATATTATCCCTAGTCCAGCCACATCAACTTGTGGGAAATTTACTGGCAGATGTATCCAACCAAGCAATTACAACTATTCCAAAATGCTCAACTTCCTTAATTGCTCCCAGCATCCCCGTAGCTCTCATATCAAGTTTGCTGCCTAGAGTTTAAAAAGGAAATGAGATAACAGAAAGTGGCGGTGACAACTGTATGACAAGCTTCATGACAAGTTTACACGATCTGTCCACCAATATAAGTTATGTGAGAATTTGGATGTGCTGGAGGGGGTGTTGTCGAAGTTGATGGACTGCAGATAATGACAATCCAGCATGTATATTTCTTCTGTATCTTACTATATCTCATCCGTCCACTTTAGCTTCTGGAACAGAATCTCCAGCAATCAAGTTCTCATTGAAATTACGATAATGTATCCCTTAGAATAGCAACACCAAAGGAGGACCTCAACCTGGTGGTCATACCCAATTTACAGTGGTATGACAAAGATGTGCAGCATAGACCACATTGCTGCAGAACAAATATCAGTTGGAGTTCTTAAATAATGCAACGGCTCTTGTAGAGAATACCTTAGGTTTAAATGCCAAGGGCTACAGACTGATATATAAAGGTTTAACAGTTGACAGCCATTTAGATAAAGTAACCTTGGAGACCCTTGGACTCAAAATGGAAGAACAGGAAATTAAAAATTAGTTGTCTTTGCTGATAGTGTTAGTGTGATGAAAGTAAAAACAAAGCTGTCTGTGAATATCCAATGAGTGTAAAAAAACATTCCCCTCTATTGGAATATTGGGGAAAACAGAGTGGGAAATGAATAATCTGGTTCAGAGTGGATTTGGAAGCAAGCTTAGGCAAGAATGAAGGACTGGCTCTGAGGGAGATTATCCCTCTGCAAGACTATATTAGGAGTTCTAAAGGAAAGAACATGCAGCTCAGAAACTCATCTGGCTGAGAATGGCAACTAGATGTAAAGTCTTCCAGAAGAGGTACTTTAAATCACAAGAGGAGACAGATTCAAAGGGAGGATGTGTTAGAAAAGATGCTAGAGATGTATGGATCTTTGATAGGAGGTTTGGAAGGAAGGTACCTTTTAAAAAGGCTTTGCATTCCTTTTGCAAAGCTGAGTTAAAGAACTGAAACCTTGATGAAAATTAGAAACAGAAGCCAACTGAACTTTGATGGTAGGATAACTAGAACCTGAATCAAACACAGTAGGCAGAAATTCTAAGACTGAGGGAAATTAAAAGGAGAGTCCAGTCCCTATTGAAGTTCTTAAACTGGGAATCTCTTCCATTTAATCTTGTAAAGTTTGAATTATAGCTTTGTGTGAAGCTGAAAAAATCTGGATTATCTAGGAGCATTGGCTCTACTTGGCCATTAGTGGAACGTTAGTAAGCATGCAGTCAGTTTGATGGATAGAATGTTTGGATAAGGCTTGTTGGACATATGCGATAGAAGATCCAGTTTAGGATTTAGAAGCTAAGTCTGCTTCTTGTGATCAGGCCACAGCACTGGGAACCCAATCTGATTCAGCCAGAAGGAAGTTATGAGGATGACTGAAGCCTTGCACAGGGATGCTTTTTGCAGAATCATTGTCATTAGTGGTAATGAGGGGAAAGGCATAAAGAAGTCCAGGTGCCCAATGACAGACCAAAACATCTCCTAGTGTCTTGTCCTTGCAGAGGAATTATAGCAAAACAGCTGCTGAAAATGGTGTTGGTAGAATATGCGAAAAGGGAGCTGACAAATGAAGTTACCTACCCAGATGGAACGTTATGGTGAGTACATAACTTCTTTATCTGAAGTAGTTAACTTCATTTGATCAGCAACCTGTGGGACAGAGGCCTCAGCTACCAAACACTTGGGAGGTCCTTAAGGAAGGATATTCTGGAGCACTGCAGAGCCAAAAGCTGCCCTTCCTTTCGATATTAAATCCAACTTATAATGAGAGACAAAGGTATGAGAGGAAGCACAAGTGGCCGCAGAACAAATGTCATCCAAGGGCACTCTTGACCAGAACGCAGCAGAAGTAGCCATAGAACGGGTAGAATGAGTGTGAACCCCTAAGGGCTCTGGTCGACCAGATATCTTGTAAGTGAGTAAAATACATTGAGAAATCCATCTAGCTAAAGTCACCTTCGATACTGGCTTACCCAAGAAGGGCTTCGCAAATGAAACAAAGAGCTGTTCTGACTTGCGAAAGGCAGCTGTTCTGTGCAGGTAAAAATGCAATTGTCTATGAACATCTAACAAATGAAGTTTGTATTCCCCTTTATTCTGGTAGTTAGGGAAGAAAACAGGTAGATTAATGGACTGATTGATGTTCGCCTCAAAAGCCACTTTAGGTAAAAAGGAAGGGTTAGTCCTGAGAGAGACTCTGTCCTTATGGAAAACAAGATATGGGGGTTTAGTACAAAGGGCCTGTAGCTCTGACACCCTTCTAGCTGAAGTAATAAGAAGTTATGTACCTACCATAACGTTCCATGTTAGTTGTCTTCTTCTCGCCTTCTTTCTTGCTGGATGGGTTCGGAGCCGATCCTCGGCTCCGACTCGGCCAATACTAAAGCTCGAGAGCTAATTCCACCGGCTCGAGGCTCCCCTATATCCCACAATGCTAGGCAGTAACTACTCAGATCTCGTTTGATAGCTATACCAAGCAACCCTAGTCTCCATAGCAATGGAGAAGGGAAACCCACCTCAATAACAACCTGCGTGAAAGGTATTGCAGACCTAAGAAAGGAGAAAGAGGTGGAAGAACATGTGGTAATGAAGACTTCCAGAGGAAGATCACAAAGTGAATTCCTATCGGTCTGTCCAGGCTTGGGGGAAGGTGGGTGGGACGCAAGAAAGAAGGCGAGAAGAAGACAACTAACATGGAACGTTATGGTAGGTACATAACTTCTTAATGTTAAGTTGTCTATCTCGCCTTCATTCTTGCTGGATGGGACCGCGTCCCTAGCACCTTATCCCGGGTGGCCAATCGGAACAGACTCTTGAGAACAGTGGAACCAAAGTTGGCACGGTTTCTGGAGACCATGTCCAATTTGTAATGTGAAATGAAGGTATGAGGAGAAGCCCAGGTGGCTGCTGCACAAATGGAATCTATTGGCAGCCTATCCTGAAAAGCTACGGATGTAGCTAATGCCCTAGTTGAATGAGCTCTAGGTCTTGAAGGTAGTTTTTAATGTCTGATCTCATAGATGAAGGTAATTGTAGAGGTGAGCCATCTAGAGAGGGACACTTTAGTAACAGGAAGGCCCAATTTCCCTTCCGCATATGACAGAAACAGTTGATCAGATTTCCTGAATTGTTTAGTCCTGTCTAAGTAATATCTAAGTTGGCGATGAACATCCAGAAAATGTAGCTTTTGTTCCGACCTGTTTGAATAGTTAGGGAAAAAGACGGGGAGATCAATAATTTGGTTTAGGTTCGCTTGAGAGGAAACCTTAGGTAAAAAGGATGGATTAGTACGGAGGGATACCCTCTCTTTGTGAAACACTAAGTAAGGAGGACGACTGCACAGAGCATGGAGTTCAGATACCCTTCTCGCTGAAGTTATAGCTACCAGAAAAAGTGTCTTCCAAGAAAGCAACTTCAGAGAACATGAAGCCGCCGGTTCGAAGGGGGGAAGGATTAAGGATTCCAGAATCAAGTTCAAATCTCATTGAGGCGGGGGATCATTGATTGGAGGTTTGAGAAGAAATATGCCCCTTAAAAAGGCTTTACAGAGTTTGTGAGCCATGATGCTAGACTCCGAGACACCTACATGAAAATTAGATATGGCAGCCAGTTGAACTCTAATGGTAGATGCAGATGATCCTAAATGAAAGAGCTCTGCTAGAAAGTCTAGAATAGACTGGATAGGTGCAGTAAAGGGATCTATGTTTTTTGATGTTGCCCAAAAAGAGAAGCGTTTCCATTTGCTACTATAAATCTTCCGGGTAGAAGATTTATGAGAGGCTATCAAGATATCTCGGACCGAGCGAGATATTGAGGGAAGCCTGGCTAAGGTCGGAATCGGAGAAACCATGCTGTGAGGTTTAGAGAATGCAGAGATTGGTGCAGCTGACCCGATTGGTGGGTTAACAGATCTGGTACTGGGTCCAGATGCCAAGGCTGCTCCAAAAGGTAACTATGAAGAAACGGAAACCATATCTGTCGAGGCCAGTAAGGGGCAATGAGGATCATTGTCACTCTCAAAGCGATGGCTTTCTGAATTAGTTGAGATATCAGTGGAAAAGGGGGAAAGGCATATAGAAGTCCCCAGGGCCAATCGTGGACTAGAGCGTCTCTGGTGGGATGGCCTGGTAATGGGAAGAGAGTGAAGAAGTCGTGACACTTGCTGTTTTGGGGAGTAGCAAAAAGATCGCAGCAAGGGTGGCCCCATCTTAGGAATACTTCTTCTAGAACTGATTTCTTCAGAGACCACTCGTGGGGCATGAGAATTGCCCTGCTCAACTTGTCTGCAATCAAGTTGGATTTCCCGGGAATGTGCGTTGCTATCAGAAAACGCTGAGAAGAGATCGCCCATTGCCAAAGTCTGAGTGCCTCTCGACATAAAGAGTATGATCTGGTTCCGCCTTGTTTGTTGATGTACCACACTACGGACATGTTGTCCATCTGAATTGCAATAGTCCCAGTGGGAAGAGAGTCGTGAAGGGCTTGCAACGCTAAAAGCACTGCTCTCATCTCTAAGACATTTATGTGCAAGTGGCACTCGAAAGGTTGCCACATGCCTTGGACTGTCCTGCCCTGATAATGCCCCCCCCCACCCGATCAGGGAGGCGTCTGTTGTCAACGTGGCGACTGGGGGGGGGGGGGGGAGAGTGAAGGGTCTTCCTCGGAAAACCTGAGGTGATGTGATCCACCAAGACAGTTGATTCTTGCATGATTGAGTTATCAATATGGTATGGGACATTGGGAGCTGTTGGAAGGACCATTGAGTAAACAGCATCCATTGGAGGATCCTCATGTGGAAGCGAGCTAAGGGGAGAAGGGGAATAGCTGCTGCCATGAGTCCTAACACCTTCAAAACTAGTCTGGCTTTGACTTTGTTGTATTGTAAGAGAAGGGAAACTTGTTTTCGAATGTCTGACACTCTCTGCTCTGTGAGTCTGGCTGAAAGATTGAGTGTGTCCAAGGTGGCGCCTATAAAGGTAATAGATTGACAAGGCGACGAGGCAGATTTTTCGAAATTTATTGAAATGCCTAGAGCTTGGCAAGTTTGGATGGTGAAGTCCCTGGATAGAAGAAGTTGATGTCTGGTGGTGGCGGTAAGGAGCCAGTCGTCTAAATATGGAAACACCTGGAATCCTTGACAACTCAAGTGAGCCGCGACCACTGCCATGCATTTGGTAAACACACGGGGGGCTGTAGTGAGACCAAAGGGCAGGGCTCTGAACTGGTAGTGACTGGCTCCCAGCCTGAAGCGGAGAAATCTTCTGGAGCGTCTGTTCATCTTGATATGGTAGTACGCGTCCTGAAGATCTATCGAGCACATCCAATTGTCCTGACCCAAGAAGGGTAGAATGGACTGTAGCGTGACCATCCGGAATTTTGTTTTCCTGACATACTTGTTTAAGTTGCTGAGATCCAGTATGGGTCTCCAGTCCCCTGTTTTCTTTGGTACCAAAAAGAATTTGGAGTAGATTCCGGATCCTTGCTGGTCTGCTGGGACTGATTGGATAGCTCTTTTTGATAGCAAACGAGTAATAAACGAAAAGTAAATTTATAAACCAAACCAGGTAGCAGCAAAGCCAACGCTGACAAGTGAACAAAACAAAAATTTAATAAAGTAAAATTAATATGACTTAATATATAATGAATACATCCACCTACTTAAATACAAATATATAAAATACTTCTAAAAAACTTTTCTATATTTAAAGTTAATAAAACATAGTATTTATGATTAAATTTTATAAAAACTTTAAAACCATGTTGTGTTAAATTAATTTACCATATAGGTCCTTAAAATTCTTAGGGATACTTAAGCACATATTAGATATGAAGTTTAAAGCATGAAGTTAATGCATAAAATTAATATAAACAACCAATAATACCAAATCCATAACAAAGTAAACATTCATTTTCATATATATTCATATATTATTTGATTTCCTAATCTCATCTCTTTAAGCTTTTAAGCTTTAACACACTACTTAGACTACAACTTTCATTTATGCCTGGTAAATTGTATGCGTTAAGCCTAATCTGCCAAAATAACTCAAGTTCCTCCAATTTCAATGGTGTAGGGCCACCTCTTACATCTTTGTTTGGTTGGTCAATCACTAAGAATCTAAAACTATGCCCAGGGTAACATGCTATATGCTTAGCCAGGGCATTATCTTGTTTGTTCTTACTCATGGCATAAGAGTGCTCATATATTCGGTCCCGGAGTCTTCTCTCCGTCTTACCCACACAGAATGCCTGACATCCCTGACATTGGGCCAGATACACTACCATTCTAGTATTACAGTTAGCCCTACACTTTAACTTATACTGAACATTATGTACAAAGAATCTATTAGATTCCATTACTAATTTACAAAAATTACAGTTTTGGCATTTATACATACCAGTAATTTTTGGCTGATTTTTCTTTTGTTGTTCATATAGTGCCTTCAAATTCATCCCTTTCCTGAAAGTAATCCCTGGATATTCCCCCAATTTTGTTGCAATATTAGGGTTACTTGCAAAAATAAACCAGTTTTTCCGTAAAATACCTATACAATGGTGACTAAAAATATTGTAAGTTGTAATAAACTTTGTTTCTAGTACTTCAGGTGTAGCAGGGTTTCTCGAGTTTGTTACAGAGGGATTATTTAATACAACTTCTTGTACGGTAACTCTCCTATCTATAGACAAAATAGACTTATACATTCCCTTTGTTCGTTTGTCACTTACTTCCGAAATCAATCCTAAGATCAATTCCGAGGGGTAACCTCTCTGTGTAAACATCCTCCCTAAAAGTTCACATTCCTCTATGAAATCTTGCTCTGTGGACGTTATACGGGCTGCCCGCACCAATTGGCCCTTTACAACAGAGCGTTTTTGGTAAAAAGGGTGGCAGCTAGTAAAATGCAAAAATGTATTCGAATATGTTTCCTTCCTATAAATTTTAGCCTCATAACATTCTTGATTTACATTTTTTGTTAAATGGATGTCTAAGTAGGCTATCCTATGAGTATCAAATGTTGATGTAAACCGAAAGAAGTCAGTTGAGTTATTAAATGTGTTTAATATTGTTTCACCCACTTTCTTGTCTCCTTCTAACAGGATAAAAATGTCGTCCAAAAACCGTGTATAAAAAAACTAATTTTGTTTTAATATTTTCATTTTTAAACACGTACTCGGACTCCCAATAGGCCATCACTAAATTCGCTATACTAGCTCCACATGGAGAGCCCATAGCCACACCAGTTTTCTGAAGAAAAAAATTGTCACCAAACATGAAAAAATTGTTGTATAAAACCATTCCCAACAATTCTTTTACAAGTGAGATTTCCTCTGTATTAGCCCTATTTTTAACCAATACTCGGGTTACCCATTCTATTCCAGTGTCTTGTGGTATACTGGTATAAAGATCCTTAACATCCACTGTAAGGAAGTTGTGGTTAGGATTAAATTCCAACTCATTCAACTTCTCTAAAAATGACCAGGAATCTTTACAAATTTGTGCCTCTAATTTTACAAATTTTTGTAAAATAGAGTCTATCACCTTTGCACAGGGATAAGTAGGAGACCCACGTCCGTCTACAAGGGGTCTCATGGGTGGATTCCTCAAATCCTTATGTATTTTTGGGATTCCAAATAAATATGGATATCTTGGAAACTGCGTCGACATGTAATTGAATATGTTTTGTTCAATACGCCCCTCTATAAACATGTCTAATAAGCTATTCTTTATTTCCAAATATGCTTGATTTATCTCTGAATGAGAACTAATTTCATAAGCAGGGTCATCTAACAGTTTCACCATTCGATCAAAATAGTCAATATTATCGAAAATTACCAGACCCCCTCCTTTATCAGGTTTACAGACTCTTATATCATGTACTTTAATGAAATCCAAAAGCCCTTTCTCCTTATAAAAAATAGGCTCATTAATATGGGCTTTACCTCTATGTTTCATGTTGAAACGGATATCCAATTCACACATTTGTTCAAACACTTGGATAAGTGGATGAAGGGGTGGATTAAATGTACTAGATATTCTAAACTGGTCAATTTGAACCGTGTTTGAATTTGCACCCATCATCAGATTAAAATTCAATTTCCTCGTGAATGTTTTAAGGTCTACGATTATTCTAACTAAATCACAGCTTTGTCTAGGAACATATGTATTTCCTTTGGAAAGGAAATCCACCATATCCGAACCTATAGTGGTAGAAGAAAAATTATACACTTTAAAATCATTTAGACTGTTAGTGATTATTATAGGTTCCTTTCCTATAGGTACTGTTTCAGTTACACTAGTGTGCTGATTACTAAACACTGTCTCAGCGTCTTCGGGGGGTAGGAGTTCACAAAAATCTTTATCGATCCTGTTCCTATGTTGCACTGGGTTGACATACTGTTCTTTTAAACCGTGTGGTGAAAAAAGCACAAAAGTCAAGTCTTGTTTATCACCTAGTTCTATTTCTTTTTCTTTTGATTTCTGTTGGACCATTGCTTTGGTCTTGTTCCTGTTTGATTCCCCTCCCGAAAATTCTGGTTATTTGTATTACGTTGGTTATTTGTGTTAGCCAGTCTTTCACTTCTCCTGACTTCTGTTTGACTTTGCTCATCATTTTTAGTAAAATCTTCATTTTCTTGTGCCATAATATTAGGCATACGATTTGTGTGTTGTAAATTAGAACGCTGATTTGTGTAACCCATAGTGGAACTATTAACAGGAGCAGTTTTCCATACTTGGGCTGTTGAAGGAAGTGGATAAGCTTTCCCTTCCTTATATGCTGTGATGTCACGATCCAGCTTTTTTGTTTTATTGCTTTTAAGTTTCACCAGGTACTGATCTATACTTGAAAAAATACGACTATATTCGTATTTGTACCTGGAGAAATCACTGTCAAATTTTATTTTAGCATCTAATTCAGCCACTTGCTCATTCAATTCTTCAACCCAAATAGTGTAATGCTTAACTATACATTCAATTAATTCGAAACCTTGACGGTCGAACAAACTCAAAAGTTCCTGATGAAAAACTGAATTAGGCACCAAGCCTGTAGGAAATTGGTGCTGCCTTAAACCCTTAGGCACTATTCTGTATTTCAGACACTCTTTAAAATAAGAAATTTCCAATTGTAATTTTTTTAACTTTTACTAGCAAATTGTCTAATGTTTTAAGATGTAACACTATGTCAAAAGTAATGCTATTATTACCTCCTTCCCTTGCAGACTGGTTTTCCGTTTCAGGGGAACCCATAGTGAAAGAAAATCTCTCCGCTAGCCAAGCTGAAAGGTCAGGCAGGGCTGAATAGTTATTCCCTTGCTGTATATCCATATTAGGTCTCTGTGCTGTTAAAGCGCGTTGGTTTTCATGTTGTATATCTGTATTAACTGTCCGTGTTGTTACAGCACGTTGGTTATGAGACAGCGCTCCGTTCGCTAAGTTGCTTGTGTGAATAACTGAAGGATTACCTTCTTGGCCATTCAGAATTAAACTTTCCGATTGGCCAGTTGCCTGTACATTGTCCGTTGATACAGGTAATACTGTTGTACCAGCTTGGTTAGTGTTAGGACCCATCTCCTTTCCAATAGCCGTTTTGGTGGATGCCTGCACAAATGGGTGTGCGGATTGAGTTCCTGGTGTAATGGAATTAACGGTTGCAACAGGTGGCAAGCTCTGTTGAAATGCTTATTGTTGTTTGTCTAAGTAGTCGAGCCTAAGACAAATTGACTCGACTCTAGTGAGAAGTAAATCCAACTGATTAGTGTTAGAATCATTTCCTGACGCTGGCATTGCTGTTGCTGTTGCAATGCTATAACAGCTCTTCAGAATTTCCGGTGTTTTGTTCGGTTCAAAGCTGTTGGTGTCTTTGCCTGCTAACCCAGAAGCCATACCAAACTACAAACGAGTAATAAACGAAAAGTAAACTTATAAACCAAACCAGGTAGCAGCAAAGCCAACGCTGACAAGTGAACAAAACAAAAATTTAATAAAGTAAAATTAATATGACTTCATATATAATGAATACATCCACCTACTTAAATACAAATATATAAAATACTTCTAAAAAACATTTCTATATTTAAAGTTAATAAAACATAGTATTTATGATTAAATTTTATAAAAACTTTAAAACCATGTTGTGTTAAATTAATTTATCATATAGGTCCTTAAAATTCTTAGGGATACTTAAGCACATATTAGATATGAAGTTTAAAGCATGAAGTTAATGCATAAAATTAATATAAACAACCAATAATACCAAATCCATAACAAAGTAAACATTCATTTTCATATATATTCATATATTATTTGATTTCCTAATCTCATCTCTTTAAGCTTTTAAGCTTAAACTTAGACATCCATTTAACAAAAAATGTAAATCAAGAATGTTATAAGGCTAAAATTTATAGGAAGGAAACATATTCGAACACATTTTTGCATTTTACTAGCTGCCACCCTTTTTACCAAAAACGCTCTGTTGTAAAGGGCCAATTGGTGCGGGCAGCCCGTATAACGTCCACAGAGCAAGATTTCATAGAGGAATGTGAACTTTTAGGGAGGATGTTTACACAGAGAGGTTACCCCTCGGAATTGATCTTAGGATTGATTTCGGAAGTAAGTGACAAACGAACAAAGGGAATGTATAAGCCTATTTTGTCTATAGATAGGAGAGTCACCGTACAAGAAGTTGTATTAAATAATCCCTCTGTAACAAACTCGAGAAACCCTGCTACACTTGAAGTACTAGAAACAAAGTTTATTACAACTTACAATATTTTTAGTCACCATTGTATAGGTATTTTACAGAAAAACTGGTTTATTTTTGCAAGTAACCCTAATATTGCAACAAAATTGGGGGAATATCCAGGGATTACTTTCAGGAAAGGGATGAATTTGAAGGCACTATGTGAACAACAAAAGAAAAATCAGCCAAAAATTACTGGTATGTATAAATGCCAAAACTGTAATTTTTGTAAATTGGTAATGGAATCTAATAGATTCTTTGTACATAATGTTCAGTATAAGTTAAAGTGTAGGGCTAACTGTAATACTAGAATGGTAGTGTATCTGGCCCAATGTCAGGGATGTCAGGCATTCTGTGTGGGTAAGACGGAGAGAAGACTCCGGGACCGAATATATGAGCACTCTTATGCCATGAGTAAGAACAAACAAGATAATGCCCTGGCTAAGCATATAGCATGTTACCCTGGGCATAGTTTTAGATTCTTAGTGATTGACCAACCAAACAAAGATGTAAGAGGTGGCCCTACACCATTGAAATTGGAGGAACTTGAGTTATTTTGGCAGATTAGGCTTAACGCATACAATTTACCAGGCATAAATGAAAGTTGTAGTCTAAGTAGTGTGTTAAAGCTTAAAAGCTTAAAGAGATGAGATTAGGAAATCAAATAATATATGAATATATATGAAAATGAATGTTTACTTTGTTATGGATTTGGTATTATTGGTTGTTTATATTAATTTTATGCATTAACTTCATGCTTTAAACTTCATATCTAATATGTGCTTAAGTATCCCTAAGAATTTTAAGGACCTATATGGTAAATTAATTTAACACAACATGGTTTTAAAGTTTTTATTAAATTTAATCATAAATACTATGTTTTATTAACTTTAAATATAGAAAAGTTTTTTAGAAGTATTTTATATATTTGTATATAAGTAGGTGGATGTATTCATTATATATTAAGTCATATTAATTTTACTTTATTATATCTTTTTGATAGCAGCTTTGAAATTTCTAATGCTGCTTGTTCCCTTAGACTGGGTGGAACATCTGGAAGGGATCTTTTGGGTTGAGATGGGATGTGAATAAAGGGAATTTTGTAACCCTCGGATATGATCGACTGTACCCATTTGTCTTGAGTAAGGGAAAGCCAGGCTTTTGGGTACAGGGATAACCTTCCCCCGACTGCCTCCGAAGGTGGACAGCTGGGCAGCCCCTCAGGGATGCTGAAAGGGTTTATCAGAGAACGTTTCTCTGCTACCCTGGTTTTGCGGACCTCCTCTGCCTCTAGGGCGGCGTCTATTATTATTCCCCCCTCTGCCTCTAGAGGGGAATCGACCTTGTGCGTCAGATGAGACTCCCTGGGATTGTTTACGGAACCACATCTTTCCTCCCCTCTGACCTTTGGGATAGGGTCTAGAAGGGGTAGAAAAACGGACTCCTAAGGCAGAGAGAGTCTTACCTTCTACCTCACACCTGGTCAATGTATCCTTCACCTGTGGACCAAACAAGGATGATCCATCAAAGGGAGAATTGGTGAAGGACGCCTTGAAAGAGTCCGCAAAATTGCACAGCCGCATCCAGGCGTGACATCGTAAGGCAACACCTGTGCCTGCGGCTCTACTCGCCCCATCCGCAGCATATGAGATAAGCCGCATGGAGGAGTTAACGATGGAATTCAGGGTTGCCAACTGGGAGTTCATTCTGTCTTGGAACCCCTCAGCTGTAGGATCCTTTATCACTTCACTCATATCCTTGAGTAAATCTCTCTGGAGACGAGTGAAGTGGCATAAGTAGTTCAGCGACCGCATTGAAAAGGTCGCTGATGAGAACATCCGCTTACCGTACCTGTCCATGGTCCTAGATTCCTTATTAGGAGGATGGACAGGAACCGAAGGATCGGCTAACTCCTTCTTAGTGGCCGCAGCCACCACCATGGCATCAACGGGGACACCTTTGGATAAAAAATCTTTATCTCTAGGGGCAGTAATAAACTTAGATGGCCTCCTCGGGGTGGGTTCCACTGAATCAGGAGCCGTCCAGGCCTTCCTTGCCACCACTTCCATAAGGGGGTCAAAGGGAGGGGACACCTAGGAGGTAGAAGGGCGAGAGCCAAACGCCTCAAGATACACCGACACATCCTCCGAAGGGTTAAGGGCTGGCCAGCTCCCCCTCTGTTTCAGGATCTCAAGGATGTCAGCAAAGGAGACATCCTCAGAGGGGGATCGAGGGGAACCTTCAGATTCCTCTAAGTCAGTGTCAGAGGTGATAGACTCAGGGGAGTCAATGTGCTTCCTCTTGCACTGCCTCTTCCTAGGGAGATCTCCTACTGGGTCAGGAGAGGCCTCGGAAGAGGAGGAAATTCCCAATGGGGAAACTTGAGGAGTTGGCTCTCTGCGGTCTAATGCAAAGGGGTGGGTAGAAATCACCGCAGGCACTGAAGATGGAGGGGCTAACGGAGCTGACTGTTGGGCAGACCCTGGTTCTAGCACGCTCCGCATGACCTCGAAGGCACCCCTATCAGGCAAGGCCGGAGGTCCCCGCTCTGAAGAGACAAGGACCCCCCGGCACCGACAGGGATGGCTCCGAGGCCGATGTCGGAGCCGAACTCACCAGCGCCGAAGCCCCGAGAGGGAGAGCGGGGTCGGACAAGGGTCCGATGCCACTCGCCCCCCCGGAGCCGACGAGGGAAGCTCGGCGCCGAGATCCCTCCAAGGCGGAGATCGGAGCAGACGACAGAGCCGAAAGGGAAGGTATCGGATCCGACGCACCGACAGTCATGGCTCCGACGAGCCCTGGCTCCGAACTCAAAGGAGTCGGAGGAGGAATACATTGGGGAATGGAAATAGCCACTGACTGCTGAGTCGGGCTATGTAGCATTTGGGCCAGTGCCTCGGACTTGAGAAGTCTACTCACTACCCTTTGCAAATCGTGGTCAGATAGCCTGGAAGACCATGAGGAATGTGTTCTATGGCTCCATTCAGAAAGAAGAGGGGATCCTGGAGCCGAGTGCACGGAGCCGATAGAGGGGTTCTAGATCTCTTCCTAGAAGGTTGCTCTGATAAGAGTATCGGAGCCAATGGAGTTTTATCAACCTCGGCTCCAGCCGGAGCCGAGGTAACAGTATGAGGCTTGGAAACATCGGCTCCGGCCAGAGCCGATGTCGAAGCAGACTTTACATTTCCAGAAGTCGACTCAGAAACCGGAGCCGACTGTTTGGAAGTTTTAGAAGGCTTCCCCGACACAGTCTGAGTCGGGGGGCCTTCGGGCTTTAATAAGCCACGCAAGATTAATTTATTCTTGCGTTCCTGCAGGACTCTAGGGCTAAAACCATGGCAAACAGCACAAGAGTCCTGCAGGTGCAAAGGTTCCAGGCAGTACACACAAGAATTGTGACCGTCCGTCAGAGACATTTTCTGACAGCACGAGTCACACTTCTTGAAGCCTGAGACCTTAGATTCCTTAGACATAATAAAAGGTCCAAGAAAACACACACACACACACACACACACAGGCCTTAATTAAAAATAAATTACCAGTCACACAAGGGGACTAGAAGGGGCCTAAGGCCTAAAACTAAAGGGGAATAAAAGAAGGAATTAAAGGCAACAAAGTTGTCGAACCAGGAAAAAGGGAATTTAAAACTAAAGGTTTTAGCAAAAACGGGTACTAGGGGTCTAAGGTCTAAGAACTGAAAAATTTAGAATTAAATTCTTCACTAACCTGCCAGAGCCGGTAGAAAAGCACCTCGTCAGCTAAGCGGCAAACGAGATCTGAGTAGTTACCGCCTAGCATTGTGGGATATAGGGGAGCCTCGAGCCGGTGGAATTAGCTCTCGAGCTTTAGTATTGGCCGAGTCGGAGCCGAGGATCGGCTCCGAACCCATCCAGCAAGAATGAAGGTGAGATAGACAACTTAACATTAGCTATTAGGAAAGCAGTTTTCCAAGATAAGAATTTTAAATCAACAGAAGTAGTGGGCTCAAAGGGTGGTCCAGTTAGAGCCTGAAGGACCAAGGTTAGGTCCCATGGGGGAACAGCGTTCCTAGTGGGAGGTCTCAAAAGGAAGGTGCCTTTTAAGAAGGTCTTACAGATCTTAGTGGAAGCTAAAGGACTAAGATTGTCTCCAATGTGAAAATGGGAAATGGCAGCCATTTGAACCTTTACAGTAGAAGAGCTGGCCCCTTGCTGAAAAATATGTGATAGGAAATCGAGCACTGCTGGGATGGGAGCAGTGAAAGGATCCATGTTTCTATGCAAGGTCCAAATGGAAAATCGCTTCCATTTGCTGTTGTAAACCTTCCTGGTAGAAGGCTTATGCACCGCTACCAGGATGGATCTAACTGCAGACGAGATACCGGGAGTCCTGGCAACTAATGGAACTGGATCAACCAAGCTGAGAGCTTGAGGTCGTCCAGATTCGGAGTTTCCAATCCCGAAGGATGAGAAATCAGATCCGGGATGGGATCTAAGATTCAAAGAGGAGCTACAAGATGAGACCGCAGGTACGGAAACCAGGTTTGACGAGGCCAGAATGGGGCTATGAGGATAATCTTGTCCCCCAACCGACGAGCTTTCTGTAAAAATTTTGTCATTAATGGAAGAGAAGGATAAGCATAAAGAAGACCTAATGGCCAAGCATGGACTACAGCATCTCTGGGGGTTAGAGCAAAATACTCGCTGCACTTCGCGTTTGAAGGCGATGCGAAGAGATCGCAGCAAGGCTGACCCCACTTGCGGAAGATCTTTTTCGCTACTAAGGGGTTCAGAGGCCACTCGTAAGTTGAGAGGATAGTTCGACTCAGCTTGTCCGCTAGGATGTTGGACCGACCCGGAATGTGTGTTGCTAACAGAAAATGGTTGGTGGAAATCGCCCAATCCCAAACTCCCATGGCCTCTCGGCAAAGAGGGTAAGACCTGGTGCCCCCCAGTTTGTTGATGTACCAGACCACTGACATGTTGTCTGTCTGAATTGCAACAGTCCCTGGAGGGAGAAAGGTATGAAGAGCTTGCAACGCTAGAAGCACCGCTCTCATCTCCCGAACATTGATATGCAGAACGGTCTCTGTCTGAGTCCACATACCTTGGACAGTTCTGCTCATGCAATGCCCCCCCCCCCACCCAAGGCGAGAAGCATCCGTGGTTACCGTGGCTTGAGGTTGTGGCACTATGAACGGTCGTCCTTCCCAAAGCTCTCGAGATTGGAGCCACCATATGAGGGAATTTCTGCAAACTCTGCTGAGGGAGACTGGAGAGTCTAACGGATGTTGAAGGATGGACCACTGGACCTGCAAGGTCGACTGGAGAACCCTCATGTGCAAGCGAGCTAAGGGTGAAAGGTTGATTGCTGCTGCCATGGACCCTAAGGCTCTCAGGACTAACTCCGCTGATGGGGTTGGAGATTGAAGAAGTGCTAGAATGTGAAGGATTAAGCTGCAAAGTCTGTCTGACGTCAAGAAGGCCTTGGTCTGAAGTGTGTCTATTCTGGCCCCTATGAAGTCTAGGACTTGGACCGGTTGAAGGGACAATTTCTTGTGATTTATAGTGATCCCCAACTTGGAGGCTAAACGCAGGAAGCAATCCCTGGCTGAGCAGAGTAGATGCCTGGTGGAGACGGCAAGGAGCCAGTAGTCCAGGTAAGGAAAGACCTGTATTCCCTGACGTCTCACGTGGGCCGCTACAACTGCCATGACTTTGGTGAACACCCTGGGGGATGTGGTGAGGCCGAATGGTAGGACCCTGAACTGGTAATGGCTGGCCCCCAACCGAAAGCGGAGAAACCTCCTGGATCACCTGTCCATGAGAATGTGGTAGTACGCATCCTTGAGGTCTATGGAGCACATCCAGTTGTTCTCCTGCAACAGGGGGAGAATGGATTGAAGAGTGACCATCCGGAATTTCTCCTTGGCAACGAAGAGGTTCTTTGTAGAAAGGTCAAGAATTGGTCTTACGTCCCCCGTCTTTTCTGGCACCAAAAAGAACCTGGAGTAGTTGCCCAACCCGGACTGGTCTGGGGGGACGTGCTGGATGGCTCTTTTTTCTAGCAGCTTCTTTATTTCTAAAGCTGCCGCCTCCCTCTGACTGGGTGGAACATCGGGGAGGCACCTCGACTGAGGAGGAAGGTTTATGAAGGGGATAGAGTAGTCTCTGGATATTATCCGAAGCACCCAGCGATCTGATGTAATGGACTCCCATTGTGCCAGGTGCTTCGAAAAGCGCCCCCTGACTGCCTCCAGAGAGGAGCAGTCGAGCAGCCCCTCAGCGCTGCTGCGTGGGTCGATCGGAAAAGGGTTCCCACGACCCAAAATTCTTCGGCCCACCCTCTGCCTCTGGGCCGGCGTCCACCTTGTCCCCCTCTGCCTCTGAAGGACAAAGGGTCCGAAGCATAACGGGATTGCTGAGACTTCCAGAACCACATCTTCTTTTGTCCTCGCTGGTTCCTGGAAAAGTACCTTTGAGGAGTCGGGAAGCAGATTCCGACGGCAGACAGCGTCTTCCCGTCTTTCTCGCTCTGGACCAATGTATCGAGGACGGTCTTGCCAAACAGGGTAGAACCGTTGAAGGGAGCGTTCGCGAAGGACGCCTTGAAGGGTTCCGCAAAAATCGCAAAGTCAGAGCCAGGCACATGGGCCAAGTAATTCAGCGCCCTTATGGAAAAGGTTGACAAAGCAAACATCCGCTTTCCGATATGATCCATCGTCCGAGACTCCTTCTCACGAGGATGGACCGAGAAACTATCCTGTGCCAGTTCCTTCTTGGTGGCAGCCGCCGCCACCATGGCATCTACCAGGGAGTCTTTACTCCATGCTGTCCTATCCACAGGGGGGCTAAGGATCTTATCTGGTCTCCTGGGGATTGGCTCTACAGTGTCCGGCTCCTTCCACGCCCTGGTAGTAATGAGGTCTACCAGGGGGTCGGCCGGAGGGGACACCCAAGAGGTAGACGGGCCTGTGTCAAATGCCTCCAGAAACACCGACTCATCCGAGGAAGGCTTTTGGGCTGACCACCCCCCTTTTTGGCGTAGCATTTCCATAATGTCTCCAAAGGAGACATCCTCAGGGGGTGACCTGGGGGAATCTTCCCCTTCCTGTAAATTGGTGTCATCAGTGAGGGACTCGGGGGAGTATAAGTGCCTCCTCTTACACTTGCGTTTTTGAGGGACCTCCTCGGTGGGACTGTCCAAGGAGGGCTCACCAACAGGGTCATGTTCCTCCGGTGGAAATGAGAGAGGCGTCGACGCAGGCTGTCCCTGGGGCCAGATGATGGAAGACAAGCCCATCTGCGAGAGAGCGTTGGCTGGATCTGTAACACGAGTAGGGGGCCTCAAACCTCTCGAGAGGACCCTCTCCACCATGTCGCACGCAGAAGGTGAGCCGCTCTCTCGGTTCCATGAGCAACACCCTCAGATCCGACACGGGGATCGGAGTCGGAACCGAAGCGATCGGACCCGAAAAGGAAGTGTGCTCCGACCGCAACGGAGCTGAAGACACACTTCCCCCCCGGATCCGACGCACGGCTCTCGGCCTGGGGATGCATTCATTAAAGGAACTTCCTGTGTCATGGTCACCCTATCTGAAAAGGAGTCAAAGTGAAAACATGAAATTTTAATCCAGAGGCTTTAGAACCATTCTGCTTCATAGAAAACGATCTCTGAGAGGTTTAAAAGTACACTCATAAGGTAGAAAGCATTTCCACTCCAGTTCACCTTTCAAAAATTTCCCTTTTGCCTTGGGTCCAAAAAAGGAAAACCCAAGTCACTCCATGACACACAGAAAAAAAGCCCTGACTAAGACACAGGTGAACTGAATTTGAATATTGCTTTGGGTACCAGAAGGAGCTGGCAGGGGAAGATAAGAGTAAGTAACTGCTGCCATTTCATCCATTCAGAAGGAAGGGAAGTGGTTCTGGCTTGTCACATGGGTGACACCTAGCAGGAGAACTACGTGATTTCCTAGCACAGCTTAAGTCTATCAAGCCAGCATTGCCATGTGCAAAATTGCACTGTGAGCAAAGGTGAATTTAGCAGGTGAAGGCATGCCTCCCCTTGGAGGGCAGCACCAGCACAGCATGGAAGAGATGCTGCAGAGGAGGGAAATGTTCTGCCGGGGAGAGATTAGGTTGTACCACAGGATGGCTAAAGCAGGCCCTCTCCCTACCACCCAAGTCATGCTGTGAGCAGATGAGCTCATGGGGGGTTTCCAGGCAGGAACAAATGGACCAGAGGCCTCGTGCCTATCCAGGAATCTCCAGCTTCCATGACCAGTGAACAAATGCACAAACTGGGTGCACTAAAGGAGCCACTAAGAGCTGTCAGTCCTGTGAGGATGCAAAAAAAAAAAAAAGACCGGGCCAGGAAGATATCTCGTAAAGGGCATTATTTAAAGATGCCTTAAAGCTGTCCTCAAAGTCAGATAAATTATATGGAATCTCATAGCTGTAACCACTGCCTGCTTTCCTTAACCACTCCTTCAGTACCATTATGCAACAGCATCATGGAGAGATTAGAGATGGACAACATAGTAGCAATTTATGACTTAATAAGCCTAGATGTGACAGGTGTTCTTGAGGAGTCTAGCATCTGCTCTGCTAGGTCACTTTGGAACCATGTCAGGTCAGCAAGATACTTAATGCTCAGACAGCAAATGCACCCAAAGCTTAAAATTGTTTCCTCATGAAGTCCGTCATCCTGGGCTGCTTGACAGGAGGATGCACTGATGAACACTTTTCATACAGTTCCATTTTGGTGGTTGCTTCAGGCAATAATGAAGTCCACCTGAGGGGATTTGTTCCAGTAATGTCTGCCTTTGGAGGTTGCAGTATTTTGGTCAGTTTTCTTGTGATACTCTCCGCTATATAAGCATTCCTCCAAGCCCTCTCCACAAACAGGTCCACCATGCTGACAGTGGGAAGGACTACAGAAGGAAAAAGGGCCAGATCTTGATGTCTTAAAGACAGGCTCTTCATCTGGGGAAAGGTGGTATCAGTGTGCCAAGCACCCTTCTGTGTCCTTAATTCTAAAATGTCATCAAACATGTTGCCCTAAGGAGGGGACTGGGGGAACTTTCCCATTCACTGAGGTTGGTGTCAGGTGACAGAGACTCCACAGAGGAGTCTGTGTGCCTCTTTCTATATGTGTGCGTTCGAGTAGTCTTGAGGCCGGGGGAGTCTTCTCATGCAATCCCTGCTGATGGTAAGACTTAAGATTCATAACTGTCCTATCCCTGAGACCAGTGATGAGGGCTCATGGTAGCAGACTGAATGCTGTTGAGGGAGGAAGGAAGCTGAAACCAGTATCCTGCTTCTATCAATAGATAAGCAGTAATACTCTTGAAAAATATCAAAAGCTGAAGTGGAATCATTTGGCACCAACGATGTCCACCACAATACTGTCTCTCAGTCCCAATGGAGGTAGGAGTCAACAACCCTGAGTACAGTGCCATAGACACCAACACTCCAGAAGGCTATTGCCTTGAGAACAGTGCTGATGCCTTGAAAACCAAAGATCCTGAAGCCAGAAAGGGAGCTAAGGATGAAGCCAAGGACTAGAAGTCAAGAGGGAGGAACCAAAAACACACCCAACACAACAAATAAAAGTCAAATCTGTCAGATGCTTGGGTTTTAGCACCAAATGATTTAATCTAGTCAGTGCCAAGGGAGAATGCACCAGGATTGTTAATGGTTCCAAAATTTCAGGCACCAGGACATGTGTGGGGTAACGAGCATCATGCAGAGAAGGCCTACTACTACCCTGATGCAACTTAAGAATCAGGGGGGGTGACACCCATGGCAAACTGGGCCTTAACAAAGGCTCTGTTTATACCATTCTTATCAATATCAGAAAAACTCGACACACAGATCTTGTACACCTAATGGAGGAGATGGAAGAAGAGTAGTAATCAAGGTATTCAGAAAGCTCCCATTCTGAAGAACTGCTAGCAGTCTTTCAAGGAGGAGAAGAACCCAGGATTACAATCACTTAAGAATGACAAGGACCTGGTGCCAACAAAACAGGCAGCTCCAATGCAAACAGAACTGGGGCCTCCCTTACCAACTCAATTCTAGAGACTTTTATAGTGGAAGATGGAACTGGTGGAGCATCATCTAGCCTCTTCTTTATGTTATCTTACATCTCCTCCCTGCAATTTTCCTTACTCTATGTTGTAGTGGGCAAAAGTCTTTTTAGAATAAGCTTATTTTTGGAACTTGTAAAGAGCGGGGACCGAAGATCTTCCGATTATCACAGGAGGCACTTAAATGCTCCACACCAGGCATACCACACAATTTGTGGGCATCCTGGGGTGGGACCTTTTGTTTGTTTGTCCATAATCAACTAAAACAAAGTTAGCAGTTACAAGAGTTAGAAAACACTTTAAATCCAACTATAAACCATAGGTACAAAAAAAAACACACTGTGAAAAAATATAGAATAAAATCTCATCCAATCAACTCCTCCAATACATATCTCTCAAAACTACCCCACTCTACTGCCCCCCTCTAGTATTGCATCATCTGCAACCAATACTCCACCACTTGCACACACTAACAACTCACTCCTTCGTCCTTTTTCCACCCAAGTCTTACCTCTATGACGCCTCCGCCTTCTTTTCTCTCCCCCTCTGATCTACATAACAGCCCACTCTCTCTCTACTTTTTATACCATGCACCTCAACATACTAACAACCTTTATTCTACTTCTCCTATCCTACTTTACCTCCTACTAAGCACAACATAGTTATCACAAATCATCACCTACCCTCTCCCAAGTACCCATCTATACCTTCACCCTTTCACACTCCATTCCCCCTCTTTATTTAACTTCTCATACTACCATCTCTTCAAACCCAAAGTCCTCTCTCCCAGACCCTATCTTAGCCAAAAGCAAACTAAAACATCTCATCTATAACTCATACTCTCACAATCTCACCCTAATTCTTAAAGCTCTACTTCTTGCTGGTGGCATACATCCTACTCCAGATCCCTCCACATCACCCTCCACTTCTACTCTAACAACACTGTGTTACTCCACACCCATCCCCTTAACCCCCTCCAAACCCCCCTCTTCCTCCTCTACTAAAACCTTATTTAGTGTATTAACATACAAAGTCTGGTAAACAAAACCACCAGCCACCGACCTTCAAGCATTTATTTCCCGCTATACTCCAAACATCTTAACCTTGTCCGAAACCTGGCTAAAACCCCATATTTCAAATAATGTCTTCCTAACCCTGGATACAATATTTACTGCCAGGATAGAATTTCAAAGAAAGGAGGAGTTATTGCCTTAATCTACCCTAAACACCTGAACCTCTCTTCCTTATCCACATATCCACCTGATTTCTCCCCTGCCGAACTAATCGTATTTAACTGCCACATAAACACCCACAAAAAATTTGCGATTGCTTCAATCTCTATTCCACCCAGCAAAAATATCCATACTCTTGAAAACATATTATCATGGATCTCCCAAAATATACCCTATGAAACAGTAATACTGGGTGATGTAAACATTGATTGGAAAGCACTTAGTGCTAACTCCCCAGACCAAAGCATCAATCTCTTTGGTTTCATCCAACTTATAACAACCCTAACCCGCTTAAATAAACTATCCAGTACCAGCACTATCATTGAATGGATATTGATTAACAACCCTCACCTCAATCACAACCCCAAAACACTTCCCAATATCTTAAGTGACCACCTCCCTATTTATACTGAAAGACACTCCCCTCAACTATCTAGGCCTCATCTCTAGAGACTGGTGTAAACTCTTTGGCTTCAACCCCAAAACTTTTAATGACAAACTTTCATCAATAAACTGGTCTTGCCTGTATAATCTCCCTCTCAATGATGCCATGCTAAAATTCAACATCATCTTCTTAGACATTCTCAACTCACTAGCTCCCCTTTGGAAAATCAAAATAAAATCTAATCATGCACCCTGGCAGACAAAAGAAACTCATTCCCTTATGCATCAGAGAGATTCTGCATGGAAAACTTGAATAAAATCAAAATCCCCTACCCACCATCAAAACTACAAAGAGCTCAGGAACCAGACAAAAACACATCCTCAATGATAAAAGAAAGTTTTTCTTTAAGGGCCAGACTAACCATCACACTAATCCCAAATCTTTCTGGAGAGCTATCAACTCTATCCTCAACCCCGAAAACCCTCAAAGTCCTAATCCCTACCCTAATATGTCAGCAAAAGACACCGCCACCCTCCTCAACCATTACTTCATTGATACTATTCAAAAACTTACCAAATCTAACCACAAAACTACAGTCTCTCCTCAACTACCTTCTGATCAAACCCTCTTCTCTCGTAAACCCATACCCGCCTCCTATATAAAATCCCTCCTTCAAAAACTGAAGTCATGTTCCCCCATTGCTGATAAACTACCCCCACTCTTTCTCAGTCTTGCAGTAGACTATTGCCTACCCAGTCTCAATACTCAACAATAGATCTATTCATGAAGCCACTGCACCTGACATTTGGAAAACTTTCTATGCCATACCACTCCACAAGGGAGGCAATTCCACCGACCCATCCAAATACAGACCTATAGCTATACTCTCCCCCTCTCCAAAATCATAGAAAAATGCATGCATTCCCAGCTTCTCAAATACTTCATCCAAAAAAAAAACATCTGACACCTACCCAACACTGTTTCCATCCAAACCATAGTACTACAACCACTCTTTTATCTTTCACTAACACTACAGCTGACGCCCGGAATAATAATAAACTTGTATCATGTCTCTTCTTTGACCTTTCAAAAGCCTTTGACACGGTTTCCCACTCTAAACTCCTAACCAAGCCAGCCAACCTTACTCTCTCAGCCTCAACTAATGGTTCTTTAGTTCTCTCTCAAATAGAAGGCAATCGGTCAGATGACAATCCTCCTACTCCCCTTTCCTCCCCATCCATACAGGTGTTCCTCAGGGCTCCATCCTGGGACTCCCTTCTTTTCAATATTTTTACCAACGACCTCTATACCTCTTGCTGTCACCCCTCTCTCATTCAGTATGCAGATGACTCAACACTTATCGCTTCTTCTAACAGTATCTCTCAACTTCACACTCTTACCCAAGACTCATTTATCTCTGTTGAAAGATGGCTCACTGAAAACCAGCTTATTCTTAATCCTAAAAAAACTGAACTCTTACTCTTTCTTCCAAAACCTCCCTCACACCTCAAACACACCTTCTCTATCTCTTCCTCAAATAAAACCACCATAAATGTAGAACCCCACACAAAGCTACTCGGAATGATAATAGATGGTGAATTAAAATTTGAACTCCATGTCCAAAAGTCTATAAGAAAAAACAACCAAAAACCTGGTCTCCTCTATAAAAACAGCAAACACCTAACAATGGAGTCTAGAATATCCTTGACCCAAACTTATCTACTTCCAAGTCTACTCTACACTGCCCCAACCCTTACCAGCCTTCAATCCTCTTTAACTACTAAGCTGGAACAAACATACAATAAAATTGCTAAATTTGTTGCAAACCTACCACATACTTCTCACCACTGCCTGGCTCTAAATAACCTACAGTGGCTCAAATTCCCCCACCAACTTCAACTTTCACAACTACATATAACTCACTTCTTCCTCAAAAAACCCACTGCCTGCCCCTCTCTAGCCAATCTTGTATCTTTCTATACTCCTACACGCCCACTCTGTAGCACCGCCCAACATCTTCAAATATATAAACGCAATAGTTACTGGAAAAGTGGTGAATCTCAATACTGGAACAAACTCCCACTCAACATAAGAAGGGTAACTCACTCCATCACATTCATGAACCATATAAACTCTTACTTTTTCCTTTTCTACCTCCATCTCCCCCTACGACTTCTACTAACTCTTACAGGACGGCTTTGCCTAATAGTTGTATTTTTCTCTCCTATCACTTCTAATAACTCTCATAGGAGGGCTTGGCTTAACAGTTCTATTTTTTAATTATTTTTCTCTCAGTCGAAGAAAAAAAACTCCAGCATAAAAAAATTGTGCTTGTTTTTGATATTTAAAATATGTAACTATATATATATATATATATATATATATATATATATATATATATATATATATTGCTATCATTTTTAGATAATTGCCATTCTGATTTACTATATTACTTTGTGTAACTTTGATTTTTACATATTTTTATAGTATTGTATAATCTACATGGAGCTTTTCTCCTCGGGTCTTCACTGAAAATGGGCTTTTTGCTGAGTTGGACCAACCCAGTTAACAAATGTCAATAAATAAATAATAAATATTTTTTTACGAGGCCCAATTCACCTAGCTGGAGTAAGGGAACAAAATAAAATTTTTTGTTCCTTTATTATATCTATATATAGTGTATATATCTATATGTATCTGTACCTATACACACACATATGATACCAAGGAAAGGAAAGCTGAAGAAACTGAAAAGAAGCTTTTAAAGAATGTTAGAGAATAAGAGTTCTATTAACTGCTATTGCTGAAGCATGTCTACTCATTTTGGCGGCAAATTTGAGCTAAGAGTTAGGGGGCGGGGGAGACTGGTGTATTATGGGAGCAGAGAAGGAGCTAAAGTGTTTTACAATAGCTGTAGTTAATGAGCCAAATCTGTCTGATGGAGAACATCCTATTAGTTGCAGTGGACAAATCAGATAAAGTAAGATCTAAATCCAACATCTCTTAAAGTTGTGTAGAGGAATTATCAGGAACTTGGAGTCCACCCTGCTAGTTAAAGTAACCTACATTTATCAAGATCAGCAACAATCTGTAAAGGCAGAAATGAAGCATATCAACTGTCCTACATGTAAGGCTAGTATTAAGATGTTCCACATGAAGCTATCTTTGGAATGTTTTTCCTGGTTGATCAGACATTTTTTGGATACAGAACAGCTTAAGGAGGACATAAGAAAGTTTATTCAAATATAGGCTTTACACTACAACAAGGGGAAAAGGTTGGACAAGAAGCAAGTTTAAGTTAATATAATGCTGTGATTTTTCTGGGGTGGAATGTAAAATGTACTGATTGTATTATAAGGAGACTTATAATAATAATTCATCTTATTTTAAGAAGGGTGGATGTCTAGAATATTGCTCTTGGCTTAATCCATAAAGATTTTTTTTTTCATTTTAAGCAATCTTCAAAAATAAGACAAAATGATGAAAGAAATGAAAAATGCTGTTTCTCACATCTAAAAAGGTATTAGCTTATTTTTTTCCCAGTAGGAAATGATATCAGTGGAAAACAAGTCCGCAACTGAATGCAATTTCCTGAGGGAAGTGTGTACATTCTGTTCTGAAGGAAGTTTACAAGGTTCCTTAATGCATCTGCAAAGTTGTAAGCTGTTTTCTTTTTCTCATTGCTGGAGATAAGCTGTATGCAGTTGCAAGCAATTAATCTTGAGTGTTATGAGCATTAATTGTGAGGCAAACGCAAAATTTAAAGGTACGATAGCAAGAAGTTTAGTGAAAAATAAAATCTGAAATTACGGGAAATGGATAATAAAATGTAGCCTCCTCAGCTTCCTTAACACTTTAATGCAATTAATAAAACAGTGCACAATTTGTTTTAAAGACAGCCACTACACTTTTTCTTAGGTCTAAAAATCAAAGTTTTCTGAAAGCATGCTGTTTTTCACATCTGGGAGGGGAAAAGAGATAAGAAAAGAACAGGCAGCAATAAGCATAAGTGAGAAAACAAGATGTAACATGCCCTTTACCGTGGGTAACCTTAATTTTAGACTATGCAATGTCTATGGGTTAAAGCTGTCGATTTGAAGCAGTTGTGCTAATTGGAGCATTAAACTTAATTTAAAAAAAAACGTACATAGTTTTGTGTGTTTGTTCTAAGTTAATAAAGAATTGGGATGTTATGATAATGTATTTATTTTTTTGTTTCAGGGTTTTCAATAACACAACAAATCTTGAAAATATGGCATAGGTTCTACTACAGATAAGAAAAAAAACAGCTGAATAAAAGATCAGCATGCCAAACAGTGTGTGCATGCAAGGTAGAAAAGACAAAAAACTGTCATGCATAATATGTGGAAGCAATAGCTTTGAATTTCAATGGCTACTTTATATTATCTTGGCAAGTAAATGGCCTTATATGTATAGGCAAAAAGCAAACAATATTGAATTATATTAAGAAATGCAGAGTGCAAATGGCAATGGTACAAAAGGCACATCTGGAAAGAAATGAACATGTGAAATTAACAAAGAAAAGATTTCAAGATGGATACTCAGCAGAATATCACAGACAAAGGAAATGGGAATAATAATAATAATAATAATAATGATTCCTGGAGGGGTTCCAAAAGTGATAAAACAGGGGAAAAGACAATCATGGTAGATTTGTGGTAGTAAGGGGCTACTGCCAAAGGATGAGAATTACACTAGAAAGTATTTACATCCAAAGAGAAACTGCTATTATAGAACTTAAGAAAATATTGGGAGAAATACTCAGATTACAGAATATACTACTTATAAGTGGGGAGTGGACCATCAGGGGCATCTAGAAGGGGAAAATACAACAAAAAAGGTAGATTTCTGAAGAAGTGTATGAAAATATTTGGTATAGAAGATGTAAATTTACTAATAGGAAGTCAAACAGAATCTATTATTCCCATAGGTACAATCACATATATAGAAACTATATTTCACAGGAACATATTAATTTACATGAAAGCTTCAACACACACCCGATGACTATTTCTGATTATCCACCATTAAAAACTCAGATAAAAATACAAGGGAATAAAGTAAAAATGAGACAATGGTGTTTTCCCACATACCCGTTGAAAAAAAAAAGGAATTTAAGGAATGGGTTGTATAAATTATTCAAGAGTTTTTACAGAAAATAGACATTTCTTCAAAAGGGATACCTAATGAGTAGGATGACATGAAAATGGAATTAAAATGCATGAAAAATAAAACAGGAATAGACATGATTTAAGAAGCAACAGGAATTATTTAGAGGGGCAGACAAAGGTTAAAGTATTACAGAAAAAGAGGAATCTCACGAAAAAGAAGTGGTACAACTGCTAAAGAGAAACTATGAGAGTATTTGGATAATATGCAACAGTTTAGAAAAGCTGTTGTGATGCAATTATTTTTTGATAACAGCTCCAGAGCATGGACTTCCATGATGGTTGCACACTGAGCAACAGCTTGTTTCTAGCTCTCCCAGTGTGAAAACAGAAACTCAGCAGAGAAGACCAGTAGACTTGTGTTTACGGGCAACTTTCAGTAACTGGCTAGTTAAGTGCACTGTCTGTATGACAAGAACAAAGAAATACAGAAGACCTGGAGAAAATTAGCTACAAAAACTGAGAAAGAAACACTGACTGGGGAAAGTTCTGCAGCTGTTCAGCAAAAAGCAATGCAACTTTCAGACATGACTTCCAATAACCTAAAGGAAATTATAAGACAAATGCATACAGACCTGGTTAAAATAAACAAAACTTGATGGAGTATATCAACACAAACAACAAAAGGCTGGAAAAAAAATGAAAGAAATTTTAAACACATATTCAGATGAGATGATAAAGCTGCAAAAATCAGTGGTCAAAATGAAGAAAAGGCTGGCCAAATATTGAGAATGCTCATGAAAGGTTTCAAAATTTAAGAGAATTAGAGGACAGAGCACGTAGGGAAAACCTGAGATTTTCAGCTATAGCAGAGAAGCTGGAAGGAACAGGCTGCATTAATTTTATGAAAGCACAAATAAGCAAATGGACTGGTATTCCACAACAGGAGTTGTTAGTAGAAAGGGCACATTGTGTGTATGCTACAAACCTAGCTATCAGAAAGCAACATAGACCTTTAATAGTAAAGATGCAATCCTACCAACAGAAGGAGTTGATTCTGATAAAACTGTGGCAGAAGGACAAAATACTAAAAGACAGCAGAGTGTTTTTGGAGAATAATTACTCATTGTTCACCAGGCAAAAGAGAAGGAAATTCATTCCACTATTCAGAGAATGTTGAGACAGGTGTAAGATTCAAACTGCTGTTTCCAGCTGTATTTAAGGTATTCTTCACTGGAGGGACAAAATAATTTTTTGATGAAGTGCATACAAGTTTGTCCAACAAAAAGTGAGCTGTGAAACAGAAGGAGATTCTGCTTCTTGTTGATCTCTGGTAATAAAAATGACAGAGACACTGTACCTGTGAAACCTTTTCCAGTATTTTAAAGGAGAATGTTGGAGAGAAGAAATGGAGCATGAGAGTTAACTAGAAGAACTGAGAGTATATTGGCAATGAAGCAAAGACAGGATTTGAGAAATGGAGAAGAATAACAATAACACCAGTAACTTAATGTGGGATTACAGTGTAATAATTATATTGGTGAAATATGACAGAACAAGAAATTCTGGAAATATTGGACTTTTTCAAAATTTGTTGGATTTGTGGGGGATTCAAGTATTTGCCCCACTTCATGCCATTAATGTTCAGAAAAATGTGTTTGGGGGGTGGGCAGAAAGCTAAATGTAAGTAAAGAAATCATTTTTTTAATAGTACTGTATTTGTGGTGCATGGTTTCTTTGCATGGTATTTTTAAGTGTAATGGGGATTATAAACAGGTGTTGCTGTTTTTCTTTTTCTTCCCTCTTCTCTCTTTCTTCTTGTACAGTTTTGAGAAATATGGGCAATGCAATGAAAAAAAGTGCCTGGTTAAAAAAGGCATGACAAAGTTAATATTAATGGGATTTCTTTCATTCTTGCATGGGGAAATGACTGGCTTAATGACCTCAGATTGATTAGTTTTTATGAGAGAGCAAATAAATGAAAAAAGAATATTGAATATTATGAGGCTTTTTTCTAGCAAATGAAATGCCTGTATACTAAATAGCAATTCTGCAGCTGGTCTTCATGTCTCCATGGAGATAATCTCATAAAGAAAAAATGGAGACAGTCTGATGGAAGGGGACTGGATGAGGGAAAAGAAAAAAAAGGAACAGAGAAATTGGCTAGGACCTTTTGTTCTTATTAGGAAGCAAAAACTTCAATATTTGAAGATGTACATAGTTTTGTGTATTTTTATTAGTTAATAGGTTTCTGGGGGTTTTGGGAGGGGTTGTTCTGTTTGCGGGCTTTCAAAAAAAAACAAAAAGTTATGTAAAATGTGGCATAGACGCAAATGGATATGGCAAGAAACAACTGTATAAAAGACCAACCTGCCGAACAGTATATGCATATACCATGCAAGTTGGAACTAGACTGTCTGTCTGTGTCTTTCGGCTTTTCCCGGTTAGGGGTCGCCACAGCGGAACTCCGGTCCGCTAATGATTGGTAGTTGATTTTTACGTACCGAGTTACCAGCTTTGATGCACAACCTTCAACGAAGGCACGCCCATCCACGCATGTCTCCACGCAGAAGACGCTCTAGCTGAGAATCGAACTGGACAGCGTCTTACTGTGAGGCAACAACGCTACTGCAGCACCACCACATTTAACAAAAAAAAGTTATACATAAAAAATAACTATATAAGAAAATTATGCTTTCTGTAATGTCTTTCAATATGAATGGTCTTACAGATAAATCTAAAAAAGAAAGTAGTGAACTATATTAAAAATATAGAGTGCAAATAACTATGCTACAGGAGACACACCTGGAAAGAACTGAAAATGTGTATTTGATAAAGAATGTTTTTCAGGGTGGTTATTCACCAGAATATATGGAGCCAAGGAAAAGAGGAGTGCTTATATTCACTACAAGAGGACCTCCAATAGTGAAAGAAGAGGGAAAAAAGATAATAATGGAAGATACATAGTACTAAGGGGCTACTGGCTATGCAGGAGGATTACACTGGCATGCATTTACATTCCATCTAAAACTGCTATAATGGAGCTTAAGAAAAGTCTGGGAGAAATGATCAGCTTTCAGCAAGGAATATTACTTATAGGTGAAGACTGGAATTTGGTTTGCAACAGTGAAGATGCATCTGGGAGGGCTAGAAGGGAAAATATAACAAAGGAGGGTAGCTTTTTGAAGAAATTTATGAAAATGTTTGGCACGGAAGATGTGAATTTAGTACTAGGACTTTGGAGTGAATTTACATATTATTCACCGAGCTACAGAACTGGGCTAGGCTAGATATATTTTATATCTCACAAGAACATGTGTATTTAATTGAAGGTCTTGAAACACACCCAATAACTATTTCAGATCATGCATCAATAATGACTAAAATGAAAACACAAAGTAATGAAATAAAAATGAGACACTGGCACTTTCCCACTTATTGGATGAAAAGAGGAATTTAAGGAATTGGTTTTGGAATTAATTCAGGAGCTACTAGAGAAGATAACAGAATTTTCTTCAGAAAATATAGCTAGGGAGTGGGATAAAATTAAAGTGGGGTTTAAAACTAGGATTGAAATAAAGGAACGGGAGACATGGTTAAGAAATAACAATAACTAATTAGAGGGACTAAAATATTGAAGTATTGCAAAATATGGGGAATCTCTCACAACAAGAAAATGAGTAACTGCAGAATGCTAAACAGAAAATAAGAGATTACCTCAACAGTATGCACAAGTTTAGAAAGACTGCTGTTAAGCAACCGTTCTTTATAATAATTCTAGAGCACAAAAACATTTAGCACAATGACTCAGGCAACAGAAAGTAGAAAGGGATGTCACCAAGCTTAGGGAGCCTATAACTATCTATGGGCAATCTCTGCCTAACATACAAAGCTATGTCAAACCCAATGTTGTTGGACATGCTCCACTTAAAGAAATCCCAATCCCTCCGAGCTACACGCTCTAGGGACCTAAACCTTGTCACCATAATAAACACAACATGCTGGAGGGATAGATTCCTGTCCCAGAGACTTCCCATACTTTGGAACAGACTACCTATCTATGTCAAACAGAGCTCCTCATTAGCACTCTTCAAGAAAAATCTTGATGATTGGATGGGTAATAGGAAATTCACCCTGGGGATCACTTCTGTGGCTCTGCTTGACAGGGGCACAGGAAAATCATTTTCTTGGGTGGCGAAAGCCAGGGTACCTTTTTGGCTAGGCTTGTATAGGCCCTAGGGCCAATAGCCTAGTACCTACCTATGAAACTATAACAAGGAGGATAACAAGAGATCCTGTAGAGGTATTAGGAATATTTCAGAAAATTTTATGAAAGTTTGTATAAAGCAGAGAAATATGGAAATCAAGAAAAGGTACACATGGAAATGTTTATAGAAGAATTAAATATGCCAAGGTTAGAGTTAGATGAGGCTCAGTTTTTAACAGGATAGGAAGAGATGAGACAAAAATGGCTATGTATAACCAATCTACAAGAAAGTCCCCAGGAACAGATGGTATTCCTGTGGAAGTTTGGAAGTTAGGAGGGAAAAACTGATAAAGATCTGGAAGGTTTTGTTTAACAGTATTTTAAAAAAAGGGAGAAGTACCAGCATCCTGGAAGAAGGCGGTGGTAACAGTAATACCTAAAGAGGGTAAAGATCCAACGCATCCAGCTTCATACAGGCCAATTTCAATACTAAACCATGATTATAAAGTGTTGATGTCTACAATGGCTAAAAGAATGGCAAAAGTGATACCAAAATAGATAGATATTGATCAGTGTGTTTTGTATGACAGCTAATGATATGTGGGGAGAAACTAAACAAAAGATAATACACAAATTGAGAAACTGGAAGCTTTGTTGTATGGATATGGATACTAAGATACAGGCAATTATAATGTTTGTAGTCCCTTTACTCTGATACACAGGTCAAGCATATTTTTATCAACCAGAGGAGAAGCTGTGGATAGCAATTATAAAAGAGTTGAAGGATTTTATCTGGGAGGGGAAGACAGCAAGGGTCAAGTGGGATAAGCTGATTTTTCCAATACAACAAGGCGAAATAGGATTACCAAATCTGAGGGGGCATTTTACAGCAACACAGCTGAGGCTCTTATACATAGCACAAGCAGAAAACTATAATTCAAAGTGGAAAGAATGATGATGAAACAGGAAGGAAGCCTAAGAGGTATGGAGAGATTGGGATTTTGGATGCAGACTCTTAAGGAGAACAACAAAAATCATACAGAGTATTATATTCATAAAATAGCAGGGAGTAAAAGAACTAAACCAGCACGAGAATGGAGAAAAGAGATTCTGCGGATACGGATGACTGTGGTTAGGGATACACATAATAGGCAAGAGGGGGCTGGAATTTATTGGAAAAAGCTGGCAAAGGAACCAAGGTATTGTGAGTAAATAACTAGAAAGGGAAAGGTAATAAAATGGGAAGAGGCCAAGAATTTATTTAGACTGCAGGTTGGAGATTGCCTTCCCTATCAAGGATTAATATCAGAGTATAGGCAAAGAGAAAGAAATAAGGGGGTCCTAAATGAAAGACCAGCATTGGCAGATATTTTAATAGAATAGAGAACAGAAGCTGCTGTTAAAAAAGGAACAATTAGTAAATCATATAAAATATTGCATGATAATTATAAGAATCAATCAGAAGAGCTTAGAAAGGACTGGGAAGAGAGCTTGGATAAACAATTCACAAAGAGACAATGGGGGATATATGTATATCTCCCAATATGCAACAAAGTCTAGAAGATGTAGGATCTTTTCCTGGAAGTGTTTACACAGATATTTTATACCCAAGCAGACTCCAAAGACATTTTCCTCAGGTGGACAGCAAATGTTGGAGATGTGACGGGCAAGAAAGAGGTGGCTGGGAACACATTTTTGGGAGTGTAATGAGCTGGCAAACTTTAGGGATTCCCTGCAGACTGCTCTGTTGGAGATACTGGGTGAGCGGATTGGATTGACTGGAGAGATGATTTGTTGAGCTATTATACAGAATCGGAATTGCCTAGCCATATTAAAGCCTTGCTGAGTCTAATTATGGTGGCTACCAAAAAGCAATTACTAGAAAATGGAAATCAAAGTCTAGACCAACTTTAGTCAAAGTAATATATATAGTAACAGAGATAAAACAATAAGAATTGGGATATTTAGAAAAGGAGCAAACTACACAGGAAAAATGGGAATTGTGGGAAGAATATATGTAGAGAAGGAACGAGGTTTAAGAAGCAGGATTTGAATGAGCCATATAATGCTTAACTAATAATGACTGCATAGATTATAAGTAATATATAATGTTCGCAACTACAGTTGTTTAAATAGTGTCTGCGAAGTATAATGTTTGCAACTAAAGTTGTGTCATTTTGTTTTTCATTTATATAAATGTAAGATTGCCTGTGTCATATGTCACAATTTAATAAAGATATTTATTAAAAAAACAGCTTCAGCTTGACAGGAAACACTCAGGAAGAACCGTTGAAACATCTTCATTTGTCTTAAAGAAAAATATCTCTTCCCAAGGCAGAGTCCAGCGAACATCCCAGAAAAATCAATCTGTGGGAAGGAATGAGAGAAGACTTCTGCAAGTGGATATGAAAACTCAGATTGAGTAGAAGTTTATAAACAGTTCCTAGGGACTCTTGACAGATGGAAAAAGAGTATGTAAATGTAAAACAACTGTCCAAATATGTAAAAATGTGAATGCCTTGAAATATGCCATAAGCAATGACTGGAGCTAGGCATTTCTCATGAATGCCCTTGGTGCAGTGGAGAGTTCAATGGGTAAAAAAGAGAATTGATAATGTAAGCCAAACACAACAAATCTTAGGAAACACCTGAAATATTTGGCAATAGGAATGTGGTGATAGGTATCTTATAGAGCCAGCTTTACCATGAAAACTAGAGGAGGGATCAGAGGTACAAGATGTTGTAGTGATAACACCTTGAACTTTGGAATCTTTATAAAAAAAGGTTTAGACCAGAAAGAGCCAGCATTGACCCCCAGTATCCTTCTGGTTTGGGAACTAGAAAATAACCATCACCTATGAGATTGGGGGGCACTGATTCTATGGCTCCCTCAGCAAGCATTTTGCATAGAATGGGAGAAAAAAAAGAGGGAATTGGTTCCTGGGCAGGGGGGAAAGGAAGGAAGGATTCACCCTGCCAAGTATACTTATACCAGATTACTTTCAGAACCCAAATGTCTGAAACAATCTGATTTCAGTACAGAAGATGGCATCTCAGAAACATAGAAAGGTTGCCAGTTGGAGGAGTGAACCTGAACAGGCAGACAGTCATGCTGACTAAGAAGACTGTCCTTGACTTTTAGAAGCTTTTTCTTTCTTTTTTGAGTCTCCTTTCCATTGTTTTAAAACCCTGATTACTGGCTCCATGTTGCTTAAACTGCTTACTGGAAAGGGGAGCACAGATGGTGAGAAGGGGGGGGGGTTGAATAATCTGAGTCATTCCTTGAATTAGTTTTCCCCTTTCATCACGTTTCTTAAGTACCTCAAGCTGCGGAAGGGAAAGAGTCTATCTTATAGAGAATATAAAATCTCAGGCTTAAGGAAGATTATGAGAGCAAAGCCAAGAAAATCTCCTCAAAACTGATCCAGATGCAGCAGCTCTGGAACAGGGGTCTGCAGCACTGTAAGTACATTTTAAAATATGCTTAGTCACATGAGAAACAGCTGACGGAGAACCATTGAATAAATTCTTTATCTCAGAAGAAGGAAGGATGGTAAGTCATTAACTTATGCATATTTTCAAAAGGTACAAGCAAAAGCTTTACATATGAGTTTGACAGTTTCAAATTCTGAAAGTTACTAGAAGTATACATTCTCTTTCCTAACTTATCCACTGCTTTCCTGTCTTTGTCAGATGGAATGGGGTTATTATCAGTAACTTGTATAGAAGCATATTCAGAAAGAGAAATGACTGATTGATCTGCTTTAGGGTTAGAAAACAGGTACTTGTGGGCTTGGGGTACCTTGCATAACCTGTCAGACTTCTTGGGAACAGGAAGCTGACTGTCAGGCAAACTGGAGACTGAGAAAAGCATCCACTAAAGCCATCAATTCAGGAGGAATAAGTGCAAATTTAACCATGTGTAACTGTAGCAAGTTATCTGTGCTACAAGGATCTCATTCTGGTTCCACTGAAAAACTCTTTTCATGTTAGATACAATAAAAGTGAAAGAAATCTCTTCAGCAGAAAAATCTTACACTATAATTTCATCAGAAAAATATTCAGAATGAGAAGAATTCCTGAGATAAACCCCCACTATTGTAATGTCTGTTTTTTTCTGACTGGTAAATCCTATCAGAATGACAGACAGTTATCTTCCTCTTTTTAACTGAAGATTCAGAAGGCCGTGGAAAAGCAGAAATAAGTTCCTTAGCAAATCTTCATGTAAATATGCACTGCCCAAGGAAATAGCAAAGGAAAACTGGAAGTTTGTTGTTCTCTCCATAAACAAAGGGTTGATCCTTAGGCTCACTGGACATAGCTTCCTCATCCCTATCCCAGACAAGTGAAGACTCTGCCTGGTCCTTCCCCTGACACCACCAAGTGTCTCTCCTTTACCCACCAAAGGCATCTCTAGAGCTGCAGAGAACATAGATAGATATACCCTGGTTTATGGTGGTTTGGAAGGCTACACAAAGAAGGATGGGGGAAAAGGTTGTCTCAGAAGCAAGAAGAGACCACAGAAGACTCATCCACCAGTGGCCGAGGTAAATTAGGAGCTGGTCTGACCCCCAAAGACTCCTTTACAATTTTCTTATTTTTGCATGCAGGGAAAGGTGTAACTCCAGAAAGAGAAGGCTGCTTCATTGGTATGCAGAGGAAGAGAACTAAACAGTGTGTAGCATGGCCTGGATGAGGCAGTAAAGTGAACTGTGGAGAAAAAGAAGTCATGTCTTACTATAACATTCCATCTGCATTGTTGATCTTTGTTCATTCATTACTGGTGGGTTATCGGTTCTGACTTCGGAACCGAGCTGGCCATATATCAAGTTCGCGTCAGCCAAAAAACTCTTGAGCCAAAAGTCCTACCCAGAATGCTCTGCTCCCTGTTACCTCAGATCAAGTTTGCAAGTTGATAGACAAAAGTAGAGACTACCTCTGGTCATAACAGACCTACAATAAAGGTGTATATGAGATCAACTAGGAACCTCCGGAGGGGAACGGAGGGTGGGGAGTAATGAATGAACAAAGACCAATAACACAGATAGAACATTATGGTAAGACATAACTTCTTTATCTGATGTTGTTAATCTTCGTTCATTCCTTACTGATGGGACAGAGTCCCCAGCTACCTGTATCCCTGGGTGGCCCTCATGGAAGGACATTCCAGAGCACCATGGAGCCAAAGGAAGCTCTACCTCTGGAAGCCAAATCCAATTTGTAATGAAGAGTAAAGGTATGAGGTTTGGCCCAAGTCACAGCTGAGCAAACATCGTTGAGGGAAGCCTTAGCATGAAAAGCTGCTGAAGTTGTCATAGACCTTGTGGAATGTGCTTTCACTCTGTGAGGCATGGTGACATTGTTCTTGTTGTATATAAAGGTAATGCAATTTCTCAATCACAAAGCCAATGTAACTTTTGAGAGAGGATGACTTAGTCTTGGTCCAGAAAAAGCCAGAAATAGTCAGTCTGATTTACGGTTAGATTTTGTTCTGTCCAGATAAAATCGTATTTGCCTATGAACATCCAAGGAGTGCAGGCAACACTCTCCCCTGTTAGAGTGGTTAGGAAAAAATACTGGAAGGTCAATAGATTGGTTGATAGACTGCTCTGACCACTTTTGGTAAAAAAGAAGAATTAGTTCTCAGTGATACCCTATCCTTATGAAAGATAAGATAGGGACGTTTGATGCATAAGGCTTGAAGTTCTGACAAGCATCTGGCCGATGTGACTGCAATTAGAAAAAAGAAGTTATGTACTTACCATAACGTTCCATGTGTGTAGTTCATCTCTCCTACATTCTTGCTGGTTGGGTTTGAAGCCGATTCTCAGCTCCGACTCGGCCGATACTAAAGCTCGAGAGCATTTACTGGCGCGAGGGTAACCCCTATCCCATGGTGCCTCACGGCAATTCCCCAGATCTTGTTTGCAGGAAAGTAAATAGGTACATAATAGTAACTATGAATAACTATGCCCATACATAGAGAATACTCTGTATTACTATCTATGTAGGTGGATGAACAACTACAACCAGGTCAGACAGCATAATGTATAGTCCACCAGTTCTTCAAGGAAACAGGAAGGGGGAAGAAGGATCGGACACAAGAATGTAGGCAAGATGGACTACAAACATGGAATGTTATGGTAAGTACACAACTTCTTTATGTTATGTAGTCCTATCTCACCGTACTTCTTGCTGGATGGGACAGCATCCCCAGCACCTTTATCCTGGGTGGCTCAAGCAAAGAGACTCTTCAGCACAGTGGACCCAAAGGATGACCTGTCCCGGGAGACCAAATCCAATTTGTAATGAGTGACAAAGGTATGAGGTCTTGCCCAAGTAGCTGCTGCACAAATGGTATTAATTGGGAGTTTAGATCTAAAGGCATATGAAGTAGATACTGCTCTGGTTGAATGGCCTTTTACTTTGGCTGGTAATTGTTTGCCAGCAGCTTTGTAAGCAAAGGAAATGCAGTCTGAAAGCCATTTCGACAAGGTGACCTTAGAAACAGGCAATCCTTAAATAATTGGTCAGATTTTCGAAATTCTTTAATCCTGTGCAGGTAAAATCTGAGAATTCTGTGGAAATCCAATTGGTCAAGTCTGTATTCTGATTTATTAGAATGATTTGGGAAGAAAACTGGTAGTTCGATAGTTGTGTTGAGATTATGCTCTGAACATACCTTAGGAAGAAAGGAAGGATTAGTTCTAAGTGAGATTCTATCCTTATGGAACTCAATGTAAGGAGATTGAATGGTGAGGGCTTGCAATTCAAAAACTCTCCTGGCAGACATTATAGCCACTAGGAACAATGTCTTCCAAGACACAAATTTCAGATCCGATGAAGAAGAGGGTTCAAAGGGTGGAGAAATTAAAGATGTAAGAACTAGGTTTAGGTCCCAGGGCTCCGGTGGTTGCCTGATAAGAAACCTGAGAAGGAGGACTCCATTCAGAAAGGTTTCACATAAAGAGTGAGACATGATTGGATTTCCCATGAAGCCAAATGATAATTAGAGATGGCAGCTAACTGAATTCTAATAGTAGCAACTGCAGCTCCTTCATGAAAAATAGATGACAAAAAGGACAGGATAGATTCTATAGGAGCTGATTAGGGATCGATGCCTTGGTTTGCTGCCAAAATGGAGAACTTTTTCCATTTACTGGAATATAATTTCCTGGTGTGAAGAAATCAGAATGTGTTTGACTGAAGGGGAAAGGGAAACACACCTGGCTATTTGTGGAACTGGAGCAGCCATGCTGTCAATTTCAGGGTTTGGATAGTAGGGTGGAACTGTCCTGACTGATGAATCAGGAGGTCTGGAGATGGTTCCAGAATCCATGGTTCCTCCAATAGGTAGGGCCACAGGAAGGGGAACCAGACTTGGCGAGACCAGTAAGGAGCAATGAGGATCAGTGTACTCTTCAACCGTTTTGCTTTCTGAATTACTTTTGGAATGAGTAGAAAGGGTGGAAAGGCATATAGGAGTCCCGGAGGTCAAGTGTGGAACAGGGCGTCCCTGGGTGACATCCTCAGATGGGGAATTAGGGCAAAGTAGCTGCTGCATTTGATGTCCATGTACGTGGCGAATAGGTCGCAGCAAGGCTGGCCCCATTTGCGAAAAATCTCTTCCGCAACTTCTGAATTCAGGGACCACTCGTGAGGCATCAGAATTGCTCGACTGAGTTTGTATCTATCACATTGGACTTCCCCAGGATGTGCGTTGCTACCAGAAAACATTGAGGGTCCATCACCCATTTCCAAACTCTTAAAGCCTCTTGACAAAGTAGGTAAGATTTGGATCCCCCTTGCTTGTTAATGTACCACACTACAGACATGTCTGACTGAATCGCAATTATCCCAGTGGGAAGAGAACTGTGAAGTGCTTGCAACACATATAGCACCTCTCCCATCTCCAGAACATTTATTGTTTGTTTTTCTTATCCATTGTACCCATAATATTGTTTTCCTCTGTAATATTGTTAATTTGTCTCTATTCGTATGTATTTGTATGTCTGTTTGGGGCTTTTCCCCTCGGGTCTCCACTGAAAAAGGGTAATTCTTACCCAGCTGGGCCAACCCGGTTAACAAATGCAAATAAATAAATAAATAAAATGTGCAAGTGGTTCTCGTGATCCTGCCAAGTACCTTGGACCACCACTCCCAGATAATGCCCCCTCCATCCTATCCGGGAGGTGTCCGTGGTCAAGACTGCATTTTCTTGAGGGGGAGCAAGAGGGCAACCTAGATGAAGTTGATCCGTATGTAACCACCATGTTAGATCCTTCTTGCAGGAGTTTGTGATGAGTATTTGGTGAGACAGGGGGAGATCCTGCATTGAACACTGGGCAAATAGTAGCCACTGAAGTATTCTCATGTGCAGACGGGCTAGAGGAACTAAGAGGATGGTGGAAGCCATAGTCCCTAGAACCTGAAGGACTATTCTGGCCTGTACTTTGTCTCGCTTCAGCAAGAATCTGACTTGGTCGTGTAACGATTCTATCCTTTCTGGTGTCAGTTTTGCTGTCATGTTGGTTGAGTCTATTTCTGAGCCTAAGAATACAATGTGTTGCGATGGAGATAAGGCTGATTTTTTAAGGTTTATTGTAATGCCTAATCTGGCACACAAGGACAGAGTCTCGTCCCTGGTTCTGATTAGTTGGTGCTTGGTGGTAGCAGTGAGGAGCCAGTCGTCTATGTACGGAAACACCTGGAATCCTTAACGTTTCAGGTGAGCCACTACCACTTATATGCATTTGGTGAACACTCTGGGGGTTGTAGTGAGCCAAAGGGCAGTGTTCAAAACTGAAAATGACTGGCTCCCAGCCGAAAGCGCAGGTGTCTTCTGGAGCGCCTGTCCATTTTGACGTGGTAGTACACGTCCTGAAGATCTATTGAGCACATCCAATTGTCTTTCCCGATAAAGAGAAATATTAACTGCAGAGTGATCATGCGGAACTTCGATTTCTTTACAGACTTGTTGAGTTTGCTGAGATCTAGAATTGATTTCCAGTCCCGTCTGTTTTGGAACTAAAAAGAATCTTGAGTAAGTTCTGGATCCTATTTGCTCTGTGGGGACTTCTTGGATGACTCTTTTTTACAGCAATAAGATGACCACTGATGTTGCACTGTTTAACTTGAATGGGTGGCAAGTCTGGTAGAGACCGCTTTACCCCGGTGTCGGAAACAAAGGGACTAAGGTAACCTCTGGATATTATGGTTTGTACCCAATGATCTTGGGAAATTTGTAGCCAGGCGCTTGGGTACAGTGAAAGACGACCCCTGACTGCCTCCAGAGACGGACAGTCAAGCAACCCTCAGGGATGATGGAAGGGATGATCAGAGAAAGTATCTCTATCTCCCTGATGTTGCGGACCTCCTCTGCCGCAAGGGCGGCATCTTCCTTTATATCCTTCCCCTCTGCCTCTAGGGGAAGGTTGAACTTGTGCCTGAGGGAAACCTTTTTGGGATTTACGGAACCACATTTTCCCTCCTGTTTGACCCTTGGGATAGGGTCTAGAAGGAAGGGAAAAACGGACTCCAACAGCAGATAAGTTTTTTCCTTCCTGCTCGCATCTGGTCAAAGTCTCTTTTACCTGCAGTCCAAAAAGAGTTGAACCATCAAAACAGACGGTAAAGGAAGACAAAGGATTCTGTGAAGTTACATAGACGCATCCAGGAATGTCTCCTAAGAGAAATTCCTGCTAAGGCTGCCCCACTCACTCTGTCCACTGCATAGGAAATCAGCCTCATGGAGGAGTTAGCTATAGATGTAAGGGTGGAGAGCTGTGCAGATACCTTATCCGTGGATCCCGAAGCTACTGAACCCTAAAGGGTGTCTCCCAACTCCTTCAGGAGATCCCTTTGAAGTCTAGTAAAATGGGACAGGTAATTTAGCGATCTTAAGATAAATGCTGCTGAAGAGAAGGTACGCTTTCCATACCTAGCCATCATCCTGGACTCCTTATTAGGAGGATGGATATCAGAAGATGTCTCGGACAACTCCTTCTTTGTGGCCACTGCTACCACCATAGCGTCAACAGAAACTCCCTTAGAAAGAAAAGGATTATTTTCTGGAGCAGTCATAAATTTGTTTGACCTCCTCGGGACAGGCTCCACTGTGTCCGGGAGGTCCAGTCTTTCCGGGATATGACCCACAAGAGTTGGTCATAAGGCGGTATCACCCAGGAGGTGGAAGGTCAGGAACCAAAGGCCTCAAGGTACACTGATTCGTCCACAGTAGGGTTGGAGGTCTTCCAATCACCCCTCTGTCTAAGGATTTCAAGGATGTCAGAAAAGGAGACGTCCTCAGAAGGAGATCCAGGGGACCCTTCTGACTCATCCAAATCAGTGTCTGACGTGACAGACTCAGGTGAGTCAATGTGCTTCCTCTTACAAAGTCTCTTCTGAGGAAGCTCCCCAGTGGGATAATCTGGGGAGGTCTCAGAAGAGGGGGACACCTCCAATGGGGGCTGCTTGAGTCTCTGGCTCCCTACGTTGAAGGGGTGGCAGGGGAGAAGAGGTTGCTGCCGGCTGCTGGTGGAACATTGAGTCTAAAAGCAGGGCTTTGGCACTAGACAAAGCTTTCTCTATTGCTTCGAAGGCCTTTCCACCTCGCTCCAAAGACGACCTCTGTTCCGAGGAGACTGAAGGTCAGCTCCGAGCAAGAGGGACAGGCTCCAAAGCAGACGTGGGAACCGAGCTCAGACGAGCCGAAGCACCGAGATGGAGGGTCGGTTCTGAAGAAAACCTGGGGTGACTATCCCTCTCGGAGTCAACCCGAGAGCGTCGACTCCCAGATCCCTCGGCTCCAGACTGAGCTGCAGAGGATAGAGTTATTGGTTCCGAGGAAGCAGGAAGAATTCTCAGAACCGAAGGATCCAACACAGAAGAACCCGAAGTGTTTGGCTCTGAGAGCGAAGCAGTCGGATGAGGAGCAGTAGTCTGTAAAAGGGACGGCTCTGAAGCCTTTGGGTCCAGAAGAGATAACTTTTAGGCCAGAGTCGGGTCACAGAGCAACCTCTTTACCACCTGCTCGATGTCATCATCTGAAAGTGTCCTGGAGGAATGGGTGGAGACAGAAGGAGATCTCCTTCTTTCTATAATAGGAGACTTCAACGTTGTGAAACAGGGTCGACAATAGGAGAGTGTCTCGATACTGTAGGTTGCCTCGGCATCGAAGAACCCGACGGTACCAAGACAGAAGAAGCTGAATCGGAGCCAGAACTCTTTGGCTCCATTGCTTTAGACTTTTTCCACCACTCCAAAGCTGAAACAGAAGATTTTCTCTTCACAGTTTTGAGAGCTGTCTGACCAAGTTCCAGCTGTTCCTGGAAGGAACTGGTCATAAGACACCTGTCTATTAATTTACGTTTCCTCTCATTAAGAACACAAGTACTAAAGGCATGGCAAAAAGTACAGGGTTCTTGTAAGTGAGCTTCTCCCAGACAGTACACACAGCTAATGTGACTGTCAGTCAATGACATTCTTTGTGAACACTTGTCACATTTCTTGAATCCCAAAGGGCGGTGTTCCTTATAGGTTCATATGTAGGTACTAGGCTACCTGCCTGAGGGCATTTATATGCCTAGCCAGAGTGTGTCGGCCCAGTGATTAATTAACTGATCCTCTGTCAAGCAGAGCCAATGAAGTAATCCCAGGGGTGTATTTTCTGTTACCCATCCACTCGTCAAGGTTTATCTTGAAGAGAGTTAGTGAGGGGCTCTGCCTGATGTAATTTGGAATTTTGTTCCAAAGCATGGGGAGTCTCTGTGACAGGACTCTATCCCTGCAGCATGTTCTATTTATTGTTGTGGCGAGATTTAGCTCACTAGAGCGTGTGGCTCGCAATGACTTGGATTTCTTTAGGTGGAGCATGTCCATCAATTCTGAGTTGGACATGCCTTTGTAAGTCAGGCAGAGATCACCGCGAGTAAGCGATATACCACTGAGTACAGCTGGAGATTTTTCAGTCGGGCTGCATAGGACATATGTTTGAGACCAGTAATCCTCTTAGTGAGGTACTTTTGTGGTCTTTCCAGCTGTTGGAAGTGTCTTGTGAGGTACATCCCAAATGGGGCATTGTACTCTATGATGGGTCTAATGAGTGACGAGTAGAGGGGCACTATAACCTCTTTATTTCTAGATGTGAACCCTTTAGTAATTAGATGGGCCACATAGAAGGATTTCCTAACTACTTTGGCAATATGATTGTCAAAGGAGAGATTACTATCTACCTGGGTCCCCAGATCTCTTATTACCTCTTCTTTATTAAGGGGGCTGCCACTTATGTGGTAATTCGTGGGTGTTTTGTTTTTTCCAAATGGGATAACTATGCATTTTTTGGCATTTAGCTTGAGGCTATGACTTTGACACCAGGTGTCCGTCTCAGTAAGACCCTTTTGGAGGATGTCTGTGTCAGCCGGAGAGTCAATTATGGCTCCCAGTTTGCAGTCATCGGCGAACTTCGTTAGCCATAGTCCTCCTGTGTTTGCCTGTACTTCTGAGAAGTATATGCCGAACAGTAGGGGTTCCAGGACCGAGCCTTGTGGGGCACCACTTGTGACTGGTTTAGAGTCGGACCTGGAGCCCGCTATTCTTACCGTGTGAGTTCTGTCTGTAAGACAGTTGGCAACCCAACTCGTGATGTAGGGGTTTATGTTCAGGTTGGTGAGTTTTTCTGTAACACCCGAGTGGGGAATGGTGTTGAAAGCCTTGGCGAGGTCAAGGTAGGCTGTGTGAACCACCTTTCCCTTGTCTATGGCCTTGGTGACTGTCTCGAAGAAGTCAACCAAGTTTAGTACGCACGATCTGCCCTTAACAAAGCCGAACTGGGTCGGGTCAACTGTTTGGAGTTTCCCAATGTCTTTGTTAATGAGTTCCATGATGATGCGCTCCATAGCCTTGCAGACCAGGCTAATCGGGCTTATGGGGCAATAGTTACCAGTTCAGTTGTGGCCCCTCCTTTGTGGAGAGGAATAACCATTGCTGTGCGCCATTCTATGGGCACGTAGCCTGTGGAGAGGCTGAGGTTGAACAGCGTGTTTAGGTGGGGGGTTAGTTTGTTCTGTAGTTCGTGCAAGACGCAGCCTGGGGCACCATCTGGTCCCACTGACGCTGTGTTTTTGGCTTTTGAAAAGGCTGTTTTCACCTGTGCATCTGTGACTTTTTGGACACTACACTTTTCCGGTATTGTTGTAGGTCCTTTTGGAGGTGAGAGGGGGGTGAAGTTTGCACTGAATCTATCTGCCAGGATGTTGGCAATATCAGTAGGTTCAGTATATTTTGTGCTATTTTGCACTAGTTCAGTGCATATCTGCGAGTTGCCACTTAGATTCTTAACATAGCTAAATAAGGCTTTGTGGTTATCTTTTGAATCCTTGGCTATTTTTCTTTCGAAGTTAGCCCTGGATGATTTCATGAGGGACCTCAGTTTCTTACTGATACTGATCAGGGATGTCTTTCCTTCTTGGGATTTGCTTTTTTTCTGAACTAGTTTCCTCCTTCTATTGTATAGCCTGTTTGTTGCAGGGGTCCACCAAACTGGTTTTCTTCTCTTAGAGGAGTGAGTCTTGGTTTTGCTAGGGATGGCATGATCCATGCATCCTTGTAGGTGCTCATAGAGTGCATTTGTAAAGGTTTCTGCATCTTGGGCAGCATTATCCTTTAGTGTGGAGGCTGTAAAACTTACCTCCTCTGTCTTAAGTAAGGTGAAGTTTGCTTTAGAAAAGTTTTTTTACTGTGGTTTCCTTAGTTGGGGTGGTGGTGGGGTGTGGACATCCAGAGTGATTAGTTTATGGTCTGATCTAACCAGTGACGGGTTGACCTCTGGTGTGGAACACCTGTCGCCCATGTTGGTGATGACCAGGTCCAATATGTTTTCACCTCTGGTAGGGGAGTTTACCAGCTGATCTAGGGCATTTGAGTTGATGAATTCCAGGAAGCGCTGGGCCTGGGAATTTGTACTTGAGTAGTTTTCCCAGTGAATGGTAGGGTAATTGAAATTGCCCAATATCAGGGTGTTTGGTAGGACCTTCATGTTTTCCAGTGTCTCCAGAAAGGTGGAGTGGTGGTCCTGGGTCATGGAGGGTGATCTGTAGCAGGCCACAATTTGCATTGCAGATTTGCCCTATGTTAGTTGCACATGGATGATCTCAGAGGTATCATGCAGCGCCACTAACCTGGAGGTGTAGGTATCCTTGATGAATATGGATACACCCCTCCTTTTGTGTTTCGGTCTGTGTTCTGTGGCTGAAACGTGTGGTATGAGTTGTAGCCCGGTAGTGCTGGGGTGCTCTCTGGAGCCTTGAACCAGGTTTCAGCTACTGCACAGATGTCGATGTTCTCCATACTGAGGAGTGCGAGCGCATGCATTTTGAGATTTAAACTCCTGGCGTTGAGTAGGATAACCCTCAGTTTTTTGTTAATTGTGCTGTTTACGGAGGTGTGTTTGACTTTTGAACCTTGCCTAAAAAAGGCAATATGGGGGCAGCAAGAGCCTTGGCCAGTATTCGAAAGCCTAGGGGTGACAGGTGTAAGCCGTCTCTTGCGAAGCAACGCGGCTTGTCGAACATGTCTTCCCAGGCTGACAGACACTGGATCCCCTTTGAATGATACCAGAAGATTAGCCAATTGTTGAAATTGATCATTTTTTCTTTATACTGAGGTATCATTCTTGGTGAGGGCAAGATGCTACTCAGGGTCAGGATCATACCAGCCTGGGCTACATGATCAGAGAGCTCTTCCATGTCTCTTTTCATGTAGTCCAGGGAGGTATGTCTCAGGTCATTCACACCAACATGAACAATGACAGTCATATTTGTACTTGTTCTGAAGTGACCTGAGTGCTTGTGTTATATGGCGGATTCGGGCTCCCGACAGGCAGCTAACAGTACCTTCTGCTTGTCCAGCCTAGTGAGTGGGACGTCACTGTGCCTGACTATAGTCACATATTACTATAGTGTGTCAGGTATGTTATTTCACCTTAAGAGCTGTGATTGTGCGGCACACTGATTTTGTGTTTTATGTGTTGTCTGGTTTGTGACGGGAAGTGCAGGTTGTTTGGGTGTCTGCTTTTGAGGTCTCTGATGCTTTTGCAGGTTTTTATTTAGAGCCTCCGAGTATGATTTTGTGTATTTATGTGTATTTTTTGCCAGTGCTGTTTTAGTAGGTCTGTGTGTGGCTGGAGGTGTGGTGCAAGTGTTAACCTTCTCCTCTTGATTGTCTGTTCCAGTCTTGGGTGGAGACAGCTTAGCTTCCAGTTTGGCTGTATAATTGCATCTCTCGCATATGTTAGTGTTTTGTGGTAGGAGGAGAGGGTTGTCTGTGTACATGAGGCAGTTGTAACATTGCCTCAGGATACCCAGATTCACCAGCTGGACTGGAGAGTGCACCTGAAGTTACCTTTTGGTCATGCCTGAATAGTAGGGTGAGCTGCTTAGTCGCTTGGTTGGTGAGGGGTGAAAAAAGAGCCTTGCCCTGCTGGGCAATCAGTGTCAGGGTATATTAGTGCTTGCTATTAGGTTTGAGCAAGTGCTGGGCTGTAAGATGCTTTTTGAGTGCTTAGGTTGAGAGTTAGACTAGTTTCAAGGGAAAAAGTGAAGAGGAGACTTTGTGGAGCTGGGAATAATTTACCCGTAGCTAACCGGCACTGCCTAGTGTGCAAAACCGTGCAAACACGGTTTTTATAGAAGGGAAATGAAAGAGAGAGAAATTAGCCCAAAATGGCCAATAAACTACTAACTTCTGGGCTGGAACCACTCCTCCAGGGACAGATAGGTTGCTCAAAGTTCCCCTCTCTCATAGGTGAACAGAGAAACTTCCTTCTATTCAGGTAAGGTATGGGCAACTCAGAAACTAGTATCACAGCCCTGAATTCAGCACTAGCCTGAAAACTGGACTATAGTAGCTTAGAAAGGTGGGAAACAAGGAATTTTTTGCTTGTTTTTGTTTTTTTTAAAAGATAAGACAAAAACAGTAAAAAATACACTTAAAACAGCTTTAAACGACTACAAACAATCGGAAAAGGCTATCACGCTTTAGTGTGTAGCCTACAACAGGTAAACAAATTATTTAAACAAAAAACAACTTTTTAAATGTTATGTTCTCTGTCTTTCTCTTTGGACATACTGACACAGAAAAAAAACAAGGCTAACAACAATTTTCAATAACAACAACACTAGTTGGAAAGGCCCTCTAATTTGGTTGGAAAGGCCCTCATTTAAACGGGCAACTACGGTCCTCTAACTAAAACGGGCCATACAATCCTAAAAATGTGGAACAGGGGATCAAGCACTCAACATCAAACACACAGGTAAACACTAACAACTATTAAAGGTAGAAAGTGAAGAAAAAGGACAAAAAATAATAAGAAGTTATGTACCTACCATAACGTTCCATGTTAGTTGTCTTCTTCTCGCCTTCTTTCTTGCTGGATGGGTTCGGAGCCGAACCTCGGCTCCGACTCAGCCTATACTATAGCTCGAGAGCTATTTTTACCGGCTCGAGGCAGCCCTATATCCCACAATACCATGCGCTAACTCCCCAGATCTCATTGGCAGCTAACACATAGTATATTTATTATTATTATTATTATTATTATTATTATTACCAAATACGGTCTCCCTGCTGGTAACACTAAAGATATGCGGTAACCGTAAAGGACTGTATAACATGAAAGAGAAGGACTCAGAGACCTTCAAGTCTGTCCAGGCTAGGGGGCAGGAGGGAGGGTCGCAAGAAAGAAGGCGAGAAGAAGACAACTAACATGGAACGTTATGGTAGGTACATAACTTCTTAATGTTAAGTTGTCATTCTCGCCTTCATTCTTGCTGGATGGGACAGCGTCCCTAGTACCTTGGTCCTGGGTGGCTCAACGGAACAGACTCCTGAGTACGGTGGAACCAAAGTCCGCTCTATTTCTGGAGGCTATATCAAGCTTATAATGGGTAATAAAAGTATGTTGAGAAGCCCATGTAGCTGCTGCACATATGTCATCTAACGGTAACCTTGCTTGAAAGGCTGTTGATGTTGATAGTGCCCTAGTTGAATGAGCTTTAGGTCTAGACGGGAGTTGTTTGTGTCTCAACTGGTAGACAAAGGTAATGATGGATGTCAACCATCTAGAAAGAGTTACCTTTGATACTGGAAGTCCTTTCTTTCCTTCAGCATAAGAGAGAAAGAGCTGGTCTGACTTTCTGAATTGTTTTGTCCTGTCTAGGTAATACCGCAGCTGGCGATGAACATCCAAGGGATGCAATTTCTGTTCAGCCCTGTTTGAATAATCTGGGAAGGACACAGGCAAGTCAATAGTGTGGTTCAGATTTGATTCAGAAGAAACTTTCGGTAGAAAGGAAGGAATCGTTCTGAGAGTTACCCTGTCTTTATGAAAAACCAAATAAGGGGGACGGACAGACAATGCCTGGAGTTCCGATACCCTTCTGGCAGATGTTATAGCCACCAGAAACAGAGTTTTCCAAGAGAGAAGTTTGAATGAGCAAGAAGCTGCAGGTTCAAAGGGAGGGAGAATTAATGATGTTAGAACTAAATTTAAATCCCATTGTGGAGGAGGATCCTTAATGGGAGGTCTGAGCAAAAATACGCCCTTGAGGAAAGCTTTACAGAGTTTGTGGGACATAATATTTGTTTCCGATAGCCCCACATGAAAATTGGCAATGGCCGCCAGTTGTAGTCTGATAGTGGCCGACGACAAACATGAATGAAAAAGCTCCACCAGAAAATCTAGAACTTTATGAACTGGAGCATTAAAAGGATCCAAGGACGTAGCTTCTGCCCAGAATGAAAAAACGCTTCCATTTGCTCGCATAAGTCTTCCTAGTATTGGACTTATGGGAAGCAAGAATGATATCACGGACAGGAAGAGAAATGAAGGGAAGCCTGGCTATGGTTGGAAGTGGAGCAACCAAGCTGTGAGGTTGAGGGAATGAAGAGACTGGTGCAGCTTGCCCGTTAGATGGGTCAAAAGGTCTGGAAGGGGTTCCAGATGCCAGGGCTGTTCCAGTAGATGATGGTGCAGGAACGGAAACCATACTTGTCGAGGCCAATAAGGGGCAATGAGGATCATTTTGGATCTCAATGCGGTTGCTTTCTGAATTAATTGCGGAATCAGCGGGAAGGGGGGGAATGCGTATAGAAGACCCCGAGGCCAATCGTGGACTAGAGCGTCTCTGGGGGGATGGCCTGGTAGAGGGAAGAGTGTGAAGAAGTCGAGGCACTTGCTGTTTTGAGGGGTTGCGAAAAGGTTGCAGCAAGGCTGGCCCCACTTCTGAGAAATTCTCTCTGCTACCGCTAGATTTAGAGACCACTCGTGAGGCATGAGAATTGTTCTGCTCAGTCTGTCCGCAATGACGTTGGACCTCCCGGGGATGTGCGTTGCTATCAGAAACCGTTGAGAGGAGATCGCCCACTGCCAAAGTCTGAGTGCTTCTTGACATAGGGGATAGGACTTTGTTCCGCCCTGCTTGTTCATGTACCACACTACAGACATATTGTCTGTTTGAATTGCTATAGTCCCGGTGGGAAGAGAGTCCTGAAGGGCTTGCAACGATAAAAGCACTGCTCTCATCTCTAGGACATTTATGTGCAGGTGGCATTCTAATTGTTGCCATGTGCCCTGGACAGTCCTGCCCTGATAATGCCCCCCCCACCCGATCAGGGAGGCATCCGTTGTCACTGTGGCAACTGGAGGGGGGAGAACAAAGGGTCTGCCCTGAAGAAGTTGAGGGGAGACCATCCACCAGGAGAGGTGTCTCTTGCAAGATGGGGTTATCAAGATGTTGTGAGTCATTGGGAGCTGTTGAAAGGACCACTGAGAAAAAAGCATCCACTGGAGAATTCTCATGTGGAAGCGAGCTAAAGGAAGGAGAAGGATCGCCGCTGCCATGAGGCCTAACGTTTTCAGTACTAACTTGACTTGAATTCTGTTGGACTGAAACAGTAGCTGAACATTCCGGCGTATGTCTGTCACTCTCTTTGGTGGTAATGTTGCAGACATTTCTCTGGTGTTTAGTACGGCGCCTATAAAGTTTATAGACTGACAAGGCGACAAAGATGATTTTGCAAAATTTATGGAAATACCTAGTTTGTTGCAAACGTGAATGGTATAATCCCTGGCTATTATAACATGCTGTTTGGTGGTAGCAGTAATGAGCCAGTCGTCTAAATATGGAAACACCTGGAATCCTTTGTGTCTCAGGTGAGCCGTGACCACTGCCAAGCATTTGGTGAACACACAGGGGGCTGTGGTGAGACCAAAGGGCAGGGCTCTGAATTGGTAATGACTGGCTTCCAGCCGGAAGTGGAGAAACCTTCTGGAGCGCCTGTGTATCTTTATATGATAGTACGCGTCCTGGAGGTCTAACGAGCACATCCAGTTGTCTCTGCCCAAAAAGGGTAGAATGGACTGCAGTGTTACCATCCGAAATTTTGTCTTCTGCACAGACTTGTTCAGTCTGCTGAGGTCCAAAATGGGTCTCCAGTCTCCTGTCTTTTTTGGAACCAAAAAGAACCTGGAGTAGATTCTGGATCCTAGCTGGTCTGCAGGGACTGCCTGGATGACTCTTTTTTCTAACAGCTTTTTTATTTCTAGCTGTGCCTGACCCCTTTGTCCGGGTGGTACGTTTGGGAGGGGTCTTGGCGATTGGATCGGAGGGGAGATGAAGGGGATTTTGTAACCCTCGGATATAATCAACTGTACCCAATTGTCCTGAGAAAGGGATTGCCAGGCTTCCAGGTAAAGAGATAATCTTCCCCCGACTGCCTCTGAAGGTGGACAGTCGGACAGCGTCTCAGGGATGATGAAAGGGTTGGTCAGGGAAGGATTCCCTGGAACCCTGGTTCTGTGGACCCCCTCTGCCCCTGGGGCGACGTCTATTATTATTCCCCCCTCTGCCTCTGGGGGGACGTTCACCACATGCGACTGGAGCGACTCCCTGTGGTTTGCGGAACCACATCTTTCCACCCTTCTGACCTTTAGGGTAAGGTCTAGATGGTGTGGAAAAATGGACTCCCACGGCAGAGAGAGTCTTACCATCTTGCTCGCACCTGGTGAGGGTATTCTTCACCTGAGGTCCAAACAACTCTGAACCATCAAAGGGGGTGTTGTTGAAGGATGTCTTGAAGGGATCAGCAAAATTACAGAGTCGCATCCAGGCGTGACGTCTCAACGCAACACCTGTGCCTGCGGCCCTACTCGCTCCATCGGCTGCATAGGATATAAGCCGTATGGAGGAGTTGGCAATGGAATTCAGGGTAGCCAGCTGGGAGTTAATCTTGTCCTGATACCCCGCAGCAGAAGGATCCTGTATGGTTTCACCCAGTTCTTTGAGCAAATCTCTCTGAAGGCGGGTGAAATGACATAAATAGTTCAGCGATCGCATGGCAAAGGTCGCTGAAGCAAATGTCCGCTTGCCGTACCTGTCCATGGTCCTAGACTCTTTGTTAGGAGGATGAACAGGTACAGAAGGATCAGCTAATTCCTTCTTAGTGGCGGCTGCTACCACCATAGCATCTACCGAGACACCTTTGGTTAGAAATGGTTTGTCCTCCGGAGCAGAAATAAATTTAGAGGGTCTCCTAGGGGTAGGTTCCATTGAGTCAGGAGCTGCCCATGCCTTTCTGGCCACTACTTCCATCAGTGGGTCGAAAGGAGGAGACACCCAGGAGGTGGAAGGGCGAGACCCAAAAGCGTCAAGGTAAACCGACTCGTCCTCGGAGGGTTTGAGGGTGGACCAATTCCCCCTCTGTTTCAGGATCTCTAGGATGTCTGAAAAGGAGACATCCTCAGAGGGGGATCTCGGGGAACCCTCCGACTCATCCAAGTCGGTGTCCGAAGTGAGAGACTCAGGGGAGTCTACATGCTTCCTCTTGCACTTTTTTTTCCCTAGGGGGTTCCCCTGAAGGTTCAGGGGAGGCCTCGGAGGAGGAAGAGACACCCAAAGTGGGTACCCTGCGCTTTGGATCTCTGCTGTCAGTTGCAGGAGGATGGCCAGAGACCGTAACAGGCACTGTAGAGGGAGGAGCTGAAGAACCCAACCTTGGAGCGGACACTGGATCCAGCACGCTCCTCATCACTTTGAAAGCCCCCCTATCAGGCAACAAAGACAGTCCCGGTTCCGAAGACACCCGAACCACCCCCGGCACCGACAGAGAAGGCTCCGAAAATGATGTTGGGGCCGAACTAACCAGAGCCGACGCTCCGAGAGGGAGAGCGGGGTCGAACAGGGGTCCGATGCCACTCGCCCCCTAGGAGCCGACAATGGAGTCTCGGCGCCCGGACCTCTCCACGGACAATACCAATGAAGAGGTCGGAGCCAACGATGCCGGAGCTAAAGGTGGAAGTATCGGCTCCGACGTGGGCAAGGTTACGGTTCCGACAAACTCCGGCTCCGAACTCGACTGGAGAGTCAGAGGAGGAATCGAAGGCAGTACAGAGGGAGCCACAGTCTGGTGAGACGGGCTTTGAAGCATTTGGGCCAGTGCCTGAGATTTTATGAGTCTACTGACCACCCTTCTCAATATCGTGGTCGGAAAGCCTAGACGACCTGGAGGAATGAGTCCTATGACTCCGCTCCGATAGGAGGGGCGATCTTGGAGCCGATCGGACGGACTCTAGTGAGGGAGATCTAGAGCGCTTGCGCGCTAAAGTCGGCTCTGATACAGGTTTTGGAGCGGATACGGTCTTGCTCGTATCGGCTCCGACTGGAGCTGATGTCGGAGCAGTGTCAGATTCGCCAGCCCTCGACTCAGGAACTGGAGCCGAGGGTTTGGCGGGCTTAGATGACTTCCCCGAGCCAGACTTGGACGGGGAATCATCGGGCTTCAATAAGCCCCTCAATATAAGTTTATTGCGACGCTCCTGCAGGACTCTTGAACTAAATCTGTGACAAACGGAACAAGAGTCCTGCAGGTGCAAAGGCCCCAAACAGTAGACGCAAGAAGTGTGACCGTCTGTCAGAGACATTTTCTGACAGCACGAGTCACACTTCTTGAATCCCCAGACCTTAGCGTCTTTGGACATTGCCCTAAGGACAGTAATACAGTCAGCACACATACTCACTCGCTTAAACCCAAGGGGGAGTTAAGGGGGCTGACTAAGATCACAACACACACTATAAGGGGGTGGGGGTAAACTAAAGCCCGTAGGCCCGATTATAAAATTAGCTAAAGGGGTGGGTAGGGCTTAACGAAATATCACTAATAAGTAATACTAAATCGATAGGGAACTAATGTAAGGGGATAAACTATAAACTATCTCAAATTCGAAGACTTACTGAAAAAATTTCTTTACTGACCTGAGCCGGTAAAAAAGGCAACCTCGCAGCGAAGCGGCAAACGAGATCTGGGGAGTTAGCGCATGGTATTGTGGGATATAGGGCTGCCTCGAGCCGGTAAAAATAGCTCTCGAGCTATAGTATAGGCCGAGTCGGAGCCGAGGTTCGGCTCCGAACCCATCCAGCAAGAATGAAGGCGAGAATGACAACTTAACATCAAGATTTATCAAAAAATCTTTTACTTAGCCAACGGGCCAGTAAGGAGACAACCTTGAAGCTTTTGCGGCAAACAAGATCTGGGGAAGTGCTGTGAGGCACCATGGGATAGGGGTTAGCCTCGAGCCAGTAAAAGCTCTCAAGCTTTACTATCAGCCAAGTTGGAGCCAGGAATCAGCTCCGAACCCATCCAGCAAGAATTATGGCGAGATAGGACTATATAACATCAAAGTTTTCCATGAAAGATATTTTAAATCACATGAAGGCGCAGGTTCAAAGGGGGAAGATGTTAGGGCTTGCAGGACCAAAGCCAAATCCCAAGGTTGTACTGGTTCTCTAAAGGGAGGTTTTAGGTGAAGAACCCCCTTCAAGAAAGTTTTACAGAGTCTCTAAATGCACACAAATAGTAGAGGCAGACACCCCAGAGTGGAAAAGGTGTGATAAGTAATCCAAAACCACCGAAACTGGGGCTGACAAGGGGTCTGTTTATTTGCTGCCCATAGAGAAAATCTTTTCCATTTATTGAGATAGATTAGTCTGGTTGTCGATTTCTGAGATGCAGTAAGAATATAGCGCACTGGGGACGAGAGGTTTTCCTGCCTGGCAATCATTTGAAGTGAAGAAACCAATCTGTCAGCTTCAGGGTTGTTAGACTAGGGTGAGTCAGACCCTGCGGATGGGAGATCAATGTTGGGGATGGATTGAGGATCCACGGTTGATCTAGTAGGTGACGCCAGAGGAAGGGGAACCAGACTTGTCGAGGCCAATATGGAGCAATGAAGATCACTTTGCTTTTCAACTGCCGTGCTTTCTTCAGAAATTGGGAGATGAGGGGAAGAGGAGGGTAAGCATAAAGTAGACCCGAGGGCCAAGCGTGGACTACAGCATATCTCGGTGACTGTCCCCGAGGGGGGAATCAGGGCAAAATAGTTGCACACTTGAAGTTGGTTGGAAGTGGCGAATAGATTGCAGCAAGGCTGGCCCCAGCAGTTGAAGATTTTTGCCGCTATTACAGGGTTGAGGGACCACTCGTGAGGTTGTAGAATGCATCTGTTCAATTTGTCCACTATCATGCTGGAGCTCCCGAGAATGTGCATTGCAGTTATAAAGCAGTTGGAAGCTATTGCCCATTACCATATTCTCAAGGCCTCTCAGCATAACGGGTAAGATCTGTTGTCCCCTTGCTTGTTGATGTACCAGACCACTGACATATTGTCTGATTGGATCGCAACAGTCCCTGACAGAAGGATGGAATGAAATGCTTGCAACGCTAGTGGCACCGCCCTCAGTTCCAGGACATTGATATGCAAAAGGGCCTCTGTTTCCAACCAGGTGCCTTGGACCGTGTTTCCCTGACATAGTCCCCACCCCACACCATCAGGGAGACGTCCGTGGTCACCGTGGCTTTCGGCTGATTGGGGCTAAAGGGGCGAGACCATTCTTGGGGATTTAGAGACGTCCACCAGAGTAAATCTTGCTTGCATCTCTGACTTACACTTATCTGAAAAGACAAAGGATGTTGTAGAGGGTACCACTGAGTGAGAAGTAACCACTGAAGTAGCCTCATGTGGAATCTGGCTAGAGGAACAATGGTGATCGAGGCTGCCATTGACCCCAAGAGTTGGGGTATAGACTGAGCGGGAGATTTGTGGTGACAGAGCAGTGGTTGAACCTGTTGCCTTATTCTTTGAAGCCTGTGGTCCAGAAGAGATGCTGTGCAATTTATTGTGTCCAACAGTACCCCGATGAATTCCAAAGACTGGGCTGGGGTTGTGTTGGACTTCTCCCAGTTTATAGTAATTCCCAGGCGTTGTGCTGTGAGGAGGGTGTAGTGCAGGGCTTCTTCCAGTAGAAGCTTGGTGGGGGCGGTGAGGAGCCAGTCGTCTAGATATGGAAATGCCTGGAATCCTTGAAGTCGCAAGTGAGCGATAACCACTGCCATGCATTTGGTGAACACTCTGGAGACTGTATTGAGACCAAAGAGCAGTGCTCGAAATTGACAGTGACTGGCTCCTATGCAGAAGTGGAGGTGTCTTCTTGAGTGTTTGACCATTTTTATGTGGTAATACGCATCTTGAAGATCTACAGACCACATCCAATTGTCTTCTTCCAGAAGAGGAAGGATAGACTGAACTGTAACCATCCAGAATTTCTCTGTTTTTACAAATTTGTTCAGTGTGCTGAGATCCAGAATTGGTCTCCAGTCCCCTGTCTTTTTTGGCACTAAAAAAACCTTGAGTAAAAAACGGATCCTATTTGGTCTGGGGGGACCGTTTGGATGACTCTTTTTTGTAGCAGCTTTTGGATTTTGTGTGCTGCTGCTTCCCTTTGACTGGGTGGAATGTCGTGTAATACTCTGGATGAGGTTGGACAAAAATGGCAGGGGATGCAATAGCCTCTGGATATTATCCACTGTACCCAACAGTTGGTGGTTATGTTTCGCCTGGCAGCGGGGTACAAGGATAAACGACCCCCGACCACTTCCAGAGGTGAGCAATCGGGCAACGCTTCAGGACTGCTGACAGGGTTGGCCAGTGAATGAATCTCTGGAACCCTGGTTTCGTGGACCTCCTATCCCCCAAAAGGGGCATCTTCCACTGGAGTTTCCCCCTCTGCCTCTAGGGGAGAACTTGGCACGTGCGTCACGGAAAGAGCCCTGTGATTTCCTGTGCCACATCTCCCGCTCTTCTGATTTCTGGAGTAGAATTGTTGAGGAGGGGAGTGTCTGACACCAATGGCAGATAGGGTCTTGCCATCTTGTTCCCACCTTGCCAGCGTATCTTTAACTTTAGGGCCAAACAAAGAAGCGGCCTCGATGGGGGTGTTCACGAAAGAAGCCTTAAAGGAGTCTGCAAAGTTGCAAAGGCGCATCCAGGCATGTCTTCTAGTGACTATACCCGTGTCTGCCGCTCTAGCTGCTCCTTCTGTTGCATGAGAAATAAGATGCATGGAAGAACTGGAAATGGACTCTATCTTGGGTGACTATCTGAGAAGCTACATTGTCACAGACCTCATCAGAAACAGCTCCTGCCAAGGTTTCAGAGAGTTGGTTGATAAGATCCCTCTGGAGCCTCGTAAAGTGTGCCAAATAGTTCAAAGACCTTACAGCAAAGGTCGATGAAGCAAAAACACACTTCCCTAGTCTGCCTATTACCCGGGACTCCTTGTTGGATGGATGGACAGTTTGGATGTCTTCTGCCAAGTCTTTCTTAGTTGCAGCCGCCGCCACCATGGCATCTACTGGAAGATCTTGTGACCAATGGAGATGCTCAGCTGGGGGCAATAAGATTTTATCATGCCTCCAAGGTATCGCTTCCAGAGTGTCATTAGCCTTCCACGCGTGCTGGACGATGAGCTGGACAAGCTCAATGGCCGGTGGGGTAGCCCAGGAGGTAGGGGGCCGGGCACGAAAGGCCTGCAAGAATACAGATTCCTCTGAGGAAGGATTAGAGAACTTCCAGTCCCCCCTTTGTCTAAGGATCTTGAGGATGTCAACAAAGGAAGGACACCTCATCAGAGGGTGACCGTGGGGACCCTTCCCCGTCATTAAAGTCCGTATCTTCGGTCAAAGACAATTTAGTGGAGTCCAAGTGCTTCCTCTTGCATGAAGCTTTGCGGGGTACTTCCTCAGTGGGAGGGGGTCTCCTAAGGAGGAGAAACCTGAGGCCCTTGTGCCTGGTGTCCATTGGCTGTGGCTTGTGTGAGCTGCGGCACAGAGGGGGGAGAGGACTCCGACATGTTAGGTTTGCCAGAGGAGGCAAGCACCCTCTCAATGGCCTGGAAGACCGGCCCGCCCAAGGAGGGTGGGAACCCGGAACTGAGCACGACAACCTTGGAACTGGGGTCACACCTCACCCCAAGTCGACCCCCAGACCAGGAGTTTCAAGAGGACTGTGAAGCGTGAGACAGGGAGGATTCCTGTGGGGCACCATAGAAAAAGTCGGCGTGGAACCCAGAATGCCCTCCCCCAGGGCAAAGCCACTGGCCTGAGAAGAGCCTGATGCCCAGTGCACCGAGGGCCACAAGGACGACTCCAGTTCCAAAGTGAGATCCACTATTGGGGTCGGAGGGAGGGAAGCTGCTGTAGGAAGAAAGAAGAAGGATTACCAACGATGGTAATGAAGAATTACCTCAAAGGTAAGAAAAGGGTAATAAAGGGAAATAGACTAAAGGGAGAGAGTCTTAAGGATACAATAGGGTAGGAGAATAATACAAGAAACTGTCTGAAAAACTTTAAAGTAGAAACGATATATAAACTTTCAAAAAATTATACACTTAGCTGAAGAGAGTGGCTTGACACAGCTGTACAGCAATGTGACAAATGAGATCTGAGGTAACAGGAAGCAGAACATTCTGGGTTGGACTGTGGCTCGAGAGTTTTTTGGCTGACGTGAGCTTGATACATGGCCGGTTGCCCATCAGTAAGGAATGAACGAAGATTAACAACATCAGATCAAGTAGTTTTGATGTAAGTCACAGACAGTCCTCCCACAATCACAAGCAGAATATCCAGTCCCAAACACACCAAAGTTTAAAATGTTAGTATTTTTTTTAAATCAAAACCCAAACTTTTGCTTAAAAGGAGTTTACACAAGCACCAACATAACAATCCCTTGAAAAGGAAAAGACACCCAAAACTATTTGTTTCCTAGCAAAAGTAATCCTGTTACCAGAAAAAGCAGACGTTTTCCTCATAAAGTAAATAAACAACAGGAAGACTTTCCCCAATAAAGGTTTATCTGCTCAATTCTTGATGGATTGCTAGTTAACTGACAGCTTCATGGGCCTGCTGAAAAAACATTCTCTTCGACATCAAAAAAGCTCTGAAGATTTTGCTCTCCAGTTGTCTTTTATATGGAGTTCTGTGTAAACTCCTGGCAGTTGGAGTACATGGAAGGTGCCCAAAGGTCTGTGAAATTGGCTGGTGGAAGTGGTAAGACTAATACAGACTAGGCTACTAAAAAACATCATGTTGTTTGGAGTGTAATAATTTGGCAAACTTTAAAAAAATTCCTACTTGGTACTATGTCAGAAATGTTGGGAGAATAAAAGACTGTAGGTAAAGAATTGATTCTTTTGAACTGGGACACAGAATATGAATGCCTAGACATAGTAAGGCCTTACTAAGCATATTGCTATTGGCTGCCAAAAAAAAAGGTAATTACTAGAAAACGGAAATCAAAATTTAAACCAACTGTAACTGAAGTACTGAGTATTGTAAAGAAGATAAAGGAAATGGATGTGGGATCTTAAGAAAATGGAGCACATCACATAGAAATAAACCGAATTTGTGGGAACAAACATGCAGAGAGATGTTCAGAAGGAGGAGTGAGGTTTAAGGGAGGTTAGTAACTGAGCATTTTTTCTAATGTTTGGAGAGAATGACAACTGTTAAAAAGAAATAAAACACATTTCCCATTAATGTATGCATGTTTATTTCTTAAGTGATAATTTAATAAAGGTGTACAAAAAAGATTAATAAGCAAAAGGTGGAGAAAGACCAGCACTGGTATAGTTTTTAGTAGAATCTGGAACAGAAGTTGCTGTTAAAAAAGGGGATAATTAGTAGGGTATATAAAATATTGCATGGTAACTACAGGAATCAATCAGAGTAAGTTAGAAAGGATTGGGAAGAAAGACTGGATAAGCAATTCACAAAGAAACAATGGAAGGATAAAGTATGGGTCACAAATATGAACAAAGTCTAGAAGATTTAGGATTTTTGCTTGGAAGTGTTTGCACAGATATTTTTTATACCTCAAGCACACTCCAAAAAAAATTTCCTCAGGTTGATGGCAAATCTTGGAGATGTGCTGGGAAGAAAAAAGAAGTTATGTATTCAACATAACATTCCATGTTTGTAGTCCATCTCACCCGTCATTCTTACATATGGGTTTGGAGCCGATCCTCAGCTCTGGCTCGACCGATTACAAAGCTCAAAGTCTCTTAGTTGGCTCGTGGCAAGGTAGGTATCCCATAGTGCACTAGTGCAATCCTCAGATCTTGTTTACTGCTAAGTATAGAAAGACAGAAAAGGTTATCCAGAAAGAACAACAATAATGAAAGGTCTCCACCCTACCAAAGGCAACACTATCCTGTCTCCAGATGCTTCCGGGATGGGGGTAGGTGGGTGGGTTCGTAAGAATGAAGGGTGAGATGGACTACAAACATGAAACGTTATGGTGAGTACATAACTTCTTTATGTTCTGTAGTCCTATCTCACCTTCATTCTTACATATGGGACAGCATCCATAGCACTTTTTCCTCAGGTGGCTCACGGGAATATACTCCTGAGTACCGTGGAAGCAAAGGAGGCTCTACCCCTGGAGGTCAAATCCAGTTTGTAATAAGTAACAAAGGTATGAGGGGTAACCCAAGTTGCTGCTGCACAAATACTGTCAATTGGAACTCTGCCTTTCAAGCCAGAGTTCGATTGACATGTTATGCAGCAGCTACCTACCATACCTTTGTAATGAGTAAGAAAGGTATGAGGGGTAGCCCAAGTTGCTGCTGCACAAATACTGTCAATTGGAACTCTGACTTGAAAGGCAGCAGATGTGGACAGGGATCTTGTGAAATGGGCCTTAATCTTGAACGGTAGGATATTTCCATTGGAGGAGTAAATAAAGGAAATACAGTTTGAAATCCAATTAGATAGTCACTTTAGAGACTGGCACACCTATTCTAGACTCAGAAAAAGACACGGACAATTGATCTGATTTTCTAAGTTCCTTAGTCCTATGAAGGTAGAATCGTAACTGCCTGTGAACATGAAGTTGATGAAATTTATATTCTGCAGTGGTGGAATGACTATGGAAAAATACAGGCAGTTCGATAGTTTGGTTCAAATTAGTCTGAGAGCAAACTTTAGAGATAAAGGAAGGATTTGTACGAAGGGAGACTGTCTTTGTGGAAAATCAAATAAGGGGGCTTGATTGACAGTGCTTGCAACTCTGATACCCGTCTAGCTGATGTGATAACTAGTAGAAACAAAGTCTTCCAAGACAGAAGCTTCAATTGACACGAATGTGCGGGCTCAAAAGGCGGGGAAGTTAGTTTGGACAGAACAAAATTTAGATCCCAAGGAGATACAGTTCCTGAAAGGGAGGTCTCAGCAAGATAGCGCCTTTAAGGAAGGTTTTACATATCTGTGGGGCATCAGCTTAGGCTCATGTTGTCCCAAATTAAATTTAGATATCGCTGCCAGTTGGACCCTAATTGTGGCAGCAGATGATCCCTGATGGAAAAGTTCTGACAAAAATTCTAACACCACAGGGATGGATGCCGTGTAAGGATCTACATATTTTTTCTATTGCCCAGATAGAAAATCTCCATTTGCTAGTGAATAACTTCCTAGTGGAAGGTTTATGCGAAGACGTAAGGATGTGGGTCACACCAGGTGAAAATTCATGAAGCCTGACTAGGGATGGAAGTGAAGCAGCCACGCTGACAAGTTGAGGGTGTGGAGCCAGGGATGAAGGGGGCCTGACGTGTGTCAAGAGATCTGGAACTGGGTCCAGAGTCCATGGATCATCTAGTAGATGAGGCCTGAGAAAGAGGAACCAAATCTGGCAAGGCCAGTAAGGAGTGATGAGGACCATTTTGCTGCCCAAGAACGTTGCTTTCTGGATCACTTTGAATATGAGCGGAAAGGGAGGGAATGCATAAAGGAGTCCCAGGAGGCCAATCGTGAACAAGTGCATCTCTCTGTGACTCCCCCGGAGGGGGGATAAGGGAGAAATAGCTGCTGCATTTGGTGTTGATCGGGCTGGCAAAGAGATCACAGCAAGGCTATCCCCATTTGTGGAAGATCAGTTCCGCTACTTCCTGATTCAGAGACCACTCGTGAGGCATCAATATTGCCCTGCTGAGCTTGTTGGCTATCACACTGGTTGTCCCCGGGATATGCGTTGCTACTAGAAAGTGCTGGGAAGATATCGCCCACTTCCAAACATGAACAGCCTCTTGACAAAAGGGATAAGATCTGGTTCCTCCTTGCTTGTTTAGATACCATACCACTGACATATTGTCCGACTGGATTGCTATCTTCCCTAGAGGAAGAAAGTCAGGAAGCACTGTTCTCATCCCTAGGACACTGATATGCAGATGAGCTTCATGATCTTGCCATGTGCCTTGGACAGTCCTGCCTAGATAATGCCCCCCCCCCCTATCTGTGAGGCATCTGCGGTCACAGTAGCAACAGGTTGGAGTGGGAGAAATGGAGTGCCCATTGTCAGCTGACCGGGCTGAGTCCACCAACGAAGGTCCTTTCTGACGACTCTGTTATGAGGATATAGTGATACAGAGGCAGTTGCTGGAGAGACCACTGGGAAAACAGAAGCCATTGAAGAATTTGCATATGCAATCTGGTTAGTGGGACGAGATTCATGGTAGAGACCATGGTCCCTAAGAGTTTCAGCACTGTATTTGCCTTGACTTTCTGTAGAGGAAGCAAACTGTGAATTTGTTGTCTGAGGTTCTGAATTCTGTCTGCAGGGAGACAAGCTAGCATGGTGACTGTGTCTATTTCTGAGCCTATAAAAGTCACAAATTGAGGGGGCGATAAGGCAGACTTTTCCCAGTTTATTGTAATCCTCAGCTAGGAACAGAGCTGGATGGTTGAGTCTCTGGCTTGTAGGAGTAGGTGCCTGGTGGTGGAGGTCAGGAGCCAGACGTCCAGGTATGGAAACACTTGGAATCCATGACGTCTCATGTGAGCTGTCACTACATCCATACATTTGGTGAACACCCTGGGGGCTTTGGTGAGACCAAAGGGCAGAGCACAAAATTGGTAATGACTGGCTCCCAGATGGAAGCAAAAATGACTCATTGATGCTCTGTCCATTTTTATATGGTAGTACACATCTTGGAGGTCTATGAAGCACATCCATAGTTTCATAGTTTAGTACTAGGCTATCTGCCCTGGGGCATTTGTAAGCCTAGCTATAGTGATGTGGCTTTTGCCACCCCATGAAATGGTACAAAATGTACAGAATAAATTTAGAATACTGTGCCCCTGTCTAGCAGTGACACAGATGTGACCCCTGGGGTAAACTTACGATCTCCCATCCACTCATCAAGATTTCTCTTGAAGAGAGTCAGTGAGGGGCTCTGCCTAATATGAACTGGGATCTTGTTCCAAAGCATGGGAAGCCTCTGGGTTATGAATCTATCCCTCCAACATGTCCTATTCATACTTGTGCCGAGGTTTAAGTCTTTAGCTCTCGTGGTCCTGATGGATTTGGATTTTTTGAGGTGGAGCATGTCCATCAGATCCTGATTGGACATGGCCTTGTACGTCAGGCAGAGATCAACTCTGAGCAGGCTTGTCTTTCCCTAACAGAGGGAGTATAGACTGCAGTGTCACCATCCGGAACTTGGCCTTCTTACAGATTAATTTAGTATGCTGAGGTCCAATACGGGCCTCCAGTCCCCTGTTCATTTTGGCACTAAAAAGAATCTGTAGTAAGTTCCGAATCCTATCTGGTCTGCAGGGAAGGTTTGGATGACTCTCTTTGACAGCAACTTTTGAACTTCTACAGTTGCTTGATCCCTGTGATTGGGTGGAACATCTGGGATCTTCTTGGGAGTATGGGGTGGAAGAAGCACAGCCAGGCCCCACATCAGGAGCGCAGATAGGGACGGCCTCGAAAGGAGTCGTGGCCACCCTGGTTTTGCGGACCCCCCCCCCCCTGCGCCTCTAGGGCGACGTCTACCATTAACTCCTCCTCCTCTGCCTCTGAAGGAGGAATCACCCTGTGCATCCAGGAAAAATATCTGGGACTTCTTGAATCACATTTTACCACCTATCTGACCCTTGGGATATGGTCTAGAAGGGATTATAAAATGTATTCCCACGGCAAAGAGAGTTTCCCTTCTTGCTCGCACCTGGTGTGTGTATCTTTTACCTTAGGTCCAAACAGAGAAGAACTGTCAAAGGGGGCGTTGGTAAAGGTAGACTTGAAAGGCTCCACAAAATTACATAAATGCATCCAGAAGTGTCTCCTAAGGGAAACTCCCGAACCCACTGCCCTACTCACTCCATCGGCTGCATAGGAGATCAGCCTCATGGAGGAGTTCACGATGGAATTTAAGGTGGACACTGAGCAGTCACCTTCTCAGGGACTCCTTCAGTAGATGTACCTTGAAGAGTATCTCCTAACTCCTTGAGGAGATCTCTCTGAAGCCTAGTAAAATGAGTGAGATAGATCAGCAATCTGAGGGTAAAGCCACTGAAGAGAAGATAAGCTTCCCGTATCTATCCATCGTTTGAGACCCCTTGTTCAGTGGATGGACAGATGAAGAAGTCTCTGCTAGTTCTTTCTTAGTGCCCACCGCCACCACCATGGCATTCACAGGCACACCCTTTGTCAAAAACTCTCTCTTTTTTGGGGCAGAGAGAAATTTGTTGGGTCTTCTGGGGACTGGCTCTATGGCATCAGGAGTTTCCCACACCTTTCGTCTAACCAGGTCCATGAGTTCATCAAAAGGTGGAAACACCCAAGAGGCTGAAGGTTGAGACCCGAAAGCCTTCAGGAAAACTGACTCCTCATCAAAAGGGGTGACAGTGAGCCAGCCGCTTCTCTGCTTTAGGATCTCTAAGATGTCTACAAAGGAGACATCATCACAGGACGACTTAGGGGACCCTTCTGACTCCTCCAGGTCAGTGTCTAGGGTGATAGACTCATCCGGGGAGTCTACATGCTCCCTCTTGCATGTCCTGTTCCGAGGGAGCTCCTCAGAAGGGTATTCTGGGGAGGTCTTGGAAAACTAGGGGCCACCCAATGGGGGCTCCTCAGGCTGTGGGTCTCTGCTGCCAAGAGAGAGAGAACGTGCTGAGATAGAGATTGGTGCTTGAACAGGAAGAGTATCGTTACCCTTGTGCGGAGCTGATGACCGAGACAGCACGCTCCTCATCATCTCAAATGCAGATCTCTCTAGCTCCGAAGATAGCCCCGGTTCCGAGGAAACCGAGGTAGTCCTCGGCTCCAGAGCGATCGGCTCTGAGATAGATGTAGGGTCCGAGCTCACCCTAGCCGACGCACCAAGAGGGAGACTCGGCACCGAAGAGGTTCATGTCCAAGTGTCCCTGTCGGGGCCAACCGGTGAGCTTCGGCTCCTAGACACCATAGACAGCGCTGAGAGAGCCACAAGGGGAGCTGGAGCCGAGGGTTCCACAACAAGCAGTACCGAAATCTCCAGCTCCGAAGGCCCGACTTGGCTTGGAGGAGGAACCACTGTAGGGAAAATGGACTCAGATGGCTCCGGAACCGACTGGATCGGAGCCAACAACAATTTGGGCAAAGCAGATGGCTTCAAGAGTCTAAGCACTACTCTCTCCACATCTTCTTTTGAAAGGCTCTTGGAGGATCTGAATGACAGGGTAGGCGACCTGGATCTCTGTAAAATGGGAGATCGTAAAGTTGGGTAGACCGGCAAAAGATCTCTGGACTGGCTCCGATGCAAGTTTTCAGTAATCGGCTCTCAAAGACTTGGGGCCAATACTGCAGTGTCAACATCGACCACCTCGACCGGCTCCAAGGATAGTGGAGCCAAAGAGGTAGAAGCTTTAACAAGTTTTAAAGTTTTCTGAGAAGGTTCAGACAAAATAGTCGGCGCCGAAGAATGTCTCTTGGCCGACTTGACCTTATTTTTTCTGGATGAATGAGACTTTGAAGATAAAGAAGAGCTTGCTAAGTCTTCCTCGAAGGAAGGCTTGAGGAGACCTTTCAGAATTAACTTGTTCTTTTGCTCCTGGAGAACTCTGGAGTTAAAGGAGTGACAGAAGGAACAAGTTTCCTGCAAGTGAATGGCTCCGAGGCAATAAATGCAATTACTATGACCATCTGTAATTGACATCTTTTGGGAGCACTTAAGGCACTTTTTAAAACCCGAAGGTTTATGGTCTTTGGACTCTTTTGACATGGCTATAAGAGCTCTATAAAACAGTAAGAAGGAGGGCAAGGTCCTCTAAATTAAAAGGGCCTTGCCTAAGAGAAAAACACACCAAATACAAAGAGGACTAGGTCCTCTAACTTAAACGGACTTAGCCCTAACAACCACATACACAGAGAAGAGAAACAACAGAGGACTAGGTCCTCTAACTTAAACAGGCCTAGACCTGTAAGAAAGATTCAAAGTTAAACTGAGGACTAGATCATCTAACTTAAACGGACCTAGCTGGAAGGAGGCAGAAGCTAAGCCGGAAAGCAGAATCTAAAGCAGCAGACAAAGTATGAAAAAACAACACTGCACACAATTATCAATCTATAAAAAAGTGAAAACAAGGTCCTAACACAAACGCGGACCTATGAAAACATTAACTGTATCAGAAAACTAGCACACAACACTGCACACGATTAGTAGTGTATAAAAAGTGAAAAACAAGGTCCTAAAACAAACGCAGACCTACAGAAATATTAACTGTATCAGAAAATAGCACACAGGATACCACACAGAGAACGACAAGAGCCCAACGGCCAACAAGTTCTCAAACTAACTAAGTAAATAGCAAAAAACATTTCTATAAACTACCTAAGAGATAATTAACACTAATATTTAGTATAACTAGCTAAATATATATAAAAAATACGAATAATATTGAAAAAGTTTGAACTTAGCCACGGCCAAGCAAGAAGCACTTCTGAACTAGTACACACGGCAAACAAGGTCTGGAGATTGCATTAGTGCACTATAGGATACCTACCTTACCACGAGCCAACTAAGAGACTTTGAGCTTTGTAATCAGCCGAGTCGGAGCCGATCCCATATGCAAGAATGAAGGCGAGATAGGACTACAGAACATGAGGTAATTGGGAATATATTTTTTTAGAGTGTAATGAGCTGGCAAACTTTAAAAATTCCCTGTAGACTACCCTATCAGAAATACTGGGTGAGCAAACTGATATAACTAAGGGAAAAAAAGTTATGTACTCACCATAGCAGTCCATCTGTGTTGTCATTTTTCATTCTTCCTCAACTGATGGGTTTGGATATCAGACTCGGATACTTCTTCCAGATCAAAGGATCCTACAACTCTCAAGCTCCTCCCTTAATCCATAATGCCCCACAAATGTAAAGTACCCCAGATTGAGTTTGCTGCCTCTAGATATAAAACAGCCCCCTATTACAGAAAAAAACACAGGTAGGACAGAAAAGGGGAAGTTGGAGATTAAACAAGGAAGAGAGGTTCCTACACAACTCTTACATCTCTCCACAAGCAAAAAAAGGGGGCAGGTGGGTCGGGATTTGAGGAAGAATGAAAATTGACATCACAGATAGAATGTTATGGTGAGTACATAACTTTTTTATCTGATACTGTCATTTTCATTTGTTCTTCAACTGATGGAACAGAGCCCAGAGTTACTGAGGCCCCCAAAGAAGGGTATGCCAGAGCACTGCTAACCAAATGCTGTTCTGTTCCTAGAAATCAAATCCAATGAAAGCATGTGGAGTAGTCCAATTTGCAGCTGCATAAATATCATTTAAAGTTGCTCTGGACCAAAAAGCTGAAGAAACTGCCATAGATCTTGTAGAATGGATCCTAGGAGGTTTTGGTAAAGAAAAACACAATTTACCATACACAAAAGTTATACAGTCAACCATTTGGCCAAACTAACTTTAGATTCTGGATTGCCTAGTCTGGTAGGAAGAAAGGAAACAAATAACTGGTCAGATTTCCTAGTCTTTGGTTCTATGAAGGTAGAAACAAAGTTGATGTACATCCAACAGGTATAACATGTACTCTTCTTTGTTTGAAAATTTTGGCAAGAAAACTAGTATCTAATAACCTGGTTAATATTTGACTCAGTAGCTACCTTAGGTAAAAAGGACAGATTAGTTCATAATGACACCCTGTCCATGTGAAAAATTGCATACGATTTGAAGACATAGCCTGGAGTTCACATACTTTCCTAGATGAAGTAATAGCTACTAGAAAAATGGTTTTCCAAGATAAAAATTTTAGGTCAGTTTTGACTAAAGGTTCAAAGGGAGACTGGGTTAAGTCCTGAAGCTTTATATTTAACTCCCAAGGAGGAGTGGGATCTTTTAAAGCAGGTCTAAGCAAAACAAAAAGTTCCCCTGAAAAATGCCTTGCATAATTTAGAAGAGGCTAGTGTAGAGTTATTTTGCCTATGTGGAAATTAGAAATGACAGCCAACTGAACTCTAATAGCTAGGAAAAACTAGCTCCTTCATTAAAGACTGAAGCTAAAAATTCAAGGATCACTGGTACAAGCATTGAAAAAAGGACCAGATCTTTGTTAAGGGCCCAGAAGATAAATCTCTTCCATTTACTCTTGTAAGCCTTTCTAATAGAAGCCTTATGGGAAGATATCAAAATATGATGGGCAGGGGGAAGAGAGCCTGGATGGGGAAGAGAGCCTGGACTCTAGCAATCAGCAGAACTGGAGAAACCATGCAGTCAGTTTAAGGCCTGTTATAGTCGGATGAGTCATGCCTGTTGGGTACGACAGAAGGTCTGGAGTTGGATCCAGCATCCATGGTAGATACAAAAGATGATGCCAGAAGGAAGGACCCAAATCTGACAAGGCTAAAAGGGTGTAATAAGGATAACTGTGCTTTTCAACAAATTGCTTTCTGAAGAAATTTGGGAATTAGTGATAATGGTGGGTAAGAATACAGCAGACTGGAGGGCCAGCTGGGAGGGAAGGGGGGAGAACAAAGTGACTTCTTCATGGAGCTAGTTTGAATGAATCCACCACAGAAGATATCTAGTGGATGCTTGAGTGATCTTAACTGGCATAGATAATAGATGTTGGAGAATGGACCATTGAGTTGACCGAGTCTATTAAAGGATTCTCCTCTGGAATCTGGCCAAAGGAACAAAGGTGACAGCTGCTGCCATGGAACCCAAAGCCTATAGTATCGGTTGGGCTGGAAGAAATGAATTATGGATCACTTTCTTGACTTGGGACTGCAGAGTGTTTATTCGTGTGAAGGACAGAGAGGCTATCTGACTGACTGTGTCCAAACAAGTATCTATTAACTCCAGTCTCTGTATTGGGGTGAGTTGAGATCTGCTGTAATTGACTATTCCCAGATGAGAATACAACTGGAGCAAGTAGTCCCTTGCTTGTAGCAGATGATGCCTGGTTGGGGCAGTAAGGAGCCAGTCATCTAGATATGGAAACACCTGGAAACCCAGCAGTTTCATGTGAGCTGCTACCACTGCAATGCATTTGGTGGACACCCTGGAGGTTGAGGTGAAACCAAAGGGCTGTGCTCTGAAATGGTAATGAAATGACTGGCTCCAACATGGAAACATAGGTATCTCCTGGAGCACCTGTTCATTTTGATGTGAGAGTATGCATCCTGAAGATCTGTCGAGCACATCCAATTACCCTTTTGCAGCAGAGACAAAATGTACTGAACGGTGACCATCCGAAATTTTGTATATTGAAGAAACTGATTTAACTTGCTGAGATCCAGAATTGGTCTCAAGTCCCCTATCTTTTTTGGCACTAAGAAGAATCTTGAATAAGTTCCAGATACTCTCTGTTCTGGGGGGACCTCTTGGATGACTCTTTTTCTAGCAGTGTTTTCATTTCTAGAGATGCTGCTTACCTCTGACTGGATGAAGCATTGGGGATTTTCTTCAGAACTGTGGGAGGAGCAGGGGAAAATGATATAGTATAAATTCTAAATAAAATCCTCTGCACCCATGAATCTTTTGTGATAGACAGACAGGCTCCCTGGTGCAGGGATAAATGACTCCCCTGACTCCCTCCAGAATGGGACAGTTGGGCCTCCCTTCAGGAGCACTGCTAAGGGCTATCTGAGAAAGAATCTCTAGATCCCTGTTTCTGCAGACCACTTCTGCTGCAAGGATGGCATTTTCCAGTTGAGTTCCCCCCCTCTCACTGGGGTAACTATCTCCATGTGAATCCTGGAAAGGACCCTGGAACTTCTTAAACCACATCTTAATGCAACCTCACCGATTCCTAGAGAAGGGCATTTGAAGTTTAGAAAACTATACGCCCATGACAGACAAGGTCTTTCCCTTTTGTTCACACCTGGAGAGTGTATCCTTAACCTTGGGGCCAAACAGAGAAGATCTGTCAAAGGGCACATTGAAGAATGAAGACTTAAATTGTCAGAAAATCACATAAGCGCATCCAGGCATGTCTGCTGATGGCTATGTCTGAACCCACCACCCGTGAGGTACCTTCCTCGGCATGGGAGATCAACTTCATGAACGCACTTGAGGTAAACTGGAGGGTGTAGACCCAGAATGAGATTTGGTAAGCTGCTTGATCAAATCTGTTTGCAGTCTTGTAAAGTGTCCCAAGTAATTAAGGGACATAACAGCAAAGGTCACTGAAGGATAAACACACTTCCCGAATCTGCTCAACACCTTAAACTCTTTGTTAGGGGGATGACCAGAGGAACTTGGCTCTGCTAATTCCATTCTTATAGCTGCAGCCACAACCATAGTTTCAAGAGGCACTCCCTTGCTTCCATGGACTATGGGGGGGGGGGGTGCAAGAATTTGATTTGGTCTTTTAGGTACTGGCTCAACAGTGTCCAGCTCTTTTTATGCCAGCCGAAAGACTAAGTTAATGAGCTCATCAGCTGGAGGGGGGGGGGGCACAAGAAGTAGATGGGCCAGACCTGAAAGCCTGCAGGAACAACAATTCTTCCTGGGAGGATTTATCAGTAGACCAACCACCATTTTGTTCAACAGCTCCAGGATGTCTCCAAAGGAGCTATCATCGCGTTGTGATCTGGGGGACCCATCCCCCTGATCAAAATCAGTGTCGTCTGTGAGAGATCCCTGGGGGGGGTGATCTAAATGCCTCCTTTAGCACATCCTCTTTTGAGGGACTTCCTCACTGGGGTGTTATGGGGAAGTACCAGAAGAGATAACAATGTCTTGCTGGACTAGTTGGTAGCTTACTCAAGTTGTCTGTCCCAGTGGAAGAGATAGTCGAGACTCAGGACACAGAACAGTATGAGGCAGGGTCATCTGATCTGATGGGAGCAATGATGTATGTTCTCTAGGCACAAAGAAAACCCTCTACACAACCTTGAAAGCCAAGTGCCTAGGACAAACACAAGTCAATGGGATCTAATGCTGGAATCTCTTGGATCATCAGCTCCTGCAATCCCATCACTGCTCCACCCAAGAAAGGGGTCAGACCCAAACTATCCAGTGCACTGGAAAAGGCCTCGGCTCAGAGGGTTCCACCACTATCAGATTCTCTCTTTCCAGCTCCGAAAGCTTGACTGGCCTCAGCGGAGGAGCAGAAATCATGGCGGGGGGGTTGTAGCCTTTGAAGTCAGTTGGGACGAAGCTGAAAGCAATTTGGCCAGGGCCAGGTTCACCAAAAGCCTCTATACCATCCGGTCCACATCAATGTCAGAAAGGGTACCGGAAGAATGCGTCGAAGGAGCCGAAGAAGCCACCGACCTAAGGATCGGGGACTTTAAAACATCTGACACTGGTTCCAAAACTGTGATTTGGCTCTGAGATAAGAGTTCGGTGCACGGCTGCGAAGGCTGCGGAGCCGGCGACCGAGTCTTGCCAGAGGTGCTCGGTGCAGAGGACTTGTGCTCCGATGACACCTTAGAAGACTTCGACCCCTTCGAGGACTTGGAGATCTGGTCAGTCTTGTCTAGTGCTTCTTGAAAATCTGACTTCAACAGCCCTCTATCCACCAATTTCCTTCACCTTTCTAACAAAACCCTGCCACTGAAGGAATGGCAGATAGAGCAATCCTCTTGCAAATGAAGTGGACCCAAGCAGTACACACAAGAAACGTGGTTATCGGTGATGGACATCTTCTGTCCACAGTCACACCTCTTAAATCTTGATTTTTGTTTCTCAGACATGATACCAAAGAAACACATGCAAATATCAGATCCCTGATAACAATAATGTAAAAATGTCAGTAATCCGCTACGAACTCCTAACAATTCAGATACCTGAACTGCAACTGACTACAGAGTCCCAAAACGGCAGTAGTGCTTCCACCAGGTTTATTCCTCCGAATTCACTTGAACAAGTTAAAAACAAATTAAAAAAATAAATATCACTTGTTAAATGAACAACTGTGAAGGTACACAACAAAAACCGTAAATGTAAAGGGCTTTTCGTCCGGATTGTATCCAGACTTCTTCAGACAAAAAAAACAACTCTAAAATTAGGTTTAAATAACCTCACATCCTAGTGTTAACCTATCAGGACACAGTGGTCTTCCTTTGAAATTCTTAAAGCCATAGTTAACTTCACTAAAGGTACGCACAATTTTTCCTTAACATCATGTCTAATGTTTAAAATATGTTCGTAAAAAAACAGGAATATGTACTACCCTGTTAACCTGTGTCCTATTAATGTCTTAGGCTGTGTTGTCAAATAAATATATAAACATACAAACATGCACGACATCAACCAAAAGTGGGCAAGTGAAATAGTAAAAACTTGTGTAGAATATTTACAACCTATGTACTAATAAGCCTACTCATTGGGAATCTCACCATATATATAGGTTTTACAGTTGTTGTTCCAATCTTCTTTAAATTAGTACAAGATTGAGTCAATGTGGTAACTAATAAGCATGTACCGGATAAGGTATCTTAAGTCACAGGCTATTATAATTATTATTTTGAGCGTTTCCACGGTAGTTTAAGTAACCTCAAAGCCTTCAATTGAAGCCTTGTGTTCGCTCACACCCATTCATAAAGCCAGTACTGTGCTTGCTTAGTAGTAATAGTGTGGAAGAGATAGAACACTCGCAGCAACAACAGAAATTAAGCCTACCACCACACAAAGTTATATTGAATGGAGAAGGAGACTTTAAAATCTTTAACTATACAGAATGCCATATTGATGAGAGTTTGGTTGAACTGTTCTCGAAAGGTCTTACATTTGTACCAACTAATAAGTGTAACCTTGTTGAATTATTGATTGACTTTAAATTGTTTATCCGCAAGTTAAATCTAACTGTTCTGATGGGAAACTCGTCATATAGTAATAACGAATTAAGGGTGACCAGTACTTTTAATCCACCACGCAACCCCATTATTAGTATGTTTGAGTACTTATGTGAACACGAATTTAGGCAGGTAGTGAATAACTACAATAAACATAGGAACATTGAAAATATCACCTTAGAAGAAAGACACTTGTTAACACTTTTCCGTACCCTTCCAATTAGATTTATGAAACCAGATAAAGGAGGGTGCTTAGTAGTAATGTACAATGAAGACTACATTAAGAAAATGACATCACTATTACAAAAGGAAACATATGAAGAAGTGAGCTTAAGTCAACTGAACAAGGCATACAATAGAATTAAGATGTTTATCAGTGATTTATTTACAGATGGTTTAACTGATTTACATTTGAACCACTATCTTACAATGTTGTCCCCTAAAATACCACAGGTATTTGGCATACTCAAAATCCATAAGAACTTGACTTGACCCACCATTTAGAGCTTTGGTGGATGCTAGACAGTCCATCACATACCCCTATGCAAAAGTCGTACATTCAGTATTGAAGAGATTTGTGGAAAAGGAAAAACAAATTTGTAAAGACTCCTGGTCCTTTTTAGAAGAAATAAAGGCACTAACATTTAATGATAAACACAACTTTCTCACAGTTGATGTATGTGATTTATACTCATGCATACCACAGGACTTGGGGACAGAATGGGTAGTAGACTTTATAAGAAATAAGGGGGCAACTGAAAATGAAAGAATGCTAGTAGAACAACTGTTGGATATCATTTTGAAAAACAACTATATATCATTTAATAATAGGCTGTTCCTGCAGAAAATCGGAATAGAAATGGGGTCCCCAGTAGGAGCGAGTTTTGCAAACTTGGTTATGGCCTACTGGGAAACCAATTTTATATTTCAAAGTCAATGGAATGAAAAAATTTTGTTTTACAAGACATTTTTGGATGACATCTTTATAATTCTAAATGGGGACAGTGTTCTAACGGACAACTTAGTTACCTTCTTTAATTTAACTAGCTCCTTTCTTAAATTCACTAAAAATTTTCAAGAACATAAAATTCACTTCTTAGACATGGAACTTAGTAAAAAATACCCAAGAGGGCAGATACACTGCAAGAATCTGTAGGAAAAGTACCTATTCAAATTCATTTTTACATTTTACCAGTTCACACCCGCAACATCAGAAAAAATCGGTGGTGAAAGGTCAGCTTGTACATGCAGCTAGAATGGTAACTACAGAAAGTGAATTTGAAGAGGAATGTACACTCTTGTATGACATGTTCACACACAGGGGTTACCCTAAACGGTTTTTGACAGACATCTTTCACGAAGTGAAAGTTAAAAGGAAAGCAGGTATTTACAAACCGATTTTGAACAACTGTGTAACAACAAGAGGAAATACCTCAAATCTCGAAGTAGTTAACACTGTTCAGGAGGACGGACTTACTATTATAGGGCTTGAACAAGTTACAAAAACAAGAGACAAAAAATTTACCCTTGCATTTACTTTCACCTATAGTCCAGTAGCATTAGATATCCAGAAAATAACAAGAAAATTCTGGTATTATTTATCACTGGACAAGGACATTTTTAGTAAGATAGGTGAGTTCCCCATTATTACATTTAGATGGGGCTTTAACATGAAAAACCTTTTAGAAACCCAGTACAAGTCTAAGAAAAACAATGTGGGTACACATAAATGTGGAGCATGTAAATACTGTAGTTTTATAGACAGTGGGAACTGTTTTACAGTTAGAGACGAGACATTCTACATTTATGATATTTATAATTGTAATACAAGATCAGTTGTATATTTGGCCCAATGTCAACAATGTCCAGCATTTTATGTCGGTAAAACCGACCGTCATTTAAAAGACAGAACTTATGAACATGTATATGCAATTAACAGGAAGAATAACGACAATGCTTTAGTGAGACATTGTGATCAAAATGCCGGACACATGTTTAAATTTAAGATCATTTCTAAAATAGGCCAAAGGATGAGTAACAATTGTAAAAGCGAAAAATACACAAATGATTGTTTTGTTAAGTTACTGTTGGAAAAAAGTGAACTCAACTGGCAACTACGTTTAGAAGCTTGCATTGAGCCAGGGTTGAATGAAACGTGCTCTATAGCATGTGTATTAAAGCTAAGAAGTTTACTTAGGTAAAACAGTCCTAGATATGGAAATTGGACAACCCCCCACACCCCCCTTTTTATAATATAGTTTGGGAAATACTTTTATACACTCTGTGATTATTGGTTTGATTTTGACAAGAGAGACTTTATAAATACATTCTGACTGTAAACTGACTGACTACAGTAGGTTCAAAAAAACATTAATAAAAAAACTTTTCTGATAGACCCTAGTTTAACTGACAACCTATGGTAATGAGCTTTTAAGGATGTATAGAATTAACGCATATAAGTAGACAAGTTAAGTAGCTATCAGTACAGAATTTATAGATTACATGAGACTATAGTACATTGGAGTCTTTTACTTCAATTGAATTTAGTAGGGAAAGTTACACTGCCATAAGTAGTGGCGAAAAAAATATTGATTACTAGATCAAATATAGAAAACTATCATAGTACCTGAAAGAGCTATAGCGGGTTACAAACTAGGTTATACCACTATGCTCATACTTTACCAGTAGTCTATATCTTTAATTGTTTTTATTATATGTACTTTATTGGGGACAACTTGATGCAGAAGCAGGAATGTATAAATGGTTTTCTTAGGACATCGTGCACAAAGATTTTGTTATACTATTCTTATTTAGCAGGGATAGTACTGGCTTTATTAGCGGGTACGAACAAAACAAGGTCCCAACTGAAAGCATACAGTTTATTTATATACCTTTGTGGAGACGGCTATATATATATAAAAAAAACTTTTAGTAACTTACTATTTAAGATATATTATTATAGACATCGGTCCACAAAGATGTTCCCACACTATTACTACTAAACAAGCACAGTACTGGCTTTATGAACTGGTGTGAGCGAACACAAGGCTTCAATTGAAGGCTTTGAGGTTACTTAAACTACCGTGGAAATGCTCAAAATAATAATTATATAATAGCCTAGGACTTAAGATACCTTATCCGGTACATGCTTATTAGTTACCACATTGTCTCAATCTTGTACTAATTTAAAGAAGATTGGAACAACAACTGTAAAACCTATATATATATATATATATATATATATATATATACATATATATATATATATATATATGGTGAGATTCCCGATGAGTAGGCTTATTAGTACATAGGTTGTAAATATTCTAGACACGTTTTTACTATTTCACTTGCCCACTATTGGTTGATGTCGTGCATGTTTATGTTTATATATTTATTTGACAACTCAACCTAAGACATGAATAGGACACAGGTTAACAGGGTAGTACATATTCCTGTTTTTTTACAAACATATTTTAAACATTAGACATGATGTTAAGGAAAAATTGTGCATACCTTTAGTGAAGTTAACTATGGCTTTAAGAATTTCAAAGGAAGACCACTGTGTCCTGATAGGTTAACACTAGGATGTGAGGTTATTTAAACCTAATTTTAGAGTTGTTTTTTTGTCTGAAGAAGTCCAGATACAATCCGGACGAAAAGCGCTTTACATTTACAGTTTTTGTTGTGTACCTTCACAGTTGTTCATTTAACAAGCGATAGTTATTTTTTTAATTTGTTTTTAACTTGTTCAAGTGGATTCGGAGGAATACATCTGGTGGAAGTACTACTGCCGTTTTGAGACTCTGTGCTTTTTTTGTGTTACAACTGTTGGAGTATCGTTTATTGGTGCTGCAATTGACTACAAGTATTCTTCTAAAGTTCTTGTCACAAAAGATTAAGATACAACAAATCTAATAGCACCTATGAACAAGGAGGGGATAGGGAATTAAATTTGACAGAGCCCTGTCAAGTAAAACACCACTAAAGAAAGGCTAAAGGCCTAGGAGCAACCGCTCCAAATTAGAAAGACCAAACAAATCTTATACAGTTAACTCACTGAACAGCAATTACCAGAAATATTAAAGGTCTCACAAATTCAGATCCCTGATAGCTAAATAAAAAGAAGTTATGTACTCACCATAACGTTCCATCTGAGTAGGTAACTTCATTTGTCTGCAACCTGTGGGTATCGGATCCGACTCGGATCCGAGCCGGCAGCTTTCCAAGGTAATAGATCCGAGCTCCAAGTTCCTCCCCTACCCATAATGCCCTGCCATCTCCCTCTAACCCTCAGATTGAGTTTGCCAAAGGACAATAAGGAATTTCATAACCTAGGAGTGGTTTCAATCTGTTTCAATGACGTCCATGAAAGGAAGCCATATCCTGACTCTTAGATAACGAACTAAGGGTGCGGGGGATGGAGGGCGGTTGCAGACAAATGAAGTTACTACTCATATGGAACGTTATGGTGAGTACATAACTTCTTTATCTGAAGTAGTTAACTTAATTTGCTCTGCAACCTGTGGGACAGAGTCCCCAGCTACCAAAAACTTTGGAGGCCCTTATGGAAGGATATTCTGGAGCACTGTTGAGCCAAACGATGCACATCCTCTGGAGATCAAATCCAATTTGTAGTGTGTAATAAAGGTATGAGAGGAAGCCCAAGTAGCTGCCGAGCAAATGTCATCCAAGGAAACCTTTGACCAGAAGGCAGCAGAAGAGGCCATGGATCGGGTAGAATGAGCTCGTACTCTCAGGGGCTCAGGATGACCAGAGCTTTTGTAAGCTAGGAGAATGCACTGTGAAATCCATCCAGCTAAGGTTACTTTAGTAACTGGCTTGCCCAGACAAGATTTTGCAAAGGAAACAAAAAGTTGGTCAGATTTTCAGAGATCTGCGGTTCTATTTAAGTAAAAGCGTAACTGTCTGCGAACATCCAGACAATGAAGTCTGTATTCTCCTTTATTCTGAAAATTTGGAAAGAAAACAGGCAGATTAATGGTCTGGTTGATGTTGACTTCCGAAGCCACCTTGGGAAGAAAGGAGGGATTAGTCCTGAGGGAGACCCTGCCTTTATGAAAAATGATATTTTACTGCAAAGAGCATGAAGCTCTGATATTCTTCTCGCAGAAGTAATGGCAATCAGAAAAGCGTTTTCCATGATACATATTTCAAATCGACTGAAGCCGCGGGCTCAAAGGGGGGCCCAGTCAGAGCTTGAAGAACTAGGGTAAGATCCCATGGGGGGACTGGATCTTTAATGGGAGGTCTTTACAAAAAAGTTCCTTTCAAGAAAGCCTTGCATATTTTGGAGGATGCTAGCGGCCCTGAGCTGTTACCAACATGGTAGTGGGAGATAGCTGCCAACTGAACTTTAATAGTAGAAGCACTGGCTCCTTGATCAAAGGTATGTGAAAGAAAGTCTAGGACTGCTGGAATCGGAGCCGTAAAGGGATCTAAGTTCCTGTGCTCTGCCCAGATCGAGAAACGTTTCCATTTACTGTTGTAGATCTTCCTGGTGGATGGTTTATGGGCGGCCACCAGGATGGCCTTAAACGAAGATGATATAACGGGAGTCCTAGCCATCAAGGGAACTGGATCAACCAAGCTGACAGCTTCAGGTAGTCCAGATTGGGGGTCTTCAATCCTAAACGGTGAGAGATTAGATCCGGTTTGGGATCCAAAATCCAAGGAGGATGTACTTGAGACCACAGGTAAGGGAACCAGGTTTGGCGAGGCCAGAATGGGGCTATGAGGATAATTCTGCTCCCCAACCGACGAGCTTTCTGCAATAATTTTGTCATCAAGGGAAGAGGAGGATAAGCATACAGAAGACCGGATGGCCAAGCATGAACTAGAGCATCTCTGGGGGTTTCCCCTGGTGGGGGAATCAGAGCGAAGAATTCGCTGCACTTTGTGTTCGAAGGCGAGGCGAAGAGATCGCAGCAAGGTTGACCCCGTTGGAGAAAGATTTGTTTTGCTACTGCAGGGTTCAGAGACCACTCGTAAGGTGAGAGGATCGTCCGACTCAACCTGTCCGCTAAGATGTTTGACCGACCCGGTATGTGCATTGCTATGAGAAAGCGGTTGGTGGATATCGCCCATTCCCATACTCTCATTGCCTCCCTGCAAAGTGGATAGGATCTGGTTCCCCCCTATTTGTTTATGTACCAGACTACCGCCATGTTGTCTGTTTGAAGTGCAATAGTTCCTGGAGGGAGAAGGGGATGGAGAGCTTGCAACGCTAGAAGCACCACTCTCATCTCCAGGACGTTGATATGCAGTGAGGTCTCTGTGAAAGTCCACGTGCCTTGGACGGATCTGCCCATGCAATGCCCCCCCACCCGAGGAAAGAAGCGTTTATGGTCACCATGACTTGGGGAGGGGGTATAACAAAGGGACGGCCTTCTCGAAGGTCTCTGGAGTGGAGCCACCAAAGAAGCGATTCCCTGCAAATCCTGGTGAGAAGAATAGGTGTGGTCAGGGGTTGACAGATGATGGACCATTGCACTTGTAACGTCCACTGAAGGATCCTCATCTTGAGGCGAGCGAAGGGGGATAGATTGATGGCCGCTGCCATAGATCCCAGGGCCCTCAGGACTAGTTCCGCTGGTGGGGCTGACGATCGTAAGAGATCTAGAATGTGAAGGCTCAGATTGCGAAGCCTGTCCATGGTCAGAAAGACTCTGGATTGAGTAGTGTCTATCCTGGCCCCTATGAATTCCAGAATCTGAGTGGATTGAAGGGAGGATTTCTGAAGATTTATCGTGATCCCTAGGTGGCGGGCTAGGCGTAAGAAGTAGTCCCTGCCTGAGCAGAGTTGATGCCTGGTGGGGACGGTTAGGAGCCAGTCATCCAGGTACGGAAAGATCTGTATTCCCTGAAGCCTCAGGTGGGCCCCTACAACTGCCATGACCTTGGTGAACACCCTGGGGGCTGTGGTGAGACCGAAGGGTAGGACCCTGAACTGATAATGGCTGGCTCCCAGCCGAAAGAGGAGGAACCTTCTGGATGGTCTGTCCATCAAAATGTGGTAGTACGCATCCTTGAGGTCTATTGAGCACATCCAGTCGTTCTCCTGCAGAAGTAGGAGAATGGATTGAATAGTGACCATCCAGAATTTTTCCTTGGCAATTGACAGTTTCAGCGTTGACAGGTCGAGGATGGGTCGTAAATCCCCCGTCTTTTTTGGCACCAGAAAGAACCTGGAGTAAAAGCCTGATCCGGATTGTTCGGGGGGGACGCGCTGGATGGCTCTTTTTCTTAGCAGCCCTAAGATTTATGATGCTGCTCCTGCCTCCCTCTGATCGGGTGGGACATCGGGGAGTTTTGTTGCTTGGGGAGGGTGAGATAGGAAGGGGATTGAATATCCTCTAGATATGATTCGGAGCACCCAACGATCTTTTGTGATGGACTCCCATTTCGCTAGATGTTCCGAGAAGCGCCCCCCGACTGCCTCCAGAGAGGAGCAGTCGGACAACCCCTCAGGGCTGTTGCTCGGGTCGATCCAAAAAAGGTTCTCTCGACCCAAAATTTTTCGGGCCCCCTCTGCCCCTGGCCCGGCGTCCACCCTGCCCTCCTCTGCCTCTGAAGGACGAGGTATCCGGAGCGAAATGGGATTGTTAAGCTTTCCGGAACCACATCTTCTTTTGTCCTCTTTGGTTCTTGGAGCAGGACCTCTGAGAAGCCGAGAAGCGGATCCCGACGGCAGACAACGTCTTCCTGTCTTTCTCGCTCTGGAGAAGCGCATCGCGGACGGTTTTGCCAAAGAGTGTGGAACCGTCGAAGGGGGCGTTCGCGAAGGATGCCTTGAAAGGTTCCGCAAAGTCGCAGAGGCTGAACCAGGCCTGTCTACGTAAGACGACGCCTGTTCCACTAACTCTAGCCGCTCCCTCCGTAGCATGGGAAAGGGGCCGCACAGACGTGTTGGTGATTGACTTGAGAGTGGCCATTCAGGCCAAGAAGGTTCGCTTGTCCTCGGCCGACATGGACTCTGGGGGTGACGCAGCGTACTCTTTAATCAGGTCTCGCTGCAGCCTAATCACATGTGCCATATAATTCAGTGACCTTACAGAGAAAGTCGCTGAAGAAAACATCCGCTTCCCCAAACGGTCCATCATCCGAGACTCCTTGTCTGGAGGATGCACCGAGGAACTCTCCTGTGCTAATTCCTTTTTAGTGCCAGCTGCCACTACCATGGCATCCACTGGGGCACCCTTGCTCCAAACTGTCCTGTCCGTGGGAGGGCTGAGGATCCTGTCCGGTCTCTTAGGAATTGGTTTAACAGTGTCCGGTTCCTTCCATGCCCTGGTAATAATGAGGTCTACCAGGGGATCGGCGGGAGGGGACACCCAAGAGGTAGATGGGCCTGCGGCAAACGCCTCCAGAAACAGACTCATCCGAGGAAGGTTTTTGGGCAGACCACCTCCCTCTAATGCGTAACATTTCCATAATGTTTCTGAAGGAGACATCTTCCGGGGGTGACCTTGGGGAACCTTCCCCTTCCTCCAAGTCCGTGTCCTCTGTGAGGGACTCGGGTGAGTCCAAGTGCCTCCTCTTGCACTTCCGTTTGTGAGGGACCTCCGCGGGGGGGCTGTCCGAAGAGGCCTCACCAACAATGTCCTGTTCCCCTACGGGAACAATCTGGGACGTAGCCGCAGGCTGTCCCTGGGGCCGGATGATGAAGGACAGGCCCGTATGAGTGGGAATGGCGGGTGGATCCAAGAGCCTGGGGCCTCGAATCCCTCGAGAGGACCCTCTACACGACGTTGAAAGCCAACGGGGAACTGCTTTCCCTTGGATCCAAAAGCATTCCCCTCGGATCCGACGTGCGGATCGGCACCGAAGGTGATCTGACCGGATCCGAAAGGGTAGTGTGCCCCGACCTTGACAGAGCCGAAGGCCCACTGGCCCTCTTGGATCCGACGTTCAGCTCATGGCCCTGAGAGCTCGTATCCGAAAATGGATCTGACAGACTCGAGGGTACAGTCGGTGCCGAAGTAGGAAGCACTGTCGGCACCGACCTTACCCCGGCTCCGAAGCTAGTCGAATCTGACAGCTCTGAGCCCCGAAAGTGGGTCGGAGAAGGAGCGATGGGGGTGAAAAAAGGTGTCGAGCCCCCCCCCCCCCCCAGGAAGGCCACCTGGATGACCTCGAAGGCGACCGGGTCTCCTCCTCCGGCTCCGGGGAGAATCGTGGAGAACGGAGCCGAGAGGGGGAAGGCCGGAGACCTTCAGGGGAGAGGCAAGCTTTTTAGATGGTGGTGCCAAAGAGGTGGATTCGGACTGCCTTTTATGGCTCTGGTGCCTCTCCTTCTCTCTTTCTCTATCTTTTCTCTCTTTTTTCCTGCTCTCCCTTTCCTCCTGGGCCAAGGTGGGAGGGTGAGTCCCGGCCAGGGGATCAGGAGCGATAGGTGGGGCAGCCACAGCCGCGTCCGGCACCACCGAGGTGGAGGAAGCAGAGTCTAGGGGCAAAAGGCCCGCCAGAATGAGCTTCAACCTCCTATCCTTCAAAGCCCTGGGGTTGAAGGCTGCACAGATAGTACAGCCAGAAGAAAGGTGGTCAACCCCCAGGCAAAGGACACACCAAGTGTGACCATCCGCTGGAGACAGCTTATGGCTACACTCGGTACATTTTGAGAAAATGGCTTTAGGGCCTTCAGCCATTGTAAAAGAATAAAGAAAAGTAGGCCCACAAGCACACACCTTCACACACGCAGAGGGGGAAGGGGAATAAAACTAACTTAACTAAAAATTCAAGAGAACTACCCAAAAAAGACTACAAACTATAGGGGGAGTTCACACACACCAAGAAAAGGAAAAATCTGACAGAAATTGAAGTTTTTAAGACTGACTTACAGTACTATTGCTCGGAGCTCATTCTAGAGAAATTGAAGTTTTTAAGACTGACTTACAGTACTATTGCTCGGAGCTCATTCTAGAGAAGCTTATGGAAGCCGCAGCAAACGAGATCTGAGGGTTAGAGGGAGATGGCAGGGCATTATGGGTAGGGGGAGGAGCTTGGAGCTCGGATTTATTAACTTGAAAAGCTGCCAGCTAGGATCCGAGTCGGATCCGATACACACAGTTTGCAGAGCAAATGAAGTTAACTACTTCAGATTATATATTCTTCTAAGAAGAAAAAAAAGGTTACTGGCCCGAGCTTCCTCTGAAGATTGTGCGATCCGTTGCAGCGGCAAACTAGATCTGGGGTTGGTAGGAGAGCATCATGGGATAGGGACTGTGCCTCGAGCTACTCAAAGATCTTGAGCTTGGAAAGCGACTGACTCAGAGCCCATGGATCGGCTCCGAACCCACGTGTAAAGAACAAACGGCAAGAATGAACAACTTCACATTAAATATTTGGCCAAGTGGCACAGACGCTTTGCCATGACTGAAATGCTAAATGCAGTAAACTAGAAAATTAATCAACCAGGAGGAAGAAATTGAACAAGTCTATCATATTATGGAAGAAAGGGTAAAGTTCTGCGACTGTCTTGCAATCTGAAATTTATGAATACAGATCAACGAATCTCTACCTGAAGTACAGTTAAAGGAATCCTTTCCCCTGCTATCACTAGAGAACAGGTCCTTAACGCTCTCTCTAAGGCCAAGAAAACTGCATCACTGGGCCCAGACAATATCCCAGGAAGCTTTCTAAATAGCATGAAACATCATATATATCACGCCCTCTAGAATTGCTATTTAACTGTAGCCTCTAAACAAGCATCACGCCTTATGTATGGAGAAAAACAGTCATCCCTATGCACAAAGGTGGGCCATCTACAGACCCTGGAAACTACAGACCCATAAGTCTCACTAGTCTCAAGTGTAAAGCCATGGAAAGAATTATCATGGAAATGATCGATAATGACACAGAAAATCTTCAGACACTGGACCCAACCCAATTTAGTTTCATCAAGGGCAGGTCATGCCTACTCAACCTGGTGGACTTCTTTGAGATGGTCACCAAAGCAATGGAAGAGGGCAAAAGGCTTCACACTGTCTACCGTTATTTCTCCTACACTGCATATTTTGTTTTGTTTCAAGTTTTTTGTTCTTTTGGAGTTTTAAGAGATCTTCGCTACGGTCATTTAGAAAAGGATTTGTTTGCAGACAGTGAAAAACATCTAGCTAATCAGTGGGAGGACCTGAGAAACAGGGATTTAACTACAAATATTTAGAGGCATCTTTATTTCGATGTAGTGCTTGTTTGACTTGCTGTTTGCTGCCTAACTACTGCTGTTCTCTGTCTGCATTTGAATTTTCTCATCCAACAAACCTGCTGCTGTTGTACTCTTAAACTTGGTGGCATTTGGGTTGCCCATCCCTACAACAAATCTGATTTTAGACACTCCTCCTAGTCCCATCTCATCAGCTCATTCTAATGAGAACTGAGAGATCAGTTGGGAAGGCCCACCCTCTTCTTTTACTGTATATGTGCTTCTTCCTTATTCATTACATTATTTAGGTTTTTGTTGCATGTTCACGCAGTTTTAAGCTATACTTCATCTGCTGCATTTATTACTGCTTGTTAGTAGCCTGATTAAATAGTAATTGTTATTCTAAGCCTCTTAAGTCTTGATTTAAGCGCTTGGGCTCCAAATCAATTATTTTACATTAAGAAAGTTTGTGATCTATACTCTTGTGGCAGAAGAGGATAGCCTAGACCCTTCTGAGTTGGGAATTGCTGGTTGAAGATTTATTGCATCTGTTATCCTAAAAGTGTCTTAGTTCTGGTTCAAGCACTTGGGCTCCAAACCAGTATTTTCCATTAAGAAGGTTTGTGCGCTACACTCTAGTGGCAGGACAGGATAGCCTACTGTGATGCCCCTGCACTGGCCTAGTAATCAAGGAGCCTCAATCCTCACCACTGGCAACAGCTAGGGGACGTAAACACTGGGAGGATGACAAGTACACACACACAGTAAAATGCAATTTCCCACAAAGAGATCACAGTCAGTCTGGGGCTCGTTTCTTCCTCTCTCTCCAGATGCCCAATAAGACTCCCCACTTGCACAGCTATAGGGTTGAGATTTCAGCCGACTGGCCAAACTAAGACCTCTATCACCCTCTCTGTCCAACCAGTGCTTCGTGTCCCTACCCAAACACACACACACACACACACACACACACACACACACACACACACACACGCACACAGACACACACACACACACACACATACACCTGTGGAAGGCTGGTCCAGGTTTATTAGCTATGCTCCCTTTTGCCCAGACTATAAGGTAGTTCCAACTGCCACCAGCCAATTATCAGCTATTATAAGGCCCTTACAAAAGGTGTCCGATTCTACTGTGTAATGTTACTATTAAGCCAAATGGTAGTTTTGACCAAGTACCAGGCTATTAGGTGTTGCCTGTACAGTGTCACCAAATACATATGCCACTATTCTAAAAGCTTAAATATGTCTCACAAGTATCAGTCACAAAGATAGGTTTAAATATATTTAATAATAAATGATAAAAAACAAGATAATACTCAATCAACACAGTAATGTCAGAGTTCAAAATCAGAGGAAATATTTTAAAACAATATTGCAGAACAGTCTCAAATAAATACAGAAAACATTTAAACTAATCTTTATTTTATATATATATATATATATATATATATATATATATATATATCTATATATATATATATATATATATATATATATATAAATAAATAAAAGAGACACTATGCCCTAAATCTTACTTAAGAGCAAGTTCAGATGATGATGATGAGTGGATGTTCTTTCTAGTTCCAAGACAAAATACAAAATGCACAGTCTCTCTCTCTCTCTCTCTCTCTCTCTCTCTCTCTCTCAGAGACTTCTTAAATTAATATCAAACATTACTGCTGGACTAGCTTGGATGACATCACTCTGTCACCTGACTTCAGTTTCCAGGCTAAACAGAAACTAATACAATTTCACATCTCTGTGTTAAAAATACATATCTCTCAGATGTTTGCAGATCTTGGCAGAAGTAAAACAACAAAACATCTTGCATTTTAAACCCAGTAATCACTTTTCTTTCAAGAAAATACAAAAACATCTAGATCTAGACATTGTGTCTGCTTCTGCACTGAAACAGAGAGATAACATCTCTTGTTTATGGCCCAGCTATAAAGTAATTTAACCTCAACTATTCTTAAGTTTTGCATCTGTTCTAGGCATGGGGTAAGCATCTGACTGTGCGACTATTTAGTTTCAGGTCTATATTATAAGAGAGAAGTTTTAAATAGTCGAATACCATATGGGCGACACCATATGGCTGAATATTTAAAAACCTGCAAGTCTGAATGGAGACCGCCATAGGGAATTCTTCCCTTTACTTCAACGTAGTGCGATCTCGGAGTTGGCATATTTAAGTAGCGGGGGGGGGTGCATGGGGGCTTGCCCCCCTGCTCAGGGTGATCACGTAAGTTTTTCTTTTATTTTTACGTTTTTTATTTTGCTTTTGATGTTTTACAACTTTGCTGATATGGTGTTGCCCATATGGTGTTCAAAGTTGTAAAACTTCATTCTTATAATATAGACCCTTAATTTTATTTTATTTTATTTATTTATTTATTTGTTTATTTATTTATTTAATATTTGTTTACCGGGATAGTCCGACTGGATACGTGTCCATTTTCAGCAAAGGCCCAGGAAGAAAAGCTCCACATAGTCAAACATATAAAAGGTTACACAAGAAGTTAGAAAATAATTAAAATATATAAAAAAGTGGTAATATACCTTAGGGACTCACAATTCTCATGGATAGACATACAAAGGTTACACAAGAAGTTAGAAAACAATTAGAATATATAAAAAAGTGGTAATATATCTTATGTACATTAGTTTAGTAATGTTCCCTAGTAGGGACTCAGTTCTCATGGACAGACAATTACAAGTAAGATTGCAACTCACAGTTAGTCCCTAGTAGGGACTCACAGTTCTCATGGACAGATGCAATTACAAGTAAGACTGGATACATAGCATGGTGATGTAGTTAGATGTTATGATAATTACTGATTATGCTCTGATAATTACTGATTATGCTACTGTTTTATAACTTAATCTGGGTTGGTACATGGGCATAGCCAGTTCAATTTGCGATACTGTTTGAGGTTTTTTTTTTTTTTTTTTTAAGAGACTTTTGGAGGATTGTAGGGTTATATAGTTTAGCAATGCATTCCAGGTTTTGCCAACAAAGTTGGTGAACAGGGATTCACCAGCTGAGTTATTAGCTTTGTGGGTTGGGACCAGTAATTTGTTGGCTGACCGTAGGGATCTCAGGTTGCTATATGGCTTAATAATATTTATAAGAGAGGGGGTATCTTTAGGGTGGTACAGAACTTTGTGCGCTATTAAGAGTTGATTGAATTGAATTAAGCTGGGCAGTTCTAGCCATTCAAGTTGTTTCAAGTTCTGGCAGTGATGGGTTCTATAGGTGGAGCCAGTGGCGAATCTGGCAGTATGGTTGTAGCTATGGGACAGCTTACTTAGTTCAGTTTTATTAAGGTTTGAAAGTACAGGTGAGGCATATAAAAGAGTAGAGAGTAGGTGTGATCAGGCGATTTCAGTCCTAGCCAGTGGGGTTAAGAGTGTCTTGTTTCTATACAGTGATCAAAGCTTCTTATTGAAGGTCTGCACGATTTTGTTGACCTGTAGGTCAAATTTGAGATTACTGTCTAAGATAACCCCTAAAAGTTTAGTGTGTTGATCTGGGGAGATAGTGGTGCCATTGTTAGATGTGACAGAGAATGAAAGTGTGGCAAATCTACTAGTGGGGGTGAAGAGTAGAAGTTTAGTTTTATTGGGGTTCAGTAGTAGGCGTTGGTTGGCAAGCCAGTTTTCAATAGTGTTAAATGTATTTTGGGTTAAGTTTGTAGTTCGGATGGGGAGGTGGCTGAACAGAAGAGAGTGGAATCATCTGCATATTGAATACAGGTAGCTTTAGGGTAGCAGTGTGAAGATTATTGATAAAAATAGAGAAGAGTAGTGGGCCTAGTATGGAGCCTTGAGGGACACCAAGTGTGAGAGGTAGCTGACTGGAGAGTTTTCCCCGCCATAGTGCTGCCTGTTGTCTACCAGTCAGGTAAGACTGAAACCACTGGATAGTGTGCGTGTTGAGGGAAATGGATTTTAGAGAAAGAATGAGAAGTTCATGGTTGACTATGTCAAAGGCTTTTGATAGGTCAAGGAAGAGGGCGAGGTTAGCCTATTGTCATTTCTGTTATTGTTTATGGCATTACTAAAAGAAAGGAGGGCTGAGGTGGTGCTGTGGTATGGCCTGAAGCCATGCTGGGAGTTGGATAGTAAGTTATTCTGTGTAAGGTATTGCATTAGTTGCTTTTGTACACATTTCTCCATTATTTTGGCTAGTGGGGAAAGAATGGCAATGGGTCTATAGTTGGACATGTCTATTGAGCTACCACCTTTATGGAGTGGGATAACGTGGGATATTTTCCAGAGGGAGGGGATAGCATTTTCAGATAAGGTTCTGTTGATAAGGATAGATATGGGATATGCAATGGCATCTGCAGTGATTTGTAGGTACTCTGCAGGGAGGAGGTCAGCAGCGAGGGTGGTAGATTTTAGTTTTTTTAGGAGAATTTTGATAAAACTAGTGGATATTGGTTGGAGGCTAAATTCGGGATAATTTGTGGATAAATTAGGCGTGTGGTTTAAGTTTGTGGAGGTTAGGTGATTTGCTAGGGATTGGATTGTTTCAGTGAAAAAGTTACTATAAGTGCTAGCTTTGGTCTCTGGGGAACTATGGGTATGGTTAGCTGGGGTTGGGGTGGTAGAATGTCCTGGATGAAGTAGTTGATTTAAGCCTGCCCAGAACTTTTGGAGGTTGTTTTGGTGTTTTTGAAAGAGATTATGGTAGAAGCTTTTTTTATCCAGTAAAATAAATTTTTTGTGTCATTCCTGAGTTGACGATATTTTAGATGGTCAAGTGGGGCTTTGGTTGTTCTCCAGTTGGCCCAGGTTCTGTTTCTAGCTTTGATTTTAGATTTGGTCTCTTTTGTGAGCCATGGCGCTGTGTTAGATATAGACTTTATTGTACCTGCTGGAGCATGGGAATCAAGGATATTTAGGAAGTTAGTGTTAAAGAGAGTTACAGCCTCTTCTAATGGAAGAATTTTTAGTTTTGACCAGTCAACTGTTTGTAGTTTGCTTAGGAATATTGCAGTGTCAAGGTTTTTTCTGTTTCTCACTGTTTTATATTTGGTCTGGTGAGGGTTTCCTACCTTATGTTTTATGATATAGGTTAGAAAATGGTCGCTAAGGTTGCCAGGGAGAGTGCCAGCAGTATACAGTTGGGGTTGGTTGTTAACCAAGATCCAGTCCAGGATACTTTCCCTGTTGGTCAGTTTGTTTATCCTAGTGGGAGAGGTTATGGTCTGTTTAAACCCAGATAGGTTTATAGGAGTGAGGGGGGTTCAGATGAGCAGGGGTGGCATTCGGTGTTAAAGTCACCAAGAACTATGGTTTCTTGGGGATAATTAGTGGATAACTAGTACAGGATATTCTCTATGATATTTAAGTTGTTGCCTGGTGGAATGTATCCACAGACGATGTTTAAACATTTGTACTGGTTAATCTGTAATTTGGTTATGAGTTCAGCACTGTTGAATTGGGGTGATTGAATGGTGTCTCTATTAACAGAGTGTTTTTGTAAAGGACTGCTATCCCACCTCCTTTCCTAGTAGCATGGTCTAACCGGTGTATATTATATCCTGGGGGTAGTATCTCATTGTCGGTAGTGCTAGGTTTTAGCCAGGTTTCCGTAAGACACATAATGTCTGGGGAGTGGGTTGCTAGGAGGGTATGTAGGCTGGGAATCTTATTGTTAATACTTCTAATATTTAGGTGAAATGCTAGGAGGGAACTAGTGGGAGTAAAAAGGGGTAGCTTGACTGTGGGGGTTATGGTAGGGGAGTGGAGGTTATTGGGTGTGGGTGGGCCAGGGTTGGGATGAATATCCCCGTGTGTTATAAGGTTATAGTGACAGGATATGCTAACCTTTAGGAGTTTGTTTATTAGTTTTATATAGTCTTTGTCTTTAGGATTGTGTTTTGTGGTTTTACAGGGGTGATATATTATTGAGGGTCGTATATTCAGTTTGCTGGGGATGGCACAGTGTTTGGTGTTATGTGTGTAGTCGTGGGTGTCTGTTCGACCTTGTGGGTAGTGAATACCATGGTCAAGTATTTGATCGTAGGCAGTAAGATGGTAAAATAGAAACAGTATAGGCATTAGGGTAATTACTATTTTTTTACTTGTCTGCATTTTGTTGGGGGGGGCCACATTTGATGGTTGATTGTGCTAACAGGGTGTGGAAGAATTGAAGAGATGAAAAATGGGTGTGGGGAGGACTGTTCAACGATTGGATCTTAGTATGAGGGGAGTGGCTGAGCGTAGTTTAAATGTAGGAGTCGTGGGGCCGGGTGGGAATTGGGAGTAGGGAGGGGAGCAGAGTGAGCCCGAGCCCAGCAAGGGTGAGCGCAGTGGGGGTAACACTGACTCCAAGTATTTCACTGGGCTTATGGTATGTTAAGGTAACATTTTGGCTGTATTTAGATTTGTTTCCTTTTAAACCAAATTTTTAGGCTATTTTTAATCTATAGGTTATACACTTGCAGGATAAATTAACAGTTGCAGGGTATAATTGTCTGGGCTATGTGAGGGAGTACAGGGTGAAATTACTGTTGTAGCAGTTTAACCTGTTTGGGAAAAAATGGGGGTGGGGGAAGAGAGAAGGCAGTAGGAGTGGTTACAGAGGGACCTTGATTGACTCAAGATACCATACCGGAGGTAAGTTTAATGTAAGGGCCTAAACCCTGCACTCATAGTCTACACAGAACCTGGTGCTGCCATCCTTCTTTGGTAACAGCACCACTGGGGAGGCCCAGGGACTGCTGGACTCTTCAATTACCCCCTAGTTCCAACATTTCCTGCATCTCCTCCCTCAGAGTCTGTTTGACTCTCTCATGTACCCCATAAGGGGCCTGCTTAATAGGCCTTTGGGGTCCTGTATCCACATGGCGCTGCACCAGGTGGGTGCACCAGGGTTTCCCAGTGAACATGTCCGCAAACTCCTGTAACACTACTCAAATTTCTCGAACCTGGGTAGGGGATAACTACTGGGACATTGCTACCCCTTCCACTGAGGTGTCAGTTTGAGTCTCACTGAGGAGATCAGTCACCAAATCCGCCTCAGACTCCCCCTACCATCCACTGCAAATACTCAGCACAAGGGCCTCCTTATCATCGTAAGGTTTCATCATATTAACATGGTACAATTTGTGTCCCTGCCTCCTGCCTAGCAGCTCTACCATGTAGTTAACATCACTTACCTTCCTTACCACCTTGTAGGGTCCCTCCCAAGCTGCCTGCAGCTTGTTGTTTCTGACAAGAATGAGAACCACTACCTGCTGTCTCACAGCATACTCTCTAGCTCAAGCATTCCTGTCATATCAGACCTTTTTTGGCTGTTGCGCTTCTGCCAGGTTCTCCTGGGCCAAGCCCAAGAGTTCCGCCAAGCTAGTCCTGAGGTTTAGAACATATGCCATAACAGACTCCTTGTGGGATTCACACTCACCTTCCCACTCATCTTGAATCAAATCTAGAGCTCCCCTCACCCTATGCCCATACCGCAATCAAAGGGTAAAAAACTGTGGTTTCCTGGGGATCTTCTTTGTATGCAAACAACAGATGGGGCAAATATTTGTCCCACTCTCTCTTAAACTTGCCTGCAAATGTCTGAAGCATGGACTTGAGTGTAGAGTTTAACCTCTCAACAAGAGCATTAGTCTGGAGATGGTAGGGGGTGGTCTTTAGGTGCTTCACCCCACCGTGCTTCCACAGACAAGCCAGCAGGTCTGACATGAAATTGGCACCTCTGTCAGTCAGTATTTCTTTTGGAAAACCTACCCTGCTGAAAATTTCTAACAAAGCATTTGTCATCTTTTCTGCCTCAATGGAGGACATAGTCACTGCTTCAGAGTATCTGGAAGCATAATCTACCACCACCAAGATATACGTTTTCCCTGTGGAACTTGAGGTACTCAGAGGCCTCAAAATATCCATAGGTGCCCTCTGAAACGGCTCCTCAATCACAGGCAAAGGTATCAAAGGAGCTTTCACTTTGTCTCCTGCCTTGCCTATCTTTTGGCACTGCTCACAGATCCTGCAGTACCCTGTTACATCTCTGGAAATCCCAGGCCAATAAAAGTTCTGCACAATACGTCTCTTTGTACATTTTATGCCCATATGACCTGCAAAGGGAATATCATGGGCTATGGCTAGAAGTGCTAGACAGTAGGCTCTGGGCACTACCAACTGCTGTATTAGCTGACCCTCTAGCCCTCCCTCCGGGGTTCACTCTCTGTACAGTATCTCTTTGTCCCAGTATACAGATTCCCCCTTCCCTTGAGAATCAGGTGCCTTATTAGCTACCTCCTCAGGCCTTGTAATGTAGGGTCCGAGAGCTGAGCCTGTTTCAACTCTCTCTTTGTAACCCTTTCCAGCTCCCCTTCCACTAGAAGTCTGGTATCCTCTGACAGCGGTGCCTCACTGTCTGCCTGTGTACTACTACTCACCTCTCCCCTTGCAGTCACTCTCTCCAAGGAAACATCAGTACCCACAAGCAGCTGTGGCTCACCTTCAGTATCACTGCTACAGGGTAGCTCCCTCTCTGAAGTAACCACCTCACCAGTCCTGGCTGCACGTGTGTGGTCTGTCTGGGTCTCCCCTAGGCTACCAGACCCACATGCTTGTCTCCAAGCTTGACTGAGTGTAACTGTATGCACACACAGTATTGCATTATCAAAATCATTCCCTATCATTCCCTATCGGGACATCTGCAGGGATATCCTCAAACACACTTAATTGTTGGCTTCCTTTTCCACCCTTCCAGTCAAGGTGAACCTTAGCCAAAGGTATTTGGAATGGGGTCCCTCCCAAAGCTCTGACTGGAGTAGACTGCCCAAGCAAGTATTGCTTCTCTGTAACTATTGCAGGCTTCACAATGGTTAGGTCAGAGGCTGTGTCTCTCTTAGCAGCGGCCACTTTCCCATCCACTAAGATAGGATATAACCTCTTGTGGTAGTTTGGCAGCTTTGTTGACTCGAGACAACTTACTGCTGGCATTCTATCATTCCCACTTACTGGCTCTCTCACCTTTTTCCCCCACCTTGCCTCCATGGACATCTATATGCTATATGGCCCCACTGGTTGCATTTAAAACAATTAACCCTTGGTCCTGAACGTGTACCTGGACTAGTGGCTTCCCTTGCTACTGGCAGACTCTGTTGGGGCAGTCTGGGCTGCCCACCATGGGTTCCCTTAGACCCATGAGCAGCACTGGGTGTCCCTTTCTTGTGCAGTGATGCCCTGCTTGCTAGGTATATGTCTCCCTTCTTCCCCAACTCATCTGCAGTATTGCATTGTCTGTCAGCTAACCACATTCTTATGTCCTCAGGCAAAGTGCTAGGGGCTTGTTCCCTCACCTAAAGGTCTGCCAGCCCTTCAAAAGTGGTGACCTGACATCCACTCACCCACCTCTGAAAATAGGTTCTTAGTTCAGCAATATATTCACAAACACTTCCAGCTGCCTTGTGTCCATGCTCCCGAAACTTTTTTCTATAAACTTCAGGTGTTAACTTAAAGCATTCTAACAAACACATTTTGACTGTATTATAATTTAAGCAATCAGTATCAGACAATTTAGAAATGGCAGTTGCAGCTTTACCATGCAGTAAGGGGGTCAGGAACCGTACCCAGAGCCCTTGGTCAACATTATACTATTTACATACCTTCTCAAACATATAAATGAAACTATCAAAATTATCCCCCTCTGAAAATTGTGGAATAAATTTACTGACCTTTATTGCTTCTGGGGTTTGGATACTCCCTTCCCCATTGCTTCCATGACTATGGTGAAGAGTCAGCATCTCCTTTTCATGTTGCCTCTGCCTCCCCTTCTCCTCAGCCTCTAGACATCTCAGTTTCTCATTTTCTTCAGCCTCAAGACATCTCAGTTTCTCATTTTCCTCAACCTCTAGATGTCTCAGTCTCTCTGCTGCTTCTCTTTCCATATGCTTGACCTCCAGCTCAAGTCTCTTTAACTCCAGATGGATTTTTAAGACCTCTGTAGAAAGGATGGGCTGTCCATTCTCTGAGAGTTGTACATCTCCAAGGCCAGCCTTGATGTCCTCCTGATCACTGGTCTGCTATATAGCTGTGCCCAAAGCTCCAATAATTTCTGCCTTAGTCAGGTTGGCATGTACCAGTCCTTTAGCCTAGCACATCTCAGCCAACTGGCTCTTTGTCAGCTTGCCATACTCCTCTGCTGACATGCTTGCCTGCTCTCCCTGACTAACTAAGCTAACAAAAAATAAATAAATAAATAAAACAATTGTTAGGTGAAACTCTGAATGTTCACTGCATGGCTGATTGCGAGTACAAACACCTTCAGTGACCAGTGTACACAGACTGCAGGAATTCAATATCCACACCACTACAAGTCAATTAATATGTGATATAGATATCTCACCACTGTCAACCAATTAATACGTGATGTGGATATCCCACCACTGCCAACCAATTAATATGTGATGTGGATATTCCACCACTGTCCAATTAATATGTGACACCTCTGCACTTGCCCAGTAATTAAGGAGCCTCAATCCTCACCACTGGCAAAAGTGAGGGATGTGCACAATGGGAGGATGACAAGTACACACACAATAAAGTGCAATTTCCCTTAAGAGCACACAGAGATCACAGTAAGTCTGGGGCTGGTTTCTCACTCTCTCTCCAAATCCCCAATAAGACTCCCCACTGGTACAGCTATATGGTTGATATCTCAGCCAAGTGGCCAAGCTAAGACCTCCAGAACCCTCTCTGTCCAACCAGTGCTTTGTGTCTGTGCCCAAGTAGCTGACACACACACACACACTTTGAGATCTGATTGATATGCAAGCACACACACACACCTGGGGAAGGCTGGCACAGGTTTACTAGCTATGCCCACTTTTGCCCAGACTATAAGGTAGTTTCAGCCGCCACCAGCCAACTCTTAACAGCTACTATAAGGCCCTTACAAAGGGTGTCCAATTCTACTGTGTAATGTTACTATTAATCCAAATGGTAGTTCTGACCAAGCACCAGGCTATTAAGAGTTGCCTGTACAGTGTCACCAAATACTTATGCCAGTACTCTAAGATCTTAAATATGTCTCACAAATATCAGCCACAAAGATAGGTTTAAATATATTTAATAATAAATAATAAAAGAACAAAACAATACTCAGTCAATCAACACAGTAACTTCAGAGTTCAAAATCAGAGGAAATATTTTAAACAACATTGCAGGACAGTGTCAAATATATACAGAAAACTTCTAAACTAATCTTAATTATATTCCTATATATATCTAAAAGAGACACTATACCCTAAATCGTACTTACAGAGCAAGTGCAGATGATGATGATGAGTGGATGTTCTTGCTAGGTCCAAGACAAAATACAAAATGAACAGTCTCTCTGTCAGAGAGTTCTTAAATTAATATCAATCATTACTGCTGGACTACCTTGGATGACACCACTCTTTGTCATCTGACTTCAGTTGCCAGGCGACACAGAAACTAATACAATTTAACATTTGAGTTAAAAATACACATTGCTCGGATGTTTGCAGATCTTGGAAGTCATAAAATAATAAAACACTTTACATTTTATACCTAGCAATTACTCTTCTTTCAAGACAATACCAAAACATCTAGCTCTAGACATCATGTCTGCTTCTGCACTGAAAGTGAGAGATAACACCTCTTGTTTATGCCCCAGCTATAAAGTAACTTAACCTCAACTATTCTTAAGTTTTGCAAGTTAATCTTCTATGTTCCAGCAGGGCATGTTGTGTTTACATTCTTGAAGCTCAGTATATAACATACAGTTCTGTGTAAATCATAACAATATTCACAAATGACATAGAATCGTTTACAAAATTCCAGATAGTTGACCTGGCAGCATGACACCTATGCTCTTTTGTGCTGGGAATTGCTGGCGAAAGCTTATTGTGTCTGTAATTGCAAGTGTCTTTGTTCTGGTCTGTGATCTGCACTCTTGCATTACAGTCTACTAGATTTTTTTTAACTACTAGAGCATCTAGTTTGCTCATAGCTGAGCGTTGCTCATCAGTTGCTTGTCTTACTGACTTGTTCAATATTCAAGTTTTCCTCAATCCCCACTAGTAGATCAGTGGCCATGGATATGCACTTTCTGACTCTCTCTGTGGCCAGACTGGTTGAGATGGATATTCTGAGGCATTACAGCAACTGCATCATGTACACTGACAAACCACTTATTCGTAATAAAACAGATGGTGTATGCAAAAGCTGTAAATACACCTTAATGCTGGAGGCAAAACTCTCTCATACAACCAAAACTACTCCTACACAGATTGCCAGTGACATATGCACCACGTCTACTGCAGAGATTAAAGACCCTACACATAAAATTACTTATGCTGAGGCACTTACAGGTAATCTTCCTAAAACACTAAGACCTCTTGCACAGTACAATCAAAGAAAGGGTCCTCAGCCACCATTTAAACACTCCATTAAAACACCATCAGCAACTACACACGCCTCCATTGCTAAGCCCTTAAGACAAACCAGCACACAGCCAAACTTCCTGGTCACTGGTGATTTTATAGTGAGGCACACTGAGGTCTCCTCTTACCAGACTGAGTAAGGAGAGCTCACAGTTAGCTCCCTTTCCAACACTAGTGTAATGATGTCAGGTATTGCCAGCTATGCCAGAAGTAGGGCACTGGATGAGTAACATATGCCAGGACAGCTAGCTGGAATTTAGTGAAGAATTATATGTTATTTGAATATCAAACTGATTTGCACAGATGCTTGTGTTAACAATGTATTTGTAAAGTTGTTTGTGTTAAAAATGTATCAACAGTAGGTCCTGTTGGACAGAAAAGAAAAATACATGCATGCATTAACTAAATGTATCCACTGTAACTGTTGAAATCAATATATTGTAACAGAGGATACTAGAAGAGAAGAGGCTACTCACAGTCCAGTTGCAGCTAACTTTGAAAAATGCTCTTCTGAAATTAAATTACTTGGCTTAGGCTATAAAGATTGTATCTTACAGTTCTCAGTGCAGCCAGAGACATAAAGTCTGTACTAGGAAGCTTTCTGTATTGTCTTTGCAGTGAACCAATTGCTACTGTGGAAGGGTAGAAGTTTGAAATTATTTTATGACTTCCAGAAGCTGCAACACATCTGAGCAAATCTGTGTGTGTGTGTGTGTGTGTGTGTGTGTGTGTGTGTGTGTGTGTGTGTGTGTGTGTGTGTGTGTGTGTGTATTATTGACACTAAGTCCTGACAGTTTCTACCAATGTGGGTAGCATGGGAACCAGAAGTCAGATGACCAGATATATGTGATGCCATTGTGTAATCTAGGACAACAAATGATGTTTAATACTAAATGAGACTGAAGTCTCAGCACTCTGTTTTTGGAACCTGACACAAAAAGATCATTTACCTACTTCATCTTGCCTTGCTCTAGTAAGTGAACCAGGGAATACTAATTCTTTAGATCAGTCAGAAAAATATAGTGAGATTAATTAAGTACTGTTTTTCTGTATCTGTGTGAATCTATTCATCTGTGTTATTTTAATATTTCCAGTGACTGAAACTCTAGTGTTTACTACAAATAGATATTTAATATTTTCATGTTCTTTTATTATTTATTACTAAATATATTTAAACGTTTCATTGTGGCTAGTCCTTTAGAGAATATTTTAACCTTTGAGAGTACTCATTATCTATTTGGTGACTCTGTGGCCACTCCTGAAAGCCATTCTGCATTGGCCAAAATTATATACTATACTATACCATATACTATAATTTGTATTAATTTTAATTTCACTCCGTATAATTGGGTATGCTTGTAAGCGCCTTAGAATTGCTGGCTTTTAAGGGTACGGTGGCAGTGTAACTACCTTATAGTTGGGCAGAAGAGGGGCACAACTAGTAAAGCTGTGCCAGTCCTTCCCAGGTGTGTGTGTGTGTGTGTGTGTGTGTGTGTGTGTGTGTGTGTGTGTGTGTGTGTGTGTGCGTGTGTGCGTGTGTGTATGTGTGTACGTGCACGTGCTTGCTTGTGTGTGCGTGTGTGTACGCGTGCGCGCTTGCGTGTGTGTGTGTGTGTGTGTGTGTGTGTGCGTGCATGTGTGTGAAATTCAAATCTCCAAGAGGGCCTGTGCCAGCTGCTTGGAGAAGGGACATGAAGCACTGGTTTCACAGAGAGAGAGAGGGAGAGAGAGAGAGAGAGTGGGGGAGGACTTGGCTTAGACACTCAGCTGAGGACTCATCTCTATAGCTGTGCCAGTGGGGTGTCTTATTGGGGATCTGGAGAGAGAGGGAAAAACAGCTCCTTGACTGAGTGTGTTCCCTGTGTACTGTTAAGGGAAACTGTGCTTGATACATAAAGCTGCATCTGGAAATACTGGGTGCATCCATTTTTGTTCCAAGTGAACATCCCTCTCCAGTGCCAGTGGTGAGGATTCAGGCTCCTTGATTACTGGCCGAGAGTGGGGATGTCACAGCTAGGATCCGTCAAGTCACACAGGCACTCAGGTCATTGAACCACAAGTACCAGTATGGCTCTGTCATAGTCCATGTGGGTGTTAATGACCTGAGGCTTACCTCGTTTGACTATATGAAGCAAGGCATGATCCCACTTGCTGATTATGCCTCTCAGGCAAGTATGAGCCTAGCACTGAGCAGCATACTACATTGTCCAAGAATGATGCCATGTTACCAACAGAAAATGATTGATTTTAACAACTGGCTTAGCTTCCAGTGTCAATCTAGAGGGTACAATATTTGACAGCCTGGGAGGACATGGTTAACAGACCATTCTGCTTTGCCAGGGATGGTCTGCACTTATTCCTTCTAGGCTTTCGGATACTGGGAAATATCTTTTCTACCCCCATAGTGCCTTTTTAGGCAATGCCAAACTGATAAACCTACCAACTTAACTGAACCTCTGAAGGAATATCTCAAGGTGGTACTGCTCAATGCTAAAAGTCTTAACAAGAAACTCCACTCCCTGCAAGCCTTCCTCTCCCTGGAGAGTGTAGACATCTGTGTAGTAATGAAGACATGGTTTAAAGTACTCCAGCAATGCAAGGTTATAATGCCTTACACACCTTTAGATCAGCTTCACAGGAGGGAACTAAGGTGGAGGAGTCTCAGTCTATGTTAAGACCAATCTCACATCAAGACTAGTTAACGTGTACGACCCGTAGAACTCATACATGTACAACTCACCATAAACAGGATGTCGCACCATATCCTTGCAACATATAGGTCAACCTAAACAAGTGGATAGAGAATACAAAATTTACACCAAGCCTGGCATCCATGTCATCTATGGACAGAGTAGCTTATAATGCCTGGCCCTCAATGTCCTATTTGGATACAGGACATCATTATTCTTTTGGGAAAGCTTGGCTAGGCTTATAAGGGCCCCCTGGGTCATTAACCTAGTACCAGTCTTTCAATCTATGACACAATACCAAACTTGGGTATTGTTGACAAACGTAAGCAGTTAGATACAAACCCTTATGTCACCCAGTGGATAGCCAGCTGGCTCACAGACAGGACCCAGCAAGCTAGAATTTGGGAGTCCACCACTACAAAGAGTCCAGTCACAACTGGAGTGCCTTATAGATCGGTCCTGGCACTCCATTTTAGCATTTACTTCTCTGAAGTCAATGCTAATGTCAATGGTCTTTGGCTGACTAAATTTGCAGATGACTGCAAATTACAAGCTGTCATTCAATCACCAACTGACACAAATGTTCTCCAGGAAGGGCTGACACACAAAAACAAAAGGAATCAGACCCATGGACTAAAGCTAAATGCCAATAAATACATAACAGTATCCTTCAGGAAGTCATCCACCCATGGTAACTATCTTACTGACAACACATCTCTAAGAACTGACCCAGTAGTTGGACACTTGGGGACACACACAGGCAGTAATCAAGCCTTTGACGATCACATGTCTACAGTAGTCAGGAAATCATTCTGTGTTGTTCAACTTATAAACAAAGGTATGGCATCTAGGTCGAAGGAAGTCATTGTTCCACTGCATTCGGCATTCATCAGACCTGTCATTCAGCACAATGTCCCTTTTTGGTATGTACCTAACCAGGCATATCCAACAACTGAAACATCTACAGAGATTCATCACTAAAAGAATAAAGGAAGTAAGTAACATGTCCTGTGCAGACCGACTCATGGCCCCATTCCCATATTCCTTCTTCTACAGGCTGTTGAAGGAAGATCTATGCCTAGCATACAAGGCACTATCAGACCCGACTCTGATGGACCTCCTGCATATCAGCAAAACAAACTACAGAAGAATTATCCATTATAAAGATGTAAACCTTGTCTGTGATTCAAATAAGACATGTTGGAGAGACAGGTATGTATCCTAGAGACTACCCCTTCTCTGGAACAGGCTCCCCATCTATGTGAAACAGAGTTCCTCCCTAACCCAATTCAAGTGTAACTTGGACAACTGGATGGAGAACAGGAAATTAATCCCTGGTCTGCCACACTATGTCTCTAATAGACACAGGGAGCTTGTAAATGGTTCATCTCCCAGGACCCTGCTTACACTTATCAAGGGTATTAAAACTTGTCAGAGATTTGGGATGCATGGCTGGGCTTAAAAAGGCCCTTGTGGTAGTTAGTCAAGTAAACACTTATGAACATAAAATTACAAAAGCAGGAAAAAACACATTTTATATTAAGAAATAAAGAAATGTTTACCGAAATGCATGGAAAAGCTACACTGACAATAAATAACACAGAGTCAACACCTGAACTGAAAGTCAGAATGAAACCTTAGAGAGTACCAGAGTCATATAAAGAATTACTAAAAGAAGTTTAGAAGATGTTCAGATAGCTAGTACCATACCAGATGAGTCACACAGTGAGTGCAGCACCTCAGTAGAGCTATCTCCTAAACCTAGTGGAAGTGTCAAACTCTGTACTGACTTTAGAAGACTGTATAGCATTTCAAGGTTTGATGGCTATCTCATGGCCAGAAGTGACGAGCCGACAGAGAACCCAGGAAATGTAGGATATTTAACAACATCCAGCTTGATAAATGGGTAGTGATAGATACCACTTCCCTCCTTTGCAAAATAAAAATCAACTTTTGTAACACATGAAGGTTTTTTTTAATAATCAGTGTTACTATCTGGTCTACACAGAGCTACAGCCACATTTCAAAGACAAATAGATAAAGTACTAAAGCCCCAGCATGGTATGGAGCTGCTGCATACCTAGATGACATGGTCTTCCATTCAGACTGGGAGTCTATAAAAGTACTGTCTGTGCTAGACTGTGTATGACACGCAGGTGTAACTGATAATGCTAAAAAAGGAAACTGTGCATGGCTGAAGTCAAAGATTTGAACCTTAGAGGAAGAGGGGTGCTGAAACCTGAACTAGAGAAAATATTGAGTATAAAAATGGTGTATAACCTCTTCTTAAAGAAATGGATTAATTGGGTACAAAACAAAATTTGTGACGTTTGCAATTACTGCCTCCTCTTTTACAGATTTTTTGCAAAAGGAAAAGCTTCAAGCAACAAACAATGGTCTCTTAAGGCAAAAAGAGCATTTAACAAACTGAAAAGATTATCAGATTCTGAATCAGTGTTCATGAATCCTGATTTTTTTGTCTGTATAAGTATGTGTCAGAAGCAGATTTTACAGCTGTATTATCCCAGGATATTCAAGGACAACAGCACTTTGTGTAGTACACTAGTCACACATCCATCCATCCATCCTCAACCCCTTTATCCCATCTTTGGGCATGGGGTTTGGGTGTCACTTCAACAGTGACAATCATCTACAGCCAAGGTTTACAGCATCGGGTGGCTAGCCCTGCTGCAGTGGTTCATCCGTACCACTCACTCGCATACACACTTGCACCTACAGCCAATTTAGAGGGTACAATCCACCTACTGCATGTCTTTGGAATGTGGGAGGAAAACGGAGCATCCAGAGGAAGCCCACGCTACCACAGGGAGGACATGCAGACTCCTCACTGAAGGCACCACAGCTGAGAATCAAACCAGAGAACCTTTAGTTGTGAGGCGACAACACTAACTGCTGCACCAACACAGCCACCCCATTAGTCAGAGTTAAATAATACTAAGAAAAAATACTCAGAACTGGAAGGGAATGCTAAGCTGTGAAGTGTTTTTTTTTTTTTTTTAATTTAAAGTACTGCTTGTTAAGGTATGTGTATGCCGCGGTGGTACGGCGGTAGCGTTGTTACCTCACAGCAAGAGGTTCTCCCATTCGATTCTCGGCTGGGCTTGGGAGTGCCTTCTGTGTGGAGTCTGAATGTCCTCCCCGCGGTTGGGTAGCATTCGAAAGACATGCGTGCATAAATGGGCGTGCCTTCGTTGAAGGTTGGGCGCCGAGCTGGCACCTTGGCGTTACGTAAAAATCTACTGCCAATCATTAGCGGACCGGAGTTCCGCTGTGGCGACCCCTTACTGGGAAAAGACAAAAGACAAACAACAACAACTTGTTAAGGTATGCACTTTAATCTAGTGACAGATTATGCCCCACTCCAAGGGTCGAGTAAACAACAGGATGGCAAAACAAAAATATGTCAGTGGACACTATCTCTAGAACCTTTACAGTATACTGTCATTCATAGACCCAGGGTACCTAACAAAAATGCTGGCGGGCTGTCTAGCAATTACACCTCATTTGTACTAGTCTAAAGCCGATATGTTTTTTTGTCCTGTAAAGGGCAGCTACAATATCCTGTAGGCAAAAATGTGGGGTGGGGTTATAAATGTGTCTTGTGCTATGAAAGTCTCAGAAAACAGTCAGGCAATTATTTGCATTAGATATAATAATGACTGCCAATTAGTTCTGTCAAAAATGTTATAACCTGGAGGAGGAAAGCCAGGAAGTTGGTTCCTCAGTCAAGAGGATCATCTCTGGGTAGAACAGGGGCTTTGCCTACAGATTTACACTTGCTGGAGTTAAATGGCCCAGTTCAGATCTGTTATGGATGTGGCCTGAAGGAAGACCAAGCAAAAACATTCTGGGGAGCTGGAAGGAATGCCTAGTCAGTCCCTCTAGCTGAGACCTTTGCTTTCTATGCTATGCAGCCTGTGGCTGAAAGGGCTATGTGAGACTGAGCCTGTGTAGTAGAGTTGCCTCTGAGGACTTAAAACTGATATATATAAGGTACTCTGTAAATATTATAAACAATTTCAAAAACTCTTCTGCAAAGCCAACGTGGCAAACTTTTTGTTTCATTCTTCAAATCATTTTTATGTTCTTTTTTTTTTTCAAATTTATACCTCGAGTATTTTAAAGACATACCCCAAACAATTTCCAAGTGCACTCAGGCCTTCAATAATTCCTTTAATACGTTACATGCTGATAACAAAACTCATTAATTTACACACCATCCACAGAAAATGCACATCATATTTTCTTACAAAATATTACCTTTATATCATTACGAATGATATAGCGAATATCCTGAAGATTTATACAGCGGTCTTGATGTTTAACTTGTACTCCCATTCTTACAATGTCATAATATGGCTTGGGAACTCTTGCATCTACTTCTAATCCACGTCCAGAGGATAAGATATTTTTAATGACTGAGCCATCCACACCAAACCAAGGAACAGTTTCTAGAACGTCAAAAAAAATACAGTGTGCAAACTAGAGACTTCAGCAACATACAACTGTAAAAGCATGATCTATATTTTTAAAACGAATAGGTAGCACCACCAATGTTAATAATAAGCATAAAAATTTAAACATACACTTTGTCCACTGAAAGAACTAAGGTTCATTTTCCAGCATTCATTTACATTAAATATTATAATGTACTTGGCATTAGCAAATGTTATTATGAGTATCAAATCCAGAAATGTAGTCTGGACTGGCACAGGAAATAACTTCTAGCATATACAAATGTTTCCTGAATGCATTTTTTCTTTTATAATTTTATAAATTACCTCATTTGGTTGGAATAAATTCTAATGTGCAAAACCACAAGAAGTTTGCTAGTATATCTGTGAGAAACTCAACTGAGCACATAACTAAATATAGACTGATATATCTGTATGACGGAACATCTGTTTGTTCGATAAAATTTAGCGTGAGAGACTGCACAATTGTCAGGATTGGTAAATATGCCTCTTCCCCAACACTGCAATCTTAGTGTCACATATTGTAGATGCTGCAAGGCTTTGTGAGCTTACAACAATTTGGCCTAGTGCCTTCATGCTTTAATACAAATAATAGATCGCTATGCCCATCAATAAAAATGTTATGGCATAAAAAGGAAGTCTTCAGAACTGATATTCATTTTTTTGCAATTTCTAGACTAATTTAGCAATAAAAAATACATTTAATTTATTATCATCCATTGCTATGCAATTATATATTAAACTTTTAACACACAGATAAAGCTGACTTTTCTTCTTACAGATTACACATACAATTTTTATTATCGGGCTATGGATATGCCTAAATAAATTCTAGAATCTATTAAAATGACAGCTAATCATAAATCTAGAACTGCTCATTATTTTTGTTTTACTTTAACACACAAAGTACTGGTTCAGTCAAAGTTCTTACTGTGACCACAGATATGCAATTCAATACAATATACGCTACAAAATATTTTTTCTTCTTAAACTTGCTAGCAGGTAGTCTCCTACACAGATGTGAAGTATTCAGTACAGGAAAACAGTACACAGATGCACGAACATTCATTTTTGTTACACATGCAACAGAGTAACTAAGTTGTTATTCTATGTGCATATAGTTGCTGGAAAAGACGAGTATGTTATAACATGAAACAGAGAAATTTTTGCACACAATTAGTTTATTGTTACAGTAAAAACATATAAGACAATAGCTAGGATTCATAGATAAGCAATGCATGCTACCACAGTGCTAAATATCAGGAAGCTTGTACTGCATTGCAGCTCACAACTAATCACATATCTAATGGGGCGTGTAAAAGCACCAGCATATTAAAGAAAGGACTACATAGTAAAAATAGAAGTTATGTTCTTACCATAACGTTCCATGTTAGTTGTCTTCTTCTCGCCTTCTTCTTGCTGGATGGGTTCGGAGCCGACCTCGGCTCCGACTCGGCCACTCTAAAAGCTCGAGAGTTGGTTCCACCGGCTCGAGGCTCCCCTTATATCCCACAATGCTAGGTGTGAGTTACCTCAGATCTCGTTTGTAAGCTAGACCCAGCTTATACTAGTAACAGAATAACTATAAACAAAGTCCACCTCTATAAACCAGGGAGAAGAGAAGGGTGACCTACATCCTGATCCAGGACAATATGCACAGTAGCATATACCTAAAGTAAGAGGTGGTAGAAAGAGAGGTCACAATCAACACTCCTCTAGGTCTGTCCAGGCCAGGGGAAGGAGGGTGGGGCCTTAAGAAGAAGGCGAGAAGAAGACAACTAACATGGAGCGTTATGGTAAGAACATAACTTCTATATGTTAAGTTGTCTATCTCGCCTTCATTCTTGCTGGATGGGACCGTCCCTAGCACCTTGTCCCGGGTGGCCTAACGGAACAGACTCTTGAGAACAGTGGAACCAAAGTTAGCTCTATGCCTAGAAGCTAAATCCAACTTATAATGAGAAATGAAAGTGTGAGGAGTAGCCCAAGTAGCCGCTGCACAAATGGTGTCAATAGGCAGTCTGTCTTGGAAGGCTATAGAAGTAGCCAAAGCTCTGGTGGAATGGGCTTTAGGTTTGTTAGGCAGCTTTTGGTGTCTAATTTCATAAACAAGGGAAATCATAGATGTTAGCCATCTAGATAATGATACCTTTGAAACTGAAAGTCCCTTTCTGCCTTCTGCATAGGAGACAAACAGCTGGTCAGATTTTCTGAATTGTTTGGTTCTATCCAAATAGTACCTTAACTGACGATGAACATCTAGCCAATGCAATTTTTGTTCAGACCTATTGGAATATTCTGGAAAAAACACAGGAGGTCAATGCTTTGATTTAGGTTAGGCGAGGCTATCTTAGGCAAAAAGGACGGGTTGGTTCGTAAAGATACCCTGTCCTTATGGAACAACAGATAAGGAGGTCGACAGCTGAGTGCATGAAGTTCTGAAACTCTTCTAGCTGAAGTAATAGCTACCAGAAAGAGAGTCTTCCATGATAGCAATTTCAAAGAACAGGAGGCTGCAGGTTCGAAAGGGGGAAGAATCAAAGAACTAAGAACTAAATTTAGGTCCCAAGGAGGAGGAGGATTTCTTATAGGAGGTCTGAGTAGAAAAACTCCTTTCAAAAAGGCTTTGCAAAGCTTGTGGGACATTATGGCAGACTCTGAAATACCCACATGAAAGTTAGAAATAGCTGCCAGTTGAACTTTAAGAGTAGAAGGAGATGAACCTGCATGGAAGAGTTCAGCTAGAAAATCAAGGACCATTTGGATGGAAGCAGTGAAAGGATCTATGTCCCTTCCTTGAGCCCAATAGGAAACGTTTCCACTTACTCAAATAAATCTTTCTAGTGGAAGATTTATGGGAAGCTATCAAAATATCTCGAACAGAGTGAGATATTTGAGGAAGCCTGGCTAAGGTTGGAATTGGAGGAACCAAGCAGTGAGGTTCAGAGAGGGAAGGGCGATGAAACTGACCCGACTGATGGATCAAAAGATCTGGAACTAGGTCCAGATGCCAAGGTCGCTCAACAGAAAATGATACAGAAAGGGGAACCAAACCTGTCGAGGCCAGTAAGGAGCAATGAGGATCAACGAGGCCTTCTGAGCGATAGCTTTCTGTATCACTTGAGAGATTAGTGGGAAGGGAGGAAATGCATACAGAAGTCCCGGGGCCAAACTTGGACTAGAGCGTCTCTGCTGGGCTGGCCTGGTAAAGGGAATAGGGTGAAATAATCTCTGCACTTGCTGTTTTGGGGAGTAGCAAAAGGTCGCAGCAAGGCTGACCCCACTTGAGAAAAATTTCTCTCACAACAGAGTCTTTCAGAGACCACTCGTGAGGCATGAGGATAGCTCTGCTCAACTTGTCCGCGATTTGATTGGACTTCCCGGGGATGTGCGTTGCTATCAGAAACCGCTGAGAAGAAATCGCCCATTGCCACAGTCTGAGTGCTTCTCGACACAGGGGGTAGGACCTGGTTCCGCCTTGTTTGTTGATATACCACACTACAGACATATTGTCCGTCTGGATTGCTATCGTTCCCAAGGGAAGAGAGTCTTGAAGGGCTTGCAACGCTAAAAGCACTGCTCTCATCTCTAGAACATTTATGTGCAAGTGGCATTCTTCTGGTTGCCATGTGCCCTGGACAGTTCTGCCCTGATAATGCCCCTTCCACCCGATCAGGGAGGCGTCCGTTGTCAGTGTAGCAACCGGAGGGGGAGGAACAAAGGGTCTTCCCAATAAGAGCTGAGGGGAAGACATCCACCACAGAAGATGATTCCTGCATGTTTGCGTGATCATAATGGCGTGGGACATCGGAAGTTGCTGGTATGACCATTGTGTGAAGAGCATCCATTGAAGGATTCTCATGTGGAATCTGGCTAATGGAAGCAAAGGTATGGCAGCCGCCATAATCCCCAATACTTTCAGAACTAACCTGGCTTTGACTCTGTTGCTGCTGAAGATGAGCGAGACCAGTTTTTGTATGTCTGTTATTCTCTGATCTGTTAGCCTCGCAGACATGATGACTGTGTCTAGAATTGCGCCTATGAAGGTAATAACACGACAAGGCGACAAAACAGACTTTTCGCAATTTATTGAAATGCCTAAGTTTTGACAAGTGCGAAAGGTGTAGTCCCTGGCTGTGAGAAGAAGATGCTCGGTGGGAGCTGTAAGGAGCCAGTCATCCAAATATGGAAACACCTGGAATCCTTGACGTCTCAGGTGAGAAGCTACCACTGCCATACATTTGGTAAACACCGGGGGCAGTGGTGAGTCCAAAGGGCAGGGCTCTGAATTGAAAATGACTGGTTCCCAGCCTGAAGCGGAGAAATCTTCTGGAGCGTCTGTTCATTTTTATATGATAGTACGCATCCTGAAGGTCTATAGAGCACATCCAGTTTTTTCTTCCCAATAGGGGAAGTATGGACTGTAGCGTGACCATCGAAATCGTGTTTTCTTGACTGACTTGTTCAAGATACTGAGATCCAAAATTGGTCTCCAGTCCCCTGTTTTTGGAACTAAAAGAACCTGGAGTAGATTCGGATCCTTGCTGGTCTGCTGGAACTGGTTGAATTGCTCTTTTGCAAGCAGTTTTGAAACTTCCAAAGCTGCAAGATCCCTTTGAGCGGTGGAACATCTGGAAGGGATTTTTGATCGGTTTGGAATGCAAAGAAAGGGAATGGAATAGCCTTCGGAAATGATGGACTGTACCCACTTGTCTCGTGTTAGGGATAGCCAGGCTTCTGGGTACAGTGACAATCTTCCCCCGACTGCCTCCGAAGGTGGACAGTCGGGCAACACCTCAGGGATGCTGAAAGGGCTTATCGGAGAAAGTTTCTCGATTGCCCTGGTTCTCGGACCCCCTGCCTCTAGGGCGACGTCTACCATTGTTGTTCCCCCCTCTGCCTCTGGCGGGGAACCGACTCTGTGCGTCAGGCGAAATCCCTTGAGATTGTTTGCGGAACCACATTTTTCCACTTTTCTGGCCCTTGGGGTAAGGCCTAGAAGGAGTAGAAAAACGGACCCCGACGGCAGAAAGAGTCTTGCCATCAGTCTCGCACCTAGTCAAGGTTTCTTTCACTTGAGGACCAAAAAGAGATGATCCATCAAACGGGGAATTAGTGAACGACGTTTTAAAGGGGTCCGCAAAGTTGCATAACCGCATCCAGGCATGCCTACGTAAGGCCACTCCTGTTCCTGCGGCCCTGCTCGCTCCATCAGCCGCATATGAAAGGAGGCGCATGGAGGAGTTAGCTATGGAGTTCAGGGTAGCCAGCTGAGTGTTCATCTTGTCTTGAAAACCCGCAGCTGTAGGATCCTTCAACATATCACTCGCTTCTTTGATCAAGTCCCTTTGAAGACAAGTAAAATGGCATAGGTAGTTCAGCGAACGCATTGCAAAGGTCGCTGACGAGAACATCCGCTTCCGTACCTGTCCATGGACCTAGATTCCTTGTTAGGTGGATGGACAGGCACTGAAGGATCAGCTAGTTCCTTCTTAGTGGCAGCAGCAACCACCATAGCATCCACAGAAACTCCTTTTGTCAGAAACTGTTTATCTGCTGGTGCTGTAATGAATTTTGAGGGTCTCCTGGGAGTGGGGTCCACTGAATCAGGAGCCGTCCATGCCTTTTTTGCTACCACCTGCATGAGGGGTCAAAGGGGGGAGACACCCAGGAGGTGGAAGGACGAGAGCCAAACGCCTCAAGGTACACAGATTCATCCTCCGAAGGGTTGAGGGCTGGCCAATTTCCCCTCTGCTTAAGGATTTCTAGAATGTCTGCAAATGAGACATCTTCAGAAGGGGAACGGGGGGAACCCTCGGAATCCTCTAAATCTGTCTCAGAGGTGACGGACTCAGGTGAGTCTATGTGTTTCCTCTTACACTTTCTCTTCCGAGGGGGCTCTTCTGCCAAATCAGGAGAGGCCTCGGAAGAGGATGAGATCCCCACAGGGGATTCCTGAGAGCTGGCTCTCTGCGGTCCGGGATGAGGGAGTGAGTCGACTTGACCTGAGGCACCGAAGAGGGAGGGGGACGGAGCCGACTGTGGAGTAGAACCAGGTTCTAACACACTCCGCATGACCTCGAACGCACCCCTGTCAGGCAGAGCCAGAGGTCCCCACTCCGAAAAGCTAAAAACCTCCCTCGGCACCGACAGTGATGGCTCCGAGGCTGATGTCGGAGCCGAACTCACCAGCGCCGAAGCCCCGAGAGGGAGAGCGGGGTCGGACAAGGGTCCGATGCCACTCACCCCCTCGGAGCCGACGATGGAAGTCCGGCGCCGAGATTCTTCTAAGGAAGAAATCGGAGCCTACGATGGAGCCGAAGACATTTGTATCGGCTCCGACGCTACCACAGTCTCGGTTCAGCGCCCGGCTCCGAGCTCAACGGAGTCGGAGGAGGAACATAATGAGGGATAGGGTCAGGCATCGACTGATGAGTCGGGCTCTGAAGCATTTGGGCCAGTGCCTCGGACTTAAGAAGTCGACTCACTACCCTCTGAAGGTCATGGTCCGACAGCCTCGATGACCTAGAGGAGTGAGATCTATGGCTCCGTTCAGACAGCAGAGGAGATGCTGGAGCCGAATGAACGGAGCCAAGGGACGGTGACCTGGACCTCTTTCTAGATGTCGGTTCGAAGGTCTGGTCGGAACCGACACAGGAATTCGAATACCTCGGCTCCAGCCGGAGCCGAGGAAACCACAGAAACTGTAGACTGAGACTCATCGGCTCCAGCCGGAGCTGATGTAGACGGAGGTTTCGTAGCCTTAGGTCTCGGCTCAGTAGCTGGAGCCGAGGACCTAGAAGCCTTGGAGGGCTTTCCCGAAGAGACAGTAAGGGAACCCTCAGGCTTGAGTAAACCTCTCAAAATCAGTTTGTTTTTTCTTTCCTGCAGGACCCTGGGGCTGAAGCCGTGGCATACAGCACAGGAGTCCTGCAGATGCAAAGGTCCCAGGCAGTAGACACAAGAAGTGTGACTGCCTGTCAGAGACATTTTCTGACAGCACGAGTCACACTTCTTGAAGCCTGAGACCTTTGAGTCTTTAGACATTTTAGAAAAAGTGTAATCACACACACCCAGTCAAACACACTGATTACACCCTATCCTATTTTAAACTCAAAAAATAAAACAAACTACCAAAGTTTTAAATTCTGAGAAAAAAACACACACACACCACTAGGGGATGGAAGAAAAAGGCCCAAAGGCCCGAGGGAAGAACTTATAAGTTCTTGTGGAAAAAATGGGATTTTAGAAAGAAAGGGGGGAAAATCCACTAAACTAAGGGAAACAACTGTTAAAATTAAAACTAAAGGGGTTTAAGTATACTAAATTTTACTCCAAAGTTACTCACCAAGAAGCCGGTAGAAACCAAACACCTCGATCGCTGTAGCGGCAAACGAGATCTGAGGTAACTCACGCCTAGCATTGTGGGATATAAGGGGAGCCTCGAGCCGGTGGAACCAACTCTCGAGCTTTTAGAGTGGCCGAGTCGGAGCCGAGGTCGGCTCCGAACCCATCCAGCAAGAATGAAGGCGAGATAGACAACTTAACATCAGGTGTTATTGGGAAGAACAGTGCTAGGCTGGTTCAGTGGACGAGTATAATTACAGAAGCGCATGTAACCAATGTGGTGTACTGGTTGCCAAGGCAGACTATGCAACACAGCTCATGTGTGCTGACACTCAGAATGAAGAACCGCATAGCTGCCACTCACAGATGTCCATACACCCTAATGAGGACCAGCACAACAAGGTGCAAACCAAGTCCAACATATAAATGGGGAGGAAAGGGCGAGAATAGCAAACACAGGAAAATGCACAAGGGTAACCATAAGGTACAATAAGCTGGGGGAGGAAGGGCAGCCCCGTTTTCAACATTTAAAGAAGGGCAGGTAGGAATGTAGCACGGATAGTTGCAGAATGGAGAGAGGACAAAGAAAGATAATCAAAGGCAAACAAAGAAAATGCAGCAAAGACAGACAGGGGAGTACACATGCAAAGAAAATGGAGATAACAGTAGATGACACAGAGTGATACAGGGTGAAAAGCTGGTGATGGAGAGGGATGAACAATGAACAACATATGGGGAATGCCAAAATAGGTAGGGGGAATATCTGAATGATAGGGCAGAGGCCATGGAGAGATGCCAGAGAAGCCCAGATGGCAACACCCAAACATGAGTTACCTCCATTGCTCACATCATGTGCAGGCTGCACCTCTTGTGGTCTTATGGGTAGGGGCTGCTAGCCATGGGACTTGATAAGTCATACCAGAATGCTTTCTGTGGTGCTGAGGTAGGCATCTAGTTGTCAGTACACTTCTGTACACACATATCTCCACAACTAATGCAGGCAAGCAATGAGTGACCCCTCCAGGCTATTGTCAGAAGAGAAGGCTATGCTTCCCCCAAGTAGTGGTCATGGAGGTCACTAGCAATCTCTCTGGATCACCTTCAGCAGGATGGCCTTTATCTTCAAGTTGTGAGGCAGACCTGGTGAACAACACAGACCCAGCATTAGAGGCATCAACCTGAACAGGCCAAATTGACTTGTCACACGACCACCTCTACCACAACTGATCACTCAGAAGGATGAGAAAAAAGAACACATTAGTACACACATATGGTACATATACAAGTGCAGTTACATAATGGACTGTCACACACAGCATACGCTCTTCACCTCAAGTAGAGTGGCTCCTGTCACATTCTGCTAAAGCAGGTCAGGGAGACACCACCACAGGTGACTGTATCAATGTTGGTACTGTTCAACAGAAAGAATAGTTGTGTAAAATCTTACCATAACCATAGATGTCCTTCTCCTCCATGTTGCAGTATTCATACTGTGGGAATTCCCGCCTCAGGCGACCCCACATCGGCTCCTATACAAAAGCTTAAGTCTGGCTGCTGTAGGTGCGTGGGACGTCACACGCAGGGCCATAAACCAGGGACCAAAAATGTGACATCTACATGCACAGACCTCAGAACTTGAAGCCCACATAAGGTGTACACAATAACAATTTGAGGCTAAGGAGTAAATGTCCCTGAAAGGCTGTACAGATTAGCCTGTAGAGTGTAGATACAGAGGTCAAAGACCAACCATCCAGTAAGAATAGAAAAAAGGGTGTATGGAGGGTGGGAAGGAATACTGCAACATGGAAGACAAGGACATCTATTGTTATGTTAAGATTTTACACAACCATTCTATGTCCTTCTGTTCCTATGTTGCAGTATTCATACTGTGGGAGAGTACCACAGCTAGAAGGAGTGATGGGAGGGGGCAGAGGTAGAGGATTCCAAGATTTCCTGCAGGATTGCCCTGGCAAATCCTGCTCTGGCCCTGGAGACCTGGTCTAGCTTGTAGTGTTTTGTGAAGGTGTGAACTGTAGACCAGGTAGCTGCTTCTATTATGGAGGCTGCATTCAGCCCTCTAAGAAAAGCCTTGGAGATAGCCATGCCTCTAGTGGAATGAGCCCAAACTCCTTGAGGCAATTGTTTGCCATGATATGAGTAGCAGAAGAGAATGAATTTCCTGATCCAACAGGAAATGGTTTGTTTGGAGACTGTCTTACCTAGAGCCCTGGGGTGGAAGGAGATGAAAAGTTGGTCAGAATTTCTGAAGGACTTAGGTTTGTCTAAGTAGAATCTCAGTTGTCTGTGCATATCTATGGAATGAAGTATCCTCTCTGCGGTATTAGTTGGAGATGGGAAGAAGATAGGTAAGTGAATGGACTGGTTTAAGGATAGTTCGTTCACCATTTTGGGCATGAAGGAAGGGTTTGTGCGCAAGGTTACCCTGTCACTGCGGAAGGTGGTGTAAGGAGGACAGCCCATGACAGCCTGTAGTTCAGACACTCTTCTAGCGGAGGCAACAGCCACCAGAAGAATGGTTTTCCATGTGCACATTTGTAGAGAAGCTGTGCTGCCTGGTTCAAAAGGAGGTAAGGTGAGTTTTTCCAGCACAAAATTGAGGTCCCAGGGAGGAAGGATGGGTTTTCCTGGTGGTCTGATATGCAAGATCCCTCTTAAGAAAAGTTTAACGTCCAGTCTGGAAAGCAGTGGTGGCTGTAATGGCAAGCATACTGAAATGATATAAAGGTTGACTTTCACTGAAGATTATGCTAGCTAAACACACACCGGTCGTGAGAGTCTTTGTACGGTATCTGACTCCCGTAATTACATTTGCTCAGTTTCTCAGACATCGGCTAAAAGGAAACCTACAACAACCAAGTTCAAGTATATGTAAGAGAGAAAAAAACCCCAACGGGGTACTTATCTTTTGAAAGATTTGGTCGTAGGAGCGAAACGGTCGAATCTAACGTTGTCTGCGGCTGAAATGTTCTGGGGTCTGTGCGTGAAGACATCACATTTATGGTCCCTGGTTTATGGCCCTGCGTGTGACATCCCACGCAAGTACAGCAGCCAGGCTTAAGCTTTTGTATAGGAGTCGACGTCGGGTCACCCGTGGCAGGAAATCCCACAGTATGAATACTACAACATAGGAATAGAAGGACATCAGCTGATTCCAGTGACATCTCTTACCATCCAGGCAAGCTGTTGTCAGGCATTACCCCTGCACAAGAGACCTTCATACTTCTCCAAAAAGGTCCTCAGCTGGAAGCAATAAAACATGATGCTCTTCCTGCAACACAATGCTGAAGTCCTGCAGTTCACATCATCTCTAGAAGCCATGTTCATTTACATAGGTTCAATCCAGGAGAAAAATGACAGTCCCACATGAACAGACATACATTCACACATTAGGTGACAAGACAGTGGGCTATGTACATGCTGGTTTACAAAGTCCATTGAACATGTGGTAGAAACAGACATATGTATGTTCTGTAAAACTGAATTGGAAACAGTCACACACCTTGTTGCTGGTTGCGACGCACTGATGTACTGAAAGGCATAATAATGTGGCGAGACTGTGCAAACATTATGGTATCAAAGTGGCTGAAAAACACTGGACACATGAGCCACAAAGAATCACAGAAAATGATGAAGTTTATATCTCATGGGATCACCCAATACCAACAGTTCAAAAGACAGATGCTAGAAAACCGGATATAGTGGTCCAAGAAAAGAAAACAAAAGTAGCATTGATCATTGAAATAGCCACACCTAGTGACTACAGTGTCTTGCTTACAGAGACACAAAGTCATAAAATACCTTGATCTGCAGGCAGAAACGAGAGCCATGTGAAAGAAAGATACCCACACAGTTCCAATAGTAGTAGGAGCAACTAGTCTTATAAAAAAGAATTTAAAAAACAAGTAATCTCCATGGTATCCCCGAAGTCTCAAAACAACCCACTAAAGTGTAGTGGGTCCAAAAACAAAAGTGTAAGAAACTTCTCTGTGTGGGAGATTTTCAGTCCATATATTTTTAGTTAATCACTGTATATTAATCAGATCAGACAACAGTAGTAGAAGTAGCGAACGTAAGTTCCGAATCCTATTTGGTCTGTGTGGACTTCTTGGATGAATCTTTTGTGGAGCAACGTTTGAATCCCTATAGTTGCTTGTTCCCTTAGATTGGGTGGAACATCTGGGAGTGTTTTGGTCTGTGGAACAGGTTTGGAAAAAAGGATACAGTATCCTCTGGTTATTATATTTAGGTTCATAGGTAGGTACTAGGCTATCAGCCCTAGGGCCCATACAAGCTTAGCCAAAAAATGTACCCTGGCTTTCGCCACCCAAGAAAATTATTTTCCTGTGCCCCTGTCGAGCAGAGCCACAGAAGTGATCCCTGGGGTGAATTTCCCATTCAATCATCAAGATTTTTCTTGAAGAGTGCTAATGAGGAGCTCTGTTGGTGAACACTCTGGGGGGCTGTAGTGAGACCAAAGGGCAGAGCTCTGAACTGGTAATGGCTGGTACCCATTTGTCGTTTGTGATATTTCGCCAGGCTTCTGGGTACATGGATAAACGTCCCCCGACTGCTTCCAGAGTAGAGCAATCGAGCCTCCTTTCAGGAGTGCTGATAAGGGCGTCCGCAAAAGGAATAGCTGTCACCCTGATTTTGCGGGCCACCTCTGCCTCTGGGGCGGCATCTACCATTATTACCACCCCCTCTGCCCCTGGGTAAGGTATCACCCTGCGCATCTTGGAAAAATCTCTGGGATCTTTTGAACCACATTTTTCCGCTCTTCTGACCTTTAAGATAAGGTCTTGAAGGTATAGAAAAACGTACTTCAACGGTGGAGAGAGGTTTTTCTTCCTGCTCGCACCGGGTTAGAGTGTCTTTTACTTTGGGTCCAAAGAGTGAGGAACCATCAAAAGGGGTGTCAGTAAAGGTAGACTTAAAGGGCTCTGCAAAATTGCACAAGCGCATCCAGGAGTGTCTCCTAAGGAAACTCCAGAACCCGCTCCTCTGCTCGCTCCATCTGCTGCGTATATCAGCCTCATGGAGGAGTTGACAACGGAATTTAAGGTGGATAGCTGGGAGGAGACCTTCTCATTCACCCCCGCAGCTAATGAACCTTGTAGAGTATCTCCTAGCTCTTTCAGGAGATCTCTTTGTAGCCTCGTGAAATGGGATAAGTAGTTCAGCGATCGCAGTTAGGAAGTCGCTGAAAAAAAGATACTCGTATCTGTCCATCGTTCAAGAGTCTTTATTCGGAGGATGAACAGATGAGAATGTCTCTGCAAGTTCCTTCTTAGTGGTTGCTGCCACCACCATAGCATCTATGGGAACTCCCTTTGTTAAAAATTCCTTGCCCAAAGGAGCTGACAAAAATTGGTTTGTCCATCGAGGGACCGGTTCCGTAGTGTCAGGTGACTCCCACACCTTTCGACTAACCAGGTCCATTAGTTCATCGAAAGACGGAGACACCCAGGAGGGTGAAAGTTGAGACCCAAAAGCCTTCAGGTACACTGACTCCTCATCAGAAGGGGTGGTGGTCTGCCAGCCGCCTCTTTGATTGAGGATCTCTAGAATATCTGCGAATGAGGTACCATAAGAGGACAATCGTGAGGACCCTTCCGACTCATCAAGGCCAGTGTCTGAAGTGATGGACTCATCTGGGGAGTCAACATGCTTCCTCTTGCAGGTACTCTTCCAAGGTGGCTCCTCAGAAGGATATTCTGGAGAGAGGTCTCGGATGAGAGGGGTTCAGCCAATGGGGGATCCTGAGGCTCTGGGTCTCTGCTGTCTTGAGGAATGGGTGGTGCTGAGACAGTAGCTGGTGCTTTGGGGGGACGAGTACTGGTACCCTTCTGTGGTGCTGAATGGGTAGACAACACGCTCCTCCATCAGCTCAAAGGCGGATCCAGCTGGCTCCGAAGACTCCCCTGGCTCTGAGGAGACAGAGGAAGGTAATGGAGCCAATGGGATCGGACCCAAGGCTGATGTGGGAGCTGAACTAACCCGAACTGATGCTGCGAGGGGTAGGCTCAGCATCGAAGAAGATAGGAGCCGAGAATCCCCTCCCGGGGCCGACCAGGGAACCTCGGTTCCCAAACTCACCGGATGGCGCCGAGAGAGTCGGAGCAGATGTTGGTTGCGTGAACCCCGAAGGGAGTCCTGGAACCGATGGGTCCACAGTAAGTGGTACCAAGCACTCTATCTCTGAAGGACCAGGTTGGCTCAGAGGAGGAACAAAAGTAGGCATAGTAGGCTCCGAAACCAAATGGGTGGGAGCCGAGAATAATTTAGTCAGTGCCAGAAACTTAAGGAGTCTACGCACCACACGTTCCATGTCATCAGCTGATAAGCTTCTTGTAGACCTGGAAGATAGGGAAAGAGATCGAAACCTATGGAGGATTGGTGATCTCAAGGTCAGCAAAACTGGCGAAATTTCAATGGGCCAGCTCCGAGTGCAGGTATCTTGCGGCACCGAAAGCTTTGAAGCCAAAGTACCAGGCCTATCAACCAAAAGGACTTCCGACGGCTCGGAGGACTGTAGAGCCGAGGAAGTAGTGGCCTTTAAAATTTTCTGGAGTTTGACTGGCGGCTCCGACTGAGCCGATGTAGCTGGACATTGTCTTTTATGAGATTTATCCTTTTTTGAAGAAGGAGACGAAGAGAGGAGGAAGAGCTATGAATGGCTTCCTCAAAAGAAGGCTTTAAGAGCCCTTTTAGAATCAACTTGTTTCTTCTTTACTGAAGAACTCTAGCACTAAATGAATGACAGAAGGTGCAGTCTTCTTGGAAATGAACAGCACCAAGGCAATAAACACAAACATGTCCATCTGTGATGGACATTTTTTGCGAGCACTTTTGACATTTTTTAAAGCACGAAGGCTTATGTTCTCTCTCTTTCTGTTCTTTAGACTTTTTCCAAATAAGACCCTAAAGGCGATAGCAAAACCATAGCAACAAATATTTATTAACTAACACTAAAAGCTAAGCTAAAGTAAAGATTACTATAAGACAACACAATGAGCAAAAACCAGGGAAAGAAAAATAGAACCTCTAACTAAAAATGGTTCTATTATTCACACAAAAGCAATAAAAACAGTACAAGCCCTCTAACTTAAATGGGCGTATACCTCTCTAACTTAAACGAGCTATAAGACACTAACAATGAACAAAAAAACAACTACACGGGATACCAAAGGGGCCTAGAAAGTGATGGCAAAAACCTCGTTAAAGGGGAAAAAATTATCACTATTAAATGAGAAGCAGCAAAGAGACACAAGTTAAACCTAGGAAGAATAAAGCTAAATGTATGTTAAAATAGCAAGTTTGACAAAGATAAATAGAAAAAATATCACAACTTAGCCACGGCCAAGATGAGTGCATCCAACCTCGTAAAGCGGCAAACGAGATCTGGGGAATTACATCACTGCATTGTGGGATACCTTCTTGCCACAAGCCAAGTTTGAGACTTTCAGCTGAGTATTCGGCCGAGTCGGAGCCGAAGATCGGCTCCAAACCCACCATTATAAAAATGAAGGCGAGATAGGACAACATAACAACATATATTCTCCTTTTTTCGAAAAATTTGGAAAGAAGACTGGTAGGTTGATAACCTGATTAATATTAGATTCTGACACCACCTTTGGTAAAAGAGAAGGCTTGGTCCATATAGAAACCCTATCCTTGTCAAAAGTTTAATAAAGAGGTTTAGATGATACAACCTGAAGTTCAGACACTGATGGCAGAAGTAATAGCAACTGGGAAAATGGTTTTCCAGGTCAACACAGCTGATGGTTCAAAGGAAAAGAGAAGGAGTTAGCAATGATGGCATATATATATATATATATATATATATATATATATATATATATATATATATATATATATATATCTATATCTATATATATATATATATATCTATATCTATATCTATATATATATATATATATATATATATATATATATATATATAGATATATATATATCTCGACCCATTAAAATTATGTTTCAACGAAATGTAATCAGGCGAACTCCTTTTCTCAAAGTGCATTTTTTCGAAAAAGCACTTTCGGGGAAAGACAACTAAGCGAACAGCGGGGGGGGGGGGCTGTTGCTTTGATCACAGCACAGCATGGATAAGGGAATATTGCCTTTTACCCTCTGCAGTGCAATCTCCGAATGAGAAAACAAAAGTAGTGGGGTGTGGGGATGCATGGGGGCAAGTCTGGTTAGTGTTGTGTTGGGGTTTTTGTGTGTGTGTGTGTGTGTGTGTGGTTTTTTTTTTTCAGTTTATTTCTCTTTTGCGAAAGTGCATTTTTGAAAAAATGCACATTCGCGAAAAGAGTTCGCCTGATTACGCTTCACTGAAACGTAATTTCGATGGGTCAAAGTATACCCACACACACACACACACACACACACACACACATATATATATATATATATATATATATATGTGTGTGTGTGTGTATACACACACACACACACACACACACACACACACACACACACACACACACGCACGCACGCACACACACAATCAAAGAGGATGGGAAGAAATTGAAGCTTATATAATGAAAAAAGCAGTTATGTACTTACCATAACGTTCCATGTGAGTAGTTCATCTCACCTTCATTCTTACTGACGGGTTCAGAGCCGATCCCTCAGCTCGGAGTCGACCTACTACAAAGCTCGAGTTCTTCAAATAGCTCGAGGCCAAGTCCCTATCCCATGATGCACCTAGAGTTACCTCAGATTTTGTTTACTGTGTATAATAATACCATATGTCATTCTATCACTCCATAAGAGAAAGTATAGAGGGGTTGAGCAACCAGGAAGGATCCAGCATCTCGGTATTCTAAAAGCCCAGGACGGGGTAGGAGGGAGGGACATAAGAATGAAGGCGACATGAACAATTCACATGGAAAGTTATGGTAAGTACATAACTTCTTTATGTGAAGTTGTTCTATCTCGCCGTTCATTCTTTCTGATGCGTAGCGTCCCAAGCACCATCTATCTCAGGTGGGTCACAGGAGTATATTTTTTAGGAGAGTGGATCCAAAGGAGGCCATGTCCCTGAAGGCCCTGTCAACTTTGCAATGAGTGATAAAGGCATGAGGTCTTGACCAAGTGGCTGTTATCAATAGGAAGTCTGGCAGAAAAGGCAGAGGATGTAGAAATTGGGCTGGTTGATTGTGTTGTAAGGGCATACTGGCAGCTGCATAAGCAAATGTAATACAATCAGATAACCATTTAGACAGAGTTGCCTTAGCCACTGGCATACCTGTCCTGGAGTCTGAAAAGGAAACAAAAAGCTGTTCAGATTTCCTACAATCTTTTGTTCTATCCAAGTAAAATCTGAGCTGTCTGTGATCATCACGTTTCTGCAGCATGTATTCTAGATTGTTGGAGTGATTGGGGAAGAAAACTGGCACATCAATAATTTGATTAAGGTTAGTTAGGGCAAACCTTAGGCAAAAAGAAGGGGTTTGTTCGAAGTGAACTCTGTCAGCATGGAAAATCAAATAAGGAGGCTTAATGGACAAGGCTTGAAGCTCTGACACTCTGCGGGCAGAAGTAATAGCTACTAAAAAAGTAGTTTTCCGTGAAACAAATTTGAGGTCACATGAAGAAGCTGGTTCAAATGGAGGAAGAATAATGTGAGAAAGCAAAAAATTTAGACTTCATGGGGAATAGGGAGATTTCACAGGTGGTCTGAGATGAAAAGCCCTTTTGAGAAAGGCTTTGGATAATTTGTGTGACATAATATTCAATCTTTCAAATCCAAGATGAAAATTAGAAATAGCAGCAAGTTGAACACTAACTGTTGCTGCTGCAGCTCCTTTGTTGAAAATCATGGTAAAGAACTCTAAAATGGAGGCCATAGGGGCTTGGTAAGGATCAGTATTGTTTTTAGAGGCCTATATAGAACATTTTTTCCATTTGCTAAGGTATAGCTTCCTCATAGAAGATTTATGAGAGGATAAGAGTATTTGCTTCATCTCACTGGAAAGCTTATGGAACCTGGCTATAATGGGAATTGGAGCAGCTAAGCTGTCAGCTTCAGGGACCGCAGAGAAGGATGAAGTTCCCCCCGACGAGTGTGTCAGAAAGTTCGGAGCTGGTTCCAGAATCCAAGGGTCCTCCAAAAGATGAAGTCAAAGAAGGGGAACCAAATCTGACAAGGCCAAAGAGGGGCTATTAAAATGATAATCTTTCCCAGGGTTTTTGCTTTTTGTAAAACCTTGGGTATCAACGGGATTGGTGAAAATGCATACAGGAGACACGGAGGTTAATCGTGAATGAGTGGGTCCCTTAGGGGTTCTCCCAGTGGGGGAATCAGGGCAAAGTTGCTTCTGCATTTTGTGTTCATGTGACTGGCAAAAAGGTCGAAGCAAAGCTGGCCCCACCTGCGGAATATCCTGTCCGCTATTTCTTTCTTGAGGGATCACTCGTGGGGCAACAAAATTTCTCTGCTCAGCTTGTCTACTATCATGTTGGATTTCCCCGGGATGTGCATTGCTAACAGAAAGCTCAGGGTGGATATAGCCCACTGCCATACTCTTAGGGCCTCGCGACAAAGGGGATATGACTTGGTTCCTCCTTGTTTGTTCAACAAAGCCATCAGGCATTTCAGTGAGAGAGAATTGTTTGAGGTCATTGGCTGACTGAGGTCACCTGGACTACAGCTTAGACTAAGCACCTCATTGGTTCTTTTGAGATTTCTTTCTTAAAAGCTGTCTCAGGTTTCAACCTTCTGTTACCTAAAAAGTTCAGTTGTGAAAAAAAAAAAAATTATCTGCTTTTACTGTATTTGTGTTTCTTCCTACTTTATTTTGCTTTTGCGTTATATTAAAAGTACTCAATTGTATTTATTACTGCTTGGTGTAACTCATTCTAAGCCTTTTAGTTTAAGCACTTGGGCTTCAGACCAGTTGTTTTACTGTAGCATAGACTAGATCCAGGCCTGCTGAATCTAGCTTTGTTTGTATAACTTGAGCACTAATCCAGGCATTCTTTAAAGTATTCAATTGTATTTATTACTGCTTGGTAGTAACTTGATTAAAGTGTAGCTATCATTCTAAGTCTTTTGGATTAAGCACTTGGGCTTCAGACCAGTTGTTTTACATTAGGAAGGTTTGTGGCCTGCACTGTGGTGGCAGGACAGGTAGCTTACATCCTTCTAAGTTGGGAACTGGTGATTGAGGGCTCAGTGTCTGTTATTCTAAAAGTGTATTAGTTCTGGTTTAAGCACTTGGGCTTCAGGCCAGTTATTTTACATTAAGAAGGTTCGTGGCCTGCACTCTTGTGGGAGGAGAGGCTGGACTCTGCCCTTCTGAGCTGGGAATTTCTGGTTAAAGGCTTATAGTGCCTGCATATTTGAACTGTTTCTTACTGAAATTGGTACACCTTGTTTGCTGTAGCATAGACTAGATCCAGGCCTTCTGAATCTAGCTTTGGTTGTATGCTTGTTGTTTGCTTGCTTGTTATTTCCCTGAAACCTAAAACACGGCTTTTCAGCGCTTCTGTGGATCCCTAGTGATATCTGCATTGCTTACTGTACTTATTTCCTTGTTTCACTTGAAAGAAAGTTACTGTTTGTCGTTTTTACATTTAAGTTACCTGTAACACATTGCATTTAAGTTACCTGGCACTTGCTCACTAAAGCAATTATATAAGTCAGCACTAAAAAATCAAAAGCACTACACCCTCACAAACACCCCTTGAGTACCTTGTTCACCATTGGCCTTTTTTTTTCAATTATAAAGGAATTCCCAATACTATTCTAGCATGGCCAAAGGTCAGTTGTCAATCTCCTCTCCGGTCCAGCTGGTGAATCTGGGAATATTGAGGCAATGTTAAAACTGCCTCATGTACACAGACAACCCTCTCCTCCTCCCAACAAATTCCAACACATGTGAGAGATGCAACCATATAGCCAAACTGGAGGCTAAGCTCTCTCAACTCAGTACTGGCATAACCAGTCAGGAGGAGAAGGAAACCACACTCACTACAATTCCAGTCTCACATAGACCTGCCACAACAGCAAACCAAACACATAAACACACAAAAACATACTCGAAGGCTCTAAATAAAAATTTGCCTAAGCAGCAGAGACCTCCAAAGCAGACACCCAAGCAACCGCTACCCCAAAACAAAACACGTGCAACACATATCTCACAAAGCCAGTGTGCCAAACAGTCACATCCCTTAAGACTAAACAACACACCTGATACACTTGTAATAGGTGACTCTATCGTCAGGCACACTGACATCCCGCTCACCAGGCTGAACAAGGAGAGGGTCACGGTGAGCAGCCTGTCAGGCGCTAGGATCCGCCACATAACACAAGCACTCAGGTCACTCCAAGGCAAGTACAAATATGACTCAGTCATTGCCCATGCTGGTGTGAATGACCTGAGACGTACCTCCCTGGACTACATGAAAAGAGACATAAAGGAGCTCTCTGAGCAAGTAGCCCAGGCCGGTATGACCCTGACCTTGAGTAGCATCTTACCCTCACCAAGAATGATGCCACAATATGAAGACAAGATTATCAATTTCAACAATTGGCTTAAGTATTGGTGTCATTCAAAGGGGATCCAATGCCTGTCAGCCAGGGATGACATGCTCGACAAGCCACGATGCTTCGCTAGGGACGGCTTGCACCTGTCACTCCTGGGCTTTCGGATATTGGCAAAGGCTCTTGCTACCCCCATAGCGCCTTTTTTAGGCAAGGCTCAAAAGACAAACCCACCTCCATAGGTATCACAAAGGATAAGAAACTAAGAGTAATGCTACTCAACGCCAGAAGTCTAAACCTCAAGATGCACGCACTCGAAACTCTCCTTAGCATGGAGAACATCGATATCTGTGCAGTAACAAAATCCTGGTTCAAGGCTTCCGAGAGCACCCCAGCACTACCAGGTTATACCTCATACCATGCTTTTCGGCCCCAAAACTTGGACCGAACCACAAAAGGAGGGGGAGTATCAATATTCGTCAAAGATACCCACACCTCCAGGTTGGTGGCACAGCACGAAGCATCAGAGACTATCCATGTGCAACTAACAGTGGGTAAAACTGCCTTCCAGTTTATAGCCTGCTACAGACCACCCTCCCAAACCCAGGAATCCCACTCAGCCTTCCTGAGAACACTGGAAAATATGAAGGTCTCTCCAAACACCATTATATTGGGTGACTTCAACTACCCAAACATAGACTGGGAGCATTACTCTAGCTCCAACACCCTAGCCCAAAGGTTCCTAGAATTTATAAACTCAAATGCTATGGAACAACTTGTTACCACTCTCACAAGAGGGCAAAACATACTGGACCTGATCATCACCAACATGGGGACTCTATGCTCCAGACCAGAAGTGTATCCCTCACTGGTAAGATCAGACCATAAACTAATCTCAATGGATATTCACACCCCGACCCCACCCCCTGCCCAGAAAACCACAGTGAAAAACTTCTCTAAAGCAAATTTCACACTCCTCAAAACTGAGGTGGAATCCTTCAAAGCCCCCGGGCCTGTGGAAAATATGGCCCAGACCGCAGAATCCTTTATAAACGCATTCTATGAACACCTTCAGGAATGCATGGATCATGCAATCCCAAATAAAACCAAGACCCAATCCTCTAAAGGCAGACGTCCTGTCTGGTGGACCCCAGCCATAAACACACTATACAATAGAAGGAGGAAGCTACTACATGATAGAGCAAAATCCCAAAAAGGGAAGGCATTTCTGATCAGTATTAGCAAAAAACTATGGGCACTCATAAAATCATCTAAGGCCAGCTTCGAGAGAAAAACTGCACAGGACACTAAGGATAATCACAAGGCTTTCTTTAGTTATGTTAGGAACCTGGGTGGGAATTCCCAGATATGCTCAGAATTAGTCCAAAATGACAAAAAATACACCGAACCCACAGACATTGCCAACATCCTAGCTGACAGGTTCAGCGCAAACTCCCCCCCCCTCCCCACCAAAAGGGCAAATATCTATCCCAGCAGAGTGCTTCCCCCCTGACATCTCAGATGCTCAGGTAAGAGCCGCCCTCTCCAAAGCAAAAATCACAGCATCAATGGGACCAGACGGTGTCCCGGCTGCCCTACATGAACTCCAAGAAGAGCTAAACCCAAACATAAAACTACTGTTCAATCTCAGCCTCACTACAGGATATGTACCCAAAGAGTGGCGTACAGCAACAGTGATCCCTCTCCACAAAGGTGGTGCCTCAACGGATCCTGGAAACTAACGCCCCATAAGCCTGACTAGCTTGGTCTGCAAAGCTATGGAAAGGATCATCATGGACCTCATAAATAAAGATATTGGGGACCTACAGACACTGGATCCTACCCAGTTTGGCTTTGTTAAGGGCAGATCTTGCCTCTTAAACCTGGTCGATTTCTTTGAAACAGTTACCAAGGGCATTGACGAGGGGAAGGTGGTCCACACAGCCTACCTGGACCTCGCAAAAGCCTTCGATACAATACCCCACTCGGGCATTATAGATAAGCTCACCAGCTTAAATATAAACCCCTATGTCACTAGATGGGTTGCAAACTGGCTCAAGGACAGAACCCACATAGTTAGAATTGCTGGAGCCATGTCAGACTCCAAACCAGTTACAAGTGACGTCCCACAAGGCTCAGTCCTGGGTCCTCTCTTGTTCGGTATGTATTTCTCGGACGTACTGGCCAACACGGAAGGACTGTGGCTGACCAAGTTCGCAGATGACTGCAAACTGGGCGCCATAATCGACTCTCCAGCCGACACAAGCATCCCCCAAAAGGTCCTTATAGAAACAGACAACTGGTGCCAGAGCCATGGCCTCAAGTTAAATGCCAAAAAATGTATAGTCATCCCCTTTGGCAAAAACAAAGTGCCCACAAATTACCACATAGGTGGTAATCCATTAAGTACAGAAGAAGTAATTAGGGACCTGGGGACCCAAGTTGATAGCAATCTCTCATTTGACAACCACGTGGCCAAAGTGGTTAGAAAAACATTTTATATAGCCCACCTAATCATGCAGGGATTCACATCTAGATCAGGGGAGGTCATCGTGCCTCTTTACTCATCCCTCATCAGGCCCATAATTGAGTACAATGCCCCTTTTGGGATGTACCTTACCAGACACCTGCAGCAACTGGAAAGACCCCAAAAGTACCTCACCAAGAGGATCAAAGGGCTCAAACAGATGCCATATGCTGCCTGGTTAAAGAAACTCCAGCTCTACTCAGTGGCATACCGCCTGCTCAGAGGCGATCTGTGCCTGACGTATAAAGCCATGTCCAACCCGGAATTAATGGGCATGCTGCACCTCAGAAAATCCAAATCCCATCGAGCTACGCTCGAGAGACTTGAACCTCAGCACTGAAATAAATAGGACATGCTGGAGGGACAGATTTATAACCCAGAGGCTCCCTTCACTCTGGAATAAAATCCCAGTCCAGGTTAGGCAGAGTCCCTCATAGACTCTCTTCAAGAGGAATCTTGATGAGTGGATGGGAGATCGTAGGTTTACCCCGGGTATCACTTCTGTGTCACTGTTAGACAGAGGCACAGTATACTAACCTCGAAAAAGGGCATAGCAAAATTAATTTAAAATGGGTGGCAAAAGCCAAACACACTCTGGCTAGGCTTATAAATGCCCTAGGGCAGATAGCCTAGTATGAACCTAAGTACCAGACCACTGACATGATGTCTGTCTGAAACGCAATTGTACCCAGAGGAAGATAGACCTGGAAGTACTGCAATGCCAAAAGTACTCCTCTCATCTCTAGGACATTGATATGCAGATGAGTCTCTTGATCGGTCCATGTGCCTTGGGCTGTCCTTCCCTGAAATTGCCCCTCCACCCTATCAGGGAAGCATCCGTGGTCACTGTAGCTGCTGATGGGGGTAAAACAAAGGGGCGTCGTATCGTGACATGAAGTGAAGTCAACCACCACTGAAGATCCTTTTTGCAAGAGTTTGCGATCATTATCAGGTGAGACATGGTAAGCTCTTGGTAAGACCATTGAGTGAACAACAGCCACTGCAGTATCCGCATGTGCATGTGACCCAGTGGTATGGCCAGAACTGCAGCTGCCATCATACCTAACAACTTTAGAACTTCTGATGCTGGAGCCTTGTTTTTGGATATCAGAATGCAGACCTGCTGATGGAGTAGTAAGACTCTTTCTACTGGAAGTTTTAGCTTGATGGTGGTAGTGTCCAGTTCTGCTCTGACAAAAATGGAATGTTGTGATGGCGACAAGGCAGATTTTTCTGAGTTTATTGCAATGCCCAGCTGGCTGCAGAGTGACAGAGTGGGGTCCCTGGCTTGAATGAGTTGATGCCTGGTGGTGGCAGTGAGGAACCAATCGTCTAGGTACTGAAACACCTGGAATCCTAAACGTCTCAGGTGAGCCGTGACCACTGCCATACATTTGGTGAACACTTTGGGGGCTGTAGTGAGACCAAAGAGCAGGGCTCGAAACTGGCAATAATTGGCTCCGGGCCGGAAGTGCAGATGATCCCTGGATGGTCTGGCCATTTTTATGTGGTAGTACGCATCCTGGAGATCTATCCAGCACATCCAATTGTCTTTCCCTAAGAAGGGAAGTATCGACTGAAGCGTAACCATCCAAAACCTCTCTTTCTTGACAGATTTGTTTAGCCTGCTGAGGTCCAATATAGGTCTCCAGTCCTGTCTTTTTTGGAACTAAAAAGAATCTTGAATAAGTTCTGGATCCTGTCTGGTCTGCTGGGACTGGTTGGATGACTCTTTTTCTTAGCAACGTTTGGAGCTCTACTGTTGCTTGTTCCCTGTATCTTGGTGGAACGTCCGGGATTTTCCTTGTCGGTGGAGGGGGTGTGGTGAAAGGAATGAAGTATCCTCTAGAAATGATACTTTGTACCCAGTTGTTCTTTGTCATTTTGAGCCAGGAGTCTGGATACAAAGATAAGCGACCCCCGACTGCCTCCAGAGTAGGACAGTCAGGCATCCTTTCAGGAGTGCTGGTAGGGCTTCCCAAAGAAGTGATCTCTGTCTCCCTAGTTTTGCAGACCCCCTCTGCCGCGAGGGCGGCGTCTTCCATTATTGCCCTCTCCTCTGCCCCTGGAGGGGGGTTCATCACATGTGTCCTGAAAGGCTCCTTGCGCTTTTCGGAACCACATTTTCCATCCCCTTTGACCCTTTGGGTAGGATCTGGTAGGGGCGGAAAAATGGACTCCGACGACAGACAGAGTCTTTCCTTCCTGTTCACACCTGGTCAAAGTTTCCTTAACTTTGGGCCTGAAAAGGGACGAGCCATCAAAAGGGGTATTCACAAAGGATGACTTGAAGGGCTCTGCAAAGGAACACAAGCGCTACCAGGCGTGTCTCCTAAGAGCAATTCCTGTACCCGCTGCCCTGCTCGTTCCAACAGCTGCATATGAAATGAGGCGCATGAACGAGTTAACACTGGAGTTGAGGGTAGCAAGTGGCGGGGCAATTTTGTCTGAAGTTCCTGCAGATACTGTGCCTTGAAGAGAATCTCCCAGCTCTTTAAGGAGATCTCTTTGCAGTCTCATGAAATGGGTTAGGTAGTTGAGCAAACAGAGTGCAAAAGTGCTGAACTATAAGTGGGCGTCCCATATCTATCCATGATCCTGGAATCTCTGTTAGGAGGATGGATAGAAGAGGAAGTTTCTTAAATTTCCTTTTTGGTGGCTGCCTCCACCACCATGGCATCAACTGGCACAACCCTGGTCAGAAAGGATTTGTCTTGGGGAGCAGAGATAAATTTATAAGGCCTCCTGGGGACATGCTCCATGGTGTCCGGAGACCACAATGCCCTTCGAGAGACCAGCTGCATAAGCTAATCGAAGGGTAGAGACACCCAAGAGGTGGAAGGCTGTGACCCGAAAGCCTTCAGGAGAACCGACTTGTCTTCAGTAGGGTTTGTGGACTGCCAGTCAACCCTCTGACTAAGAATTTCTAGTATCTTAGCAAATGAGATATCCTCAGAGGGGGACTGTGGGGACCCTTCTGAATCATCCAAGTCCATACCAGATGTTAGGGACTCATGTGGGGAGTCTAGATGTTTCCTCTTACAAACTCTCTTCCTGGGAACATCATCAGTGGGAGCTTCTGGTGAGGTCTCGGAAGAGCATGGGCCACCCAATGGGGCTTCCTGATGTTCTGGGTCTCTACGCTTGGCCAGGATCTGAGAAGCAGAAGCAGACACAGATGCTTTAGGAGAGGAAGAAGCCAGACCTGAGGTTGAGGATGTCTTAGGAGACATAACTCTCCTCATGGCTTCGAAGTCACCCCTGTTCCGATGCAAAGGGACCAACAGATCCGAGGAAACCGTCAATACCCCCGGCACCGGGACAGTGGGCTCTGAGCCAGAGGGAGCAGCCGAGCTCATCCGAGCAGAAGACCCAAGAGGCAGTCGGACCCAACAAGTCGGTCCGACTATCCTCCCTGGACCCGACCAGAGAGTGTTGGCTCCTATATTCCTCGATCAGCACCAAGGACATCAGAGTAAATGGAGCAGAAGACACTGGAGCAGGCTTCGGCTCCGAAGGCTCCCCGATCAACAAGTCAGGTTCCTACGGCTCCGAAGGACCAGTATGGCTCGGAGGAGGAAGAGTTGTAGCTGGCATAAGGGTCTTCGGCTCCGAAGCCATTTGGGTTGGAGCTGATAAAACTTTTGCAAAGGCCGGTGCCTGTAAAAGCTTCTGCATCACATGATCCACATCCAGATTGGAAGGGCTAATAGAAGACTGAGATGAATGGATCGAAGGTGGTACCAACTGTAATAAAGGAGACTTAGGTATTTCGGATAATGGTTCCAGGACTGGGGACCGGCTCTGAAAAGATAAGACAGTCGGGCTCCAATGTCTGTGGAGCCAACGTCAAAGACTTTTTGGTTTTTTTAGTCTCAGAAGTCTTAGAAGACTTTGAGGACTTGCTGGATCCATCTCTGTCACTCAAAGCTTCTTGGAAAGAGGGTTTCAGCAAACCTCTATCAATCAACTTCCTCTTTCTCTCCTGAAGAACCCCGGAAGAGAAAGAATGGCATATGGAGCAGCTATGTTGTAAATGTAATGCTCCTAAACAATACACACAGTTGACATGGCTGTCAGTGACAGACATTTTTTGGCCACATTTGGGGCACTTTTTAAATCCTGACTTAGGATGTTTGTCTTGGTCAGCCATATTGTACCAAATACAGTATAAAACAAGATTACTGTCAAACTTAAGACTCTGAAAGTCTGAACAGTAACACAGTCAAAAAAGCCCTTAGAAAAATACAGGCTAAAGTCACACACACACACACACACACACACACACACACACACACACACACACACACACACACACACACACACACACACGTATTTATCTAAACACAGATAAAATATTAAATTGTGACAGAAAACACTGTCTAAAAGCACACAATATTAAATGCTAAGCAACTCTTAACTATAGTAATAAAGATAGCTGCTATTTCACAAATTAAACTAAACCTTATCTAAATATTCTGATCTGTGACAAAAGGTCACAAACTAAGCGCACTCTAAATAAAATAAACCTTATCTAAATTTTCTAAACTGTGACAAAGGGTCACTGATAAAACACTCTTTAAACTAGGCCTAGAAAAAAAGAGGCCAGCTAGAAATTTCTAAGAAAGCACACCAAGAGAAAGGGAAATACACTATGAAGCTATAAGTGGTTATAAAAGTATCTAAAACTACTACTAATAAAAGTTATCAATATAATAAGCAAAAGTATTTGTAAAAGTAAGGTTTTACTGGCCCGAGCTAGTGAGAACCACCGATCTGTTGCAGCGGCAAACTAGATCTGAGGTAACTCTAGGTGCATCATGGGATAAGGACTTAGCCTTGAGCTATTTGAAGAACCCAAGCTTTGTAGTAGGCCGACTCAGAGCCGAGGGATTGGCTTTGAACCCATCAGTAAGAATGAACGGCGAGAAAGAACAACTTCACATTAAGGGTTAACAGGAGGCAAACACAGTGAACATAGGTAAAGTAATAATAATGACTAAACCCACAGACTTTCAAGATATTTAAAAACTCACAACTTGAGAACTTGCAATCTACGTCCGAACGCTATGGCGGCAAATGAGATCTGAGGTAGGTAAGGTGAATAGGGCATTATTGGTAAAGGGAGGTGTTATATGATCTGGAAGAAGTGGTTGAGTCAGATCCGAGGATCAGATCCGAACCCAACCCTTGAGGAATGAATGAAAATGACAACATCGGATTGGAAGTTATGTACTTACCATAATAACAGATCTTTTTATTTATGTCGGTCCGATATGACATGCTGGTCCTCCAGCTGCTCGTCGGATTGTCAGACCTGACTCGGCAGCATCAGTGCTCCAGCCTCCAGCCCCTTAAGAATTTCATCTCCCAAAAATCACCAGTTCCCCTAGCTACCTCAGATATAGTTTGTCACCTCAAGACCTAGGTATAACGATACTGTCTGAAGGACAACCAATGCTTTTTAGAATAAGACAGTCCTTCAGATATTACAAGACAAGGAAGAGGAACACAAGGAAAGTTGTTGGACAGGAATGAATGACTATATTATTATAGTAAGTACAAAAGTTTCCTCTCCTATTCGTTCAGTCCGTTCAATCCAACATCTAGGTCAAAATCTCAAACTACAATCAATCCAGGGTGGGTTCATGACAGGAGACCTATCAGAATAAAAACACAGAAAGATGCTTTAACCCTACAGAAGCAGTCCAGTTTATGATAGCTAAAGGGATGCTTGGAAGGACATACAGCAGTGTTGCAAATATCATCCACTAAAGAGGTTGTAAAGAAAGCAGCAGAAGCTGCAACTGTTTTGCTAGAGTGAGCCCTCAGTTATGTGGTCAGAATCCAGTTGTGTGTAACATAAGTAAAGGAAATGCATTCTGATTGCCATCTGGAAAAGGAAACATTAAAAACTTTCTGTCCCAGCTTGGTTGGAGCAAAGGAAACGAACAGCTGAGCATCTTTTCTGAAGGACTTGGTTCTGTGAAGATAGAAACAATTTTCTATGGACATTCAAGGTTTATAGCAGGTATTCTCCTTTGTTTACACACTTAGAAAAGAAGACTGGCAAATTAATAGGCTGTGAAATGTTTGATTCAGAAGCTACCTTTGGAAAAAGATGGATCCGTCCTTAAGTGATACCCTCTCTTTGTGAAATATTACATAAGGGGGAGATGAAGATAATGCATGAAGTTCTGAAATTCTTCTGGCTGAAATAATGGCTACCAAAAGAATAGTTTTCCATGAATGAAATTTTAGTTCCTCAGAGGAAGTTGGATTAATGGGGGGCTTAGACAGAGCTTTTAAGACCAGATTCACATCCCAAAGTGGAACTGGATTTCTGATGGGAGGTTTAAGCAAGAAGGTCCCTCTGAGAAAGGCCTTATAAAGTTTATGAGAAGCTAGAGAGCATCCTTGAAACTCAACACTAAGATTCGAAATGGCAGCCAACTGTACTTTAATTGTGGAAAACTAGAATCAGAGTTGAACATGAAAGCTAGGAAACACAGGATGTCTCAGATTAGGGTTAAAAGGGATTGATGTTCTGACTGAAGGCCCAGAAGTAATCGCTAACACCTACTGCGCGAGACCCTAAGCTTAGAATCTTTCTTGGATGCTGTTTGGATTCTTATTACCTCAACAGAGAAGGACTTATCGTTAGCCATTCCTGGAAGTGGAGAAACTAGGTGGTCTGTTTCAAACTGTGAAGGTCCAGGTGAGGCTTCCCAGAATGGTGTGAGATCAGATCCTGTACCAGATACATGAGACAGGGAGGCTGATTGAGATAAGGCGCCAAAAAATATGGGTTATGAGGATGGCAGTTCCCTTGCACTTCATTGGTTTCTGTAAGAATATGGATATTAGGGGCAGAGGTGGGTAAGCATATAGAAGGCCAAGGAGGCCACTGCTAGGACACAGTGTCATTCCATGACTGTCCCAGGGAGGGATCATGACAAAGTAGTTGCTGTATCTAGTGTTTTACAGGAAAGCAAACAGGTCCCAGAAAGGGATGCCCCAATGGTTAAAAATTTGGTTGCTTACAACTGGATTGAGGGACCACTCATGAAGCATGAAAAGAGATTTACTACAAGAAAACAGAGTGAAGTATTTTCTCATTGCCAAACCCTCATCACTTCCTGGCACAAGGGGTAAAGTTTAGTTCCTTTTTGCTTGCTTATGTACTAAACTACTGTCATGTTGTCTGTTTAGCTCGCAAACCTTGGGGAAGGCAATCCTGAAGTTCCAGCAACACAAGGAGAAACACACTCAAGTCCAAGACAATTATGTGATTACTGGTCTCCTTGTCTGTTCACAGACCTTGGATCACTCTCCCTTTGTAACGCACCCCCCCACACACACACACACACCTCCAAGGAAGGATGTGTCTGTGGTTAGGATTGCTAATGGAGCAGAAGACAGGAATAGTTTAATAGAGTAGACCGTTGGAGATTGTAAACACCATCTCAGGTGCTTCCTGCATAAGTACAATATTGTGATAGTTTTGTAGAGGGGGTGAATGTACTGTGACTACTGAGCTGGAAAGAGTCACTGAAAAATCCTCTTGTGAAAACATGCAAAATGCACCATTAGGATTGATCATTCCGTTAGGTTTAATACCCTCAGAACTAAGGCTGAAATAGGAGAAAGGTTGTGAAGCAGAGAATGACCTGCTGATTTCAAGGTCTGAATCCTGTCTTCAGCCAAACAAACTATGGACCAAGTAGAGTTCAGATGACACCTTATAAATGTGAAATGTTTGAAGGTCTTCTGCAGATCTACGGAGATTTCTATGGCTTGGTAAAGTTTGAGAAGACAGTTACTGGCTACTAAAACAGACTCCATCGAGGGGGTAGCTAGAAACCACTATGTAAGTATAGGAAAATCTTGTACCACAATAGCCAAAGATGAGCTGCTATTAGAGCAATGCACCTGGTGAACACCCTGATGGCTGTGGTGAGGCCAAAGGGTAAGACCATGGACTGGTAATAACTGGCCCTATTTGGAAGTGGATGAATCTCCTCAACTCTTTCATAGTCTTGATGTAGAGGTAAGTGTCTTGGAGATTCAGGAAGCACATCCATTCATTTGCCGTGAGAAGGGGTAGAATAAACTTCACTGTGACCATTCCGAATTGGGCCTTTTAAGGTATACCTGCTCAGTAGACTGTGGTCCAATATGGGCCTGAGTTCCCGAGTTTTCTTCTGAATCAAAAGGACTGTTGCATCAAATATCTCTGAGATCTGCTTATATACACTGTGTACTCTAGGGTTTTCAACACAAAGTGTCTGAAGCATACACAAGCTTCCCGTGTCTATGTATTGCCCTTTTTGGGTGGGGGATGAATAGAGTTCAATTCTTCAGACAACTCTGTCTTGGTGGCTGCCATCACTGAGTCAATTACAAGACAAGAGACTTAGCCTAGTTCTGCATGTCTTCAGGTAGGCACAGAATTGTCAAGTTTATGAGGGACTACTAAGTAGGTACTGGGTTCCTGCTATGACCTCCAGACCGCTAAGTCAATCAACTTGTCAGCTGAGGGCTCCACCCAGGCTGTAGATAGTGCTGACCTGTAAGTTTCAAACAATACTGTCTCATCTGGTGGGAATCAATGGGCCAAGATCCTCTCCAGCATATTAGCTAAAAAAAAAAAAATCTCACCAAAAGAGCCATCTTTTGGAAGGGACAGAATTGAAACTTCCAGCTAGAGCCCTCGACTTCAAGACTGCATCAACTCAGACAGTGTGGGAAATTAATGTGTTAGATCCAGGACATCCTGTGCTGAAGCTATAAGAAAAGTCTGCACCGAGGGTACAGAACCAGGGTAGAAAGCCAGTTTCAAAGGTTTCAGAGCTGAGAGACAGACTGGTGAAGGAACTAAAATAGGGGACATATGGGCATATCCTGCCACCTCCGGAGTCAAAGGGGGCAGAATGACTCCATCTCAATCTGCATCCTCAGGAAATCTTTCATCTGATTGTTCAAGTCTTCTTCTAATGTACTCTTGTGAGACCTAAAAGACTTCATAAATAGTGCTGAAAATGATTTGGACTGGATGCACAAATCCATTTTCTCAAATGGTAACTATTTCCTTGGGAACCATGAATCATAATTCGATATAAAGTTCTGGATCTGTTAAGTGGTTGAACACCTCTCTGTTTTGACTCTGCCACCTCTGAATCTGGTGGCAACAAGCCTTTTAATTATTAACTCATTCTTTCTGTCTGCTAGAGCCCTAGGTTTGAACTCTATACAGATTCCACAATAAACAGAGATATGGAACTCCCAAACACACCACACAGAGGTCATACATGTCCTTTGGTGGTATTTTATGCCTACAGAGTCAATACTACTTAAAACTCATATCTTCTCCATGAGACTTAAAGAACACACCTGGAAGGAAACAAATTATCTATAAGTGTAGCAATTCCTAACACACAAAGAAGTTAACAATGTTAAATGCTTATAAGATATATTCACACACAAGACAAAAAAAGTTTGTACATATATATATATATATATATATATATATATATATATATATATATATATATACACACACACACACACACATGCAAAATGCTAAAACGGATATTAATAAAACAACTATAATTACACTAAACTGAGTATGGAAAGAAACTCGGAAAGTGAGCAGTGGCAAAAACAGTGGCAAGGAAGGGAATCACTAGAAGACAAGTTGTAGAAAAGCTCAAATTTCTATATAAACACACAGAAAACATCAGAAAAACAATTTTGTATAAGGTAAGAGTATAACATAGGAAATACATCCAACTAACAAATTGTTAAAGGAGAAGCTCTTACGAGTGGAGCTTCCATCCATCTGTTATGGCAGCGAATTAGATCACAGGTAGCTAGGGGACCTAGAGCACTGATGCTAATGAGTCAGATCCAAAAAGTGGCTCGAGGACCCACAAGTCAGATTGGACAGAGTGAATGAACAGGATGAGATGTCGTTCTGCAATAGCTAATCCTACTCCCTGCATATCCACTTCCTCTTATACTAAAAATCTCTAGTGCTCGGAAAAGGTCTGAGTTCTGGTATAGGTACCTACTTTATCCATTTCAAAATCACTCCCTTATGTTTAATGTCATTATTTAAATACTCTGTGTAACTCATTTGCACAGGATTCCTCATTTCCATATTATGTGATCTTCTGCATTTTTTTCTTTGCACAGCTGTACTGTCTGTGTCTCTGAATCTTCTACATACTTCTTGTTGCAACAGCCTGTGCTAATCTGCACTGCACATGATGTTAAGTCTATGCATTCCAGACAGTGTGTATGCTAGGAATATCTTTTCCTGAGAATGTAGAAAGACTTTCCAGATTACGTCTATGATAGTTATAGTACTTACAGGATTTGTATTTATGAAAATTATATTGTGAAAAATGCACACTGGCTGCAATAACATGATAAAAGTTTATTGTAGGTTGTAGTAATTCACTACATATGCCCAGGACCCACAATGCTACTAAAGCAGTTTGTTTGTAACATAAAAATGTACATTAATTAAAGTTTCCTATAATTAGGAATGCAGTTATCCAGTCAGGTTTATACGCAAACTCACATAGGGCCTACAAAGGTGTTAGGTAAGGTATTTTAAATCCACAAATTTATTATATGGTAAATGACAAAAGGTTCCAATATATGATGGTAGCATTAAGTTACCTATTTAATTATTTACTTAGTTTGTTTACCAGGATAGTACACTGATCACAACAGACTATAGGCACTACCTGGGTGAAGAAATTCACAAAAAAATAAAACAGAACAAATTAACAAACAATAATTAATTACAAAAGGTAGGGAATCCCAAAGACAGTTGAAACAATGTGTAATTATTAACAGAGTAGAAAAACAAATGTGGATTAAATTTTATTATACCATGACCCCCCATTAAATATTCCAAAACGTGCACGCTGATTGGGCAGCGTGCATGTTGTAAATCGACTTATACTAATGGAAAAAGGTCCGGTCGCCCGGACTTTTTCCATTAGTATAAGTCTTTTTTAAAACACTGTCTCGCTATGTTAAAGGAGTTTAACATAGTGAGACAGGTTTAAAAAAAGCAACGGAGATCTCTGTTGCTTTTTTAAAGCTGTCTCGCTATGTTAAACTCCTTTAACATAGCTTAATAGTGTAAAAAGCAACGGAGATCTTGCTTTCTCTGTTGCTTTTTTTTTTAAACCTGTCTCTCTATGTTAAATGGGTTTAACATAGCGAGACAGCTTTAAAATAAGCAACGGAGATTCTCCGTTGCTTTTTTTAAAGCTGTCTCGCTATGTTAAACCCATTTAACATAGCAAAACAGTAAAAAGCAACGGAGATCTTGTTTTCTCCGTTGCTTTTGCCCACAGCTCTGATGTACTGCGTAGGCGTACACATGCGCAGTACATCAGAACTGCCGCAGAATATCAGACAGCTGCGGAAGGGCAGCAAGGAGGCATTATACAATGCCATTATTTAAGAAAAGTAATTATTTTTTTTCTTAAATAATGTCATTGTATAATACCAATAACCCACTTCTGGGTGTGGGTAATGCTGGATTTACCCACGGTTGGCTTTGTTTGGCCACTCGGGCTTCGCCCTCGTGACCAAACCACGCCGACCGTGGGTAAATCCAGCATTACCCACACCCAGGCGTGGGTTATTGCTATAGTAGTAAATCTGAGAGAGCTGCAGCAGGTGAAAAAAGGGGGTTGAAACAGACTTGATGTCGATGAGGATAAAGAAAGGTGATGTGTTTAGTGGAAAAGCACTTGCAGTCAGATTTTTAATGGAGGTGTCTTCTGAGTGGTGCTCTGAAAGTTGGCAAAGAACAGACTTCTTTCAGGGTGGGGGGAATGAGTCTGAGTGCAAGAATGAGGAAGGAATGGTCAGTACAGTGCAGTTTGGTTTCCAGGGGTCTGGAGTGAGGGGGGAATTAATTGGGAGAGGTTGTGGAGGTTGCAGGGGGTAGTTGTATTATGGAGTTTGGCAGCAAGAGATGGTAAGGCACTTGGTTGAAGCAGTTTGAAAATAAAAGACCCTACGAGTAGCTCAACTCTACAAAAGATTGGCAGCTATCTGGCTTTGGAAAGGGTGGTACAGTGGTGTTTCTGAGGAGAAAACTGAAAATGAATTGGCAGATTTTTTCAATGGAGTGTACACTGGATGAGTTTTTTAAAGGCTGTGGCTCTAATGAAGAGCCCATGTTCAAACTAACTTCAAGTTGAGCAAAGAGTCTCCTTTATCTGTTGCAGCTTTAGCTGGTCTGGACATAAACAGAGATATTTACCAGGATTTATGTAGGTGAATGTGGTGTACTGGGTCAAAGGATAACCATGCAATGTACGTAGTGAGAAGGTTAGGGAGGTAGGAGAGTAGTTTGTTAATAAAGACTGAAAACAACAGTGGAGTGAGTATAGATCCCTGGGGAACTCTTCTGGTAAGGGGTATTGGTGGTGATAAGAATGAGCATATTTTGACTAAAATATCTATTTATCAAGAAATACTGGAGCCAGGTGACAGTGCTGGGCCTAACTCCTATTTCATGGAGGGATTAAAGTCTAGGTGGCCAAAAAGATCAATAGCTTTGCTAAGGTCAATGAAGAGTGCTCCTGAAAGTTTTCCTTTATCTACAATGAAAAGGATCTCATCTGTACATGACCATAATGCTATCACTGTAGCTTGACTAGCCCAAAAGTCATGCTCTTTAAGAGTAAGGAGGTGGTGCTATTGGATGCAAGTGGACAGTCGGCTGTAGATTAGTTTTTCAAGTATTTTCCCAAAGGCCGGAAGAATGAAGCATTTTCTGACTGAGGCTGTTTAGGAGGTAGTTTTAGAAGAACAATTTTCCATATGTCTGGCATTAGGTTTTCAGTCAAGCAAAGGTCATAAGCACGGAGAACATGTGTGGTAAGGAAATTTGAAGGAATAATTGAAATATCTAAAATGGATCAAGCATGTAACACTACTTTTAAAACCTAGAAGAGTCTCAGACAATTTTCTAAGGCCTGACTGAACTAGGAAAGTCTTCCACTCCTTAAACTCAAAGCTGAGGTCTTGTCAATTTCAGAAATGAAGGTGTTTGGTTTACTCTGCCTCTGGAAACCTTATGGATTGACTGTCCTTTTAAAAATATCAAAGGGATTCTATAAGCATGCAACCCTTAGGTCCAGATAACTTTAGCAATATCAAAGGTGCCAAAACATACGCTGCTGCTGCAGCTGTAAATTAATGAAAGCAATGAAGCTGATGAAGAGAACTCCTTAGCAGTTAAGAAGCCGATTCTCTTCCCTATATACAGTAGTCACTTTGAAAATAGTGTTCTCCTGAAGCAGGCAGAATATAGCAGATGACAAGCCAAAAACTGTTGAAGGAAACCCCCAGTAAAATGAATCTCCTACAAAAATAAGCTTATCAACAGTTCTGATGACAGAAAGAGGAACTCTTTAGTGAATTGAATTGTGACAAAAAGTGAGTACTGGAGTTCTGAATTCAGGATATTTTGTGCAACAGAGCCATCATATTTGTTAAAAAGTCAAAGGTGAAATCTGGAATTTGTAATCAAACTGTAGCGTGAAGTTTAATTCCCTAGTCATTCACACACACACACACACACACACACACACACACACACACACACACACACTTCTATATGTTTTTTTCCCTAAAGAATAATTGTCAAAAGTTAAGAGTTATATACTGCAATAAGTGATTGTGCAATGACCATGACAACGAAAAATGGGATCGAAACAAAAGAAACAGGAAGGTCAGTAAGTTTGTCAAAGCTGTTAGATACAAATAGTAGTAGAATGGCACCTAGTCATATGGCTGTAGGTGCTGTATATGGTCTTCAAGATGGTTTGCAAAAGGTATGTTCAACAGCAGTGCTTTGATGGCAGCTGATGGTGATGTTTGAGGAAGAGTAAAGAATGTGAGCACTAAGCAAGTATATTGCTGAAGATAAACAACAAGATGTCAAGGAATTTGATGTCTTAAATTATGTTAGTAACAGAACACTATGCATACTTGTTGGTCAAACTGAAGATGATCAAAGATAAGTGGATCATGAAGAAAGATGACTGCAGAAAAATATTTGTCTCATTTGTTGTTTTTGTTGTCTTTCGGCTTTTCCCGGTTAGGGGTCGCCACAGAGGAACTCCGGTCCGCTAATGATTGGCAGTAGATTTTCACGAACACTGAGGTGCCAGCTCGACGTTCAACCTTCAGCGAAGGCATGCCCATTTACGCATGTCTTTTGAACGCCCACCAAACCGCGGGGAGGACAGGCAGACACCACACAGAAGGCACTCCCCGCACTCCAGCCAAGAATCGAATGGGAAAACCTCTTGCTGGAAGGCAACAATGCTACCGCTGCACCACCGCGGATGTAACATTTGGATCCCTGAAAAAAAAAAAGACTATGTGACATATGTATGAGATACGTTGGCAAGTTAGGCTGTCTTGCAGGTAAGTCAGATTTGTTTGAATGGGCCCTGAAGCATTATGTTCCTGGATCTGCAGCGAATGCAAAATGCTGAAGTTTTATACAAATTTTTCTGCAGTACTTTCAGAATTTATCTCTCAACAGGGTTTAACACTTGACCCTTGGAAAGCTAAGATGGCTGTAAATTCATATGAACTAAATTATGAGGTGATATTGGAGACCCAGACAGATAAAGTCCAAAAAGTTAGCTGGAAAAGATGCAGGCACTGAAGTATCAGCCCTTCAATGTGAAAGTAATTATTTTTCAAAAAGGTTTTCTGAAGAAGTTGTGACGAAAGCGGAAATTAAACTTGTTTTTTACGCTATTGCCGGTTCCTGATTCAAGTTTTTCCAGCTAACTGCAGCCGTTTCTTTTGGTTTATTTTTCAAAATAATTTGGGTTAAAATGCATAAGATTGTCTTACCCTTTCAAGTTGTACTCTATATTGCAACCTGAATCCCCTTGTGAAAAAAATATCAATTTTAAGTTATTAAAACAATGTGTTTAAAAAGTCAGTAAACAAGGATTTACTTCATGTTGCAAAGCTCAAAGGGTAGTGATATCATTAACAATCTGTAGGCAGAAAGTAAATAGAGGGTTACCATACTGTATTAGTTGATCCAAATGCAATCTGTACTTACAGGAGGAAACAACAGGCGGTTATAGTCTAATCAACCCAGTACTTCTATACTACTCCCTCATTTCCTTAGGGTCTATATTATATCATCGAATGCTGATTGATCGACCTAATTTAAGCGAAAGCTTACAATCTCGAACTATCAGATCAGCGATTTTTTTCCCAGGGAAAAAAATTGCTGATCCAAAACACATACACACAACACAAACACACCAAACAAACAGAAATCCACACACATACACCTAAAATCTGATCCCTAACCCTACACTAAACTATGCACACACCACTAACTACCCACTTACCTTAACCTAAACCCTAACCCAAAGGTCCGTCACTATCGCACACTCACCTCACCCGCTCCCTAACCCTAACTCACTTAAATCCGCCCTAACCCTCATGTCCACTCAATCACACACACACCTAACCCGAGCCCTAACCCTAACTCACCTAAATCACCCTAACACTCACATCCACACAATCGCACACTTACCTGAATCCGACCGGTAAATTTCCACCATAACACTGAAAATACCGAAGCGACAGAAACGGACAACCGAATTCTTTCCCTAGGAAAAAATTTGAGTTTCTGCTGCTTCGATATTTTGCAGTTTCGCGAAAATAAGTTCGATCAATCAGCGTTCGCTTTTTTAAGCGTTCGAGGATATAATATAGACCCATTTTCTTAGACTGTACTAATCCCTTCAGTGCTAAGCATTTTCAGGAATGCTGCCACACTTTTGCTTTTACCTACCTTTGCTGCCTCTGTGTTCAAAAAGGTCTAAGCTATTCATGTGCAATTTTCTGGACATGTTACTCATATAATCATCCATAAAACACAATTAGATTTGTTTCCTACCATCAAAGGCAAAGAGCATCTGCATCTTGAATTTTAATGAAAGAAATCATTTTAATATTATAACCTTCAAAAATAAAACATGACATTTATATACAATTTACAAACTTCTTTTTTTGTTTACTCACCCAGGCAATGTATACTATAGCAAAAATTCACAACTGGGTGTAAGGGGCTATGTTAAATCAGCGGACGCTTAAAATAGCAAACGATGATTTATCGACCCTTTAAGAACGAAAGCTGACAATCTTGAAGACACAGAATAGCAATTTTTTTCCTGGGGGGAAAAAGTTGCTGTTCCACAAAAAAAAAAGAAGGATCAAAACAAAAAGTTAAGTGGGAGGGGGCTTCGCCCCAGCACCCCCGATGTGGGGGGCTGTGCCCCCCCACACCCCCTACTTAAATATACCAACTCCAAGATCACACCACAGTGGAGGAAATGGAAAAGTCCCAAAAACGGGCCAGCAATTTTTTTCTCCCTGGGGAAAAAAAAATCGCTGTTCCGTGCCTTTGGGATTGCCAACCTTCACTATTAAAGGGTCGATAAATCAGCGTTTGCTCTTTTAAGCGTTTGCTGATTTAATATACACCCTGCCTGTAAATATCACAGGATTTACCCACAGCTGGCATGGTTTGATAAAGAGGGTGTGATACCCACAAACAGGAATAGATTACTGTTATTATACAATGACATTATCTAAAAAAATATATTCCTTACCTTTTTAAATAAAGTGACTGCATAATAGGACTTTAGTTTACTTCTGTCTTCTGTACTGAAAACCATGTTTGCTCAGTACATTAGTGCAGTGCAAGGGAAACAAAATGGCATCTCTGTAGTACTATGTCTCTCTAAATGTTGCTGTTTTTTTTTTGTTTGTTTGTTTTTTTAATATTTGAATACTAAGTTAGGTACAGGTATGCTTTTAAAGAAACAGTTACAAGGTACGTCGCAAGCTCTGTTCCTTTTAGAGGGGCTTGTTAACAGTACAGATAATGCTGCAAAGAACTAATGAGCTGCTGTGTGTAACATACCATTTGATTTCCTCACCCTTCATAGGCTCATAGGTAGGTACTAGGCTATCGGCCCAAGGGCCTAAGTAAGCCTAGCCAACAAGGTTCCCTGGCTTACGCCATCCAAGAAAGTTATTTTCCTGTGCATTTTGAGATTTAGACTTCTAGCATTGAGTAGCATTACACTCAGTTTTTGCTTACCTGTTCCTGTCACAGTGGTGAATTTGTCATTTGAACCTTGCCTAAAAAAGGTACTATAGGGGCAGCAAGAGCATTAGCCAGTATTCGGAATACCAAGGGTGACAGGTGCAGGCCATCTCTGGCAAAGCATTGTGGTCTGTCGACCATGTCGTCCCAAGCAGACAGATACTGGATCCGCTTAGAATCACACCATAAGCTTAGCTGATTGTTGAAGTCAATCATTTTGTCCTTGTACTGCGGTATCATTCTGGGCGATGGCAGGATGCTACTCAGGGCTAGGGTCATACCTGCCTAGGCTACAAGATCGGAGAACTCTTCAATGTCTCTTTTCATGTAGTCCAGGGAGGTACATCACAGGTCATTCACACCAACATAGACAATGACAGAATCATATTTGTACTTGTTGTGGAGTGACCTGAGTGCATGGGTTATGTGGCAGATCTTGGCACCCGACAGGCGGCTGACAGTAACCTTCTCCTTGTTTAGCCTGGTGAGTGGGACATCAGTGTGCCTGACTATAGAGTCACCTATGACTAGTGTGTTGGGTATGTTGTTTTCCCCTTATAGGCTGTGGTTGAGCAGCACACTTAGTCTGTGGGTTATGTTTCATTTGGGTTGTATTGGGGGGTGGAGGTTGCTTGTGTTTCTGCTTTGGAGGTCGTTGTTGCTTGAGCAGATTATTATTTATAGCCTTTGCGAATGTTTTTGTGTTTCTATGTGTGCATTTTGGTGGTGTAGGTTTAGTGGGACTACGTAATGATTGTGGTGTGGTGCAAGTGTTTACCTTCCCCTCCTGACTGTCAAGTTCAGTCTTGGTTGGAGAGAGTTTTGCCTCCAGTTTGGCTAGATAAGTGCATCTCTCACAGGTTGTGGTGTTGGATGGAAGGAGGAGAGGCTTGTCTGTGTACATGAGGTAATTGCTACATTGCCCCAAGTTGCCCAGATTCATCAGACAGACAGGAGAGAACACTGGGAGCTGACCCTTGGACACACCTGAATAAAAAACTACTTTCCTCTAGAAAAGTGAGGAAAGTAACTACAAAAATTGTTTTCCTCTAGGTAAAGAGGAAGGCTGAGTGATGTAGTAATTTGTAACTTATTTAGTGCTAACAACAAGTTCTGAACAAGTGCTGAGCACGAATAAGCAAATTCAAGGGCTAAAACTAAGAATCTGTACCTGGATCTTGTGGTAGATAGGCTACCTAGTGCTTATCACTCCCACTGATAAGCTAGAATGCTTCCCTCCAACAAAGAATGGCTTGGGGGGCTCAGAAGCTTACAAACAGTCCTGGGTACAGCAAATCTGTATCTGGACTAGACTAGTTACAGGAAAGGTGGAAAACAAGTGCAAACGCGAGCTTTTAAACCAGAAAGTTGAAAGATATGGAAAAACTGCCCAAACGGCCACTAAACTACAATTTCTGGGCCAGAAACCACTCTTGTGGTAGATAGGCTAACTAGTGCTTACCACTCCCACTGATAAGCTAGAAGGCTTCCCTCCAACACAGAAAAGCTTGGGGGAGGGGAGCTCAGAAGCTTACAAGCAGTCCTGGATACAGCAAATCTGTATCTGGACTAGACTAGTTACAGGAAAGGTGGGAAACAAGCACAAACACAGGCTTTTAAACCAGAAGGTTGAAAGAGATGGAAAAACTGCCCAAACGGCCAATAAACTACAATTTCTGGGCCAGAAACCACTCTTGTGGTAGACAGGCTACCTAGTGCTTACCACTCCCACTGATAAGCTAGAAGGCTTCCCTCCAACACAGAAAGGCTTTGGGGGCTCAGAGGCTTACAAACAGTCCTGATTACAGCAAATAACCACCACAAAAATAATGGTTTGCTTGTATCCTCCATATTCTTAGACTTATTAAAAGCCTTTGATATGGTTAACCACAGCATTCTTCTCAATTCTCTATCTAGCATAAAAATAAGCCCCCTCCTCTATTGCTTGGTTTAACAGCTACCTATCCAGCCGTCAACAAACAGTTCTCTGGAAAGACCAACTATCCCCCCTATTGCCAGTTACCATAGGGGTTCCTCAAGGGTCTATTCTTGGTCCCTTACTGTTCTCTTTATATACTAACTACATCACTTTATCCTCACCCTCTGTGTCAGTAGTACAATATGCAGATGACACCACCCTTATTTGTGCCGTCTCCACACTACATGAACTTCAATCCTTAACCCAGAACTACTTCACCCTCGCAGAAACATGTTTCACCAATATCAAACTTCTTCTCAATCTCCCCAAAAAACAAACTTATTATATTTGGCCCAGGAAAACCACCACCCCTAAGTGATAGCTTCTCCATCAAATCCAAAGACAACACTCAAATAAGCCCTAACACACACACACACACACACACACACACACACACACACACACACACACACACAAAACTGTTAGGTGTTGAAACTGACAACAGTCTTAAATTCGACATCCACATTGCTCAAACCATCAAGAAAGTTAACAAAAAACTTGGACTCCTTTATAGGAATAAACACTTTATGACTAATAACACCAAAGCAACCATTGCAAGGACCCATCTCCTATCCATCCTCTTATATGCCTTCCCAACTTAACTAATCTTTGGTAAACCAACCTAAATAAAATGGAATCTTGTTACAACAAAATCGCTAAATTTGCTACCGAATCCCCTTATAGGTCCCATCACTGTCTGTCACTTATGCAAGTCAACTGGTTGGAGCTACCTCATATGCTACTACTCAACCAACAATCTACTGCTCACAAACTCTGCTATTTTCCCAACCTAACCCCTGCACTACAGGAACTCATACAACCACACATCCCCACTAGAACTCTTAGATCCAGTAACCAAAACCTCATAAAAGTCATTAAGCACAGAAATGATGCTGGCAAATCCCTTTTTGCCAGCACCACTGCCAAAAAATGGAACACACTACCAACCCATACAACCTCTACCACCTCCAATACTCAGTTTAAAAAACTCCTGAAAAAACATTTTCAGAATATTTGGCTATGCTCATGTCATTCACCAGGCTAACCCTTAAAAGGTAACTCCTCTGTACCCCAACTACTCTCAGACAGTCTGTTTCACGAATACAAAATTCTGCCTCTTTTTAGGTCTTTTCAGTAGATGTCTTTTGATACTCTATACCTCAATGTCTGACTTTTGTATGAAGTGTTAATTTAATGTATTCCATACTGTATGTATCATCTCCTTGTGTGTATGCAAAGAAAACTCTCATAACATGAAACGAATGTTCCATGTAATTGCCTGTTATTCTATGTATGTGTTGTTTGGAGCTTATCTCCCCAGGCCTCCACTGAAAATGGACCTGTGTTCAGTCAGACTTTCCCTGTTAACAAATGTAAAATAAAATAAATAAAATAAAAATCTGTATCTGGACTAGACTAGTTACAGGAAAGGCAGGAAACAAGCTTAGAAAAAAAATTTTTTTTTGGAAAGTGGAAAGGGAGAAAGGAGAAATAGAAGATAATTCAAAATTAAGGACCTAAGTGGCTTGCCCTTCACAAATGTTCACTCTGTATTAGGTAGAGTGAGCTAGTGGCACTAGACTGGAACAGAGATGGGACAGAGCTGGACAGAGCTGAACAGATGGGACAGAGCTGAACAGATGGGACTGGTAGGAGTGTCTGAAGTCAAAATATGATCTTGTACTCGGTTAAGTGAGCAAATGAGATAGACCCAGGAGGAGTGTTCAAACACAAATTCATTTATTTACTGTATGAAGTTGAGCAAGTTACTAAAGGAGATGGCGGTTTGAGCTTATTGGGAAGTTGCACTACGCTCCTAAAATGTTCCTGCATCCATATTATGTTGGGGAGAGGTATTTTTTCCACTCATGCTGTGACTTTTTTCTTTTTTGTTTGGATTTGCAGTTGGTCTCTTAGCAGACATGATGTGTCTGTGTGTGAAACATACTTTGACACTCTGTTACTTTCATAGATGTTTCCAATGCAGAATTTTAGTTAATTATTTTCCTGTACAGAAAGAGTGTATCCCAATACATAATCAGGTCGCTGAAGAATACTTTAGCAGACAGACTTGTTTGTGTTGTGATATGCTCGATTTACAATGGGCACGCTGATTGGACTGTCCAATCACTATACGTGTTTTAGAATACAAATTACTTTATATTTTCAGGACAATACAACACACTGTATGACTGAAAAGCTCTAAAGATATAGAGATAATCTCATATGTGCAGATGTCACTCTGCATGTGCCAGGTCTTTTTTTCTTTTTTGCTGTATCATTTAAAATGACAGAAATGCTTCTTTTTCACAGAAATAAATGTTTGCACTTATAACATCACAACAACCCACAATGATTTTCATATATATGACTTTGTCAACTGAAATGTAAGTTTGTTATGACCTGAATGAAAAAAATTAGGCCATCTAAGCCTACTGGTGTTAACTAAAAATAGAGATCATATGAAAATTTTCAGTAAACTTTTCAAAAGTCATAATGCTTACCTGCTATATGTACTTAGTTCAATGTTTCAGATATAAAGAAACAGATGGATAACTAATACATGGGAGCAAGTCTTGCACACATTGTCAAAGGCTACAAACAAAATTTCCACGGGACATGACAACAGACCAGGCTGCATTCTCATCAGTGCCAAGTGTGCACTGATTCTTTACTGAAACTGTTCAACCTCAGCCTACTTACAAGGTGTGTTTCTGATACCAGGAGAACAGCCACTCTGACTACCCTATACAAGGGTATCCCATCTACAGACTCTGGTGAATATAGATTCATCAGGCTCACCAGCCTTATATTTAATGTAGAATTTATTAAAGTAGAAATCATTCATACTAACATTGGCAACTTCACTAATCTAGATTTGAATCAGTTTGGTTTTGTGAAGGGCAGGTTCTGTCTCCTGAACCTAGTAAGATTCTTTGAAAAGGCTACAGTAGTTGTTGACAGTAGTCATTTTCTGCTCCTGCTTATTTTGACCTGGCCAAGGCTTTTGACAGCATTCTCCATGCTGGTTTGTTTGTTTGCTTTTCTTTTCGGCTTTTCCCGGTTAGGGGTCGCCACAGCAGAACTTCGGTCCGCTAATGATTGGCAATTTTTTATGGTGCCGAGTTGCCAGCCCGACGCCCAACCTTCGGCGAAGGCATGCCAATTCACGCATATCTTTCGGCAGCCACTCGACCGCGGGGAGGACATGCAGACTCCACACAGAAGGCACTCCAGCAGAGAATCGAACAGGAGAACCTCTTGCTGTGAGGTAACAACGCTACCACTGTATTCCCCATGCTGGTATTACTGAAATATCAGACAAGCTTAATGTAAACGTCTTCACTGTCCAATGGATTGCAAATTGGAAATTCAAAAGAACTCACATTGTGGAAGTTGCTGGTTTCCTCTCTAAATGTAACTAGTGGGGTGTCACAGGGATTGGTTTTGGATCCTCTCTTATTGACATTAATTTTGCAGACATCCAAGCTAATATCCCGGATGTGTGGTTGACCTAGATTGCTGATGCCTGCAAACTGGCATGGTTATCCAAGCATCCATTAATACAAAACATCTTCAGCCAGAGATGGAATATGCATATACATAATGTGTCAAAAAACAGTCTCAAACTAAATGAAAAAAGATCAGTATAGCAGTGTTTGGCAGAAAGGATGTTCCCACCTCATATGTTATAAATGGTACTCCTCTTCGGACAGATATGGTCATAAGAGACCTAGGTACTGAAGTGGATACCTTTCTCTTATTCAACCATCATGCTTCCACCATAATCAGGAAATCATTCTAGCTAGACCAGTTAATTTCCAAAGGAATGTCTTCAGGATCCAAAAAAGCCATCTTACCACTGTACTCTTCCCTTATCAGACCCATCACTGAATACGATGCCCTTTTGGTATATACAAATCCAAGTATATCAATCAACTGGACAGGTCTCAAAGATTTTCTAACCAAGAAAAGTAAAGGTCTTAAATCCTTAAACTACCCCTATAGATTAGAACAACTCTCCTTATTCTTGGGTCTATATTATAAGATCGACGTTTGAAAACATCGAACACCATATGGTTGACACTATATGGTCGATGTCTTCAAACATCGAACTTATAAAAACAACAAAAAAAAAAAAAGAAAAAGCACCCTAACGGGTTTAAGCAGGGGGTCAAGCCTCCCTGCATCCCCCACACCCCCTGCTACTTAAATATACCAACTCCAAAACCCCACAAAATTGCAGTAAACAGAAATCTCCCCTTACAGAGATTTTCGTTTACACGTTCGATGTTGTGCACTTTCACTATTCTTGTGTCAACAATATCAGATTCGATATTGTCGGCTTTCGAGAATATAATATAGACCCCTTATTCTCAGTAGCCTACAGGTTGTTAGGTTGCTGTGAGGTGACTGTGCCTCGTTTTTTGACCCAAGAAAGACCCAATCCTATCTGACCTCCTATTTTTTCACAAAACCAAATGCTCTACAAACACCTGCAATGAGGACAAAAATCTAAACCAACAAAAAACAAGATTCATTGAAGAGAAAAATTCTTACCTCAATGTATTCCTACTCTATAGAATAAGTTACCACTACAGGTCAAACAAAGTATTACTTTGGCTACCTTTTTGGCTAGCCTGGATGACGGGCTAGGAAGAGACAAACTTACACCAGAGATATCATGTACTCCCCAGCTCAATTTCTGATGTAATCACTATTTAGTGCCTGAAAAGGGTGGAAAGAACTTTTAATTTTGTCTCCTTAAAGTGTAAATGGCTAGGCATTGCTTGCCTAGTATGTTCCTATGATCATGTGTTCATCTTCATGCAGTTTGTCATTGGGCATGACATTATATCTGGGTGTGTGGCTCAAACATAAATCTAGTTACCCAAAACTCCTTTCCTAGAGAAATACATATGATTTCAAGCTCTGATACAATGACAAGCATTATTATTTTTTGATAGGACATTCACTTGTAAAATGAAGACAGTCATATAAATCCCTCCCCCAGTGGAAACAGCGTAAATTGCAGAATTTCAGATTGTGCCAACATATTTATGATTCTATGTGGTGAGCATTTCCCTGTAATATAAAAAAAACAAAAATGTATGCATGCTATAAAATAAATATAAAGGTACCTGCAGTAATGATGATCTCAAAATTTAATAATAATAAACTAACACGCAGAAAGTCAAAACAGTTGTATCTTCAACATACTCAAAAAATATTACAGTCACTAGTTTCAGCCCTTTGCACTCACAGTATGTCACAGTCAAATATGGACATTCTGATAGGATATACCTACCCTGACTACAAAGAGGTGGCATAAAATGTCCACAAACAAAAATCATGATAGTAGTTTATTCACACAGAATCAACTCTGTCCCATGTATACACAATGATCCCAAAACTACTAAGCAAGATTAATGATTAACTGTTATGAAACAACAGCAAGGGTTAGTCACTTTCATGCACAGACTGCCTCTGTATCCATCAATTATATCCACGTTATTGACTGTGTACAACTCAAGATGCCTGCTTCTCGTAAAAAGATGTCCACATTAGTTACTTTAACTTGTTCCCCAAAAGCATGCATTAGCTCTACAAAGCTTCAGTGATGATGGTTTAACTGTGATCAAATGAATGCAAACAACAAACATACAGTAGCACCACACAGCAATACCAAACACAGCTGACGATAGCAGGGGTAAGTCACTTTCATCCACAGACTGTTTTCATAACAACCAATTATACCCATTTTAACTGTGTACACCTCAGATGTTTTACTGTCACCAAATAAAAAAGATCTGGCAACAGTAATTTCAAACAATTATGCACCTCAAAAATCTGACTGTGATAAAAATAAATAATGTTCTGAGTTATACATTTCAACTTATTTCACAAAAAAACACGCTAATCCTGACAAGCCAGACAAAAGTGCAAGGCATTATGGCCACAGAAATGTATGTGCTGATCTCATTCATATATATTGTCCTACTGACAAGCACCATCAATGATCTGTTTGACAGCACTAGGTAAAAAGTAAATAAACTGCCTACATTCACATTCCCTATCACCTTCAACATAGCTTCTTAAAGGTTTTACAAACCTGTTGTAAATCCTGCTTAAGAAAATGAAAAAAGTCCCAGTTTCACTCAGGTTAATGTCTGTATGTCTTACCATAACATTCTATCTGTGTTGTTCTTCTTCTTTAATTCATCAGTTATGGGTTCGGTTCCGAGGGTCAGCTTATTACCAAGCTCATGCCAGCCAAAGAAACTCTCGAGCTAAGTCTCTACCCAGAATGCTCTTCTCCCTGTTATCTTAGATCGAGTTTGCTGAGAAAAGGAAGTAAAGCCGAGACCACTTCTGCGCAAGTACCCTAGGGCATCCCCCAGGAGCCTTTGGAGGGGAAGGAGGGTGAGAAATGATGAATGAAAGAATATGAACAATACAAATGGAACATTACTGTAAGACATAACTTCTTTATCTGATGTTGTTAATCTTCTTTCTATTCATCACTGATGGGACAGAATCCTATGCTACCTTGAGGTCCATGGGTGCCCCTTATGGAAGAACATTCCTGAGTACCATTGAGCCGAAGGCAGCTCTCCCTCTGGAGACCAGGTCCAACTTGTAAAGACTGATAAAGGTATGAGGCTTAGCACAAGTAGCTGCTGCGCAGATGTTATCCATGGTAGCCCTGGTATGGAATGCTATAGATGTTGCCATAGATCTAGTGGAGTGAGCTTAAACTTTTGGCAAGGGTTCATTATGGCGGGAAAAGATGAAATGTATGCAGTCCCTTAGACATCTTGATAATGTAACCTTAGAAATAGCCTCTCCCATTTTGGGTCAAGAAAAAGAAATTAAAATCTGTTCAGATTTATGGATAGATTTGGTCCTATCTAGGTAAAATCTCAATTGTCTATGTACGTCTAAGGAGTGAAGGCAATACTCTCCTCTATTGGCAACATTCGGAAAAACACACTGGTAGATCAATGATCTGCTTAATGGAGAATTCAGAAACAACTTTGGGAAGAAAGGATGAGTTCATCCGAAGTGATACTCTGTCTTTATGACAGACCAAATAGGGCCTATTGATACACAATGCCTGCAGCTCCGAGACTGTTCTGGTAGAGGTAATGGCTATCAGGAACAGAGGGTTTTTGAGTCAAAGACTGAAAGACTAGAGTGAGGTTCCATGGTTCCAAGGGCTGTCTTGACAGGAGACCTAAGATGAGAGGTCCCTTGCAAAGGCATAAAGAGATAAGAGGGGTGCCATCTATACCATTGTGGAACTTGGAAATTGCCGCTAGATGCATTTGTACCGTAGAGGCAGAGGCTCCATTATCAAAAAAACTTAGCCAAGTATTGAAGCACTGTAGTAACTGGAGCCGAATATGGGTCCAGCATGTTATTCTTGGACCAGATGGGGAACTTCTTCCATTTATCCTAATATAGTCTTCTTGTGGATGGTTTGTGAGAGGCCAGAATGATGTCTCGAACTGGCGAGGAGAGACTAGCTTGCCTGGTTACTAATGGATGGAGAAACCAAGCTGTCAGCTTGAGACTGGACAGATTTGGGTGAGTCAACCTTTGGGGGTGAGTAATCAGATCGGGTACGGGGTCCAGACTCCATGGTGGGTATTCTAGGTGAGGTCGCAGGAAGGGGAACCAAACTTTTTGAGGCCAGAATGAGGCTATGAGGATCACCTTGCATCTCAACCGAAGAGCTTTCTTTAGAAATTGTGGGATCAGATGGATGGGAGGAGAAGTGTAAATAAGTCCTGTGGGCCAATCATGGATCAGAGCATCCCTCGGTGACTCTGCCTCCGGGGGAAGTAGGGTGAAATAGCTGCTGCACTTGGTATTTGATGGGGGAGGGAAAAAAAACAGCAAGGCTGGCCCCAGTGGCTGAAGATTACAGACACCACCTCGGAGTTAAGGGACCACTCGTGAGGCATGAGGATGCATCTGCTCAGTTTGTTCGCAATCACACTGGAGCTCTCCGGGGTATGCGTTGCTATCAGAAAGCAGTTGGAAGCAAATTCTCATGGCTTCTCGATATAGGGGGTAGGGCTTGGTTCCTCCTTGCTTGTTGATGTACGAGACCACTGACATATTGTCTGATTAAATTGCAATTGTCCTTGAAGGGAGAGCTGAATGGAAGGCCTGCAACGCTAACAGCACAGCTTTCAGTTCCTGAACACTGATATGCAGGTGGGCCTCTGAGGTGGACCATGTGCCTTGGGCAGTCTTTCCCTGAAAATGGCCCCCCCACCCGATCAGGGAAGCATCCATGGTCACAATGGCTGTGGGCTGAGGGGGTTGAAATGGGCGATTCCAAAGATCTATGTCTGGTCTCATCCACCAAAGCAGGTCCTGTTTGCAGGAGTTGATTATTCGAATCTGGTAATCGAGGGGGTGATAGTTTGGGAGCCATTGACACAGAAGGAGCCATTGCAGAATCCGCATATGTAGCTTTGCTAGAGGCACTATTGGAATTGATGCCGCCATAGAACCTAGGGCCTGAAGAACTTCCCTTGCAGAGACTGATGTTTGAGGTAGTATCACCCAGAGCTGAAGCCTCAATCGATGGAGTCTGTGAATTGGGAGTGATACCAGACAGAACTGAGTATTGAACACTGCTCCAATTAACTCTATTTGTTGTGTAGGGATAAGGTTTGATTTCTCCCAATGTATTGTTATTCCCAACAATTTTGCCAGAGAGAGAGTATAGAGTATAGTATATAATCACAATAAATACCTTCACTCTTAAATTACTACTAGCTCCAAAAAGCTTCCTTCTCAATAAACCCAAAAAGCCAAAAGTTATTCCCAATAATGACCTAGCCTTATCTGGAGATATCCATCCTAACCCTGGCCCTTGCCTCACAACAAACTCCTCCCCACCCACACTTCATCCATTACACACATACATTCTTCCCCCTCCCTCTTCTTCTTCTACTTCCTCTCCTAACACCCTTAAGTTCTTTACCACAAATGCCCAAAGCCTTAATAACAAAATACACCAAATACAAGCTTGGGTTTCCCACAACCAACCTGACATCCTAGCCATCTCAGAAACCTGGCTAAAACCCCATATTGCTCACTCCGAAATCCTACCACCTGGATTCCAAATTTATAGAAGTGACCGTTTAAACAGAAAAGGTGGAGGCTCTACTCTAATCTACTCCAACCTTCTCTCACTAATCCCTCTACAAACTCCAATTCTAAAATTCAAAAATACTGAACTAACCGCTTGTCTCCTACAATTAAATAAACATAAAAATATCTGCATTATCTCCCTATATATTTCCCCAGGTGACAACATCTCTACCCTTGAAAATATTCTTCACTGGGCCTCAACTAAAATAAAAATTGAAACCTACATTCTAGGCGATGTTAATATTGATTGGAATAAAATCAACTCACCTTCCCCCTCCTTTTTCATCAACCTCTACAATTTCTCCCAAGTAATTCATACAACTACTCGCCCTAACAAACACCACCCCCCAGGATCCATCATCGACTGGGTCCTAGTCTCCCATCCTAATAAAATACCTCTCTCTGTTACTATCCCAGACACATTCAGTGACCATCTCTCTGCTTTCATACATCGCTCAACCAACAATACTAAACACCAACACCACTATATCCACACTCGCAATCTCAGCAACTTCAACCCCTCAAATTTCTCAAACACTTTTAAATATATAAACTGGCAAATCCTATATACTCTTCCCCTTGACAATGCAGTAGAATATTTTAACTCTATCTTCCTGAAAACCCTCAACTCCCAAGCCCCACCAAGAAACAAACGAATCAAGACTAATTCTGCTCCTTGGCTATCCAAAGAAACTAAACAAATCATGCACTGCAGAGACAAATCCTGGAAGCTCTACCAAAAAAATAAGATGCCTTCTACCTTGCTTCAATACAGCCAACTCCGCAACCAAGTAAAGAAACTAATCACCTCAGACAAAAAAAAAACTACAATAAACTTCAATCCAACAATAACAAGAACCCAAAACAATTCTGGAAATCTATTAATTCCCTACTCCACACCCAGGATCCAGGAATAATCCCTGCCCTGACCCTAGCTTAACTGACTCAGAACTAAGCTCTCACTTCAACACATTTTTTACAGAATCCATAGCTAATCTAACCAAATCTTTTCCCGACAATAATCCATCCAACTCTCTTTCCTCTACTCCCAGCACCCCTAATAACTGTACGCTTAATTTCCAACTCAAACCTGTACCAACTACTTTCATAAAAAGACTCCTATCAAAACTAAAGCCTTGCTCAAATGCCCCGGACAACTTACCCTCCTCCTTCCTCAAATCTGCTGCTGATGGTATTGCTCTCCCTATAAGCATCCTAATTAACAGATCTTTAAAAGAGTCTTATGTACCCAAACTTTGGCGATCTGCCTTCATTCTACCTCTTCACAAAGGAGGCAAAAACTACAATATCTCTAATTTCCGCCCAACTGCCCTACTCTCACCATTATCAAAAATACTTGAAAAATGTGTCCATCACCAACTTATGCCTTTTTTAACTCAGAATCTCCTCATAACTCCTACCCAGCATGGCTTCCACCCTGGCCACAGCACCACTACCGCCTTACTATCCTTCTCAGACACAGTAAATCGAGCGCATGATTCTGGATTACTAGTATCCACAGTACTGCTAGACCTTTCCAAAGCCTTTGATACCATCTCCCACAAGCACCTTCTCTTTCATCTCTCCAACCTTCACCTCTCCCGTGATACCCTTTCCTGTTTCTCCAGCTACCTATCTGACAGATCTCAAGCTGTCAGATGGAAGAACTCTACCTCCTCCTTCTTGCCAACACCCACCGGTGTTCCCCAGGGTTCCATCCTCGGACCCATGCTTTTCAACATTTTCATTAACAACCTTCACTCAATCATCCTTGATACGACAGTTATCCAATATGCAGACGATGCTACCTTAGTCTGTGCCGCCTCCAACCTACCTGAACTCCTGACTAAAACTCAAACGGCTTTTTCCACTACCGAAAACTGGATGCACCAAAACCATCTCTGTCTCAACTCTAATAAATCCAAAATACTTCTCTTTCCTCCCTCCATAAATTTCTCCTTTGACAAGAATGCTTTCAAAGTCCTTAGCCAAAGCAACTCTGCCATTGAAGTGGTCCCTTCTGCAAAACTCCTCGGCATTACCACATCCAACAAAACATAAAGAAAACCCATCAAAAACTAGGCATGCTCTATAGAAATAACCGCTTTCTCTCCAACTCCGCAAGGCAAACTATTGCTAATACCTACCTCCTACCTTCTCTATTATATGGAGCCCCTCTACTAACTAACCTATCTTCTTCCAACTCCTCTAAACTCGAAACTTGTTATAATAAAATCTCCAAATTCGTAACTAAATCCAAAACCTCTACTCACCACTGCCTAGCCCTACAATCTCTGAAATTGCTGGAACTCTCAAACCTCCTAGACTATTTCCAACTAACCACCGAGCACAAATTAATATTCTATCCAGATAAATGCCCAGCCTTAACAAACAACCTTCCCCTTTACATCCCAACCAGATCTCTGAGATCTGAACACCAAAATTTAATCTCTGTCCACAAACCCAAACGCCCTGCAGGCCAACTCCTTCTCTCTTTCACTGTGGGCAAAAAATGGAACTCTCTCCCTCCTTCACTCAGGACTACACCTAACTCTGAATCCTTCAAAACCCTACTTTTCTCTTACCTATCCACTAAACGTAAATGCTCCTGCTTTCACCCTACATAACAATCTTAAGAATTTCCCCTTTGAGCTCTCCATACTCCTGCTCTTCTTTGCACTATTACCTCTTTTTCTAATCTCTAATTAAACCTAAGCTAACACACTCAGACTAAGCATCTTCTCTCTCTTGACTCCAAGTATTGTATATATTGTAAATATCAAGTAGTTCACTGATGCTTATTGTCCAGTCAGTCTAAACTTACTGCCCTGAATGTAAATACCTACAAACTGTGCTACCTATGTCAAAATTGCATTTCAATGTCAATTTATCCACCTGTACCTGATTGCATATATGTATTTACCATTGCATTATGTAACCTGTGTATCCATATATGTATGTACTTACCATTGCATTATGTAACCTTTGTAACCATATTGCTTATTGGAGCTTTTCTCCCCGGGCCTCCACTGAAAATGGGCACACCACTGGCCCAGTGGACTTCCCCGGTAATCAAACTGAAATAAAATAAATAAAGTGCAGTGCTGTTACCAGAAGATGCTCGGTGGGGGTGGTAAGGAGCCAGTCATCTAGATATGGAAACACCAGGAATCCTTTTAGACTCAAATGAGCTGTTACCACTGCCATGCATTTCGTGAACAGTCTGGGGACTATGGAGAGACTGAATGGCAGGGCATGGAATTGGTAATGATTGGCTCCTAGATGAAAGAGAAGCAGACTTCTGGAGTGTTTGTCCATCTTGATATGGTAATATGCATCCCGGAGATCTATAGAGCACATCCAATCACCTTCCCTTAAAAAGGGAAGGATCAACTGAACCGTGATCATCCTAAGTTTGGTTTGGGTGACAGACTTGTTTAAACTGCTGAGATCCAAAATGGGTCTCCAGTCCCCAGTCTTCTTTGGCACCAAAAAGAATCTCGAGTAAAATCCGGATCCATGCTGGTCTGGTGGGACTGGTTGGATGACTCCTTTTTGAGACAGCTTTATAATCTCTGAAGAGGCTTCCCTTTAACTGGGTTCCATGTCGGGAAGTTTTCTTGGAAATTTTGGCTGACAAGAAAGGGGAATGGTGTAACCCCTGGTGATAATGCTCTGCACCCAAGGATCGGTGGTGACAGACTGCCAGGCAGCTTGGTGCAGAGAGAAATGACCCCCAACTGCTTCCAGAGGTAAGCAATCGGGCTGACCCTCAGGAGCACTAATAAGGCTGTCCAGAAAGAGTCCCTAGAGCCTCTGCTTCTGGGGCATCTTCTGGAATTGTTACCCCCTCTGCCTATGGAAGTATCATCACCACGTGGGGCACGGAAAGGACCCTGAGATTTCTTAAACCACATTTTCCCACTCCTATGATTCCTGGAGAAGGTACACTGAGGGCTGGAAAACAGTAGGCTTACGGCAGAGAGGGTTTTTCCATCTTGCTCACACCTGGCTAGCGTGTCCTTCACTTGGGAGCCAAAAAGGGATGAAGCTTCGATGGGAGCATTCAGAAAGGAAGACCAGAAGGGATCCACAAAGTCACAAATCTGCATCCAGGCATGACGCCTCATAACAATGCTCGAACCTGCTGCTCTAGCAGCCCCTTTGGTCGCGTGTGACAGCAACCTCATGGACGAGTTGGATATTGATTCCAGGGTTGCGAATTGTGAGGCCACTTTGTCCCTGACCTCGACAGACAGCTGTCCTATGAGCTTCCCAGAGAGTTCGGAGATCAAGTCCCTCTGGAGCCTCGTAAAATGTGCCAAATAATTCAGGGACTGTATAGCAAAGGTCCCTGATGCAAAAACATGCTTCCCAAGTCTGTCCACTGCCCGGGACTCCCTGTTGAGCAAGTGGATAGTGGGACTTTCCTCAGCCAAGTCCTTTTTCATGGCCACCGCCACCACCATAGCATCAACAGTAACCCTTTGGATCAATGCGGGTTCTCCCCGGGAGGGGAAAGAATTTTGTCTGGTCTCCAAGGGATCACCTCAATGGAATCAGGGTTCTTCCAAGCATGCTGCACGACGAGCTGGATGAGCTCATCGGCAGGCGGCATCACCAAAGGGGTAGAAGGCCAGGCGTGAAAAGCATAGTCAAGGTGTGCCCAGAGCCGAAGTAGCTACAGGTGCCGAAGTGGAAGTAGGCGTAGTAAGGTCTATGATCGATGCCGGAGGCAGGACAGGTGCCAAAACAGGCATCAGTATCGAAGGTTTTGAGATAGTCGGAGCCGAAGAGACAGATTTATGCTCTGACAATAACTTAGAGACCTTTGATTTCCCAGGCTTGCTATGATCACCCGATGGTGAAGAAGGAACGGAGTGGGATCTCTTTTTGTCCTTAGAAGGAGAGGTTGAGACCTCCATCGCAGAAATGGCCTCTGAGAAGGGAGACTTGAGTAACCCTTTCAGAATGAGTTTATTTTTGTGCTCATTAAGAGTGCGTTGGCTGAAACTCTAACAAATGTCACATGGAGGCTGCACCGAAATGTGGGCCACTCCCAAACAGTATGCACAGTCATCCTGAGAATCACTGTTAGGTAACTTGCCCTTACAAGAAGTACAATGCTTAAAACCTGAAGTACCCTTCTTATCCGACATATCGGTAGAAAAACATCACAGGTCAGCTGTATAATCCAACTATAATGAAGTCAACTCCGTTCAAAAAAAATCACAACTATAACAATACACTTGTATGTAGAGAAGAAAAGGGAAACACCTGAATAAAGGTTAAAGCTAACAGGTTAAACAGGAGAAACAATACCAACTATGGTATTGAAGAAATACCTCAAAGGTAAAGGAAGAAAGGCCGTACCAACAATGGTACTTGAAAGTTTACCAATGGTAACAATGGGTAGAGAGGAAAGAACAAGGTTAGACAGAAGAAACAACACTAAAAATACTAATCGCTTAATAAAATATGAAGATATCCTAAAATTTTTACACAAATATCAAAAAGGTTTCACGTAGCTGAGAGCTTGGCTGAAACGTGGCTTTACAGCTACGCGGCAAACAAGATCTGAGGTAACAGGGAGAAGGGCATTATAGGTAGAGACTTAGCTCGAGGGTTTTTTTTGGCTGAGGCAACCTTGGTAATAGGCCGACTTGGTTCCGAGGGCTCGGAACCGAACACATCAGTGATGAATGGAAAGAAGATTAACAACATAAGATCTTGTATTTGCGTCACTGATATAATTTCAGCTTTGAGCTGCTGCACAACGCAGATATAACTGTAATCAGATTTCCTGCTTTGTGCTTGATTAAGAAGCATAGCAAACTACTTTCCACTTTCATTTTGCTGCCACAGAGTACTTTGCATTACAAAATGCCTGAAGTGCTATTTTAATTAAGAAAAAATAGGTGTAGTAATTTAATTTCACCTTTAGTAAATGAAAAATGTTTACAGGATCTGCATTGTTAAAGCTCAAATGACACGAACAAAAGGGGGAGCACAATAAGGTACAGCAACTTGCAAAAGATGAGACAGCATATGACTGGATTTTATATCACTAAATATGTACTACTTTAAGGGTAAAGTGTTTCTTTGTGACTGAAAAACTACAGAGACTGAATTGTTTTCTTTTAGTATGTGTTTTTGCTTTCTCTGCCACTTTTCTTGCATCTAGTTTACTGACGGAGTGACTGTGTGATGGGAAGACTTTGGCACAGTATAAAAGAAGGCAAGTTTTACATGCTGCATAGAAGTTAAAGCAATGCAGGAAAGGCAGATATATTTAAAATTTTACGAATTATAGCTGGGAAAAGTACAGTTGTGTAAGCTGAACTTACTCATAACTGTAGTGACCCTCAGGCTTTCTGAATTGTGTCTTGCCAAAGACAGAACATCCTTTCAGCTTCCAAAATCTCTGTCTCCTTCCCAACCTTCCACTCTGTGGATTGGTCAGCCCTGATGATGAAAATCAGCATTCAGACTGAAAAATCTTCAGGACTTTCTAGCTCAAATGTTAAGTAGTAATGTACTCATCCTGAACTGTTCAAACAAGATATAACCACCAAATAATTTCCCAACACGAACTATATACAATTATAAGAGGATGAACCATGGCTGCAGCAAATGCAGCAGTGAGGAATTCAAGCATCTACTGTTATGAGTAATTACAAATTACACAACTGTACTATGTTCATCATTCCAGCTGCTGCAGTATATAGGTTGTTTACAAAAGCCTATCAAACCTGGGAAGAGAAAGGCTATGAATACAACAGCTCCTGGACAATGGTGTTAGCAAAGCCAGTCCTGGATCTACAGCAAGAATCCAGTTTGTAAAGTGTTATAAATGTATGCACAGAAAACCATGTAGCTGCTTTTAGAATGCTTCTAGAATCCATATGCCACAGAAGAAGGCAAGTCCCTCGTACAGTAAGACTTGATACTGCCTAGAACTGGTTCATCATAGTGGACATAATAAAAGACAATAGCAGAAAACAACCATCTGGAAATAGTCTGCTTTCACAAGCGTTGTCCTTTCTTAGTCCCAAAATAAGAAATAAATAGCTGATCAGGTTATCTAAAGGACATGGTTCTCTCAAGATAGCACTCGAGCTGCCTATGCACGTTCGGAGTATGTAGAATGCCTTCTCCCTGGATTTGAGGGTCAAGATAGAACACTGGGAGATTGATAGCTTGATTCAAAGTAACTGAAACAACTTTGGGGATGAATGATGGATTTCTTCTTAATGACACTATATGCCTATGGAAGACAAGATATGGTTGGCTCACCATTAGAGCTTGCAACTCAGCCACTCTTCTTGCAGATGTCACAGCAATTAGAATAGTTTTCCATGTAATGGACATTAACTCTTCTCAATGTGCAGACATTTAAATGGAGATATGGTTAACTTTTTCAGCACTAAATTAAAATCCCAGGAGGGGGCAACCTGTTTGCATGGAGGTCTCAGGTGTCATACTCCTTTCAGAAACTGTTTTACTGAAAACATTGAAGAAAGTGGAGGATACATGGGCAGACATGCAGAAATGGCTGCAAGATGTACCTCAAGAGAAGAGTATGAAAAGCCAGAGGCTAGTAACTCACACAAATATTTGACCACCAATGATACATAATCCCTGATAGGGCCCTGGTTATTGGGTAGGCATTAACTAGAAAATCTCTTCTATTTACCAAGATAAGCTTTTCAAGTAACAGGTTTTCTTGCCTCCTTTAGTATATGCTACATGCCTCTAAAAAAGGTGTCTAAAGGAATTAGAATTGAATCAACCAAGCAGTTTGTTGAAGATGCTTCAGACTGGGGTGTCTTAAACTTCCCCTGTCTTGTCACATGGGCCAAAAGTGGGCCACCACAATAATTTTTAGAAAGTTCTTCTGAATCTTCAGAATTACCCTGGACATCAGTGGGAAGGGTAGAAATGCACAAATGAACATTCCTGTCCCTGGGAATGAAAAAGCATCTGTTTTCCATGCTTGTTTGCAAGGAGTCCTGGAGCCGAATCTATTGAGTTGTCTGTTTTCAAAGGGGGTAAACAGATCCTGAAGTATTCTTCACAACTGGATTACTTCTTCAAAGGCCCTCACTTTCAATTTCCATTTGTAAAGGTTTGTCCGTATCCTCCTCAGTCTGTCTGCCACTATGTTTTGCTCTGACAGAACACAGGATGCTTGCAGGGTTAAAAGTGCTGAAGCACTAACTCCCAAGCCATCATAACAGGCCTGCACAGATGGTAACATCTTGTGTCCCTGTCCCACCCTCAGTTGTTTAATATACCACATCACTGTGGTGTTGTCAGAAATCACCTGTAAAGGTCCAGGAGACCATACATGATAAATAGATTTTATATCATGAATCATAGTTAACACCTTTTTGACAAATATGTGCTTTCATCTGTTGAGGAATTCCGTAGGCCTTGCACCTTTACTCCCATGGAAACTGTCCCTCATGTGAAACCTAATGTGTGTGTAGCTACAGACTGACCTGGAGGTAGAGAAGAAATGAGGAGACTTCCATTTGCTTGTGTTTGTAGTCTCCACCAGTACAGTTACTTTTTATAAAGCCTAAGATTGGATTCTGAAATTACAGAGGATTCAAATGATGGGTTCATGTGTTGATTAGAAACAACTGATTCTTTCTCATGTGTAATCTGGTGAAAGGAATCATGAGAATCATAGAAGCCATGAACCCCAGTATCCTTAGACTGTCTCTGGATAAAGTCTGAGATTGAGCTGAGAAGCTCAAGAAAGTTTCCAGATAAACATCCAACTTCACTTGTGTCAAGAAAGCTTTTTGCTAAGAGGTGTCTACTAAGACACCTAAGAAAGACAATCCTGTGTGACACGGTCAAGGAGGGTTTCTAAACATTTATTTGGAATCCCAGATTGGTAAGAAGAGAAGAAACCCAGTCAAAGGACTGCTGACTTCTTGGATAAGACTATGCAAAATTAAGAATTCATCTAAATAAGGAAATATGTGAATGCCACTCAGTCTGCAATAAGCTATGACTTGAGCTAAATACTTTGTCAACAAATTGGTGCTACAAATAACCGAAAGGCTAATTTAAAGTACTGATAATGTGACTCAGACATATGGAATATGAGAAATTATCTGAAGCCTGCAGCTATCAAAATGTGATGAGAAGCATGCTTTAGATCTAATATTACCATAAAACTCTGTTGTGGGAGGAAAGGTAGCAGATTCCAGAGGACTGACATCTTGAATGTTGGTAATATCTCATACAATTTAGAAAGGAAAGACCTAAAACAGGTCTTCAAGAAAGCTCTTTCACTTGTATGAGAAACATTCTGAAACAGAAGCCATTGCTCCCTTGATCCAAAGGAACCTAGGGTAAGTAAATGCTGAAGAACCTGAAGAAAAAACTCTTATTTGGTTTGCAGGATAGAGAGAAACTCTTCTCAAAAGAGGTATTTGTATCCAGTGCCAACTGTAACCCTCCTGAACCACTTTTAACACACAAGAGTCTGAAAATGAAAGTTACGTACTTACCATAATGATATATCCATGCTGTCTATTTCTCACTGGTTTAACCTGTGACATTCAGCTGCAAAGAAATATGGCTGTTGCAAATTCCCTGTGGGCAAAGAGAAGCATACACTGCTATGCCCACAGGTTTAATAACCAAGTGTATGGGGGCAGAAGAATTAATGAGTGCTGTGCCCAGTGTACAGTACATAGTTATGTAACTACAATGTGTAGAAGTGTGCTCCAGGACAATAATTTGCATTATGATGTAGACTCAAAAGGAAGACGTTGTTATATAACAGTTAGAAGCCCCCACCTCAATAAACCAGTATTATTTTTAAATATATATGCCCTTGTTATAAACAACAATAATTCTTTATATGTCCCTCTATAAGATATTAACACAGTACACTAATTTATTATAGGGCAGACTGGAATTCCATTCAACACCCCACATCTGAAAGGACAAACAATGCTTACAACATGCAGGCTACTATAGCTATTTCAGAATTGAAAAACAATTTCAATTTATTTGATCCATATAACTTCCAAAGTGAAAATTTGCCAAATGATAAATTCACCGTTTACTCTCAATGTCACAAAGCGTGGTCAAGACTAGACTTTTTCTTAATTCTCAATGTGTTTCTAAAGGTCTATATTATATTCTCGAAAGCCGACAATGTTGAATCTGACATTGTCGACACAAGAAGATGGAACGCTCAGAATCGCAAGCGTGTAAACGGAAATCTCCGTAAGGGGAGATTTCCATTTACTGCAATGTAGCGCGGTCTCGGAGTTGGTATATTTAAATAGCGGGGGTGGGAGGTGCAGGGGGCTTGCCCCCCTGCTTAAACCTGTTAGGGTACTTTTTTTTTGTCTTTTTATAAGGTCGATGTTTGAAGACATCGACCATATGGTGTCGACTATATGTTGTTCGATGTTTTCAAATGTCAATCTTATAATATAGACCCTTTACTAAGTATGGTCATTGAACTTCACACAGAACCTAGATTCTTTTCTGATCATTCAAAAATTACACTTAGTATTAACTATTTCACTGATGCTAATCTTAAGAATAGGGGATATAACTGGACTCTAAATCCTAACTTGCTATTAAAGGAGGATGCTGAACAAGAAATTAATAACCTGCTAGATGTACATCGATCCAGTCAGGAGACTTCCTATTTACCATTTGACATCCTTTGGACCTCTACTAAAGCCCAAATTAGAGGTATCCTTATCAATAAAGCTACTTATCATAAAAAAGACATAATGCTAAAGAATGCTCAATTAAAAAAGAATTAATAATTGGGAAATGGAGATTTTCAGAGATTTGTTACATGCCATGCCCTGTGTGCATCTATGTATATAAAATGTTTGATAGATACTAGCTATTAATTTCTTTTTGCTTTCCTTGCCTAACCCACTGCTCTAAATCTGCTAAACCTATTCTTCTATAGTTATATCAACTGCTCTAAATCTCTTTACACCAACTCTAATATAATTATTTTTTTCTCGCTCTTTTTCGTATATTGTTATTTCATTTTCTCTTTTCCCTTTTTCCTCTCTCACCTACTAATTTAAATTAAATATATGGTAAAGTGTTTTTTTTACATTAATCTAGTGTTATAATGTTTTATTAAGTAGATGGTTTGTATCTTTATTCAATTTATTTAATACTGTTTTGGAGCTTTTCTTTCCGGGCCTCTACTGAAAATGGACATATATCCAGTTAGACTAGCCCAGTCAACTAATGTAAAACAAAAATAAATGGATTTGCAAACAAATTACAATCAGGAAACTGAAAGGCAACTAGATCATCCCCTAAAAGAATAATATTTATTAAATGCAAACCGGCTATCATTTCAAGAAATAAAAAACATAGCCTATTACTCAGAATGGTCTCAAATGCTCTCTTAGTTCTGGCAAGAATGATAAATCAAAGGAAATCATTCTCTACTATAACAGAAATCTCATTTCATGGAAAAAACATATTACTCTAGCCAAGAGATAGTCCAGTTATTTATTGACTTATATTCTCAATCCTATGGTGATCAAACATCCATGCCAACGGAACAAGAGACATATGACTTTCTAAGTCAAGTTAATTTCCCTAGAATTAGTCAAACTCAACAAGAATTCCTCTCATCCCCTATTACTCAGCAAGAAATAATATCAGCTGTAGATCACCTTAAACCAAATAAAGCCCCAGGCCCAAATGGGATAATTTCAGAATTTTATCACATTTTCAAACAGAATATTTCAAAAATTTTACTTAATCTATTTAAATATATTAAAAATAATAATATTACAGATAGGTACCTTAACACTTCCGAAACAATTATTATCCACAAAGAACACACTGACCCTAAAACCCGCTGGAATTATCGATCTATTTCTTTGATTGACTTGGATATTAAAATCTTTGCATCAATATTGGCTAACAGACTGAAAAGTATCATCCCTAGTATTATATCTCCCAACCAATAAGGTTTTATACAATACAGACAGACCTGTGACAATACGCACACACTTGACGCAATGATCAATCTTTCTAACCATAGACAAACATCATTATTTGCCCTTGTGCTTGCTGTTTGGGGTTATCGAAAAGTACTAGAGAATCATCAGACAACCTATATAGAAGATTCTATAGGAATGAGAAGTGCACTAATTGGTTCTCTGACAGAGTAGCTGATACATGGAGCAGATTACCAAATTACATTAAAGCAAGTACTCGTTTAGATATTTTAAAGAACAGCCTGGACACATTATGGGGACAAGTGTTTTGCTATCTTGACAAGCTAGAAGGGTATTAATGCCAGTGCTTGAAAAATTTGTATGCATATATGTATGTACACTTCCAAGGCTTTTGATAGACTAAACTTACAAATTCTTTTTTTGGTTTTACCTCATTTTAGTATACTTCCTACATTTATCCAATTTATTAATACGTTGTATTCTCATGTTTTTACATCATTATATATCAATAATACTACCTCTCCCCAGTTCCTGATTAAGAATGGAACAAGACAATGTTGTCCACTATTTCCTTACTTATTCAATCTATATGTCGAACCTTTGTTCCTATTTATTACGCAAAATACTTTTCACCACATTCCAGTTCTATATAATACTAAGATAGCATTTTCGGCATTTGCCGATGACTTAAATCTATATTTTATGCTTACTAATTCTGACTTAAGGAAAATTTTGAACTCCATAGATATTTTTATTAAATACTGTAATTATAAACTAAACCCAGAGAAATCCTTAATCTTCCCAGTTAATTCATCCTATCAACTTTCTAGATATTCCCTTAAAATGGAAATTAAATTATTCTTTGAAATATTTAGGAATATCTTTTCAACAAGATCCAAAACTATCTTACCAAAGCAATATTACTAAACTTTGACAAGCAATGCAACAGGACCTCCTTAGATGGAATAAAACTCAACTTTCATTTCTTTCAAAAGTGGTTATTGTTAACATGAACATACTGCCAATACTTTTATATGTATTCAATGCCTCAAACATAATAATGCACAATACATTTTTCGGGATACGTCATTCTTTTCTGCCCAAATTGTTATGGTATCCCACATCAGTCATAATTGCCTATAAAAAAACTGGTATATTGTAAGAACCAAGGAGGGCTGAATCTTCCAGACTTCAAATGATATTATGACATTATTATTTCTAGTAAACTTATAGCTATTTCAGATTATAACCCAAGTATGACGACTTGGAGACCAGGCTGGATAGAACTTTATTATAATTATATTAAAAGTCTTAGCTTCAGTCCTAAAGCTCTTCCTTTCCATAACAAGGATAACATAAAAAATCATGAAATTACATATATCCTTAAAGAATAAAATCACACTTCTCCAAAAAAATTATTGGTACCCTAAATCTATCTGATGCATTCAGCATTGTGCAACCTTTGCACCTTAACCCAAACCTCAAGCTCAATAATAAATTGCTTAACCTTAACAACTTCCCTTTAGTAAAACAGAAATGTCTGTTAGATCTTTACCCTTACTTCTTCTCAATAAAGAAGAAATTGATTTCAAATATGTATAAACTTACGGTGTCAATTAGATAATAAACTAAAGTTCTTGCATCCAAATACTGGACCGAACTAGATCCAGAGATCATACTTAACTAAAAAAATTTGATCCATTCAGATAACTACAAATCAATCCCCTTTAGAAAACTCAGTTATACACAATTAATGATCCTAAAAAATAAGTTATGTCTTACCATAATGTTCCATCTGTGTTGTTCATCTTCTTTCATTCATCACTGATGGGTTCAGTTCCGAGCCCTCAGAACAGAGTCGACCTATTACCAAGCTCACGCCAGCCAAAAACTCTCGAGCTAAGCTTCTACCCACAATGCCCTTCTCCCTGTTACCTCAGAGCGAGTTTGCCCATGATAGACCAGGAAAGCAGAGGCCCCTTCTATGCAAATGCCCTAGGACACCACCTGGACCCAAAGTATCCGCCAGGAGCCTTTGGAGGGGAAGAAGGGTGGGAAGTGATGAATGAAAGAAGATGAATAACACAGATGGAAAGTTATGGCATGACATAACTTTTTTATCTGATGTTGTTAATCTTCTTTCCATTCAGCACTGATGGGACAGAATCCCAAGCTACCTTGAGACACATGGGCGTCCCTTATGGAAGAACACTCCTGAGCACCACTGAGCCGAAGGCAGCTCTCTCTCTCTGGAGACCACATCCAATTTGTAATGATTGATGAAAGTATGGGGTTTAGCCCAAGTGGCTGCTGCGCAAATGTCATCCATAGAAACTCTGGAGTGTAAAGCTACCGATGCTGCAATAGATCTAGTGGAATGGTCTTTAACCAGTGGCATAGGTTCTTTTGTGGAAGAATAAGAGAAGCGTATGCAGTCCCTTACCATTTTCGATAAAGTAACATTGGATACAGAATTTCCCATTCTAGGTCCAGAAAAGGAAATAAAAAGCTGATCAGACTTGCGCATAATTTTGGTTCTGTCTAAATAAAATCTCAGTTGTCTGTGCATATCCAAGGAATGTAGGCAGTACTCTCCTTTATTAGAAAATTTTGGAAAGAACACTGGTAAGTCAATGAACTGATTGATGGAGAAGTCAGAAACAATCTTGGGGAGGAAAGATAGATTCGTCTGGAGTGATGCACTGTCCTTGTGAAAGACCAAATAGGGTCTTTTGATGCACAGTGCCTGTAGCTCCGAAACCCGCCTGGCTGACGTAATGCCTACCAAAAACAAGGATTTCCAAGACAAGAATTTCAGGTCACATTTCGCTGCAGGTTCAAAGGGGGGGGGGGGAGTCAAACACTGTAGAACTAACGTGAGGTTCAAAGGCTCTATAGGCTGTCTGACAAGGGGTCTAATGCGTGAGACTCCTTTGAGAAAGGTTTTACATAAACAAAGTGAGATAAGAGCCCATTATGGTAATTCAAAATTGCAGCCAGATGTACTCATATGGTAGAGGCTGTGGCACCCTCCTCAAAAAACTTAGACAAGTATTGCAAAACTGCTGTGACCGGAGCTGAATATGGATTTAGCATTTTATCCTTTGACTAGAGAGAGAACCTTCTCCATTTGTCTTGATACAGTCGTCTGATGGATGGTTTATGAGAGGCCAGGATAATATCCCGAACAGGTGAGGTGAGATAAGCCTTCCTGGCAATTAACAGAAGTGGAGAAACCAAGCTGTCGGCTTGAAACTGGACAGATTCGGGAGGCTCAACCCTTGGGGGTGAGCAATCAGATCTGGAAGAGGGTCAAGAACCCACGGTAGGTATACCAGATGAGGCCGAAGGAAGGGGAACCAAACTTGTCGAGGTAAAAAATGACCTGTGAGGATCACTTTGCATTTCAACTGATGAGCTTTCTTTACGAACTGTGGAATCAGAGGAAAGGGGGATAAGCATAAGAGCGTCCCTCGGAGAGGGGGGAAAAGGGCAAAATAGCTGCTGCACTTGTTGTCTGATGGGGAGGTGAAAAGGTCGGAGTATGGCTGGCCCTAGTGGCTGAGAATTTCTGCCGTCACATCGGGATTGAGGGACCACTCATGGGGCAGGAGAATACATCTGCTCAACTTGTCCCCAATCACGTTTGAACTCCCCAGGATGTGCATGGCTATCAGAAAGCGGTTGGAAGCTATTGCCCACTGCCATATTCTCATGGCCTCTCGACACAAGGGGTAGGACTTGGTTCCTCCTTGTTTGTTGATATACCAAACTGCTGACATGTTGTCTGACTGAATTGCAATTGTCCCAGAAGGAAGAACAAGATGAAATGCCTGTAACGCTAACAGCACCGCTCTCAGTTTCAGAATGTTGATATGCAGATTGGCCTCCAAAGTGGACCATGTGCCTTGGACTGTCTTTCCCTGAAAATGCCCCCCCCCCCCAACTGATCAGGAAAGCATCCATGATCACAATGTCCTTGGGCTGAGGGGACTGGAAAGGGTGACTCCAAAGTTCTGTGTCTGGCCTCATCCACCAAAGAAGATCCTGTTTGCAGGAGTTGGTTATCTGGATTTGGAAATGTACAGGATGGCAATTCAGGAACCACTGAGAAAGAAGAAGCCATTGGAGAAATCGCATGTGCAGCTTGGCAAGAGGCACTATCGGGAATAAAGCTCCATGGATCCTAGTGCCTGAAGAACTTCTCTCACAGAGACTTTGTTCTGACAGTGTATCACCTGGAGTTGAAGCCTCAATCTCTGGAGCCTGTGAGCCGGGAGCGAAACCAGACAGGATTGGGTGTTGAAGACTGCTCCAATAAATTCTATCTGCTAGGTAGGGACCAGACTTGACTTCTTCCAGTGCACAGTTATCCCCAAAATCTCCGCCAGAGGAAGTGTGTATTGCAGGGCTGTTACCAGAAGACGCTTGGTGGGGGAGGTGAGGAGCCAATTGTCCAAATATGGAAACACCCCGAATCCTTGTAGTTTCAAATGAGCTATGACCACTGCCATGCACTTTGTGAACACTCTGGGGGCTGTAGAGAGACCAAACAGCAGGGCACAAAACTGGGAATGACTGGCTCCTAGCTGGAAGTGAAACAGACTCCTAGAGTGCTTGTCCATTTTGATATGGTAATATGCATCCCGGAGATCTATCGAGCACATCCAATCGCCCTCCCTCAGAAAAGGGAGGATGGACTGAACCGTGACCATCCGGAATTTGGTTTGGGCGATGGACTTGTTCAAGTTGCTGAGATGCAGAATGGGTTTCCAGTCCCCTGTCTTTTTTGGCACCAAAAAGAATCTTGAGTAAAATCCAGATCTGCATTGGTCTGGTGAGACTGGTTGGACGACTCTTTTTTGGCATAACTTTTCAATTTCTAAAGCTGCCTCTTCCCTCTGACTGGGTGGAACGTCGGGAAGTTTTGTTGGAAGTTTCAGATAAGAACAAAGGGGAATGGTGTAACCTCTGGTAATTATACTCTGCACCCAACGATCGGTGGTAATAGGGTGCCAGGCAGCTTGGTGGAGAGAGAAACGACCCCTGACTGCTTCCAGAGGCAAGCAATCGGGCAGCTCTTCAGAAGCACTGATAAGACAGTCCAGAGAAAGAGTCTCTGAAGCCCTGGTTATGTTGAACCCCCTCTGCCTCTATAGGGATGTCTTCTGGAGTTGTTACCCCCTCTGCTTCTGGGGTATCCTCACCACGTGGGGCATGGAAAGGACCCTGAGATTTTTTTTGCCACATCTTACCACTGCTCTGGTTCCTGGAAAAAAAAGGTTGAGGATGGGAAAAATGAAGGCCTAGAGCAGAAAGGGTCTTACCGTCCTGCTCGCACCTGGCTAGCGTGTCCTTCACTTTGGAACCAAAAAGGGAAGATGCTTCTATGGGAGCATTCAGAAAGGAAGACTTGAAGGGATCCGTGAGGTCACAAATGCAAATCCAGGCATGACGCCTCATAACAATGCCTGAACCCACAGCTCTAGCCGCCCCTTCGGTTGCATGTGAGGGGCAACCTCATGAACGAGTTGCAGATCGATTCCAGGGTAGCATGCTGTGAGGCAACATTGCCCTGTACCTCGTCAGACACCTGTCCTGTGAGTGTTCCAGAGTGTTCTGAGATCAAGTCACTTTGAAGCCTCGTAAAATGTGCCAAATACTTCAGGGACCGAATGGCAAAGGTCGCTGATGCAAATACTCACTTCCCCAATCTGTCCACAGCCCAGGACTCCCTGTTGGGCGGATAGACAGCAGGACCCTCTTCAGCTAGATCCTTTTTCATGGCCGCAAGCCAATACCATAGAGTCAACTGGTAACCCTCTGGGCCAGTGTGGGTTCTCCTCGGGAGAGGAAAGAATTTTGTCAGGTCTCCGAGGGATCGACTCAATAGAGTCAGGGTCCTTCCATGCGTGTTGCACAACGAGCTGGGCTAGCTCCTCAGTAGGTGGGGTCACCTACGAGGTAGATGGCCAGGCACGAAAAGCATACAGGACCATGGACTCCTCAGAGGAAGTGTTGGAGGGGTTCCAGTCACCCCTCTGCTTTAACATTTCAAGGATGTCTCTGAAGGAGACATCATCAGGGGGTGACTGTGGGGACCCTTCACCATCATCGTAATCCGCGTCTTCTGTTAAAGACTCCTCAGGTGAGTCAACGTTGTTCCTCTTGAACGATCTCTTCCGTGGGGGCTCCTCACTGGGGGCATCCGAGGAGGACTCGGAAGAGTGGGTACCCTGGAATGAGGTTTCCTGTGGCTTCCCTGCCTGGTGTCCCGAGGAGGTGGTCTGTGGCAGCTGAAGCTCAGGTGGAGAAAACTGGGGTTCTGATGTAGGCGGAATGCTTCCGGAAGCGAGAGCCCTCTTCATCACATGGAAAGCAGGTCCGCCTGAACAGGGATGGAAGCTCGGAACAGAGACGGACAACCTTGGAACCGGGATCACTCCCCACTCCACTGAACCCGCTCCCAAGGATGGAGCCTCAAGCTGGATCGGAGCAGATGAGGCTACTGGCACAGAGGACGGAAATGAAGGACTACACGGAACAGTGCCCCGAACCGAGGACCCGTCGGCCAATCCCAAGATTCAGAAAGGACCGGTTCGGCAGGAACCAAGGACCAAAGGGACAGACCCGTACCCTCAGTGAGGTCCACTACAGGTGCTGAGATGGGGCGGGGGTTCGAGAAGGACATTGGAGCAAAAGGCTTCGGAACTGGGATGGCCAAAGGAGGAGAACAGGATGGAGTCCGTTGAGAGGTCAACCCAAGTCTTGCCAGAAGATGGGTCTTGGAAGGCATGGGTATCCCCCTGGCTGCCAACAGCTGATCCAAAAGACGCACCACATCAAGTTCAGAAAGGCTCCTGGTGGATCTAGTGGATACTCCGGACGGGGAGTCAGATCGATCTAAGAATGGGCTATACAGTTGGCCTAAGAACAGGTCTATGGATGGGGAGTATCGGGTCCATGGTGCGTGATCTGCCAGCACCGATGTCTCGCATTTAGAGACAGGAAGAAGTGGGGTCAAGTCCGACGTTGCTGTAATAGACCTTGGTGCCGATGGGACACTCCGAGATGAAACGGGAGGTTCAATCATCACTGCAGAGATTGGCATCGAAGGTGTGCATTGTGCCAAAATGGCCACAAGTGCCGAAGTTATAGCAGGCATGGTGAGGTCTATACGCGGTGCCGGAGGAAGCAGCAGAGCCGGTGAAGAAGTCGGCACTGATGTAGCAATAGTCAAAAGTGCTTGGTGCAGACGAGGACCGTGCCGAGGAGGCAGGCTTATGCGCCGAGGATAACTTCTGAATTTTTGGTTTCACAGACTTACCCTGGTCACCCGAGGTTGAAGAGGGAACCGAATGGGACCTTTTCTTAATTTACATAGGAGGGGTTGAGACCTCCATCACAGAAAGGGCCTCTGAAAAGGGAGATTTTATTAGTCCCTCCAAGATTAATTTATTCTTGCGCTCGTTTAGAGTGCGTTGGCTGAAACTCTGGCAAATTCCACAGGGAGGCTGTACCGAAAGGTGGGGCGCCCCCAAATAATAAACACCAATCATCATGAACATCGCTATTAGGTAGTTTACCATTAAATGAGGTACAGTGTTTGAAATCAGATGTATTCTTCTTATCCAACATCTTGAGAAATAATCACAACAATTCAAACTTCACAACAATTCAAACTTCAGAAGCAAGAAAGTCTAAATTACTAAAGAAGGAAAGATTTAAACACATGCAGAAAAAAAAATAAACAAATCCAATATCCAAAACACACCAGTAGAAAGAACAGAGAGGGAATACCCACATACCCACTATGGTATTCAATGAATACCACAAGGGTAGAGAGAAAAGGGCTGTACCAGCAATGGTACTGAAAAGGGTTACCAACAGGTAGAAATAGAGAGAAAAATATCTAACACTACTGTAACTCGACAGGAAAAACCTAAAGCTCACACACATTTTTAGAAACAAGCTAATTTAAACACAAATATCAAATAATTTTCCACTTAGCTGACAGCTCGGCTGAAACACAGCTTTACGGCTACTCGGCAAACAAGATCTGAGGTAACATGGAGAAGGGCAATGTGGGTAGAAGCTTAGCTCGATAGTTTTTGGCTGGCATGAGATTGGTAATAGGCTGACTCGGTTCCGAGGGCTTGGGACTGAACCCATCAGTGATGAATGGAAAGAAGATTAACAACATCAGATTAACTCTTATCTTACTCCAACTGAACTCAGTAAGCATGACCCCGAAACCTCCCCATTTTCTCAATACTGTGATTTTCAAAAGGCGGATCTTTTGCATATGTTTTGGAGCCGCAAATGCTCCTTTAAACTATGGTGCTGACTAAAAATCAAATTACAAAAAATGGGCTATGAAGAAAACACCCTTTCCTGGAGATTTGCTATGCTGCACATTTCTCCTCCGGGTTTGACGAAGTTACAAATACATATAATTGTTACTCTTTTTACCTTAATTAAATTTTATATTACGTTGAACTGGAAGGATACATCTCATCTCTCCTGGAGGGGATTCGAGCAATTGGCAATCAAGTGCATAGCAGCCCATAAATACATAGCGTACAGTCAAAATTTACATCCACACTTTCTAAATTATTGGAATTTATTATTCGATCACCTATCACACCAAAGATAACATTTACCTTATATCTCTGAATGTTGGGGTTTAGTTTTTCCTTTAATTATATTACTGCTTATTTACTCATCTCTCATTTTTTATTTGTAAGGGCCTCTAGCTTTATAAATACATTTTGAATAATCAATACGTTTGATCAAACATTTAGTTTATGTAAGAGGTAAATAGCAACTGTGTACATAGTTTATTAATTGTGTTTTTTCTATTGATATGTACTAAGGTCTGCTGATTATTACTACCATGCTATTGTTGACATATGTCTTTATTGTTGTTATACTTGTTTTAATTATCAAACTCAATAATGATTTTTGAAAAAAAAAAGAAGTGTGCTACAGCATGGATGAAATCCTGCATGCAGCTGTAGTCACATTTATGTTATAGTATGCATTTTAGGTAATGTCCCTAGACACTGTGAAGGAGGTAGTGGTCCACAAAAACAACTGTAAAGGCACTACCCATCATGCAATGAACGGACACTGCCACTGACATGCCCACTGTCCACCAGCCTGTTACTGATGCCTGCCATTCTGCCCACTGTCTCATGCTGTCTTGGGCCAATGACATTTTTTCTCCCAGTGAATTTGGCTACTGAGGTTGTGGGCATGGCACCGCATTCTTCTCTTTACTCACACAGAATTCGCAGCAGCCTTATATGCCTGCAGATGAATGTTACTTCAGCCATGTGTCCCCAACCAAATGTACCACAGGGAAATGTCTCACAGCCTAGGTGCCTGAACCCTTATTGTCTCTTTCTGTTGTTAAGCAAATGAAAGGTAATGTAATGGACAATTTACCTCATGTACACCTCTCAAGCAAAGCTTGGAAAGAAGCAAGCAGGTTTTGTTCACACTGGCTACATGGTTCAATGAAGTTTTTATCCTCTTGCCTTTCTCCTACAGATGTGCAAGAAAAGCAACACCTCAGTATCTCCTAGCTAAACAAACAAGAACTCAATCAAACATTCTTTGCCCTGCTCCAAAATTCTCATGAAGCCAACCTCTGTGGCCATGTGTACTAAGGTACAGAAAGCAAATGCCAGAAGCAGCTAAAAGCCACATATCTATGCCTCCCAGCAGTGTAACCAGATGGTGTAATGATGTTTAAACTTATATTGTGTATATTTCCAATACTTTCAATGTACTGGATGTGCATCACCCTATCTCAGTGGTTCTGAAACTTTGCAAGCGGGAGGACCCCTTTTATCAAGGAAATGATTTGGCAGACCCCTATAGGTGGCAGTACACAAATGTTATATTTGGATCACCCCCCCCCCCAACCCTCCCATGCAACTATTTCAGTGTCCCATTACTTGGCTATCCCCCCAGTTGCCATAAACACTGTTCAAAATTCTCAGTGTGTATACTGTTTTCTACTTTACTTCCATAGTGATTACAGATATTTGGATTTCATTTAAAACTTTTATTTCAAAATTTATAGCACAAACACTGACAGACATTTGCTAAAGCTAAACAAAGCAATACAGTCTCCTAATCAAAACAGACATAGCATTAAACCTTCTCTGCCTTTGAAACTCACATTCACTGAAACAACACTGAAACCCACATTCAACGAAAATGCATCTGGCCAGTGGAGGATTAAGTTTACCTTCGGGCTATTTTCAAAGCATAGCTCCCTAGCGAATATTTTTAAGACCATGCAAAAGTTATTTGATTCACCTTCCTGATTGTATAATTAAATTTTAAGATACAATAATTAAATTATATCCCTTGTATAATACAGCATCACTTGGTAGAGCGTGTTTTAAATGTATAGTTTTGCACATTTTTCCAGTAAGCAGTAAAACAAAACACATGAACCAATAATGACAAAACTGCCCAATTTAGAACATTTCAACCATAAAAGACCACTCAAACCTCTGTCATCACAATCCACCAGTATCAGTCAATATGCACAATCTCTGCAGAAGTAAAGGTCATGTAATTCCACCTTAAAGAGATCTGTAACAAATGAAAAGGTTGCTGCTAACAGCTTATATTTCAGAGTTTCATCCACATACCAATTCAGTGCCTGCTGCCCTTGAAAAATAAACTGCCTACTTATGCTACATAAAAAAAATGGTTAACTGAAAACAGATTCACACTTACTAGGCATCTCATCCAACAGAAGGCATATTCATGATTTCAGCACCCCATCCCTTGAAAATACAGCACAGTATCAGGAATCTATCTGTATGCTGTAGGACTAGATCCCACAGCCTTCTGCATTAAGAACCAAACATGCTATCTGTTGTACTACTAACACTGTTTTAAAATTCAATACCACAGTAGTGATATTGTTTTTTAGCTAGCTAAATAAAACAGTTGCACAAAACAGACAAACATATGGGGCAAAAATCTGGGCATTCTGCAAAAACCTGGACAGCTGAAGAGTATGCTACCTACCTGTTAAACACACCTCTTTACCTCTTACACACCCCCCTACCTGCCTCCCTCTCTCTCAATATACCAACACACACACACACACACACACACACACACACACACACACACACACGTGCGTGCCACACACACACAGACACACACACACACCTACCTGTCTCCCTTCCTCGTTACACACACACACACACACACACACACACACACACACACACACACACACACACACACACACACACACCTACCTACCTGTCTCTCTCCCTATTACACATAATGGGGTGGGAGACAGAGGGCTAAAATTAAGGACACATTTTAAATATTGCTCTTTCAAGCTTAGAAAGTTGACAGAACAAGTTTTGCATTACTATGAGTTTTATGAATTGTAAAGCGCAAACGTCTGCCATTGTTATCTGACTTTGGTCCAAAATGATTTACCAGGGATTTGCCAGAAAACACCATTTTATGAGAAACAAACCAAACAAGGTAAAAATCTGGGCACTCTGCAAAAATCTTTACAGTTCACTTCATTTTTAAGGCTTTGCTAAAAAAAAAAAAAAAAAAAAAAAAAAACTTCAGGCCAGGGTTTTTCAAGAAGAATGGCCGGATCAACTCTGCAGTAATTTCTGTCAGCAGTGACCAACAAATCCTGGACCTAACTTGGAGAGAACACAACAGTTGTTTACATTTTCCTCAAAGTTCTAACTGCCCAGCAGAAAACAAAGAGCAAGTGAGCAGCTGCTCAGCATCAGCCGCAAATGCAGAAGTTTTTCCTTCTTTCGGTTTCTAAACACTAAGAGCAAGCAGCACACAGGGAAGCCTCTTTTTCTTCCTCTTTTCTTTATTATAAATTGACTGTGAGAGGAGCAACTTACTTTTTTTTACAAGGTCGCTGACGATGCCCGAAATCTAGGTGAGCTCATGGACCCCCACAGGGCTCAGCGGACCCCAGTTTCAGAAACATCCCCTTCCTAGTTAAGCAATGGAGTTGATGTCCTAATCTCAAGACCCTTCCCTGAAGAGAGACAGCAGAGCAACTTATCTTAGGCTTCTGCTGACCCTCCCAATTACCAAGACATTATCCTTAACAGTGACTGCTCTCACATCTAGTGCTTTACCTGCTTGTCTCGATGCTGAAGAAAAAGTATTCTCTTTTGAAATGAGAGAGGAAGTTCAATATTTGTTCTTTTTCTTCAATGCTGTGGCATAGAGAGATATAACCCTAATCAGGACCTAGGCAACCCAGGTTCAATTAGCAGCTCTGGAGTTTGAGGGGCTGGTAGGCAGGAATGGGTGAACTCTTCCCAGGGAGGAGTCGTTTTTTTTTCTAGGCTTCACCTATAGGGAAGCGCAGTCCATAGAGGAGAGTAACCTTCAAGGGATAGGTAATAAATTAAACATTTCCAAGTGGAAGGAGTCAACGGCCAGCTCTACACAGGGTGCCATTATTTTCCATGCTGGCCTTAGTCTTATAACAGAAATAATACTGGGGCTGCGGAACAGGCAGACAGACCTGAAAAAAAATATATAATAGACATAGATACAGTAGATATACATACGTAGATAGATATAGATATATATGGGTCTAATTAATTTCATTGAAAACACATTTCACTTAAAACTCATTTCACTGAACCTCAGCTGCCTGAGGACAATTCAGTGAAAGCTCACTTCACTGAAAACTCACTTGACTGAAACTCATTTTGCTGAAAGGTATATGCCTTGCTCCCCACTGTAGTGCGATCCTGCAGTTAGTATATATAGTAAGTTGGGTTGTGGAGGGCATAGCCTCCCCACCTATTTTAAATGTTGTAAACCATAGACATGGATACTTACAAGTCAAATTAATAACTCTTTCCAGAAGACAATATATATATCCAAACTATGTGGGGGGGGCCTATGCCCCCACACCCCCTAAGGTGGGGGGTTGTGCCCCCCACCCCCCTTACTATGTATACTAACTCCATATATATATATATATATATATATATATATATATATATATTGTTTATATTACTCTGAAACACAGTTCTAAAACAAACAAAACAATAAGATTCTTTAAGCATACCTGTGAACACTTCTTGAATAACTGTACAAAAACTGTAAACATCTGACTTAAAAGTAGCAGATTTTCCTCGAATTACTTCAGGTGAAACCCAGTTGTAAAACTGCACTGGAACAGGAATTCTTGTAAGGTCACTATGGACTCCACCGTCTTTGCTGCAGAAGGAACAAAATATTTTGAATATTTACTGCATTTTCGTATGATGTAACATTCACTGAAGTAATCTCAAAGAGTAGATGAAAGGATAGCCCAGCATTCCAAATACAGTTGTCAAGGCAAGGACAGCACTGTACTTCCAAAACCAGGAATAAACTTGCAACTTAAAACAGTACCATCACCAAATATGGTGCAAGACATATGCAGACATAGCATGTTATCAAGAAGGATCTACACAGGACTGACTGTTGAAGAAGAATAAAATATTGACCAAACAAAATGATATCAGAAAAGAATGTCGGAAGGAATTACCCCCCCCCCCCCCAAAAAAAAATTATCAAAAAAGTTGATGTACAAAGGGATGTATCTAAGTAGGTCTATGACTGAGATAATTCTTCCTTCCTTCCAATGAAGTTCTACTAGCTTTGTGTGAAGTTCTCATATTCACAGATATGTACAAACCATCTGATGACATACACTATAACATCATACACCATTCTACAAAAGCATGTCTAGTCACTGAGCCCACTCAATCAGCCACAACCACTGAATGAACACATTTCCTGAAAATCAAAGAAAAACATTTAGTTTTATACTGCTACAATTATACATACACCTACCTACATACAGCTACATAAATCTAACAATCTACATTCTCTCTGTCTACATACATAAAAACACATATTCTTATATATGACTGTTAACAGGGTGTGGCACTGATACATAAGGATATTTTCAGGCTCATCCCAAGTGGATACAAATTCCCCACAAGCCAACAGTTTCCAATACTTATGATGGCACAGAAATGTGTGTGTGTGTGTGTGTGTGTGTGTGTGTGTGTGTGTGTGTGTGTGTGTGTGTGTGTGTGTGTGTGTGTCTACATATATATATATATATATATATATATATATATATATATAAATATGTGTGTGTATATGTGTGTGTGTGTGTTTGCACTGTGTGCATATGTTTGTGGGTTTGCATGTTTGCGTG